>NC_091063.1:73900271-74532571 GCF_000393655.2 Nicotiana sylvestris | reverse complement strand
ATTATTCACATAATTGAGAATTATCTCAAATTACTTAAAATACTACTCATTTGACACTCTTTATGTACCCTACTATCATGGTCATGTGGTACCTTGAATGGGATTAGCCCATAAATACCAGGTGTTATAGCTCGGACCGTATTTATCCCAAAATGTCAAACTTCGTCGAAACTTATTTCCTTTTATTCGCTTACTCTCTGACCTAAACGAATTTACTTATCACTTGTTTGGAATATCATAATACTTATAATCCCAAAATAATCTCATTCCCGAACTTACGTCGATTAACTTACGACAAAACATTAACGTATGAAAATGCGGGGATGTAAAATCTCATTTTCGAGCTTATGTCAATTTTCTTATGGTATACTTTCACGTACGAATATATGGGGTGTAACAAGGATCCCCCATAGGAGTAGAAACATAAATAGGGGAACTCAAAGAATCCCGAGATACGCCCAAATGCGGGGCAAAATAAGAAGACACATAAGAATAAGTGGAGCCTGGATCAAATAGAACCGATGCATCTCTATGATAAACCAGGACAATACTTGTGATGACATAATCGGAGGCGACAACCTCGGTATGGGCAGGAAGGGCATAATATATGGCCTAGCCTCCTCCTCTAAGGTGGCCTCTACCTCCCCGACCTCCACATCTAGCTGGCTGGACAGGCGGGGTAGCAACTGGTGCTGGGACCATAGCCTGGGAACTCTGTGGGGCACGTTGTGGCTGAGAAGTCCGTGGAGGTGAACCCCTCCTAAGTCTAGGGTAATCCCTCATCATATGGAGTGTGTCACCACACTCAAAACAAGCTTTGGGAGGATGTGGTGGATGTGACTAGCTCGGGCCAGGTCTGCTAGACTGACCACTGAAAGCACCCCGTGTAGGAGGTGCACTAGATACTAGAGGTGCATAATAAGGCTCCTGATGTCTAGGAGGAGCTGGAATACCACTGGCTGCTAGAAGAGCTGAATGAATGGGGTGACTCATATAATCCCTACCATGACAAACTGCAGCTGGAGCACGGGCACCAGAATAATGGTCCGACTCTCGAGATCTCTTGGTCTCCCTCTCATCTCTATCCCGAGCATGCATACCCTCCACTATCCTAGCAATTCTCACCACCTGCTGATGAGAAATATCTATCTCCAACTCACGAGCCATGCTAGACCTAATGTTGGGAATGAGCCCCTTAATAAACCGACGAACTCTCTCACGAACTGTAGCAACCAAGGCTAGTGCATGCCTAGCCAAGTGAGTGAAACGGATAGCATACTCCGAAACAGTCATAGTGCCCAGGCGCAAATGCTCAAACTCTGCACGCCATGCATCCTTGAGGCTCTAAGGAACAAACTCTCTCAGGAACATATCTGAAAACTAAGTCCAAGTGAGGGATGCTGCCTCAGCTGGGCTATCAACTCAAAAGTACACCACCATTGGTAGGCAACTCCTCGAAGCTGGAAGGCAGTGAAAGAAACCCCACTCAATCCTGATATACCCATAGTGCGGAGGATACGATGACACTCCTCCAGAAATCCGTAGGCATCATCTGATGCTAAACCACTGAATATAGGAGGCTTATACTTCTTGAACCTCTCAAGCCTCCGCTGCTCATTCTCCAAAGCCGCTGCCCTACCCTCGGGCTGATCTGGAACTGCAGGCGATACCGGTATAACCTTTGGGACCTGATCAACCTGGACTTGCTGCTTATGAGTGCGAGCAGCGGGAGTCTGTGCTCCTCCCCGGGCCTGGGATGTGGCTGCAGCAAGGGGAATTAGCCCTGCCTGAGCTACAGTGGTGTACATGCTCACGAACTATGCAAGAGTCTCCTAAAGAGCTGGAATAGTAGTAGCAGTAGGCGTATCAGGTGCCTAGACTCCAGCTAGAACTGTTGGTGGCTCTTCCGTGGCAGCTCGCACGAGTGCTCTGGCTGCACCACGAGCGCGTCCTCGGCCTCTACCTCGAACCCAACCTCTGAGAGCTCTAGTATGGGGCACGGGTGCCTGGTCAGCTTCGGTAGCACGTGTCCTCACTATCTGTAAGAGAATAGAAGATAGAAGTTTAGAATTGTGATATCAAAAATCTTGCACGACAAGGAAATCAAATGAAGTGAAGTTTTCCTAACAGTTACATAGCCTCTCGTAGATAAGTACAGACGTCTTCATACCGATCCGCGAGACTCTAATAAAATGGCTTGTGATTCATGACTCCTATGAACCTAGAGCTCTAATACCAACTTGTCATGACCCAAGTTCGCCCTCCGTGAACTGTCGTGACGACTCCTAGTCTCTACGACTAGGTAAGCCTAACAATTGCAGAAAAAGAAACAAAATGCGGAAAAACTAATAAAAACTGAAGATAAACAATATAAAGGTGTTTAAGATGCCGCTCGGCATGTACTAATACAAGATCTGAAAAACTGAACAACTTTCCAAAACCCGGAATCTCATGAAATTAGAGATAAGGATACTACATAGTGCTCTAACTCCAGAATGTATAAAATAAAGTAAATAAAGAAGGGTTGTAACTACAAAAGAGAATGGAGAGGGACTCCTCGGTCTACGGACGTGGCAAATATACCTCGAAGTCTCTGAAGGATCGTCTCGCCTCAAGGATGGTAGGGCTGAGCCGAAGAACCTGGATCTGCACATGAAACAACATGCGCAGAAAGGGAATGAGTACACCACAATGGTACTCAGTAAATGTCAAGCCTAACCTCGGTCGGGTGGTGACGAGGTAAGTTAGGGCCATACTGATTATAGATGAAATAAACAAGGTAAACAGTATAGAATACTACAATATAATTTAAGTGCTAACAGTCTATATCTATTAAAAACATAGAAGGAATCTAACTCAGAGCACAGAAATAGCAACAGGTGGATCTCCCGGGATACCACCCCGTAGTCCGAATCATAAAGAAGCAGGGGAAACTCCCGGAATACCAATTCGTAGTCCCAAAGTAAATATCCAGTACAGGGGATCTACCGGGTGATGTCCCGTAGTCCCAAATATAAATGTACAGGGGGATCTATGAATACCGATCCATAGTCCCAAAGTAAAGAAATAGGAGAATCTCTCGGGATACCGTCCCGTAGTCTCAAAGTAAACACATAGCAGCAACACGAAGAATATTCAATACAACCCAATTTCCTACCAAGGTAAAATAGGTATTTCTAACCTAGCATGCTACACAAAATTCAAATAAAGCAGTTTGAACAAATAAAGCAATTAAGTCACTTAGACATGCTTCCCTAATCTAATAGTAAGTTTAAATTGCAAGTAATGTACAACAAGGAAGAAAAACACAGCTATAGTTACTTAATGAAAACAGGATTTTCAACAATTAGCACATGTACGCGCTCGTCACCTCACGCATAAGGCATTTCATGTATCAACAACACCAAATCCTAAGGGGATTTTTCCCCACACAATGTTAGACAAGCCACTTACCTCGAATCGGCTCAAAAATCAACCCGGAACCACGCTCTTGCCATGAGTACTCCACTCCAAATGGTCCAAATCTATTCAAATCAATTGCATAATGTAAATATAACTTCAAGTAACTAATTTCACTAATTAATTTGAAGTTAACACACGAAATTAAGAAAATTGCCCAAAAAATCCCCCGAGCCCACATATCGGAATCGGGTAAAAGTTACGGATTATGAAACCCCATTTACTCATGATCTAACCATATCAAAATTATCCAAATCCGATGTCAAATTCCCAATCAAAACTCGAAAATTAGGCCTAAGAAATTTTCCCCAATTTCTCACCCCAAATCTGAAATTAGATGATGAATTCACGTTTAGATTTATGGGTTATAAACAAAAAGGAGTTAGGAATTATTACCCAATCGATATCTCTGAAAATCCCTCAAAATCTCGCTCAAATCCGAGCTCCCAAACTCTAGTTTTGATAAAAATGGATAAACCCTCGACTTTGAAATTTTATAATCTGCCCAGGTAAATCCTTCTTCACGAATGTGGAAGGACCCTCGCATTTGCGAAGCACAACTTTGCTTGGCCCAGATTTCCTTCATCGCGAACGCGATAGCAGCCTTCTCCCTCCTACGCGAACGTGGGACCCTCTTCACGAACACATAGGCATACGACCTCAGAGCTTTGCGAACGCGGGACCATCATCGCGAAGCGTTAAGCTTCCACTAGCCCCAGCTCCTCTTCGCGAACGTGAAGAAGGAAACCAGAACCGGAGACCTGCTGCATTTTCTGCAATTCTTCAAGTCCAAAAATGACCCGTTGAGCATATGAAACACACCCGAGACCCTCGGAACCTCAACCAAACATGTCAACCAATCCTAAAACATCATTCAAACTTGTTCCAACCTTCGGAATGCTCAAAACAACATCAAAAATACCAAATTAACATCAGATTCAAGCCTAAGAACTACATAAAAGTCTATCAAATCTCGTTCGAATGACCTGAAATTTTGCAAGCACATCACATTCAACACTACGAAGCTACTTCAACTTCCGAAATTCCATTCCAACACCGATATCAAAATCTCACTATCGAACCGGAAACTTCAAAAGTTCAACTTTCGGCATTCCAAGCCTAAATAAGCTACGGACCTCCAAAACACAATCCGATCATGCCCCTAAACCCAAAATCACCCAATAGAGCTAACGGAACCGACGAAATTTCATTTCGAGGCCGTCTTCATACTGCTCCGACTACAGTCCAAATTCTAAAGCTTAAGCTCTCTTTAGGGACTAAGTGTCCCAAAACACTTCGAAACTCAAAACAAATCATCCTGACAAATCAAAATAGCAGGAAAAAATACGGGGAAAATAGTTAATAGGGGATCGGGGCGTTAATTCTTAAAACGACCGGCCGGGTCATTACAATTACCAATCTCTTTACTATTTACTCAAGGCCTCAAACCGCCGAACGACGTGCTAGGTCTCAAAACGACCGGTCGGGTTGTTATATATTTTTAAGATGATTTTCGTCTTACCAAATATCAAATCATGACTTGATCATGATAAATATTAACTTGAAAATTATTTTTCCTCAAATCAAACACACCTTAAAAAGAAAGCAATTTTCCAAGAGTAATTAGCAAGAATATTAAGCTTAATGGTAAGCTAATTAAAGATGTGATAATTTAATATATAAATAATAATGGATAATTCAATAATAATTAACAAACGATAACAAGAGGAAAACATATAAAATAAAATAAAACCAGTTGTAGGTAATTCTGAAGAATAAGGTTTATTTTTATTTGAAATGTGAAAATTATTTGAATTTTAAAAATAAAAGTTATAGTATTATATATGGATAGATCAAGTAAATAAAGCCAAAAAAATATTAAAAAATATTAAAAATATAAGAATTTCAAGCAGCTGATTAAAACTATAAAAGTATATTTAAACTTCATATATGTAATCTCAACAATTAAATTACAACTTGATATATGTTGAGGGGAAAGGAAAACGTAATTGCTTATTACATATGACAAATATATTGATTTTAAAATATATCGGTAGTTTTAGACTAAAATATACATATTCAACAACAACAACAACCCAGTATAATCTCACAAGTAGGGTTTAGAGAGGTAGTGTATATAATGTATGGGTCAAAATCCGCCCTTATAATATTTGAGGTAAGATAATACTAAAAAAGGAATTCTCGAATCGCCATTGGTCGAGATAGGCCAAGAAGCAGCAAAGTCCTTGGCTGAAGTGGCGACATGACCGGTAGTCGGGATGTTGACGAGAGCCGTAGTCGAGATGACAAACAAGGGTCGAGATCGAGGTTGAATATCATTGATAAGAGTTGTAACGGCTAGTTTGTCAAGATAGGGTATCAAAAGAGAATATTCTAGTGGATATTCTCTGCACTTGTACTATTAGGGTTTCTTAGGAACATGTCCCATATATATAGAAAAAAGAAATAATGATAGGGTGTGATGACTCAAAAGGTCATCACTTGTTTTAGAAATAAATTTTGTGTTTTGAGGCCTTAAAACCTCCTTTTTGTCTCACCTCGATTTGTGTGCGCAGTTTAGGCGTGTATCCGAAAAGCTATTATGTGAAAATCTGTGAAAAATGATTAATTTTGCTTTTAAAATGAATTTAGGTTGACTTCGATCAATATCTTAGGTAAACGAACTCAGACCCGTGATTTGACGGTCCCAAAGGGTCCATAAGAAAATATGGGACTTGGGCGTATGCCCGGAATCAAATTCCAAGGTCCCAAGCCCGAGAAATGAATTTTTGAAGAAAATTATTTAACTAAAAATTTTAGAGTTTTTGGAAATTTGAATGTAATTGAATTTGATGGTATCGGGCTCGCATTTTGGTTCCGGATCCCGGTACAGGTCTTATATGTGATTTAAGTTGAGCCTGTAAAATTTGGTATGAAACAGACTTGAAATGATGTGAATCGGACCTTCGGTTGTTAAAATTTGAACTTAAGAGTTCATGAGATTTTTTTTTAATTTTGATGCTAAATTCATAGTTATTGATGTTATTTTGATGATTTTATCGCACAAGCAAGTCCATATGATGTTTTTGGACTTGCATGCATGTTTGGTTTGGAGCCCCGAGGGCTCGGGTGAGTTCTGGATAGGCCACAGAGTGAAATTTGGACTTAGGAAGTTGCTGGTATGCTACAGGTCTGCAGGCTTCGCAACTCGCAAATGCGAAGATGGCCTGGGCAGGCCTTGATCGCAAATGCGACCATTTGATCGCAAATGCGAAAGGAGCCAGAGTCGCAAATGCGATTGTTTCCTCGCAAATGCGAAGCTTAGTGAATTTTCCCAGTGTCACATTTGCGACATATTCTTCGCAATTGCAAAGATAGCAGGTTCTGAAGGGTTTGCACAATTGCGATATCTGCAACCTGCTAAATCATAACTTAGACGCATTTTCAACCATTTTTCAACCCTTTTCAAAACCTAAACACCTTTTGGCGATTTTTCAAAGAAAAATACTCTTACAAATCGATTGTAAATCATTTCTAACTCGTTTTATTAATCTTTAACATCTTTCACATGATTTCAACTCAAAATCAAGGGTTTTCATGGGAAAAATTGGGTGTTTTGGGTAGAACTTAGGTTTTTCAAATTTTGGAAATTTGAACCTCGATTTGAGGTCCGATTTCAAAATAAATTATATATTTGGGTTTGTGGGTAATCGGGCTTTGATTCGAACCTCGGGTTTTGACCATGTGAGCCCGGGGTAGATTTTTGACTTTTGGGGAAATCATTGGAAAACTTATTTTCATGCATTAGAATTGATTCATTTAGTATTTATATAGTTAAGTAACTTGTGACTAGATACGAGCGAATTGGTAGTGGAATCAAAATGTAAAACGGTAGTTGAGGCTTAAATTATGTTTGTGGCATCGAGGTAAGTGTTTGGTCTAACCTTAGCTTGAGGGATTAGGAGTCGTATCTTAATTGGTTTGTGATAAATATTGAGTACGACGTATAGGCATGTTGACAAGTATCTATACGCTGGAGTCAAGCATGCTCGTGAGTCTTATACTATGATTATTGTGATTCTGTTTTGTATTGTTCATGCCTTATGTGATGATTTCTATTGTTGAATAATGCTTGTGGAAGTAATATTAGCAGTTGAACTTGTCACGACCCTAATTTGCCCTCCGTGAACTGCCGTGATGGCACCTAGTCTCTAAGACTAGGTAAGCCTAACAAATGCGGAAAATAAACAAAACTTGCGAAAGAAATAATTAAAAGCCAAAATAACCAAATGAAACAGTATTTAAAATGTCGCTCGGCATATACAATACAACTTCTCAAAACTAAAAACATTTCCCAAAAACCAGAATCTCATGAAACCACAAGCCTTGGAATGTCTACCAGTGTCTAACTCCAGAATACTAACAAGGAAAAGAAATACAGAAGGGCTAATACAATAGGGAGAGTAGAAAGGGACTCCTCGGTCTGCGGACGCGGCACATATACCTCGAAGTCTCTAGAACAGTCACCTCGCCTCAAGGGTGATAGGACTGAGTCGAGGTATCTAGATCTTCACATGAAAAACATGCGCAGAAAGGGCATGAGTATACCATAACGGTACTCAGTAAGTGCCAAGCCTAACCTCGGTCAGGTAGTGACGAGGAAGGTCAGGGCCCTACTGAGGTTAAATAAAATATAAATTTCGATAGTGTAGAACAGAACAGTATAAATAAGTACAGCAGTAAAAGTAACACAAATATAAAGGACAGCAACAACTATTACAGAGGCAAGGTAAACACAGAAAGAAATACGGCTCAGCACGAAAAATAACAATCGGAGATCTCCTAGGATACCGTCCTGTAGTCCAACTCATAGTGCGCGGGGATCTACCGGAATCTCGTTCCGTAGTCCCAAATATAAATATCCAGTACTGGGGGAATCTACCGAGTGCAGTACCGTAGTATCATATAACTATGCAGGGGGGATCTACCGGAATCTCACGTCCGTAGTCCCAAATGTAAACAGACAAGGGGGAGATACTCGTCCCACATCCGTAGTCTCAATATAAATACACAGCAGCAATAGGAAAATATTCAGAAATGTCAAATTTTATATTAAGGCAAACAAATAATTCTAGCCTAGCATGCTGCATAGAATTCAGGTAAAACAGTTTGAGCAAATAAAGCAATTAAATCACTTAGACTTGCTTTCCTAAGCTAACAACAAGCTTAATAGTGCAAGTAATAAAAACAAGAAAGGAAACATACTAGTAATTACTTAATGAAAATCGGATTTTCAACAATTAGCACAAGTACGCACTCGTCACCTCATGTAAAAGGCATTTCAATTATCAATAATACCAAATCCTAAGGGGAAGGTCCCCCACACAAGGTTAGGCAAGCCACTTACCTCGAACCGGCTCAAAATCAACCCGAGACCACGTTCTTGCCACGAATACTCGACTCTAAATGGCCCAAATCTATTCAATTCAATTGCATAATGTAAATAACACTTCAAGTAACTGATTCTACAAAGAAATTCTAAGCTAATACGCGAAATTAGATAAAATAACCAAAATGCCCCTCGGGCCCACGTCTCGGAATCGGGTAAAATTTACATTTCCAGAATCCTCACACTCTCACGAGTCCAGTAATACCAAAAGTACCAAATCGCCTTAAATGGTCCCTCAAATCATCACTCAAAGGTCTCTAACTAGTCAAGCCCTAACCCCCAAATTACCACTGATTTTTCTTAATTTTTCATGCTTATAATGATAAAAATCAATCCAATAACGAGTTTAGGGATCAAAGACCTTACCCCAATGAACTCCTCTGAAAATTTCTCTTGAAAATGCTCCCCAAGGCTTCTTCCCATTTGAAAAGAGGTAAAAATGGCTAAAATTTGCAAAGGCAAGAATTTATATGTTTCTGCCAAGCTAATCCGCTTCTGCAGTCATGGGACCGCATCTGCAGTCCTGATTTTGCGGACCAACGGTCGCATCTGCGACAATTACTAACTCAGCCTCCTCCGCACCTGCGACTCACCATTCGCAGATGCGGTACCACTTCTGCGGTACATCTCCCGCATCTGCGGATCCTTCTATTCCTCTCAATTTCCGCTTCTGCGATGACAATGCCACTTCTGCGGCTACGCACCTGCAGGACCAAACCGCAGGTGCGGTTATGACAGAAGACCAGCAGATGAAACTGCTCAAACAACTCCCAATTCTTCCGACAACCTTCTGAAACCATCCCGAGGCCCCCGGGACCTCAACCAAAGGCACCAACAAGTCCAATACCACTGTCCAAACTTATACCAATCCTTAAAACACCTAAAACAACATCGAAATGAATCAACCACGAATTCAAGCTTAAGAACTCCAAAACTCTACAAATATGCTTTCGATCAAAAAGTCTACTAACCCTCGCCCGAATGACCTGAAATTTTGCACACACGTCACATTTAACACTATGGAGCTACTTCAACTTCCGGAATTTCATTCCGACCCTCATATCAAAATCTCACTATCAAACCGGAAACTTCAAAATTCGACCTTTCGGCATTTCAAGCCTAAATTAGCTACGGACCTCCAAAATACTATCTGAACATGCTCCTAAGCCCGAAATCACCCAACAGAGCTAACAGAACCATCAGAATTCCATTTCGAGGCCGTCTACACACTGTTCTGACTATGGTCAAATTTCCAACACTTAAGCTCTCATTTAGGGACTAAGTGTCCCAAAACTTTCCGAAACTCAAAACCGAACATCTAGGCAAATCAAAATAGCAAAAATAAATACGAGAAAAGTAGTTAATAGGAGATCGTGGCATTAATTCTTAAGACGACCGGTCGGGTCGTCACAGTTGAACATTGAAGAGTGTTGCCTCTAGTCGTAAAATGATTTGTGGAAGTATAATTGGCAATTGAACATATAGTGCATTGGCTCGAATTGTGAATTGAGTTGTGAAATAAATGTGAAAAAGAAAAGAGGATTATGATATTGTCTCCCTTGCCGGGATGTTGTTGTTTTAATGTTATCTCCCTTGTCGGGAGGTTATTGTTTTGATATTGTTTTCCTTTGCCGGAATATAGTTGTTGTACTACTGTTCCCTTATCGGGATTTTATTGTGATTTTATTGATTTCCTTTCCCTTATTGCTTTGTGATTGTTGTTTGGGTAAGGAAGAGTGTTAAAACACGAAGGATGATGCCGTGTATGATATTGTGAGAGAGTGTTAATGCACGAGGGGTGATGTCATACCGCACAATGTATAATTCTGTGCCTTTATATGAGTGATAATGCACGAAGGATCATTCTGTGCCATGATTATGTGAGATAAAAGCACGAAGGGTGATGTCGTGCCGATTTTATTGATTTTATGGTGAGGACGAGAGTAAAAGCACGAAGGGTGATGTCGTGTACTTGTCTGATATTTCTGATCTTTGTTGATAATTGAACTTTGGTGTTCCTTATACTTATCTGTTGTTCTTCTGTCATTACTTGATGTTCCCCGCAGCATGTTTCCCCCTCCTATCCTTAACTGTACATTTCTGTCTTTATTTTCCGTTATATATAATTTAACTGGACAGGTTTATTTGGTAGTTTGGTCCTAGCATCGTCACTACTTCACCGAGGTTAGGCTAGGCACTTACCAGCACATGGGGTCGGTTGTGCTGATACTACACTTTGCACTGTGTGCAGATCCCAGTGCAGCAGCTTTTGGACCGCAGTGAGGGTGTTGTCTTCAGTCCATTCAGGCGACCCGAGGTAGTCCTGCAGGCGTCCGCAGGCCTTGGCGTCTCCTCCTATCATTTCCTTTCTGTTTTTACTTATTCAGAGATGGATTCGTGCATTTCTATTCAGACTTTATTTGTAGTATTCATAGATGGTCTGTGACTTTGTGACACCAAATTCTGGGTAGAGTTGTACTTAGACTTTCGTAGTTTGTATTAATTTAAATTATCATATTTCGTCATCCGCACTATTTTGTTATTATTATTTTCATTGTTTTGTTATGTTGTTTGGAATAGCTAAGGGTTTTTAAATGAAAATGGTTAAAAATTGGGATGATTGGCTTGCCTAGCTTTCACTAGTAGGCCCCATCACGACTCCCGAGGGTGGAAAATCCGGGTCGTGACATAGGGGCATGTAATATTCACTTGTAAGAACTCACTTTGACAAAAGATTCTCTCTCTCTCTCTCTCTCTCGCTAAGATACAAACAACACGTTTTCACTAAGATTCCTATTTACACTATTTCATACTTTTCCATCAGATCCGAGAATAACTCGAATATTCAAGGATTTGTCTGTCATTCATCATTGTCAAGAGAAACATCCATCTCTTTTATCCTTTATTGGGTGAATCATTCCTCTTCTTTATTTAAATGTCATTTATTGATATTCATGTTGTTTAATGCTACATTATTGTTCATGCTTTTTGGAACAGTTATTGCATGATGTCATTACTATCTGACCGAACCCATTTATTGATTATTGCACCCTTGAAAGTTTTATATAGAAATATTATTGTTAACTAAGTTCAATCCCTAATCACATAAATTTAATTATTTGAACCAAAATACAATTTTTTTGGTCAAACATACGCAGACCTTACCCCAACCCTGTAGGGTAGAGAAGTTGTTTCCGAAAAAATATACATATTCATTTAAGTATAATATATTCTTATTATTTTGCATTAGGTATATTTTTAGTTTTTTATAGTATAAATTTTTTATTTGTATATTTGAGTTTTATCCCAAAAAAATTCGTAACTTGGATTTAATTCTTTTAACTTCATAGAGTTTTTCCTATTGAGTACCTTTCAATAAACAATAAGATGACACCAGATCATAATTTGACATGATTTTTATTCTTTTATATTCTCCGCGCATCGCGCGTGTTCTAATACTTATACTTATTATATTAAAAGGAGGATATGAAGCATAATATTAAGCCAAATGGCGTACGAAGAACGAGTCACTTGATACTTTTTGGTCAAAATCTAACAAAATTTAGGATAAAATCTAATAAGGATTATCAATAACAAATATCTCCAACATAATCTTCACATTTTTAAAAAAAGAATTAAAACAGTATGGTTTGAGTTGATGCTTTATTCGTTTTGAGTTGATGCTTTATTCATTTAAATAAATCGCTGAGAGAAGTATTATAACTTAGGAGTTTATGTAATCAGTTACCTACTACTAAGACTGGGCAATTGACCTTCTTTCAATGGTTGAAGGTACCGCATGCAAAAGAAGAAATACAGTAAAAATTTATATGTATATCTATGTTATATTAAAATTAGGGTAGACAAGCTTGATATGGCATATTCAGAAAAAGTCACTGGATACTTTTAGGATGAAGCCTAAACTATTTTAGATAAATCTAGTTAGGATTAAGAAAATATGATCGAATTTATTAAGGATTAAGAAAATTTTAGATAAATAAATTATGATTGACTCATATTTATATGGTAAATAGCTTCTGAAAGCTTCTAAAAAATTAGATTCTTATTTTAAAGGTAATCACTAGCGACATGACCAGTTTTCTTTCATTTCACCACTTTATTTTTAGTTTTCGAAACACTATAGAGAAAAAATAATAATAGTAGGAATAGTGTTACAACATTATATATAATGTGTTCAGAGAAATAAGAAAATATTTTTATATGGATTAATATCTTAATTGAGAGTCGCTAGTTTTGAAAGTATAAAATGGTTTTCTGAAAATGGGATCCAACTTAAAAATAGAAGGATAAGACTTATTTAAATTTGAGATGATATTTTTCTTTACTCAAAAATATAATAAGAAAAATTACATTTTGGATATGAGTAATAGAGTAAAAGTTATTATTAAAATAATTTTTAATTTTATTTGTATTATATTAAAACGAATATGGTAGAATAAATATTAAATTCAAACAAGCTAATGTTTCTTGCACCGCCAAAATTTTTTGGTTTGAATTCATATTTAGCTTAAGCAAAAAAACGAAAGGTTTATTTTGTTGTTGATGTGATCGACTGTTGATGTGTTGGTTTGAATTCATATTGAGCATACCGTATATTATATATTTTTATTAAGTAAAGCGTATAATTTCTTTTAATTAAATAAACTGTATAATTTGCTATACACATAAGATACACAAAATTTGTAGAGATCTTCCATCTTCATCCGTATGAAAATATGGATCAATTTTAGTTGCTTAATGTATTTTGGGAATAGGAATAGGTTACTACATTTATTAGTATGTTTTGGAGGAAAAAGTGTTTTGGAAAATTTTGCAAAATCAGAATAATATGATAGTCTTTTCATAGGTGTGGCCACATTTGGGCCAAATTGGTGTGGTCGTTTAGCAACTCTCTTAACCATAATATACTACTCTTCCGTAATCAATTCTAGCTTCATTGATTACTAGCTCACACTTTGATGCCAAACATAAGTCGACATTTAAAATTTTAAATAATCTAATTAATATATATCTAATGAAGTAGTATAATTGAACAAGAAGAATTAACCCAAATAGTCTTCCACCAAATCGCTTAAACTAAAAATAATCAGTAAAGATATAATATATGCATAATTTATGTATTATATGTGTATAATCATATAATATATGTATATGATTAGAAAAAGTAAACAATAAATATGACCGACTATTTGTATAAAGATCTCATTAAACAATATACTTTATTAATTTTGAAAATGATAATTGTATGTAAGTTTCTTTAAATGAAGCTCTTTTTTTTGTGAACTGAAGTATAGTAGTAAAATATATTCTAGTTTTATATGAAATGAGGGAGAATACCAACATAAAATAATTAGAAGTGGTACGTCTAAGCGGTCGTTAAAACGATAAAACTGAATTCAGTTCATTCAAATCCAGCAAGAGAAGAAACATCTCTTCATTCAGTTCAAATTCAGAACAACTGAAAATTCTCATTCATTTTTTTATCAGCGCCAATATTTTCACAAAGAGTCGCCATATCCAAAATGCCACCTGCAGAAGAATTGAATGGAGAGAATGAAAGAGGAAGAAAAAATTATGGAAATAATCAATATTCAGAAACTGAAGAACAATTTGATATTGGAAATCAAGAATTAAACAATGAGGAAGAAGAAGTACTAAGTTCTGAAATTGAGAATTTATACTTATCTCCAACTTCATCACCTATCTCTTCTCCTCCACATACCCAGTTATTCAATCAATTCTTGGAGAAAGGAAAAAGATTTTGTTCAGTATCTGAAGTGTTGTACGAGTTAAAGTCTATGAATTCAAAAACTGAAGAAGATAATGGAAACCAAGAATGCATAGAGGAAGAAGAAAAAGAAGAGCTAAAAGGAAAACTTCCCACGTCTGAATTATATGAACTGAAGCCAATCGTACCTAAATTTTCCAATCTTGAAGAAGGAGGACCGTCCTATTATGAAGATTACTTAAATGATTATGATCAAGATTTGGCAATTTTGAAGTCTCTTTATCATTACTACTTTAATCATGGAGTCATTCCACATCCTTCATCTGAGGAACTAATTAATTACATTGAGGCTTCAATCCCCAACTTGAAAATTCGTGGCCAGGGTTTGGTGAATAAGATCCTAATGTTAGAGCGCAACTTCTTAACCGTTTGGAAAATGGCAGGATATTATTACCCGGAAATAACCCACCCTGTTTATGCAGAAATTTTCCACTTGTCTATGGGATTATGGGGTAATTACGATTACGAAGACTATTATATATTAACAGGTTGTAGTTGGCGATTATGATCTAAATCGGGATAGTGATGGAAATATGGAATTCGGATAGCAAGATGCAACTGATGATAACGTGAGAAACTGGAGCTAATGATTCATATGAACATTTTTAGAATTTTTTGTTAAGGCATGTTACGTTTCCTTTTTAGTTTTACTGAACTGAAACTAGTTATTACATATATAGCTTACTTTTTTAGGGCAAATGGATTTGGAAGTTGGTGTAATATGCTACGTAGAATTTAAAGTAGATAATCAGATCATAATGAAGTAGTTCTCTTGAAGATTATTGTGGGATCAGAGATCATGTAAGATTCTTTTGATATGAAATTTCCATTTAAGTTTGATATCTTCTTTTCAACTTACAGAATCAGAGATGTTAAATCATTTCAAGGTAGGTACAAACATATGGTGCTGTTATTACATGCTGCTAAGAATAAGGTGTTTCCCATATTTGCACTGTCAATCCCAGTGCTAGGGGTGGGCATCGGTCGATTCGGTTCGGTTTTGAATATTATCGGTTTTGCCTATCGGTTATCGGTTTACAAATATCATAACCCGATAACCAAACCGATAAGATATTGGTTATCGGGTATCGATTAATCGGTTATTGATCATTATCGGTTCGGTTATCGGTTTACCCGATAAGGTAAAACTAAAATTAATAGTGTTGATTGCTGAACGTTTGTACAAAGTTTACTGGAAGCTGCTATATATTGTGGCAAAAGCCGCAGAACGCCAGAACTACAAGCATTTGACGAATTTAAATTTCAGTTTAAACTGCACATAAATTGCACACAAAGCTGCACATAAAACCAACATTTCTCACAATAATTTCAGTTTAAAGTTAAACTTCTCACTGAATAATTTCAGCACACAAAGTTGTACATTTTTTGCCTCAAACTAAACATACCCAGTACGGCAGTACCTCAATTGCATGTGCATACAAAATGCAAACAGCTCAAAATTCCAATCTAACAAAAATAGGAGATAAAAAGATCCCAACTTTCACAACCCAAAAACAGATGTATACACAGTAATGTCCAAACTCCAAAGTAATAGTTCAAACACATTAATAACAATGCAAAGTAGTAGCAACCTTAGGATTAACAAGTCCAAAGTCCAAACATAATACATAAAACAAGATGACAATAACTACATCTTACTTTCCACCATCCATCATCACCTTCTTCAATCCTTTCATAGTGACTCCAAACATGTGAGATAGCTTTGAGACCACAAAGTCGAGGCATGGTTACACCTATTAAACATAACAAGAAAATATATTAAGCAAGTAATATTTGTAATCATACTATGTGTTATATAAGTTGAATAATTAACTTACCAAAGTTTTAACTTACAACTATCTAAGATTCTACATATCATCATCGCAGGGTTCGTTTCCAAGATTGGCAAAATCTATGATAATATATATTAACAAGTCAAACAACAAAAATATTAAATAAACTATTTATAAAAATAATATACAATCAAACAAATTAAAATATTGCTACCTTGTTCTAGTTGCTCGAGAACATCTAAATCTTCCTCAACACTTACAGGTAATGGCTCACTTCGAAGCCAATCTTGAAGGCACAGGAGAACTTCCACCAAATTCGGAGTCAATGAACTCCTAAATGAATCAAGAATACGCCCTCCAGTGCTAAATGCACATTCAGATGCAACACTTGAAATAGGAATAAATAATACATCCCGAGCCATCTCAGCAAGAATGGGGAATCTAGGTGAGTTTACTTTCCACCAAAGCAATATATTACCGTCTGCTATTTCATTTTCAACTTCTTCTGTAAGATATTTTTCCAATTCTGATTTAGAATCTGAACCTCCAATCCCAGCTTTATGTCTTTTTAATTCTTCAAAGAAAGAACCAAAAGATCCATTTGAAGTTTCCATTGTGTCCAATGAAGAGTTAGATAAACATGAAGAGGGACGACAAACTTTATCTTTTGAATAAGACTTTACATACTCATCAAACAATGAAGTCATGTATGTATGCACTCCCTTCGCGATAATTGGCCCTTTCTCTTCGAACATCTTCGCAAGTGCAAAACTAACAGAATCAAACTTGTACCGAGGATCCAAAACATATGAAATGAAAATCATTTTGTTTATTTTTTCTGGATCACCCCAATACTTATCAAATTTCTCCTTCATCTTCTTTGCCATTGAACCCAACAAAACATCTTCATTTAATATCAATTGTTTCAAGTAAACAACAACTTCACAAATTTCAAGAAAATGATGATTTGATGTAACATAAAGTGAGCCAGATACCTTTACAGTAAGCTTATAAAAGATTTCAAGAAATTTTGTCAATTTCTTTACATCCTCCCAATCACTACTCAAAAGTGTACCTGCAGGACTTCCATTTACAATCCAATATCATGATCAACATATTCTAAAATTGCACTCTCATATTCAATAGCCCTGTTCAACATCAAGTATGTAGAATTCCACCTTGTAGGAACATCCAAACATAAAGATTTCCTAACTAGATTTCCTTCATCACAACATTCCTGAAACTTTTTCCACCTAGCAGGAGACTGCCTGATATATCTCACTGCTTACCTAATACGTTCAATAGACACAATTGATTCTTTTATACCATCCTGAACAACAAGATTCATAATATGAGTCATACACCTCACGTGAAGGTGCTTACCATTCATAGAATTGGTCCCCCATTTAGTTAACTTCTTAGAAAGCTCTTTCACCGTCACATCATTTGAACTAGCATTATCAACCGTGACAGTGAAAATCTTTTGTAACCCCCACTCTTTCAAACAATTAACAATACTATTTGCCCAATAACAAATAGCAAAGGGTAGACTAGTAAATTAGTAAACCCTTATTGGGTTATCGGTTTACCCAATAACAGAATTGATAAACCGAGCCCGAACCGATAACCCAATAAGAAATTTTTTTTTTACCCATTACCGAACCATTAGCCCAATAACCCAATACCGATAACCCAATAAGTAATTAACGGTTCGAGTTATCGGTTTTACCCGATATATGCCCACCCCTACCCAGTGCCATACATCTAACAACTTCCCCGCTACTTAAAACCTTTTGAATGTTCTCAAATGTCAGAAATTTGTAGTCATCGCAAATTGAAGAAAAGAAAAACTCCAATTTTATAGTGAACGTGAAATCAATTCTTGCTTCACATTTTACAACTTTTCTTATATGAGCGATTTTGCAATGAATATGTACTCTATAAGTTGAACAAGTAGGCATATCTATGTATAATAGGTATAAATTTCAATCTGCATGATCTTAACTAGTTCAACAAGATACGATTATACCAGTACGTACAAATATAGGAGTAAATCTATTCGGTAGGAATGAACTTGTTGCAATACGTTACATGGCATGATGGGACGATCCATCTTGGTAAACAAACAATATACCATGGAATTGCACATCAAATTATGATCCACCAAAGGAAGGATGCAAATGCAGATCCTTCAAACATTTTTCTTTAAAACGATCGATCAAAAAATAAATCCGTCACATAGGGACTTCGCATGAGGCAGATTACGGGAAAGTTGGCACCCGTCCGTAGAACAACCAACCATACAGAAAGACAGACAAAAGAGACAGAAAGGATAAAGTACAAGTTCTAAACAAAAATTAAATTGATATATTAAGACAGACAAAGGAGGTCTCAACGAAAAGAATACACTTTCACCAGAACAGTGCATAGTTTTTTATCCTACTCTTTAGAGCTATTTCTAAAAATATATCATAAACAACATCGCGTGAAAATGATAGCT
This sequence comes from Nicotiana sylvestris, assembly GCF_000393655.2. Lineage (NCBI taxonomy): Eukaryota > Viridiplantae > Streptophyta > Magnoliopsida > Solanales > Solanaceae > Nicotiana > Nicotiana sylvestris. The sequence continues at coordinate 74,513,561 of NC_091063.1, read as the reverse complement.
GCTAATTCTTGTTGCAGCTGATGTAACACCACCGAGTACCACTCGCCCCATTAAATCTAAAGCCCCCTTCTTGAATCTTTGCTTACTCTATTTTCTAAAGGAAGACAGATTTAATCAAACAGAGATGAGAATTACCTTGAAGAACACACAGCTACATGTTTTCAACTGGAAACTTAAGTTTATGTGAAGAAATGGGCTCCGATTCCCACTTTGACCACAGGATCTAAATAGAGAAAACACCAGCAGTGGATACTTTAATAATGTACCTGATTTTTCCGCTATATCATCAGGAAAAGGATCCCAAGAGGAAACTGGTTAAATTATTAACCTTCAAACAGTAAAACTTCCAGAGAAAAGCCTATAATCAAATCCAAGATCAATCACCATTATTTTGCAAAATCATCACCGGTAATTATGCACAACAATAGTTTCTTTTGATGAACAAAGAAAACCCAAGAACATGTCAAATTGACTATGAATAGTATCTAGAGTAGTACATACTATTATTATGTTTCAGAATAATAACAGAATTGGAAGTATCTTTTTTCCAATACAAAACCGCTCACTATTACATCTACTAATATGCTCAACTTTTACATGGCTTAAGCCGTAAATATGAAATCGTTCTCAATTACAAAGAAGGAAGCATTGTTTGAGGTTAAAAAAGGGTCATTCTCCTATACACATGATTCAACTATTTGCTGAAACAAAACCTTCATCAACCTAATATATAGTTCACTTTAGTAGTAGAGATATTAGTTCTGTGATATAATGCTTTGAGACGAAAAGTTGAAAGTCTTAGCTTCATTACTATCTCTGAGGCAAATCTTTTAGTAATATTTCTGCATTCAATCTTATGAGTCAAAATTAAGAGCAGAGCTGGAGTTAATAGTCTACCACATTCGATGCATATTAAAGCATTCTTTATATGTCACGACATCACAATTTGGCAGGATTACATTTTAAGGATTCTTTTTTTTTTTTTTTGGACAAGTGCATTTCAAGGATTCTTCAAGCGCTCCACAAGATTATGTAAAGCCTCCATGCACATCTTTACTTTCTCCTCCAAATCCCCATAATGGTTATTTCAAACATTTATTTAAGCTTTGTGAAGCAATATGACACACTCCTAAAATGTCCAGTTAATACAAAGGCCACTTATCAGACAGTTCGGCATGCATAAGGAATATCACAAGGCATAGTAGATTAACGGTGGACAGTAGAAAAAACAGATTTACCAGACATAATAGAGTTCCACATGTCAAGAAAGAGAGGAATTCATTAATTAAACAACTAAAGGAGGTAAAAAAACCTAAAATAATTGAAAGAGAAGAAGATAACTAAAGCTCCTCACGAATGCACCCTTCCCTCATGATGATCTCTGAAAATGTAACGTTCTTACCGGCAACTGAAAGTCCTACGGAAAAGTTTAAAATGCTAAAAGCAAGAGCATAACTTGATACATGAGATCATACTAGCTACTGCAGTATAGCGTCGCGGGCCGGGAAAAAGAAAGAGAAGTTCTTCACACTTTGAAGGGGCCTAAGACTTCTACAAATCCACTTAAACATGTGAAGGAGAGTTTATCATTGAACGATATGAATCTTAGCTCTTATGCAAAACTCCTGAACCTTCAAATTTTGTTCTTCCCCACTCCTATCTTATTTAAGTGGATAAAACTATCTGGTTTCTCACGTCAGATTCAGATGACATTCTCTAAATTTCACTTTTCACTTAACATTCATAAACAGTATCGGGGCATGAAAGTGTCTTGATCCATCACTAGCGCATCCATGTTTCTTCCCAATGTAAGCACGAAACAAGGAAGAAGACATTACAAGCAAATACAATGGAACTATCAATTGAAGCATAAAAGAAGAAATAGCACTTTAAAATTGCAGAAGATTGAACATAAAAGCACCGTGCCTGTTATATGCAGGAAGACGAATCTGCTCCCACACACCAACACCCATCAAGGAATTAGGAGGGTTCTGAAACTAAAAGATAAACAGGTAAATAAATAATCGTCTAACCATATAGATAGATAGTTAAGAAACAGTTCAGTACCTGAGATAATAAATATGCATGCCTAATAGACATGCTTGTCAACAATAGAAAAGATGGAAAACTGAATCTAATCATGCAAAGGATACCACAACCCTCAAAATACTAAAGTGAAATCTATAAAGCTCCTTTTGCATGTCACTAAGAGAAAAAACCTCATTATGTGAGACATCATGAAAATTAACTCATTTATTCCATAAAACATTTAACACAATCAGCTACCTAATAAATGAACTTGAAAGCGATGAAAGTATAAGTTAACACATGCTTCATGTGACCATTACCTGTTCTGTGTTCACCTGGCACAACAAACCATCATTTCCATATCAGGGAATGGTGTTCGTTGTTTCAATCAACAGATATGAGATGTATGTAGAATTATTGATTAGATACAAGATCAAAAACAGATCTTTCAGACTTCAATTTTCAAGTGTGACAACCAAACAAATCACTCAACTCAATTACAAGCAGAAGAATACATATCCCTAATAAAGATAGTTAAAGCTGTAGACACAGTATTACAATTTTTAGAGGCTATCTACAGATGATTATCATCAGGAAAGGAAGATGTTTAAATAAGTCAGAATATAAAACTAGCAAGAACTAAATACTTCTTTTCCCTTGATAAAAAAACCTTAGTATTTCCTTTACATTCAAAGAGATCAGAGGTACACAGGCAATCTTCCAAAATGTCAACAACATAAATACAAATCAAATAAAATCAGGAAACAACTGAAAAAGACAATCGCAAATCCATTTTAACATACTTTAAAAGGTAACAGGTTCTAGTAAATTGTATATGAGAGACAGCTACATTGACTAAATAGTATATGAGAGACAGCTTTCTTGGCTAAATCATTGAATAATATAGATATCTATCAATACAAGGAGATACTTTAATAGATAGAATTCAAAGACCGAAAATGATGTTTTCATTCATCCCTTGATTTGTATTCACATACTAACATAAACCCTGACAACTAGCAGAACTAAGGAAATAACATTCCACATTTGGGGGCGGGGGCTTAATTTCATGATCTAAATCTCTCTATAGACTAACAAAAACATCATACAGCTCTCGTTTCCAAATTGGCCATCTATTTAATCCTCATCAGCAGAGGGCTTTGAGGAGCCACCAGCCTTCTTAGGCAGCAAAAGGTTGTGAATGTTGGGCATAACACCACCATTAGCAATTGTCACATCTCCAAGCAATTTGCTCAATTCCTCATCATTCCTCACAGCCAACTGAATATGCCTTGGAACAATCCTCGTCTTCTTGTTATCCCTCGCCGCATTTCCAGCCAATTCAAGTACCTATAACAATCACGTACAATCAGCTGCTACGTAAAATTGAGTCATTCACAAACACTAGAAACCCTAAAATTTTGAGATATATCAACCAAAAAAATAGAGAGGGAGAGAGAGAGAGAGAGAAGAAACGACGGAATTCACCTCAGCTGCAAGGTACTCAAGGACGGCAGCAAGGTAAACGGGAGCGCCGGCGCCGACACGCTCGGCGTACTTGCCGGCTTTGAGGAAACGGGCGATACGACCAACGGGGAATTGGAGACCGGCTTTGCTACTACGGGACGTAGCTTTCTTTGCAGCACCGGAACCTAGGGTTTTTCCTCTACCAGCCATTAATACTATTTTGCTACTGTAAAACAACAAATTTTGCTTTGTGCTTGAAAGAATTGAATTGAATTGCTCTGTATGCGTGCGACGGAAGTGCTTCGGTTTTGGTATTTTATAGCCCAAATGGGTTTAACTCAGCCAATGAGAGTGGATCACGCGGATTGAGCTTGTGTGCCGTTGGATGAAAACACATATCAACGGTGAGATAAGGATGCTGACGCCTTTAACCGCTTCAATGATTATGAGTTTTGTACTGGGGAATGCATTTCGCAAATTTACCCCTAATTTTAGTTTATGTTTACTTTTTTATTTTCGGTTTTATCTTATTACGAAAAGTCTTAGTACTTCAAAAGATAATAGAACGTCCTATCAGAGAGAGACGATTTAATACTAATACTAAAAATTGGTTTGCCTTAATTTACTACTTCAACTTTTTTTTAACTAGACATAAATGTAATGTGTAACAATTCGTGCATTAAGCAACTACAGTATAATGTTTAGATTTTAAGTTTGTGCTCACTTCAGAATATTGATGAGTGAAAGTTAAATTATATATGGTTTAGAGAATAAAAATATATTCGTTCTTTTATACATTTAATTTTTGAAAAATTCACATTTTGGACACATTAGTGCATGGATAATATGAGATTATTTCAGAGATAAGGAGCAATTCATGAAGTTATGACCGTAAAAATAGTATGTCAATCATAAGTGATAACTCACATAAAATGAAAGGTAAAGAAAGCATAAATTTTATTCTATACCTGTATTGCATTTGAAATGAACATAAAAATTGAGGTCTCGTATCAAACCTATTGTATATTTGCATAACTTAATTAATTAAGGATCACAGATCAAACGGTCAATTTCATACCGATTTGGAACCTATTGTGATTTACTCCTTTGATCATTCATCCAAAAACATAGCCAAAATGGAGGCGCCTGTTTTAGAAGATAAATTAGTTAGGTTCCTGTTTACATTTATGATACTACTATCTTAATATGACAAAAGGAGATTTTAGAACTTTTACCATGCAATATCAGATTACAGAATATTCATTTCTTGAATTTACATGAGAACTTTCATTTATATACTAGTTTTCGGAATTGCACATGTATCATATATTAATCAGTACAATTTTTTTAATAAAATGGAAGATTACCAAAATATATCCTAACAATTTGTTAGATAGGTTGAGGAAAGAGGAGTGACTTAAGCCTGAAGGGTAGTTTGGTCTATTTATACATGGTTGGATTAGTTAAGTTTGTTAGATAGCTAGGCTGTTAGAAGTTATTCATGTAGGAGAGTGGTTAGTTAGAAGTTAACTCATTGTATATAAAGACTATTGTATAGCTAGTGGCGGAGGCAAGATCTCCACGAAGGGGGTTCAAAAAAAAATTATAGCTAGTGGGAATTGAACCTATAAAAAGATTTTGAACCCCCTTGACCACTAAACTACACTTTTGGGTTGTGTTAAGGGGGTTCAAAACTTAATATATAGAGGTAAAAAAATAGATTTTGCCTTATATATATAGTGTAATTTTTCGGCGAAGGGGGTTCGGGTGAACCCCCTGCCGCCCCCCTAAATCCACCCCTGTGTACAGCTCATTAGAGCAGAATGAAAAATGTTATTGTTTCATTCATTTCCTTCTTCTCTTCTTCTCGTCTCTCTTCTCCCTTTCAACTAGGGTTTCTTACTGCATTCAATCCATAAACTTTAGCATGGTATCAGAGCTTTGAGCTCCAAATCGAAGCTCAAAATCGATCCAAATCCTCTTATCTGCTCTACGTTCAACTGTTATTCTCTATTTTTTTAGTCAATTGTGATCTCAATTTCTCAGATCAAAAGCTTTGAATAACTCAACAATGGCGGTTGATGATGAAAAACGCAACTATCACTGCTGAGAATACATCGCATGTTTCATCGGATGACGAATTCGAGGAAGGTATTACAGTAGTTTTGACTCATCCCATGTATCTTGCCCCCGGTGATACTAGCGGCATTTTCTTGATTTTATTTCAGTTAACTGGAACTGATAGTTACTCCTTATGGTATTGATCTATGCAGATTGCTTTACTAGGTCGCAATAAGGTGGGAATTGTAGATGGCAGGTGGTCAAAGGAGAGATTTTGCGACAAGCATTGGTATCAGTGGGAAAGGTGTAATGCTATCGTACTGTCGTGGTTGATGAACTCAGTTTCTCCTTCACTAATTAGTGGTATAGCCTATGCCACTGCACAAACAGCGTGGCTAGATCTACAGGAGAGTTTTGATAAGGTAAACGACACTCGCTGCTACAATTTACACAAGGAAACAACCACTTTGTGTCAAGGTACCTCCTCTATTTCTGTCTATTACTCAAAACTTAAAGATCTTCGGGATGAATCTGAGTCTGTAATACCTACTCCTAGGTGTGATTGTGCCAAAACAAAGGAGTTTATTGTGCATTTACGAAAACAAAAGGTATATCAGTTCTTAATTGGCTTAAATGACTCATACTCACAAGCTCATAGTCAAATCCTTATAATGAAGCCTTTACCAATGGTGAATCAAGCTTATGCTATACTTATGAGTGATGAGAGTCAATGGGTTGTAGTTGCATCACCTGGTGTGTTAGGTCCTCCTCCTATTGTGAATGCAAATACATATGACTCACCAGTACTCTATAGTGCTAAGTCTAACTCTAACCCAAAATTTAGAAAGAACTATAATGTTCAGTGCGATTTCTACAAAATGTAAGGTCATAGTAAGGAAAATTGTTATAAAATCATAGGCTATCCCTCTTATTATAAGTTCAAGAAGAAAGGGGAAGCTAGTGCACACAATGTAATGGTAGAATCTGGTTACTTTATGCCTCTATATGCTAAAAGTGCCTCTCAGTATGTACCATTGCAGTCACTGCCTGTAAACTATAGTCATCATCATGATATGAGTCAGGGTACTGAAAACTATCGGGTACAAGGGAGCTCTAGTGCTCAAGTTCAGGCTGGCCCTGCTGCTTTACAGGCTCAAGGTGTTGTAAATGCCAAGCCATCAACTCAAGGAGGTAGTTTTCCATTCACCAAAGAACAGTATGAGCAAATCATGCAGATCCTGAACAGCAGTCACAATGGCACTTCATCATCTACTTCTCAGGCAAATGCAGCAGGTACTATCATTGCTCTTTTGGCATCATCACCTAGTCCACAAGAATGGATCATTAACATAGGAGCCACAAACCATATGGTTTTAGATATTAATCTGTTAACCAAAACCTCCTTATTTGCTCCCACTGATCCCAGAAAAGTTCTACTACCTAATGGAGATGTCACTTAAGTCACACACACTTGATATAGTCATATTTCAGACAACAATTTCATTAAAGAAGTTTTCTATGTGCTTCAGTTCAAATTCAACTTGTTGTCAGTTTCCAAAGTGACAAAATACTTAAGATGTTTTGCTTCCTTTTATCCTAATTTCTATGTATTTCAAGATCTCTTCAGTGGCAGGGTGAGGGAGACTGGTAGGGAGAGAGATGGCCTGTATTTCCTGCAAAGGCATGGCTCCAAGAAGCTACTGCAATCTTATTGGATGCAGCTAGAATAAAGTCACACAGGAGGAACTCTACTATTGATGTTAGCTTGTGGCACAAAAGATTAGGACATGTGTCTAGCATAGTTCTTAATAAGTTATTTCCTACCAAACTAGCAAATATTAGTGACATCATAAATAAATGCAATGTATGTCCATGTGCTAAGCAAACCAGACTGCCCTTTCCTAATAGATTTATTAAAAGTACTGCTGCTTTTGATCTAATTCATGTTGATGTTTGGGGCCCCAGCAAATATACAACATTTGATGGCCATAGATACTTTCTAACAGTGGTTGATGACTTCACTAGAATGACTTGGTTGTTTCTCTTCAAACTAATGTATGATGTTTGTGTAGTTCTTACTCAATTTGTTGTTTTTGTTCAAACTCAATTCAACAAAGTTCTAAAGGCAGTTAGGTCTGATAATGGATCTGAGTTTGTTAATTCTGTCTGCCATGCCCTATTTCAAAAATATGGTATTATTCACCAGAAGACTTGTGCATATACCCCTCGGCAAAATGGAGTTGCTGAGAGGAAACACATGCATATTCTGGAGGTAACTATGGCCTTGAGATTTCAAGCACATATTCCTATTAAATACTGGGTCATTGTATTATTGTAGCTGTCTATATTATCAATAGAATGCCAACTTATGTTCTCAATGGCTTATCTCCCTTTGAGCTGCTATATGGACAGGAACCTATATTGAAGCATCTGAGAGTTCTTGGTTGCTTATGTTATGCCAAGCAAGTTCAAGAGACAAATAAGCTCCTTCCTAGGGCCAAACCTACTGTTCTTATGGGTTTTTCTGATACTCAAAAGGGTTATGTGTTACTAGATCTTGCTACTAATTGTTTCTTCATCAGTAGGGATGTCTCCTTCGGGGAGGATATTTTTCCCTTTAAGGAGTCTCATTCATCTCCACCTGTGTTTTTATCCTCTGATCCTCCTACTTATGGTGCAGACTGTGTATCAACTTCACATGAGCCTCACAGTTCTGGACATGCAACTTCTCCTTGTGTCTACTAATCTAAGTCCTGTAGGTGATGACTCAAGTCAGGAGGTACCAGAGCAATTATCTAGTACCACTGAAGGAGTGTCAACCTTATTGCCTTCTGCTGATCAACACCCTACTGACCTGAGAAGATCTCTAAGGACCAAGCAGGCTCCTATATGGTTGAAGGATTTTGTGACAGGTCCAAGTTACAAATTTGTTCCTTACTCTATTACTAACTACATCTGCTATGATGGTGTGTCTCCTAAGTATCAATGCTATATAGCTGTTTTTTCTTCAATAGTAGAACCTACTACATTTGAAGAAGCAGTCAAAGATCCCAGGTGGGTTGATGCAATACAAGCTGAGATTACTGCTTTAGAATCCAATCATACTTGGAATGTGGTACCTTTGTCTGCTGATAAAGTGCTCATTGGCTGTTAATGGATATATAAAGTGAAGTACAAAGCCACAAGGGAGGTGGAGAGGTTCAAAGCCATACTTGTGGCCAAGGGTTAAGCCAACAAGAGGGCATTAGCTACGAAGAAACTTTTAGTCTTATAGTCAAAATGGTTATTGTTAGGACAATTCTAGTTGTTGTTTCTTATGAACATTGGAATATCCATCAAATGGATGTGTACAATGTTTTTCTGCAGGGGGATCTATCTGACTCTACCACAAGGATTTCAGAGTCAGGGGGAGAGCAGACCAGCATGCAGAGTTCTAAAATCTTTATATTGACTTAAACAGGCACCAAAACAGTGAAATGCCAAACTTTCTGAAGCACTACTGAAGTTTGGGTTCATGCAGAGCCAACATGAACACTCATTGTTCATAAAAGAAACATGCAAACACACTATAGTTATCTTGGTGTATGTAGATGACATGCTCCTAACTGGACCCGATCTGATGTTATTAGAAGAAGTCAAGGCCAAACTGTAGCAAGCCTTTAAAATGAAAGACCTAGGTGAACTAAAATTCTTTCTTGGCATTGAGTTTGCGAGGTCACAACAAGGCAATCTAATGCACCAAAGGAAGTATACCATGGAACTAATCTCTGAGCTTGGACTGGCAGCTGCAAAACCAGCTGTTACACCTATTGAAGCCAACACTAAACTAACCACTAAGGACTATGATGAACATATAGGTATCCACAACACAACAGTTGATGAGTTGTTACCTCATCCTAGCAAGTATCAAAGACTACTAGGAAAACTACTTTATCTGACTGTTGCAAGACAGACATAGCCTTCAGTGTACAGACACTAAGTCAGTTCATGCAGAAACCCAAAAGATCTCATATGGAGGTTGTACAAAGAGTAGTCAGATATGTGAAAAATCAGCCTGGACAAGGCATACTGTTGTCTACTGAGAAGAAGAACATAGTCACAACCCATTATGATGCTGACTAGGCTGCCTATCCTCTCACTAGAAAATCTGTAATTGCCTTCTTCTTTATTTATGGTGACTCACTAGTGTCCTGGAAGTCTAAGAAGCAGAGCACTATCTCTAGGAGTTCTGAAGAATCAGAATACAGAAGCATTGTATCGACTGTGGCAGAAGTAGTTTGGATACTTGGATTGTTTAAAGATATTGGAGTGCAAGTTGCTCTTTCTATGACCATTCACACTGGTAATAGGGCAGCAATCCAGATAGCTGCAAATCCAGTATTTCATGAACATACCAAACACATTGAGATCGATTGTCACTTTATAAGGGAAAAGATACAAAAGGGGCTGGTGAAGATAGAGTATGTTGCCACAAAAGAACAACTTGCAAATGTTTTAACGAAAGGCTTAACTAGAGTGAAACATGAGTACTTGATGTCCAATCTAGGTGTTCTTAATGTTTTTGTATCACCTAGCTTGAGGGGGAGTGTTGAGGAAAGAGGAGTGACTTAAGTATGAAGGGTAGTTTAGTCTATTTATACATAGCTGGATTAGTTAAGTTTGTTAGATAGGTTGTTAGAAGTTAATCATGTAGGAGAGTGGTTAGTTAGAAGTTAACTCATTGTATATAAAGGCTACTGTACAGATCATTAGAGCAGAATGAAAAATGTTACTATTTCATTCATTTCCTTCTTCTCTTCTCCTCGTCTCTCTTCTCCCTTTCAACTAGGGTTTCTTGCTGCATTCAATCCATAAACTTTAGCATTTTAAAATACTAAAAACTAGATATGTAGCTGTCATGGTGTAAGATCAAATGTCAAATATGAAAAGACTAGTCCAAATAACTTATTAACTATTTTGTAGAGTAAACCTTCATATTGTAATGTCAAACATAGATATATTCTTATGTAAAATTGAAAGAAAAATGATTAACTTCACATACATGAGGATAAGAATGTACAAGCTACTTACACCTCTTGCTACCTATCACACCGACATTTCATCAACTTGGTATACAATTACAAAACTCATATAAAATGCAGCTCATAGCTGTAGAAGAATTCCAAGAAAGAAGTTATGCGCTCACAAGGAAGCATTCTCAATCTTTTCAATGGTAGAATCATCAATTTGACCACTCTTCTTTAGTTTTATTTGAGCATGAGAACTAATGTAGAATCGTTTCATTTGTTCCTTGTCATCTCATCCACATATACATAACTCGGCAAACGTTATCTTAGTCAACACCTAAATATTCAAGAATCTATCACGACTTGGAATTCCCACCATCGGGGCTGTGATAGTGCCTAATATTTCACTTGATAGGCAAGCCAACACTAGAGTTTATTAATCAAAGTTTTAAACCCTTCCGTGAACTAACAACAATTAAACCATAACAATTTAAAAGAATGCGGAATTTCATAACAGCCTCATTACATAATACTATCCAGAATCTGGAGTCATAATTCACGAACTTCTAAGATTAACTACAAGTATTGTCTGAAAGAAAGTACAACTATTTTCGAATTAAAAGAAACAGTAAACTGAAACAGCTAGAAGGGGACTCTAGGGTCTACGAATGCCGGCAAATCTACCTTGGTTTTCCCGTAGAATGAAGTCAGTAGCTAGTTTCAAAATTAGCTCAGATCGACACCAAAATCTGCATAGGAAGTGCAGAGTACAGTATCAGTACAATCGACCCTATGTACTGGTAAGTGTCAAGCCTAACCTTGGCGAAGTAGTGACGAGGCTAAGATAAGACATCCACAAACAACTTGTGCAATATAACCATATATATACCAATAACAGTAATAAAAGAAACAAGACATGTGAAATTGGGAGGGGGATATGCTGAAGGGATCACAAGATAGGGAACCAAAGCAGTGATGCATACTTGATCAACTAAATAGATAGAAGCAAGTAAAAGTGGTAAAAGAAACTACACGGCATCACCCTTTGTTCTTTTACCTTCAACCTCACCATATGAAGTAATAGAAACGGCATGGCATCACTCTTCGTCCATTAGCTCTCTCATAACATGGCGCGACATCACACGTCATGCATTAACGATCACAATATGGCACGACATCACCCTTCGTGCATTAACACTCACAAATTTTGGCACGACATTACCCTTCGTGCATTAACCTCTCCCTCACCAAAATAATGAACAATAATAATAGGGAGATATAAATAACAAGAACATACCTTACTTTAACATTTGGCTCCATAATACCAATTTCAACTTTGAATCAATACTCAATCAATACCCAAGTCCGTAAACATGATAAGAATGATCGACATAATGAAAAACTAGTCTAAACATGGATAATATGATCACGGAAAGCAACAATTTCAAGAATAAGACCCACTCACATACTATAACCCGACAATAACGCATATGTACTCATCATCTCACCTACACGTTGTACCAAACATTCAAACACATAGCAAATAGGCAAATAGGACCTAATCCCTCTAGCCAAGGTTAACCACGACACTTACCTCGCTCCAACGGCCAAACTTAAAGCTCAACCACAACTTTTCCCTACAAACAAGCCTCCAGACCAATAGAATCTAGCAAATTACCAACCAAACAATTCAATTTAGGCCTTAGGAACTACCCACGATTGCAAAGAATCCAATTTAGGCCATTTTTGAAAATGTTAACAAAAGTCAACACCCGGGCCCCCTTGGTCCAAACCCGAAATTTGGATCAAAACCCGATTATCCATTCACCCTTGAGCCCGAATATATGATTAGTTTTGGGATTCGTCCTCAATTTGATATCTAAATCCCCAATTTTCGAACTCCGTAATTTCTACCCAAAAATCCCCAATTTCACCATGAAAACCTTAGATTCTAGGTTGAAATCTTGAAAAATATAGTGAAAGATTGAAAGAAACTAGTTTAGAATCATTTACCTATGATTAGGGGAAGAAAGTTCTTTGGAAAATTGCCTCTTATGTTTTAGGCTTTGAAAATTTGAAGAATGGGAGAAAAATCTCGTCTAAGCCCTTTTTACACAGCTGCAGATATCGCATTTGTGACCCGGGCATCGCAAATACGAAGGGACCATCGCAAATGCGAATTCCTTCACACCTCTGCTCCTTCACAAATGCGAAGATTTGTTCGCAAATGCGAATATGCCACCTCGCAATTGTGATAGAAATGATTGCATTTGCGATCATGCATTCCCCTGACTCACTTCGCAAATGCGAAGTTTTCCTCGCAATTGCGAGGACTGCCTAACCCATCTACTATTTGCATTTGTGATGGGTAGCTCGCAAATGTGAAGCTGTCATGCTCGCAAATGCAAACTCTAACCTCACAAATGCGAGATCAGAGGCCAATTCCTAGAAATTGCAAATACCAGCAATGCCTAAGTCCAATTTCACTTCGTAGCCTATTAAAAACTCACCTGAGCCCCCGGGGCTCCAGACCAAACATTCACAGGAGTCTTAAAACATAATACGAACTCGCTCGCGCGATCAAATCGCTAAAATAATACCTAGAACTACAAATTTAGCACCAAATCAAATGCAATTCTCAAGAACACTTTAAAATTTCTATTTTCTCAACTGGACGTCCGAATCACGCCAAACCAACTCCTTTTCTCACCAAATTTCACAGACAAGTCATAAATATGGTATTGAATCTATATCGGGTTCTAGAACCAAAATACGGACCCGATATCTAAAAAGTTAAACCTTGGGCAAACACTTCCATTTCATTTAGTCTTAAATTTTCAAATTTAGATAAAATCCGATATCTCAAGGTAGGGACTTCCTATTTCGATTTCGTACATACGCCCAAGTCCCAAATCACGACAAGGACCCGTTGGGACCGTCAAAACATGAATTCAGGTATGTTTACCAAAAATTTTGACCGAAGTTAGCCTAAATGAAGCTTTTAGGAAAAATTTCTTATTTTTATCAACTTTTAATGTAAAAGTTTTCTGAAAACACGCCTAGACTGTGCACACAAATCAAGGAGGGTAAAAATGAGATTTTAAGGCTTAAAAGCGCAGAATTGAGTTCTACAACACAAGATAACCTTTTGGATCATCACATTCTCCACCTCTAAAACAACCGTTCGTCCTCGAACGGACATAGAAAAGTATCTGAGCTGGTGAAAAGGTGGGGATATCTACTTCGCATATCGGAATCGAACTCCCAGGTAGCTGCCTCAACAGGCTGACCTCTCCACTACACTCGAACTGAAGGATAACTCTTCGATCTCAATTGACGAATCTACCGGTCTAGAATAGCTTTCGACTCCTCCTCGTAGGTCAAATCCTTATCCAGCTGGACAGTGCTGAAGTCTAACACGTGGGATGGATCGACGTGATACTTTTGAAGCATGGACACATGGGACACTGGATGGACCGCTTGTACACTAGGTGGCAACACGAGTCTGTAAGCCACCTCTCCCACTTGCTCAAGGATCTCAAAAAGGCCCGATGTATCTAGGGATCAACTTGACCTTCTTTCCAAACCTCATTACACTCTTCATGCGTGACACACGGAGCAACACTCTCTCTCTGACCATAAATGCAACATCACAGACCTTATGGTTGGCGTAACTCTTCTGCCTAGACTGAGCTATGCGAAGTCTATCCTGAATGATCTTAACCTTATCCAAGGCATCATGTACCAAATCTGTACCTAATAACCAAGCTCCCCCTCCCCGTCTCAAACCATCCAACCAGCAATCAACACCGTCTTCTATATAATGCCTTAGAGGGGGCTATCTGGATGGTTGACTGATAGTTGTTGTTGTAGGCGAACTTCGCAAGTGGTAAGAACTGATCCCATGAGCCTCCAAAGTCAATAACACAAGCGCAGAGCATATCCTCCAATATCTGAATGGTGCGCTCGGACTGTCCGTCTGTCTGAGGATGAAATACTGTGCTCAACACAACTTGCGTGCCCAACTCACGTTGTATTGCCCTCCAAAATGCGAGGTAAACTGCATACCTCAATCAGAAATGATAGACACAGGCATAGCATGAAGACGAACGATCTCGCGGATATAAATCTTTGCCAACCACTCTGAAGAATAGGTAACTACCATAGGAATGAAATGCGCTGAGTTGGTCAGCCTATCCATAATGACCCAAACTGCATCGTACTTCCTCTGAGTCCGTGGGAGTTCAACAACGAAATCCATGATGATACGCTCCTACTTTCACTCAGGAATCTCTATCTTCTGAAGTAAACCACCAGGTCTTTGATGCTCGTACTTTACTTGCTGACAAAATAGACACCGAGCCACATATGCCACTATATTTTTTGTCATTCTCCTTCATCAATAATGTTTCTGCAAGTCTTGATACATCTTGGCGGCGCTCGAATGAATAGAATACTAGGAACTGTGGGCCTCCTCAAGAATCAACTCACGAAGTCCATCCACATTAGGCACACAAACACGCCCTACATCCTCAAACTCCATCGTCTCCAAATGTAACCTGCTTGGCACCACTGTGCTGCACTGTGTCCCTATGGACAGGCAAATGAGGGTCATCATACTGCCGCTCCCTAATGCGCTCAAACAATGAAGACATAGCGACCGTACAAGCTACAACATGACTGGGCTCAGAAACATCCAACTTTACAAATTGATTGGCTAAGGCCTGAACATCTAATGCAAGCGGTCTCTCGCCGACTAGAATATAAGCAAGGCTACCCATACTCGCTGACTTTCTACTCAAAGCATTGACCACCACGTTGGCCTTCCTAGGATGATACAGGATGGTGATATCATAGTCTTTCAATAGCTCTAACCACCTCCTCTGCCTTAAATTGAGCTCCTTTTGCTTGAACAAATATTGCAAACTCCGATGATTCGTGAATACCTTACACGACACACCATAAAGATAGTGCCTCTAAATCTTTAATGCATGAACAATGGTTTCTAGCTCTGAGTCATGTTCATGACAATTTTTCTCGTGAACCTTCAGCTACCGCGATGCGTATTCAATCACACTGCCATCCTGCATCAATACTGCACCAAGTCCAATACGAGATGCATCATAATATACGGTATAAGGCCCTAAACCTATGGGCAAAACCAACATTGATGCCATAGTCAAAGCAGTTTTGAGCTTTTAAAAGCTCGCCTCACACTCGTTTGACCATCTAAATGAGGCTCCCTTCTGGGTCAACCTGGTCAACAGGGCTGTTATAGATGAAAACCCCTCCATAAACCGACGGTAATAACCCGCCAACCCCAAGAAACTCCGGATCTTTGTAGCTGATGCGGGTCTAGGCCAGTTCTTGATTGCCTCAATCTTGTTAGGATCTACCTGAATACTCTCTATTGATACAACATGCCCCAAGAAGGCGACCGAGTCAAACCAAAACTCGCATTTTGAAAACTTAGCTTATAATTGACTGTCTCTCAGAGTCTAAAGAATGAACCAAAGGTGCTGCTCATGCTACTCTCGACTACGGGAGTAGATCAAAATATCATCAATAAACACAATCACAAAGGAATCCAAATAGGGCTTGAAAACTTGGTTCCTTAAATCCATAAATGTTGCTGGGGCATTTGTTAGCCCAAATGACATCACTAGAAACTCATAATGCCCGTACCGAGTCCAAAAAGTTGTCTTAGGGACATCATATGCCATAATCCTCAACTGATGATAGTCAACCTCAAATAAATCTTTGAAAACACTTTGGCACCCTGAAACTAATCAAATAAGTCGTCAATCCTTGGCAGTGGATACTTGTTCTTGATGGTGACTTTGTTCAACTGCCGATAATCTATGCACATCCTCATCGATCCATCCTTATTCTTTACAAACAACACGGGCGCACCCCAGGGCGAGACATTAGGTCTAATAAAGCCCTTATCAAGCAAACTTTGCAACTGCTCCTTCAATTATTTCAAATCTAGTGGGGCCATACGATATGGCGGAATGAAAATGGGTTGAGTGCTCAGAGCCAAATCAATACAGAAGTCGATATCTCTATCTGGTGGCATCCCCGGCAGGTCTACAGGAAACACCTCTGGAAACTGACGAATGACTGGTACTGAATCCATGGAAGAAATCTTCGCACTAGGATTGTGGACATAAGCCAAATAAGCTAAACACCCCTTCTCGACCATATGCCGAGCCTTCACGTAAGAGATAAACCTGCTTGTAGAATGACCTAGAGTCCCTTTCTACTCTAATAGAGGCAACCCCAGCAAGGCTAAGGTCACTGTCTTGGTGTGAGAATCCAATATAGCATGATAAGGTGACAACCAATCCATCCCCAAAATGACATCAAAATTGACCATATCAAGAAATCGGAGATCCACACGAGTCTCAAGACTCCTAATAGTAACCACACATGAACGATAAATGCGATATACAATGATAACATCTCCATGGGGGTGGACACATACACAAGGGCACTCAAAGAATCATGAGGCATAACCAAATATAAAGCAAAATAGGATGACACATACGAATAAGTAGAACTCGGATCAAATAGTACTGAGGCATCCCTACTGCAAACTAAAACCGTACTTGTGATAACCACGTCAGATGACTTAGCCTCAGGCCTGATTGGAAAAGAATAGCATCGAGGTTGGGGCCCACCACTCTAAACTACATGTTGAGGACGGGCACTGTCTGGCTTCCCTCCACCTCTAGCGACTTGACCTCTACCTCTAATGCCTCAACCTCTACCTCTAGCTACCTGAACCCAACCTATAGCTGGCTGAGTGGGTGGTGGAACAACTGGTGTTAGGACCATAGCATGAGAACTCTGATGCTGGGAACTGCTTGATGCTCGAGGGCAAAACCTAGCAATGTTCCTCGAATCGCCACTAGTATAACAAGACCTCAGTTGTTGTGACTGCTGACCTTGAAACTGACCTTGTCGGCCTGAGTAAATATGTTGAAAACTCTAGAGTGGAGGTGTAATGATAGGAGTTGGTGGTGCACTATAGGCTAGCTGATGGTATAATGCATATGAGGGCCACAACCACCTGAAGCACCGTAAGAAGCCTGAAGTACTGAATGAAACGGCCTGGAAGGATGGCCTTTACCAAAAGTACCCCTGCCTCCAAACGAGGCACCATTGAATCCACCAGAGTGACGAGGTCTCTTGTTAGATCCTTGACCATTCCCCTGAGCTAGTACCATCTCGACTCGCCCAGAAACATTAGCAGCTGTCTGAAAAGAAATCTCACTCCCAGTCTCTTTAATCATCTGCAATCTGATACGCTGAGAAAGTCCCTCAATAAACCACCTCACCCTCTCTTTATCTCTCTATCGGTAGGAAGCAGAAGAATAGTATGACAGGCCAAATCCACAAATCAAGTCTCGTACTAAGTGACAGTCATAGAGCTCTACTGAAGACATCGAACTGCCTCCAATAGTCATCTCTCAATATGACAAGAAGGAACTTCTCAAGAAATAACTGAGAGAATTGGTCCCAAGTGAGAGCCGACAACCTAGTTGGTCTGGTCAACATATAATCCCTCCACCATTTCTTGGCAGAACCCGACAACTGGAATGCAGCAAAATCAACCCCATAGGTCTCCACTATGCCCATGTTCCGTAACACCTCATGGCAAATGTCCAGATAGTCTTGGGGATCCTCTGAAGATGCACTGCTGAAGTGAACTGGGAAAAGCTTAGTAAACATATCCAATCTCCATAAAGCCTTAGAAGACATAACTGATTCATCACCAGTCTGTGCCGCAATACCCGGCTAAACTACCCCAATAGGCTGAGCTGCTGGAGTCTGAAATTAGGGAGCCATCTACTCCGGAGTGTGAGTAGCGGGAGTATGTGCTCCTCCCCCAGCCTGAGAGACGACTGCTGCTACAAGAAATGTGTCGGCCTGTACCACACTCTCCACGAGGCCCACTAAACAAACCAAAGCATCCTGAAGTATTGGGGTGGTGATGAACCCCTCTGGGACTTGAGCTGGTCCTGCTGGAACGGTATGAGCTGGAGCCTCCTCATCAAACTCTCCCTGAGGCTCTAGTGTTGATGTTGCTGCTCGAGCTCTAGGCTGAGCCCTGCCCTTGCCTCGGCCTCATCCTCTACCCCTCATAGGAGCTACCACTGGGGGCTCTGTTTTCTGCTCAGCTGAAGATGTGGTACGTGTTCTCTCCATCTTCAAAAGAATAAGAATAGAAGAGCTTGATTAGCATTGATAAAACAAAATCGCACGACAGAGAAAAATAGAAGTGAAATTGTTCCTAAACTCCGTAGCCTCTTAGAGACAAGTACAAATGTCTCCGTACCGATCCCCCAGACTCTACTAAACCTGCTCATGAATTGTGAGACCTAGGCAACCTAGTCTCTGATACCAACTTGTCAAGACCCGAAATTTCCACCGTCGGGACCTTGATGGAGCCTAACATTTCACTTGCTAGGCAAACCAACGTTAGAGTTCATTAATAAAAGTCTTGAACCTTTTCACGAACTAGCAACGATTAAACCATAACAATTTAAAAGAATTCGGAAATTCATAACAGCCTCATTACATAATACTACCCAGAATCTAAAGTCAAAATTCACGAACTTCTAAGATTAACTACAAGTAACTATCTGAAAGAAAGTACAACTATTTTCAAAGTAAAAGAAACAGTAAACTGAAATAGCTGGAAGGTGACTCCAGGGTCTGCGGACGCCGGCAGATCTACCTTGGGTCTCCCGTAGAATGAAGTCATTAAGTCTCAAAATCAGCTCGGACCGACACCAAAATCTGCACAAGGAGTGCATAGTGCAGTATCAGTACAACTGACCCCATGTACTGGTAAGTGTCGAGCCTAACCTCGGCAAAGTAATGACGAGGCTAAGACAAGACACCCACAAACATCCTGTGCAGTATAACCATATATATACCAATAATAGTAATAAAATAAACAAGACATGTGAAATTAGGAGGGGGACATGCTGAGGGGATCGGATCACAAGATAGGGAACCATAGTAGTGATATAGACTTGATCAGCCAGTATGCCTTAAATAGATAGAAGCAAGTAAAAGTGGTAAAAGAAACTGCACGGCATCACCCTTCGTGATTTTACCCTCAACCTCACCATATGAAGAAATAGAAACGGCGCGGCATCACCCTTCGTGCATTAGTTCTATCATAACATGGCACGACATCACCCTTCATGCATTAACGCTCATAATATGGCACCGTATTACCCTTCGTGCATTAACCTCTCCCTCACCAAAATAATGAACAATAACAATAGGGAGATCGAAATAACAAGAACAAGCCTTTCTTCAATATTTAGCTCCATAATACCAATTTCAACTTCGAGTCAATACTCAATCAATACCCAAGTCCGTAAACTTGATAAGAACAATCTACATAATGATTAACTAGTCTAAACATGGATAATATGATCACGGAAAGCAACAATTTCTAGAATAAGACCCACTCGCATGCTATAACCCAACAACGCATAAGTACTCATCACCTCACCTATACGTTGTACCAAACATTCAAACACATAGCAAATAGGAAAATAGGACCTAATCCCTCAAGACAAGATTAATTACGACACTTACCTCGCTTTAATGGCCAAACTCAAAGCTCAACCACAACTTGTCCCTTCAAATAAGCCTCCGGACCAATAGAATCTAGCGAATTATCAACCAAACAATTCAATTTAGGCCTTAGGAACTACCCACGATTGCAAAGAATCCAATTTAGGCCATTTTTGAAAAGTCAACAAAAGTTAACACCCGGTCCCGCTTAGCCCAAACCCGAAATTCGTACCAAAAATCAATTACCCATTTACCCCGAGCCAGAATATATGATTGGTTTTGGGATCCGTCCTCAATTTGAGGTCTAAATCCTCAATTTTCGAAATCCCTAGTTTCTATCCAAAAATCCCCAATTCCACCATGAAAATCTTAGATTTTAGATTGAAATATTGAAAAATATATTGAAAGATTGAAAGAAACTAGTTTAGAATCACTTACCTATGATTTGGAGAAGAAAGTCATTCTTTCATCCATGAACTAGTAGCAAGCGCTTTTTATTCAAAGAAAAGAAAAGACAAACCTAATACAATGTATATAGTTTCTAGTATTAATTGAAGGAAGTCATTTACCTGAATTCATTTCTATTTGAAAAAATGCATGAACATGTATACAAAATTAATATAGAGTTTAAATAGATTATAGAAGTATATAGTGTTCGATTAAGGGTAAAATGGTCACTCGATTTATGAGGGATATTTTCGTAACTTAAATTTTAACTTAGAGGCTTTCTACTTTTAGTATAATATAATTTTACCTTTAATTATTTTTATTATAACTAATTTTAGTGTATGTATATTGCACGTATTTTTTTGTGTCTATTAATAAAATGTGAATAAAATTGATAATAAGAATGAATTGTGTGTAATAACAATTAACATCGAGATAAATGCAATATTTATTTAAATTGAAAAATAAATGTTGCACTTACAAAATTATTGAGTGCGTAGTTATTGGTATCTTCTAAACTTGCAAAGATTAAGAATTTATGCAGATTAATTATATAACTTTTGTATTTATATATATTTTTATGAAGATAATTATAACGATCCGACTGGTCATTTTGCTTTCTAGAACCATGTTCCCCTAAATAAGACTTTTTCTAATTGCTTTTACTGATTTATAACTTACGGGGATGGTTGGTTCGGGATTTG
Organism: Nicotiana sylvestris; assembly: GCF_000393655.2. Lineage (NCBI taxonomy): Eukaryota > Viridiplantae > Streptophyta > Magnoliopsida > Solanales > Solanaceae > Nicotiana > Nicotiana sylvestris. The sequence goes on along the minus strand of NC_091063.1, from coordinate 74,492,245 downwards.
GGAGAGTTTGGGTTGAAATCAGAACACTTGGTTCCTTAAGGTTGGCTTAAAAGGTCAAGTTTGACCTCGGTCAACATTTCGAGTAAATGATCTCAGAATCAGGATTTGAAGGTTCCAACAGGTTTGTATGATAATTTTGAACTTGAACGTATGTTCGAATCGGGTTTTGGGTGACCCAGGAGCGTTTTGGCGCCTAATAGGAAAAGTTGATTCCTTAAGGATTTCTGAAATTCTTTAAATTTGGTTTGGAATGGATTTTTGTGATATCGAGGTCTAAATGGAATTCCGATATCGAGCGTAGTTCCATAATGTCATTTACGACTCACACGCAAAATTTGGTATAATTCTGAGTAGTATAAGTACGTTTCGGCATTGGAAGTAGATTGAAGAACCTAAAGTTCATAAGTTTGATTCAATTGGTTTTAGGGTGTGATTCTTAGTTTTAATGTTGTTTCGGACGTTCCGAGGGTTCGAGCAATTCTGTTTTATGATTACAAACTTGTTGGTATGTTTGGGCGGGGCTCCGGGGGCCCCGAGCGTCAATCGGACGAGGCTCGAGCTAAGTTGAAAAATTGAGAAGGAGCTGAAGCTCCAATTGCTATCATAACGACACTTGCGGTTGGCCAGCCACAGGTGCGTGCCCGCAGATGCGGCCTAAGGGGAGGAGCCCAGGTTTCGCAGATGCGGCTCCTCTTTCGCAGAAGTAGAACCGCATGAGCGGTCACCCGACAGCAGATGCAGCCCCAGCTGGCCTAGCCCATTTCCGCAGAAGCGGACAATCTCCCATAGAAGCAAGACTGCAGATGCGGTCAACCCACCACATGTGCAAAAATCGTTGAAGGCAGTGACCTTCATTTAATACGGGAGTTTGTCATTTTTGACACATTCCAATCCATTCTTGGGCGATTTGGGAGCTTCAAAAGGGGAGATTTCAGCCTAGCTTTGTGAGGTAAGTAATTTCTACTTAATGCGAGTTCAATACATAGTTCATGGGTAGATTACAACATGTAAATTAGTGAAAATTATGAGTTTAGAGTAAAACCTAGGGTTTTGATAAAACTGAGATTTAACCACGAAATTTATTATGGAATATAGTAGAAATCATATATTCTTGATCCTAAGGTTATGGGTAACAACTTTTTTCGAGAATTTTCGGAGTTCGGGCACGTGGGCACATGGATGAATTTTAGGAACCTTGCATTTAGGGTTGGGAAATTATTTCAATAGTTAAAATATCAACTCTTGAGCATATATTCACTACTTCTTACCCCTATTTGAATAGATTTGGATTGTCCGGCTCCGATTTGAGGGTTTGAGCGCATTCTTGAATTTGGAAATAAGCTTCGGGGCAGGATAAGTCTCCTTTCTAACCTTATAAGAGGGAATTATACCCATAGGAGAAATAATTGAATATGTGTCACTAATTGCGGGGGCTACGTATACACGAGGTGACGAGAGTCCGTGTGTAGCTAATTTTATGCTTAAGTCCGGGTAGTCTAGGACCCAAAAGAATGCTTTACTTACCGTACTTGCAACTTCGTTGTCAGTTTAAATTGCATAAATCATATCGAACTTGGCAATTGAATTTATAAGAAGTTAAACATCACTTTCTTGACCGTTAAAGAGAAGTTGACATTACTTTGGGTAATTGCTTTCCTGATAAATTCTTGATTGACTATTTGATGTGTTTATTTGTATTTCATCGTGTCACATGTATGATTCGCGAGCGGGGTAATAGATGCATCTATGGTTCGTGCCGTTCGACCCTCCGGCAGTGCACACTTTATTATTATGTTGGATTGGGCAGTACGACCTCGGCATTATTTCTGCATGCTATGTGCTTGGTACTTTCTGTGATTTGAACTGCTTTAAATGCCTTGAAATATAAATGGTTAACTGAAATATCGGAAACTGAAATATTATTATGAAAGAAAGTGTCACTTCCTGTTATTAACTGTTATTTATTCATGACATCCATGCTTAGCGTCACACTTAGTTATATTATTTTCGGTCCTAGTAAGTGTCAAGTCGACCCATCATTACTGCTTCTTCGAGGTTAGATTAGATACTTACTGGGTACATATTGTTTATTTACTCATATTACGCTTCTATACTTAATTGTACAGGATCTGAGGCAGGTGCATCTAGCTACCCGTCCGGCGTACGTTCCTGATACTTGACCGATATTTCACGGTGAGCTACCCCTTCTGAGACGTTCAAGAGCATGCTGGAGTATCTCTTATTCTTACTAATGTCTATCATGTTTCAGGCAGTAGGATAGTTATATTTTGTACATTCTACTAGTTTCCCACACACTTGTGACACTAGATCCTAGCACACATATCAGTAGACTATTATTTTTGGGTTGTATTCCTATTTCTGTGATTCCCTTTAGTCTTTTCCGATTAAGTTGCCGCATAAATTCGTTCATTATCGATTGTTTTAAATTTAAATTAACTAAACGTTGGGATTGTTTAATAAAATAGAATGAGAACTCACTAGTTGATTATTGTTGGCTTGCCTAACAATAGTGTTTGGCGCCATCACGACCTGTAATAGAGTTTGGGTCATGACAACATAGTATCAGAGGACTAGGTTCACGTAGGTCTCACAAGTCATGGGCAAACCTAATAGACTCTTGCGGATCAGTATAGAGACATCTGTACTTATCTTCGAAAGGCTATAGGGTGTTAGGAAACTGCTCTTTATTTATCTTCTATCGTGCAGTTGAGCCTAATAGTGCCCACAACTGAGCTTATCCTGGAGGACTTCATGACAACACCGGTCTTTCAGGAGGTCATGGGTCGTATGCTGCGGTTCATGGATTCTATGACCCAGGCTGGTTTATTTCTAGCATACCCAGCCACATCTCAGGCGGGAGGGGGAGCACAGACCCCTACTGCTCAGTCTCCTAGTCATGTAGCTGTAGTGTATCAGACTCCAGGTGCACTACTCGCGGATGGGGCCTAGCCAGTTGCCGCAGTGGTAGACGAGCCCAAACCAGCTGCGGACGGCGATCCAAAGAAGTTATTAGACAGATGGACTAGGCTACACCCTCCTATCTTCGAAGGCGAGTGTCATGAGGATGCCCAGGATTTCATTGATAGGTGCAGGGACAGACTGCACAAGATGAGGATATTGGAGTCTCATGGGGTTGACTTCACTACTTTCTAGCTGGAGGGCATGGACCGTAGATGGTGGCAGTCTTATGACCTTGGCAGGCCAGCGGGTTCTCTTCCCATTACTTAGGGCCAGTTCACACAGCTTTTCTTGGATAGGTATATTCCACCCTCTGAGAGGGAAGAGTTCCGGTATCAGTTTGAGCAGGGTCAAATGTTAGTGACCGACTATGAGGTGAGGTTTTTTGAGTTGTCTCGCCATGCACTGATGATACTTCCTACTAACACAGAGAGAGTGCAGAGGTTTGTTGCCGGGTTGCGCTTTAGTATTAGGCCAACATGGCTTGAGAGGTTGAGATGGGGACTCCTTATCAGTTGGCAGTGGAGATTGCTCGGAGGATTGAGGGCTACCTTCTGAGAGGTAGAAATCATATGCAACATGACAAGAGAGCTCAATTCTCTGGAGAGTTTAGAGGTGCCCTGACTAGGGGCAGAGGTCAGTTTGGGAGGGGTCAGCCCAATAGGCCCCTATATTCAACACCACCACCTCCTTGAGGTACTCTAGCGCACCCCTATTTTTGTTATACCCCATATTTTCGTACATGAAAATACGCCATAAATAAATTAATGAGAGCCCGAAGTGAGATGTCACGTCCCGCAGTACTACATTATGATGATGTTGCACCCTGTAGTGTTGTACGTTGAATTTGTCATAAGGTAATTGACATCAGTCTAAGGAAAAGATTATGTAGAGATTATAAGGATTATGCTATTTCACAAGTGATGAGTTAAATCGTGAAGGTGAAAGGGTAAGTGAATCGAAGAAAATGAATTTCATCGAAATTTGACATTTGGGGAAAAAATATGGCCCGAGCTAAAATATCCAGTATTTATGGACTAGTACCATAAAAGGTACTACATGAACATGATATTACGGTCTATAAAGTATGGTAAAAGTGAGTTGTATTTTAAGCAAGTTGGGATAATTTTTAATTATGCGGGTAATTTGTAATTATCCAAAAATATTTTGGATAAGGACTTAACGTGGCAAATTTTGCCTTAAAGTAATTGTGACTCATGTATCATTAATATATGTGTCACACTCAAATGGACCTTGAAAAATGGATAAGTTGGTGACAATGTGTAAATTGTCAACTAGCATGAATTAAAAGTGTCCTTCAACAAAGTTTTTCCTTTCCATTAACGTACAAGTTTTTCCTATCCAAACCAGCATAAAAATTAAGAACTATTCTGCTCTTCGGCAACCAGCAACATTCGTACAAGTTTGCAAATGTTATTTCTTCAACCGGCAAAAAATTTCTTAGCATAGTAGCAACACGAGATTTTTTTTATTCTAAGAGAGTACGGTGCAACCTTTTCCAAGAATATTATACGGAGTTTTCTTTATTCCGGGTATGTTAAGGTTATCCCTTCTTTCTTTTGGCATGATCCATAAGATATGAACAAAACGTGCAAATGCACAAATTCCATAAGTGACTCTACTCATAGAAGTAATAGAAATATCTATGTTCTTTAATTCCCATGTGTGATAATACTTTATCATTTGTTCATGGGTCTCAGAAAAATACGAAAGTTGAAAAGATATTACTTTATGATATTGCTCAAGAGGCAAAGCGGTCTTATGACCTTCCGAATGATTTTATTGACGTACTTTTCATGCATTGCATTCATGTGCATTGACCCATGACCAGATGACGTTATATACGCGTATATATGTAAATATATGTATGGAATGGGAAAAGGTTACGACGTTATATACGCACCATCACCTAATCAGCTGGTATATGATGATGATGTTGCCCACGGTGGCCGAAATATGATTCAAACGACGTTATATACACATATATAGGTAAGTATGATTCAAACGACGTTATATACGCGTATATATGTATGTATATATGTATATGGGATATGGGAAAGGTTATGGTGTTATATACGCACCACCACCTGATCAGCTGGTATACGATGATGATTTTGCCCACAATGGCCGATATGATATGATGGGATGCCCTTAGAGGCTGATGATATTATGAAACATGTACCTATGCACGACATGACATTCATACGCATATGCATGACGTTAAAAGTAATTTATGATTTACAAAGTTATTCAGACTTACAAGTTGAGTCATGTACTCTATATGTCTTCCATATCTCTCATGTATTTATTTATGTGCCTTACATACTCAGTACATTATTCGTACTGACGTCCCTTTTGCCTGGGGACACTGCGTTTCATACCCGCAGGTCCCGATAGACAAGTCGAGAGCCCTCCAAGTAGGCTATCAGCTTAGTGGAAGATGTTGGTGCGCTCCATTTGCTCCGGATTTGCTCGTTTGGTTAGTATGATTTAGATGTGTATTGTTTGGTATGGCGGGACTCTGTCCCAACCCTTATGACATTTATGTATTCTTAGAGGCTTGTAGACATATGTCGTGTACATAAAAGATTGTACGGCCTTGTCGGCCTATGTTTTGAGTTTATAAAGGATCATGTTGGCCTATTAGGCCCGAATGCATGTGTATATGATGATGTATTAAGAAATATACGTTACATTGGTACTCGATTGAGTAAGGTACCGGGTACCCATCCCGGCCCATTGGTTTGGGTCGTGACAATTTTAGCACTATACCAGAAAGTTCTTATCGCCCGCCAGCCATCCAGGGTTCTTCTAGTGGGTATTTAGGTCCCTAGGGTTCTTCTAGCTCCTACTTTAGTGCTATACCGGAGAGTTCATACCGCCCACCAGCCATTTAGGGTTCCTCTAGTGGGTATTCAGGCCATCAAGGCCAGACTTCAGGGCAGCAGTCTATGGTGCCGAGAGGTTGTTACGAGTGTGGAGATTTGAGTCACGTAAAGAGGACCTGCCCCAGACTTTGGGGCAAGGAAGTGCAGCAGGGTAAACAACCCATGTTTACAGCACTAGCTGTCTGGCCGACTAGAGGTAGAGGACAGGCTGGTAGGGGCTATCCTAGAGGTGGAGGCTAGACAGGGGGAGGTCAGCCAACTACTGTTTAGTTAGGTGGAGGCCAACCAGCCGGTGCTCCAGCCAGATTCTATGCTTTTCCAGCGAGACCAGATGCATTGGCCTCAAATATCATTATCACATATATTATTTCCATCTACGGTAGGGATGCTTCAGTACTATTTGATCTAGGGTCTACCTATTCATATGTATCATCTCTATTTGCTCATTTCCTAGATATTCCTCGTGAGTCCTTGGGTACTCTTGTTCATGTGTCCACTTTTGTGGGCGATTCTGTGGTTGTAGATCGGATCTATCGGTCCTGTGTGATCACATTCTGTGATTTTGAGACTAGAGCAGATCTCCTATATCTTGATATGACCAACTTTGAGGTCATCCTGGGCATGGACTGGCTATCCCCATATCATACTGTCCTAGATTGCCATGCCAATACTGTTACTTTAGCGATGCCAGAGTTCCCGAGGTTGGAGTGGAAGGGTTCCTCAGTTAGTACATCTAGTCGGGTTATTTCTTTTCTTAGGGCTCGACATATGGTCGAGAAGGGTTTTTTGGCTTATCTAGTTTATGTTCGGATTACCATCACAGCGTCTTCGACGATTGATTCAGTTCCAATAGTCTGGGAGTTTGTCGATGTGTTCCCTTCTGGCCTTCCAAGCATGCCACCGGATCGTGATATTGATTTGGCTCCAGGTACCCAGCTTATATCTGTCCCACCGTACCGTATGGCTCCGAAAAAGTTGAAGGAGCATCTTGAGGAGTTGTTAGCAAAGGGGTTTGTGAGACCGAGTGTGTCACCTTGGGGTGCACCAGTGTTGTTTGTGAAGAAGAAGGATGAGACTATGCGGATGTGCATTGATTACCACTAGTTGAATAAGGTTACTATCAAGAATAAGTACCCGTTGCCGCGCATTGATGATTTGTTCGACCAGTTGCAAGGTGCTAGAGTGTTCTCTAAGATCAACTTGAGATCAGGGTATCATCAACTGAAGATTCGAGACACAGATGTCTCGAAGACTGCTTTTTTCGTACTAGATATGGCTATTATGAGTTTCTAGTAATGTCTTTTTGCTTGACTAATGCCCAACGACGTTTATGGACTTGATGAACAGGTTGTTCAGGCCTTATATTGATTCATTTGTTATTGTCTTCATTGATAACATCTTGATCTACTCATGTAGCCTAGGGAGTGGGGGAGCATGAGCAGCATTTGAGAGTAGTGCTTCAGACATAGCGAGAGTAGAAGCTATACGCTAAGTTCTCCAAGTGTGAGTTTTGGCTAGAGTCAGTAACATTATTGGGGAATTTTGTATCAGGTGAGGGTATTAAGGTAGATCCTAAGAAGATTAAGGCAATTCATAGTTGGCCATGTCCTACTTCAGTGACCGAGATCAGGAGTTTCCTGGGGTTAGCACGTTCTTATCGCCGATTTGTGCAGGGCTTTTCATCCATTGCAGCACCCTTGGCTAGGTTGACCTAGAAGGGTGCTTCTTTCTGTTGGTTAGATGATTGTTAGGTGAGCTTTCAGAAGCTTAAGACAGCCTTGACTACAACACCGATTCTAGTGTTTCCTTCTAGTTCGGGGATGTATACGCTATATTGCGACACTTCATGCATTGGCTTGGGTTGTGTATTAATGCAGGAGGGGTGAGTTTTTGCATATGCTTCGCGTTAGCTGAAGATTCATGAGAAGAATTACCCTATGCATGACCTAGAGTTAGCCGCGATTGTTCGTGCTCTTAAGATATGGAGGCATTATCTGTATGGGGGTGTCATGTGAGGTTTATACTGATCATCGCAACTTACAACATTTGTTCAAGCAGAGGGATCTCAATTTGAGGCATCGTAGATGACTTATGTTATTGAAGGATTATGACATCACCATTCTTTATCATCCGGGCAAGGAAAATGTGGCCGCGGATGCCTTAAGCAGGAAAATAGAGAGTATGGGTAGCTTGGCATTCATTTCAGCGGAGGAGAGGCCACTAGATTTGAACATTCAGTCCTTGGCTAATAGACTTGTGAGGTTGGATATTTCAGAGCCTAACCGAGTCCTTGTGTGTGTTGTTGCCCGGTCTTTATTATTGGGACAGATCAAGGCTCAACAGTTCGATGATCCGCATTTGGCAGTTCTCAGAGAGACGATACTACATGGTAGTGCCAAGGAGGTTTCTATCAGTGAGGATAGTGTTCTGCGACTCTAAGGTCGCATATGTGTTCCTAATGTCGATGGCTTGAGGGAGAGGATTCTAGAGGAGGCACATAATTCACGGTATTCTATTCATCTAGGTGCTACGAAGATGTATCGTGACCTGAAGTAGTATTATTGGTGGCGGCGGATGAAGAAAGACATAGTTGAATATGTGACTAGGGGCTTGAATTGTCAGAAGGTTAAGTATGAGCATCAGAGGCTAGGTGGCCTACTTCAACAGATGCCTATACTTGAGTGGAAATGGGAGCGCATTACTATGGACTTCATAGTTGGGTTGCCACGGACCTTGCAGAAGTTTGATGCAGTTTGGGTCATTGTCGACAAGTTGACCAAGTCGGCCCGTTTCATTCCGGTTGTGACTATCTATATTTCATAGAGGTTGGCTCAGATCTATATTCGGGAGATAGTTCGGTTGCAGGGTGTGCCTATTTCAATCATATCATATAGAGGCCCTCAGTTCACTTCCCATTTCTGGAGAGCCATACAGAGTGAGTTGGGGACCCGTATAGAGCTCGGCACAAACTTTCACCCGCAGAACAATGGGTAATCGGAGCGGACAATTCAGATTCTGGAGGACATGCTTAGAGCATGTGAGATTGACTATAGAGGGCAGTGGGATCAGTTCTTGCCTTTGACTGAGTTTGCTTTTAACAACAGTTATCAGTCTAGCATCGAGATGGCTCTATTTGAGGCTTTATAAGGTCGGTGATGGCGATCTCCTATTGGGTGGTTCGAGCCTAGTGAGGCTAAGTTATATGGTAGAGATTTAGTGAAAGATTCCTTAGAAAAGGTAAAGTTGATCCAGGAGCGACTTCACACAACACAATTCAGACAAAAGAGTTACGCGGATCAGAAGGCACGAGATGTATCATTCATGGTCGGCGAGAAGGTTCTCTTGAAAGTCACGCCGATGAAGGGTATTATAAGATTCGGAAAGAAGGGCAAGTTAAGCCCCAGGTTTATAGGCCCATTTGAGGTGTTGAGGCGAGTTGGGGAGGTTGCTTATGAGCTTGCTTTACCCCCCAGCTTATCGGAAGTTCATCCAGTTTTTCACGTGTCTATGCTCCGGAGGTACCACGTCGACCTGTCGCATGTGTTATGCTTCAGCACTATTCAGCTAGATGAGAGCTTGGTTATGAGGAGGAGCCAATTGTTATTGTTGATAGACAGGATCACCAGTTGAGATCCAAGAGGATTTCTGCGATAAAGGTTCAGTGGAAGGGCCAACCAGTCGAGAAGGTGACCTAGGAGTCCGAGGAGGACATGCAGAGCAGATATCCACGCTTATTTAGCACTTCAGGTATGAATCTAAACCCATTCGAGGATGAACATTTGTTTAAGAGGTGGAGAATCTAACGACCCGACTGGTCGTTTTGCTTTCTAGAATCCTGTTCCCCTAATTAAGACGTCTCGTACTTTCTTTTACTGATTTATGACTTGCAAGGATGGTTGGTTCGGGATTTGGGAGAGTTTGGGTTGAAATCAGAACACTTGGTTCCTTAAGGTTGGCTTAAAAGGCCAAGTTTGACTTCGGTCAATATTTTGAGTAAACGACCTTGGAATGGGGATTTGGAAGTTCCAACTAGTTTGTATGATGATTTCGGACTTGGGCGTATGTCCGGATCGGGTTTTGGGTGACCCGGGGCGTTTTGGCGCATAATAGTGAAAGTTGATTCCTTAAGGATTTTTGAAGTTCTTTAAATTTGGTTTAGAGCTGGTTTTTGTGATATCGAGGTCTAAACAGAATTCCGAGACCAGGAGTAGTTCCATAATGTCATTTAAGACTTGCATGCAAAATTTGGTATCATTCCGAGTAGTATAAGTACGTTTCGGCATTGGAAGTTGATTGAAGAACCTTAAGTTCATAAGTTTGATTCAATTGGTTTTAGGGTGTGATTCTTAGTTTTAATGTTGTTTTGGGCGTTCTAAGGGTTCGAGCGAGTCCGTTTTATGATTTCAAACTTGTCGGTATGTTCGGGCGGGGCCCCGAGGGCCTCGATCATAAATCGGACGAGGCTCAAGCTAAGTTAAAAAATTGAGAAGGAGCTGAAGCTCCAGTTGCTGTCATAATCGCACCTGCAGTTGGCCAGTTGCAGGTGCGAGCCCGCAGAAGTGGCTGAAGCATCGTGGATGTGGCCCAACGGGAGGAGCCCAGGTTCCGCAGATGCGGCTCCTCTTCCACAGAAGCGGAACCGCGGGAGCGGTCACCCGACCGCAGATGCGACCCCAGCTGGCCCGACCCATTGTCGCAGAAGCAAGACCACAGATGCAGTCAACCCACCGTAGGTGCGGAAATCGCTAAAGGCAGTGGCCTTCATTTAATACGGGAGTTTGTCATTTTTGACATATTCCACTCCATTCTTGGACGATTTGGAAGCTTCAAAAGGGGAGATTTCAACCTAGCTTTGTGAGGTAAGTAATTTCTACTTTATGTGAGTTCAACACATAGTTCATGGGTAGATTACAACATGTAAATTAGTGAAAATTATGAGTTTAGAGTAAAACCTAGGGTTTTGATAAAAATGAGAGTTAACCACGAAATTTGTTATGGAATGTAGTAGAAATCATATATTCTTGATCCTAAGGTTATGGGTAACAACTTTCTTCGAGAATTTTCTGAGTCCAGGCATGTGGGCCCAGGGATGAATTTTAGGAACCTTTCATTTAGGGTTGAGAAATTATTTCAATAGTTAGAATATGAACTCTTGAGCATATACTGACTAGTTCTTACCCCATTTGAATAGTTTTAGATCGTCTGGCTCCGATTTGGGGGTTTGAGGTCATTCTTGAATTTGGAAGTAAGCTTCGGGGCAAGGTAAGTCTCCTTTTTAACATCGTAAAAGGGAATTATCCCCATAGGAGAAATAATTGAATATGTGTCACTAATTACGGGGGCTACGTACGCACGAGGTGACGAGAGTCCGTGCGTAGCTACTATTATGCTTAAGTCCAGGTAGTCTAGAACCCAAAAACATGCTTTACTTGTTGTACTTGTAACTTCGTTGTCAATTTAAATTGCGTAAATCATATCGAACTTGGCAAATGAATTTATAAGAAGTTAGACATCACTTTCTTGACCGTTAAAGAGAAGTTGACATTACTTTGGGTAATTGCTTTCCTGATGAATTCTTGATTGACTATTTGATATGTTTGTTCGTATTTAACCGCGTTGCTTGTATGATTCACGAGTGGGGTAATAAGTGCATCTATGGTTTGTGCCGTTCGACCCTCCAGCAGTGCACATTTTATTATTATGTTGGATCGGGCCGTACGACCTCGACATTATTTGCGCATGCTATGTGCTTGGTACTTTCTGTGATTTGAACTGCTTTAAATGCCTTGAAATATAAATGGTTAATTGAAATGTCGGAAACTAAAATATTATTATGAAAGAACCTATCACTTCCTATTATTAACTGTTATTTATTCATGACATCCAAGCTTTGCGTCACATTTAGTTATATTATTTTCAGCCCTAGTAAGTGTCAAGTCGACTCCTCGTCACCACTTCTTCGAGGTTAGATTGGATACTTACTGGGTATATATTGTTTATGTACTCATACTAAGCTTCTGTACTTAATTGTATAGGATCTGAGGCAGGTGTATCTAGCTACCCGTTCGGCGCACGTTCCTGATACTTGACCGAGATTTCACGGTGAACTGCCCCTTCTGAGCCATTCAGCAGCATGCTGGAGTCTCTCTTCTGCTTATTACTGTCTATCCTATTTCAGACAGTAGGATAGTTATATTTTGTACATTCTACTAGTTGCCCACATACTTGTGACACTATATCCTGGCATACACATTAGTAGACTATTATTTTTGGGTTGTATTCCTATTTCTATGATTCCCTTGAGTCTTTCCCAATTCAATTGCCTTATAAATTCGTTAATTATCGACTGTTTTAAATTTAAATTAAGTAAACGTTGGAATTGTTTAATAAAATAGAATGAGAACTCACTAGTTGATTAGTGTTGGCTTGCCTAACAACGTGTTGGGCGCCATCACGACCTGTAATTGAGTTTGGGTCGTGACAATATGGTGTCACGACCCAAAATCTAACTACAACTTGATGGTGCCTATAATGATACTAGGCCATTCAATTATTACCCATTCACTCCGTTTTCCAATTTAAGACTTAAGAAAAATCATATTTTTAAACAGAAATCCAATAAGATAAAAATAGAACTCAAATCCAGCGGAAAGAAATACATAATCCCGACCTCGGATGTCACTAAGTCATGAGCAACATACTACAACTGTCTGAAATATATAAGACTACACAGTTTGAGAATGTCTGAATAAAAGTACTATAAGGAAGATAAGGAAGGAGAAGGCGGAACTGCGGTCGCTAAGCAACTACCTCATAATCTCCACAGAAAGTCCTTAACTGGCAAGATCAACAACCGTTACCGTTCCTCGAGATACCTGGATCTGCACACAGGGGTGTAGGGGATAACGTGAGTACACCAACTCAGTAAGTAACAAGTCCAAACTATGGACTGATGAACCAAATCTCATACAGGTTGCAACAGATAATTTTACGGAAAAGTAGACATGCTTACAGTTCATGTAGTTTCTCAGGAATAACTAAACACAGTATGAACAATACAGATTATAAAGCTCAGGAAAATCTAAGTACCAATGCACAGATAGCATGATCAATGTCACGTATGATACCTCCACTCACAGTGCTCAACCACTCAGTACTGTATACGGCTCACTCAGCCCAGGGAAGATCCATCCCAGAATGTACGTACATCATAGACTATAAGTCACCCAGTACCGAGGAAAAACAGGCCAATCCAGCCTCATAGAGAAGATCCATCTCCATACCAATACTTCGGACAAGATCCATGTCCAGGGAAGATCCATCCCTCGATATCATCAACTACTGCGCTCATTGGGGGTGTAAAGACTCCAGAGGGGCTTCTCTGAGCCCAAGCTCTATATCAGTGCTAGCGAATGCATGATCAATATCTTGTTGCGACATGCAATCCAATCCCATACAGTCAATCAATATCTGGCTCTCAACCTCACTCAGTCAATACTCTCCAGTCTCACACATACGGGCTAAAATGTCATGATACAAGCCCGAACAATGATATGATATGTCAAGTAGCAATAATCGAGACTAAGGCATGATATACTATGTATGAACATGACTGAGTATAGATTATAAATGAAGTAATGACATGACAGCAAAAAACGACCTCTCGGGTCTCAACAATATCAGCGTGAAGCCTTAACATGATATTTAGCATGATTTGTAGCTTATCAACTTAATCACATAATTACAACACAAATATCAGCAAGAAAAAGTCACTAAGCAGTGCCATGAAATGATCCAGGCCGCATTTCTCACGGTGCACGCCCACACGCCCATCACTTGGCATTGCGTCACCTCAATAGTAACCATAGAACACACGGTTCGGGGTTTCGAACACTTAGAACCAAGTTTGGAAGCGTTACTTACCTCAAGCCAAGCCAAACTCTAGGCCGCGATGCCTTTTCCTCTCGATTTGGCCTCCAAATTCTCCGAATCTAACCAAAATCAGTATATAACCATCAAAATATGCTAAGGGAATAAAGCCCACCCGAAAATAATCAAATTTCATCAAAATCCCAAAATTGGTCAAAACCCGATCCATGGTGCCACTCCTCGGATTTCGATAAAATCACAAGACTAGAATACTCACACTCTCACGAGTTCATACATACCAAGAATACCAAAATCTGACCACAAATGTCCCCTCAAATCCTTAGATTAAGGTCTCCAATTTCCAAGCCCTAACTTCCAAATTTTAGGCTTCAAATCCCCCAAATTTCATGTTTAATTAGGTAGAAATCACAATAGGATCGAGTATTAAGTCCATAAATCTTACCTCCAAGTGTTTCCCCTTGATTCCCTCTTCAATCCTCTTCAAAAAGCTCCAAAATCGCTCAACAATGGTGAAACTTAGACCCAAAATCGCGGAAATGGTCTTTTAAACATTCTGTCCAGCACTTAAAATCTCTTCTTCGCGAACACGGTCAACGCCTCGCATTCGCAAAGCACAAACTTCCATTGACCACTTTTTCCTTCATCGTGAACGCGACACCCTATATGCAAACGCGAAGCCTTAGCTCCTCAATGCATCATGAACGCGACGACCAGCTCGCGAACACGAAGCACAACTCTCCAGGATCCCAGCAGCTCACCTTTACTCTACGCGAACGCGGCATAGCCACCGCGAACGCGATGTACACTGGACCCAACCCTTTGCGAACGCGGGACATCTATCGCGAATGCGAAGGCCAAACCTCCTTCCTCACACTCTAACCCTTCGCGAACGCGAAGGCCAAATTCCTGCAACACAAATAGCAGATTTTCTGCAACTCTTTCAACATGAATTTGATCCGTTCAACGACTTGAAACTTACCCTAGGCCCTCGGGACCTAAACCAAACATGCCAACATATCATAACCTCATTAAAACTTGTTCCTACCTTCAGAACACTCAAAACAACATCGAAACACCAAGTTGACATCGGATTCAAGCCTAAGAATTCCAAAAACTTCCAAATTCCGCTTTCAATAAAAAAGTCTATCAAACCTTGTCCGAATGAACTGAAATTTTATAAACATGTCACAAATGACACAACAGACCTACTCCAACTTTCGGAATTCCATTTCAACCCCTATACCAAAATCTCACCTATCAACCGAAAAATGCCAAAATTCCAATTTTGCCAATTCAAGCCTAAATCTACTTTGAACCTCCAAAACACATTCCGATCACGCTTCTAAGTCCCAAGTAACCTACCGAAGCTATCTGGACCATTGAAATTCACATCTGAGCCCTTTTTAACATAAGCCAACATCCGATTAACGTTTCCAATTTAAGCTTACTCAAAAGAGACTAAGTATCTCTAACCTTACCAAAACCTCTTCGAACCCAAACCAACCAACCTAATAATGCATAATATAGCTGAACAAGAAAATAAGAAGCAAAAATGGAGGAAACGGAGCGGTAACTCATGAAACAAGGGGCCGGGTCGTTACACATGGTATCAGAGGACTAGGTTCACGTAGGTCTCACAAGTCATGGGCAAACCTAATAGAGTCTTGTAGATCGGTACAGAGACGTCTGTACTTATCTTCAAGAGACTATAGGATGTTAAGAAACTACTCTTTATTCATCTTCTATCGTGCAGTTGATGGTATATTAAATTTCCTTATTCTATTCTCTCACATATGGTGAGGATGCGCACGACGGATGTTCCAGATCTGGGAGGAGATGCTCCCCTATTTGCTAGAGGTAGAGGCCGAGAGAGGACACCGGCCCGAGGGAGTGTACGAGGGCATCCTAGAGCTTCCCTAATTGTATCATCGGCAAATCCTATAGGGAATCCTATTATTGAGGAATAGGGCAAGGTTCCCGCAGTAGAGCCTATCCCAGTGGACTACATTATAGCATCGGGCTTTCAAGAGGTCATGTGCCATATGTTGCGGTTCATGGATTCTATGACCCAGGCTGGTTTATTTCTAGCAGACCCAGCCATATCTCAGGCGGGAGGGGGAACACAGACCCCTACTGCTCAGGATCCTGGTCATGTAGCTGTAGTGTATCAGACTTCGGTGCACTACTCGCAGATGGGTCCCAGCCAGTTGCCGCAGTGGTACCTGAGCCCAGATTAGCTGCTGACGGTGATCCACAAAAGTTATTGGATAGATGGACTAGGCTACACCCTCCTATCTTCGGAGGCGAGCATCATGAGGATACCCAGGATTTCATTGATAGGTGCAGGGATAGACTGCACACCATGAGGATATTGGAGTCTCATGGGGTTGACTTCACTACTTTCTAGTTGGAGGGCATGGCTCGTAGATGGTAGCAGTCTTATGTTCTTGGCAGGCTAGTGGATTCTTCTACCATTACTTGGGGCCAGTTCACATAGCTTTTCTTGGATAGGTATATTCCACCCTCTGAGAGGGAAGCATTGCGGTATCAGTTTGAGCAGCTTGAGCAGGGTCAGATGTCAGTGACCGACTATAAGGCGAGGTTTTCTAAGTTGTCTCGCCATGTACTGATGATACTTCCTACTGACTCAGAGAGAGTGCAGAGGTTTGTTGCAGGGTTTCACTCTGGTATTAGGGCCAACATGGCCCGAAAGGCCGAGATGGGGACTCCTTATTAGTTTGTAGTGGAGATTGCTCGGAGGATTGAGGGCTACCATCTGAGAGGTAGAGAGCACATGCAACATGACAAGAGGGCTCAATTCTCTGGAGAGTTTAGAGGTGCCTCGGCTAGGGGCAGAGGTCAGTTTGGGAGGGGTTAGCCCAGCAGGCCCCCATATTCAGCACCACCACCTCCTCGAGGTGCTCTAATGCGCCCCTATTTTAGCGCTATACCAGAGAGTTCTTATCGCCCGCCACCCATCCAAGATTCTTCTAGTAGGTATTCAGGTCCCCAATATTCTTCCAACTCCTACTTTAGTGCTATACTGGAGAGTGCATATCGCCCACCAGCCATTCAGGGTTCCTTTAGTGGGTATTTAGGCCATCAAGGCCAGACTTTAGGGTAGCAGTCTATTGTGCCGAGAGGTTGTTACGAGTGTGGAGATCCGGGTCACATAATAGGAGATGACCCAAACTTCGGGGCAAGGCAGTGCAGCAGGGTCAGCAACCCATGATTACAGCACCGGTTGTCCGGCCACCTAAAGGTAGAGGAAAGGGCCATCCTAAAGGTGGAGGCCAAGTAGGGGGAGGTCAGCCAGCTACTGTTCAATTAGGCGGAGGCCAGCCAGCCGGTGCTCCAGCCAGATTCTATGCTTTTCCGGCCAGACCAGATGCATTGGCCTTAGATGCCGTTATGACAAGTATTATTTCCATCTGCGGTAGGGATGCTTCAGTACTATTTGATCCAGGGTCTACCTATTTATATGTATCATCTCTGTTTGCTCATTTCCTGGATATTCTCGTGAGTCCTTGGGTACTCATGTTCATGTGTCCACTTCTGTGGGTGATTTTTGGTTGTGGATCGGATCTACCTATCCTGTGTGGTCACATTCTGTGATTTTGAGACTAGAACAGATATCTTGTTGCTTGATATGACCGACTTTGAGGTCATCCTGGGCATGGACTAGTTATCCCCATATCACAATGTTCTAGATTGCCATGCCAAGACTGTTACTTTAGCGATGCCAGAGTTGCCAAGGTTGGAGTGGAAGGGTTCCTTAGTTAGTACATCTAGTCGGGTTATTTCTTTTCTAAAGGATCGACATATGGTCGAGAAGGGTTGTTTGGCTTTATCTAGCTTATGTTCGGAAGCCACCGCAGAGTCTCCAACGATTGATTCAGTTCCAGTAGTCCGGGAGTTCGCCGATGTGTTCCCTTATGACCTTCCAGGCATGCTACATGATCGTGATATTGATTTCTATATTGATTTGGCTCCAGGTGTCCAGGATATTTATATTCTGTACATTCTACTAATTGCCCACATACTTGTGACACTAGATCCTGGCACACATTGGTAAACTATTATTTTTGGGTTGTATTCCTATTTCTATGATTCCCTTTAGTCTTTCCCAATTCAATTGCCTTATAAATTCGTTAATTATCTACTGTTTTAAATTTAAATTAAGTAAACGTTAGGATTGTTTAATAAAATAGAATGAGAACTCACTAGTTGATTAGTGTTGGCTTGCCTAAAAATAGTGTTGGGCGCCATCACGACCTGTAATAGAGTTTGAGTCTTGACAATAATATGATATATTATGTTTTGTATATGGCCTAATATCTCTTTGTATATGATGTTCATGGAGTAAAAATACTACTCAAGTATTAAGTATTATCTATACCATATAGTATGTAAGATTATCCTTAGAAAAGTGTCCTAAACTATATACTTTTTTGGATTTAGTTATGGTCGTTCGACTGAGTGAATAAATTATGGCAAAATTTTCTTCTCTCTTATTAATTAGTGCATTTATCTCCCTCTTCAAGTTTGATTTCCTCCCTCTACTATATTTATTTTATTTTTTATGCTTCTAATGATTTAATGCATGTTTAATGAATATTATTTCCTTTTCTTTTCTTCACCTGCTAGGCTCCTTAAAATTTTAGATTTTAATAAACTTTAGTGGCTTAGAATTTAATATATTCTTCGGATATGCTCATTGTCACGACCCAATTTCAACTATAGGTCGTGATGGTGCCTAACGTCGCTGCTAGGCAAACCAACTGTGAAGTACCCATTTAATTTTTCATTTTAATATTTTTAAAGTCTTTGATTTTTTTATTTAACACGAGAACAAATAGAAAGTGAGCGCAACAATGTAAAGCATAAACTAACCGGGAAAGTAAGATAGTGAATTAATAATCAAAACCTATGAGTGTCTACTAGAATTACCAAAACCTGGTGTCACAAATGTACGAGCGTCTAATAGAATATACAAAACTCTCTAAGAACTACTGCCTGAAACAAAATAGATAAAAATGATAAAAACATAACAAGAGAGGCTCCGGGTGCTGCAAAACAGAGCATGAAAAAAATAGCTCACCACTAAGCCTCCATGTAATGTGGATACGTGCCCGGACGAACTCCAGATGCACGTGCCTCAAAACCTGCACAATATGTGTAGAAGTGTAGTGTGAATATGCAAATAACATGTACCCAGTAAATATCTAGTCTAACCTCGAAGAAATAGTGACAAGGGGTCGACATAGACGCTTACTAGTGGTCCATATACACAATGTACAAGGATATTTAATAGGCATGAAATACAACATCAATAATGGGATAAAAGACAATAATTAAACGATCCTTTAACCAAAATAATAATTAAAAGTCCCCAAATATAACATGATAATCTCAACAACTAAGGGCTCAACATGTATTTATAAATCCTCAAGTCATAAAAGACATATCAAGTATAAACGGACTCCGAGTGGGGACACACATGAGTTATACCGAGGTCGTACGACCCGATCCATAATAATCGTGTACATACACTACCAAGGTCGTATGGCCCGATCTGTGGATGCATCCTCTCTCTCTCTCTCTCTCTATATATATATATATATATTGCCGAGGCGTTCGTCCTGATCCACAGAAATAGGGAAACTCTTCGAATTTCGAATTGCATATTTACAACTCCAAGATAAGCCCGTGAAAGAATATATTTTCCATAAATAATTAAATATTCATTCAACTCTCTAAGTAATAAAGCTCGATTTAACGTAACCAAGTTTTAGTTATTAAATACAAGCAATTAAACTAGCAGGTTTACTCCAAATAGTACATGTAGTGTCATAATAAAGGCCTATGTCTACCCAGACATAAAACACCTATGGGTTAATTCCTCTTACAAGGTTAGGTACGAGACTTACCCATTCTCAAGTCCACTTTTCGGTCCACAAATCGATCTAAAATCCTCAAATTGGTGCCAAGCAATCCGAAACTAGCCAAAGATTGTACAAACTAGTCAATAATTGCTCAATAGTTCATAATTTAACTATTAGAGTGATTACACAACCCAATTTAGAAGATTCCTAAAATTTATCCCCGGGCCCATGTCACGATCCCAAATCCCCTTTGTAGACTATCATTACGGTACCTAGTCTTTAAGACTAGGTAAGCCAAACAACATGCGGAAACATTAAATAAAACTTAGACTTTTCAAAACTTCAACAATTTCATAAATAGAAACAATAAGCTCGATATGTACAATTTACCAAAACCCAGTGAGATATAAGTTACAAGCTCTAGATACAATGTTGAAAAATCATATACATCACTATCTCTAAAAATGTAAAGAAATAAGGAATAACAGGGTAGAAGGGGACTCCAAGGCCTGCGGACGCGGGCATTTATACCTTAAAATCTCCGAAAGAAGCAACTCAGCAGTCTAATACCGAGATTGATAAAATGTACCTAGATTTGCACAAAACATGTGCAGAAGCATAGTATGAGTACACCACAACGGTACTCAGTAAGTACAAGCCTAAACTTAGTAGAGTAGTGACGAGGTCAGGTCAGGGTTCTACTGGAAATAATAAGAAACGAGACAAATGATAAAACGTAACGATATATTGATAATGACAAAGGAAATACTACAATGAGGAAATCACAGAAAGTTACAACAAAGAATTAAGATAGTTAATACAACACAAAAGGAAACAAGGATTTACATGATAAAGAAATAACAACCAGAAGGCTTTTCCCTCGATTTTCTGACTTCGAACGGCTCGAATCCCAACAATCCTTCTAAAAATCCATAAAAAATTCACCTCAAACCGAGCTCTCTAAGTCCAAATTGTGAATTAAGATATAAACCATCAATTTTGAAACTTAATTCTGCTGCCCAGGGATTTATACTACGCGATTGCGGAAATTCCTTTGCGATCGCGAAAAACAAAATTACTAACAGCTGAAAAACCTTATACCCGAATGCGGAAACCTGGTCGTGAACTCGGTGACAAACTTCTCCAAACCTACGCGATCGCGTGCACCAATTCGTGATCACAAAGAGCAATGTATCCACCTACCCAGGTCATCCCTTCTTCAATGCGAACACGTCAATTGCCACGCGTTCGCGATTCACTAGTCTCTCAAGCTTCGCGATCGCGTATGCCTTCACACGATTGCATAGAACAAAACCATGTCTGCCAATGTCAAAGCTTCACGATCATGGCCCTTTTTTGCGATCGTGTAAGATAAAACCAGAACTGAAGAGAACCAGAACTTCAATAACTCCTCAATGATCCGAAATGCGTTGAATATGGTCCGAATCACACTCGAGGCCCCCGGGGACCTCAACCAAGCATACCAACAAGTCCTAAAACATCATACGAACGTGCTCGAAGCATCAAATTGCATCAAACAATACTAAAATCATGAATCACACATCGATTCAAGCCTAAGAACTTATGAACTTCCGAATTCCCAAAACTAATATCGATTCGTATCAAACCAACTCCGAGTGACCTCAAATTTTGCACATAAGTCATAATTGACATTATGAACCTATTCCAACTTCTAAAATTGGGATCCGAACCCGATATCAATAAAGTCCACTCCCGATCAAACTTTCCAAAATTCCACCAATTTCCAACTTTCGCCAAATCACACTAAAACGACCTACGAGCCTCCAAATCAACATCCGAATGCGCTCCTTAGACAAAAATTACCATACAGAGCTATTGGAATCATTAAAACTCCATACCAAAGTCGTATTCACACAAGTCAAACTACAGTCAACTCCTACGACTTAAACTTCCATTTTAGGGACTATATGTCCCATTTTACTCCGAAACTCACCCGAAACCAAAACCAAACACCCCAGCAAGTTACGTAACAATAAAAATGAAATAGAGTAAGCAATAAATAAGGGATCAGGGCTAATACACTCAAAACGATTGGCCAAGCCGTTTACAGCCCGCGTGCCCGAATTTCGAAATTTTTTATAAATAAAGGTTACCCATAATCTCACAAGCCCACACATGTATTTTGTTTCAAAATCCGAGTTCAAATTGACTCTCAACACTCAAATTCTCATTTCTCAAAACATAGCCAAAGTTTCTTAATATTTCACTTTGATTCTCATAATTTTAATTTCAAATCTCATGTATAATCATGTAAAATAGTTGGAAATTAAACAAAATCACTTACCCAAAGATTGTAGATTTAAATCCTCTTCAAAATTGTTACGCCCCGCAGTATTACGATGATGTTACACTCTGCAGTATTATATTACGATAATGTTATGCTCCGCAGTATTATATTATGATGATGTTATGCTCTACAGTATTATATTACGACGATGTTATACCTTGTAATATTGTATGATGAATTTGCATAAGATAATTGACATCAGTTCAAGGACAAGATTATAAGTATTATGCTATTTCAAGCAAGTGATAAGTAAATTCGTGAAGGTGTGAGGGTAAGCAAATCGAAGAAAATGAGTTTCGTCGAAGTTTGATATTTTGGGATAAAATATGGTCCAAGCTATAATACCCGATATTTATAGACTAGTATTATACAAGGTACCACATGACCATGATAGTAAGTAGTATTTTAAGTAATTTGAGATAATTCTTAATTATGTGGGTAATTAGTTGATTATGGGATAATGAGAGATTAATTAGTTAATTAAGGAGTTAGTGATTAATAAATTAAAAGATTGGATAAGGCCTAAAAGGCCCCAATATGGCAGCCCCACTTTTTCCATTTAGTGACTCTTAAAATAGGTTGAAAGGTGGCACAATTAAAAGAATTATGTGACACCAAGTCTTGAAAGGTGGGGCCCATACCACCAAGACTTAAATCTATTCTCCAATTCACAAATGAAGATGTATTACATCTAAGTTAAAGAGAAAGGCTTCAGCAAGATGGAAATTTCATTAGCAATGTAAGTTGCTTCAATCTTTCAATTCAAAATGTGAGATTTTGCAATTATAAGGGTGTAAGGTGCAATCTTTCTCAAGAATATCATACAAATTTTTCCCTACTTTGATCTTGCCATCACGTGTTTTATCGTGTGTTAATGGGATTGTCAAGAGAACTAAGGATAATGCTTCTTTCTTTTGGCATGATCCAAGTAACGATACGTAAATGTAATGCTATTCCATAAGTGGTTCTACTCTTAGCAGTTAAGGATGCCTATGTTATTCATTCATGTAAAGTGATATTCAAGCATGTCTAAGTATGTTCCTAAGTCTCTATTGAGGTATTTGATAAAGATGTTAATATTCATAATATAGTAATACATGCATCTTCATGCATATGCATTTACCACCGAGCTACGGCTGGTCGGGCAGTCATACATTTACCACCGAGCTATGGCCGGTTGGGTAGTCATGCATATTCATTTACCACCGTGCTATGGACAGTTGGGCAGTCATGCATATTCATTTACCATCATGCTACGGCCGGTTGGGCAGACACGCATTTATCACCAGGCTACGACCGATCGAGCAGTTACCATCAGTTGGGCAGTTATGCATCATTATTTACCACCGGTTGGGCAGTCTTACATTTACCACCATGCGACGGTTAGTTGGACAGTTACCACTGATCAATTGGGCAGTCATGCATCATACGATATGGATAATAGTCTCAAAGAGAAGCATTATATATAAATATAATAAGTACGCATATACGGTGGCACTTCAGAGATTCAGGTTGATTCTTATATGTCTTTAATTGATGTTAACTTATTGTTACGTTTCAGTTCTGCCTTACATACTCAGTACATTATTCGTACTGACGTCCTTTTGTTGGGGACGCTGCATTCATGCCTGCAGGTTGTCACGACCCTAAAATGGACCCGATCGTGATGGCGCCTATCATGAAACTAGGACAGCCGACACAACTCCCGAATTAACCATCATTCAATAAAAGTCATTGTTTTAGTCTTTAATTAATCAAATATCTCATAATGTAAGTCTAAATGGACAGTGCAGAATAAATACACAAGCCCGACATTGGGGTGTCACAAGTCACGAGCATCTACTAAGATTTGAATACAACGAAGAGTTTGAAAATATACTAAAACAATCTAAGAAAGACAAGAGGGAGATGAGCAGGGCAGCGAACGTCTGGCAGCTACCTTGCTAACTCCGATGACTCTGCCACTGAGAAATCAACACCCGCTACCGGGTTCAGAAATACCTGAATATGCACACAAGGTGGAGGGAGTAATGTGAGTACGCCAACTCAGTAAGTAATAAAAGCTGAGCAGTAAGAAAACACGTAAGCCACGTCATAACGCTATAGCAAATGCAGTATATTTCCAAAATAGTATAGAAATCAATTACTTCATAAATCAAGCTCAGTTTCAGTAAAACCTTTTAAAACAACTTTCAATAGTTTCAAACGAGTGATAAAATAGTAAGTAAAAATGATAGAAATGTAAACATCCCCTAGGGCAAAACATGTACCATAAACTGCCCCTTGGGCATAATATCAACAAAACCAGCCCTTCAGGCTACCTCACAATCACTCGTAATCAGCCCCTCGAGCATAACATGAATCAAGAACCGCCCCTTGGGCAAAACATAGATCAAGAACAACCCCTCGGGCAACAATATGAAACAACAACAGCCCCTCGGGCTACATCATATCACTCACACTGGGTACCTGCGCTCACTGGGCATGTACAGACTCTAGTAGGGGCTCCTTACAGCCCAAGCGCAATAACAGGCCATCTCGTGGCATAATCAAACAGACACTCGGCCTCACAAAACAACAAGCCACCTCGTGACATAAATCAATCAGGCCCTCAGCCTCAAAATATCATGAATCAATAACAACCTACTGCGTGCAACTCGATCCCATAATATCCTCACAATATAGGCGCTCGACCTCGCTCAGTCAGAAACCTCTCAAGCCACTCGGACAATAGTAAAATATGATGATCAACCCAAAATATCATTTAAAATATCAAAAACAAGTAAATATGGTTGAATTATGAAAACAATAGAATACAACATGACTGAGTACAAATATGAAGTCAAAACAGTGAGGAATAGTAGTAAAAATCCCCCAAGGGTCCAAAACAGTTGGCACGAAGCCCAAATATGGCATTAAGCCCAAAACATGGTAATAATTTTCAAAACACAAGGATATCATATGGGACGAACTAAGTCACAATCCCCTATGGTGCACGACCCCACGCTCGTCATCTAACGTGTGCATCACCTCAAAGTAGCACAACGATGTGAAATCCGGGATTTCATACCCTCAGGACAAACATTTACAATCATTACTTACCTCAAACCAGTCCAAACTCTAGCCCGCGATGCCTTTCTCGAATCGGCCTCCAAGTGCTCCAAATCTAACCAAAATCAGTATATTATCATCAATATACGCTAAAGGAACAAAGCCCGGGCGAAAATAATCAAATTAACTCAAGAATCCCGAAATTACTCAAACTCGTCCCCCGGGCCTATGAGCACGTGATTTTTGCTTCACGGAAATTACTCCAAAAGAAATCAAAAAATAAAACAAAATCCATCTGTGTACGATTTTTAGAATTTACGTGACATTTTGGTAATTATTTGGTCCGTAAATGCTTGCCGTTGTTGTGATTGATATATATATATATATATATATATATATATATATATATATATATATATATATATATATATAAATACATGTTGCATGCACATTCAAGATTTAATTGTGCATTTTGGAGTCAATTAAACCATGTTTTATTTTAAAAGAAAGAAAATCACAAAAATAGGCATAGGCGTCTTTCATTGTATGATTTTATTTTAAATTTGTGGGTTAATTATTATGGGTGTCAGAATGTGTGTGTAATTTTTATTTATGATTTTTACAATTTATTTAGGATTTTTTTTAATTTTGGTAATCAAAGAAAAGGGAAAAAGGGATGAAATACCAGGAAATTCGGTTTGGGCCAGGCAAGAATTAAACAAACCAGGCCCAAACCCATTGCACTGACCCAGCCCAAGCCAGTCTTATAGAGACGCCTCCAAACGACGTCGTATTGGCGTCTCCAATCTGGGCCGTCCATCTCCATTGATCCAACGGCTCCAGGCTCTCCCCTAGACCCGTTGACCTGACCTGATCCTTTCCAATACCCGGTCTCACCCACCACTACGCCCAAACGACGTCGTCCCCCTTCAGTGAATAGATCCTGGCCATCGATCTCACCTGATCCAACGGCCAGGATCTAACCCCTAAGTCGTATATAAGCCTAACCCTGTTACCCCGCCCCCTATCCAAACACCCCCCTGTTTCATCGTCTCTCTCAGAGACGATCCCAAACACCCCCCCCAAACCCTAGCAGCCGCCATAGCTCCCTTTCAACGTAAACCCGGCGACAACAACGCCACCGGTCACCATAGCTACACCACTGAACCTACAAACCACCCTGAGCATGAATCCCTGGTCACTTAACTTCGAATCATCTCCAAGGTTCTCGAATCTTCGATCAAAGATTCGAGCCAAAACCCTAAATCACCTAATGAGTCCCAAATTCACACCAGTCACTCCCCTGACATCCCTCATACCCTAATCAACGTTGGTTTCGTTCGAATCTCCCTCATACCCTAATGAGTTCGGTTCAGGCCTGGGTCGTTTTTGATGCTTAAGCTTCCGAGGTAATTTTCTTTTCTTCTATTTAGTGTTAAGTGTATGTTATGAGATATCTATTCGCTTCGACTAATGTCGTCGAGTAGTTAAGTTTCGTAAGCTCCCTGCTAAGTGTCCCGAAAATTGAAATAATTTGGTGGCCTGTTTAGTCTATGTTGTTTGTCGATTGGTTGTTACATGTAATAGTTCGTATAGTCGATTTGAGTAACGTCGTCGAATAATTAAGTTTCATAAGTTCCATGTTTTGTCCGAAAACACATGAATCACCTGTGTGTTCTGTTTTAGCCTGCTTTTGTTGTCGACTGATTAGTATACGCTGTAACTCGCAAAGTCGATTCGATACATATTGTCGTTTGTGTTTTACAGTCTTGAAAGGCAACAACTTGATTCATATTGTCTGATTCTGATTAAATAGTTGTCTAAATCCAGTGGTAAACTAATTATAGGTTGTAGTTTGTTAGTTGGTGAGGTTCGAATTAGGATTAAAATGGTTATAGCTGACAGACTCAACGATGTGAAGGGGGTGGGGTAAGGCAGTAATAATCAGCGGCTTTAGGGTTAATTTGGGGTGTCAAAGACTGACAAATGCTTAGGATTAGTGGACTGTTAGTTGGTTAATGAAAAATACTATTAATCTAGTATTAGTGGGGTGCACAACACAAGAACATGGGTTTAAAATAAATAATCTAATAAAGCCCATGACTCTTGAATGAATCAATATGACAATCATGCTATAGTGGGGAACAAAATGACTTACATCAAGAAGATACTTAGGCATGGGAAGTTGAAGGCTATGGGCAGGAGAGTCTGGATACGAGACAGTCCTGTGAAGGTCTTTTGGGCCTATAAATGAGCTCATTTTTTACTGATAAGGATGGGGGGGCGGGCAATTGAGAGAAAAAAGCGGATAGTCTTAAAAGGCAAAAGGGGGGGGGGCTGGTCAGTTGTTTGGTTTGATATGGTTGGGTTTTTCAAGCTGTTTTGCTAAGTCCGATTGTTTGATTGTCAAGCTATTTTCTGTCAAGTCTGTTATCTAGTTGGGTTGTTACTATTTCAGTGGGGTATTCTGGTTTCTCTGCTGGGTTACTACTATATTCTGGGTTTCTATATGCTGCTGGATTGCTTCTGGTTTTTATTGCTATTAAAGTTGTTATTGGTTGTTCGTTGAGCTACTTTTATTGTGGAACAGCTGTTGCTGTTTTGTTACTGCTGTGTTACTGCTGTCCGTTTGCTTGTTGCTGTTGTTATTACTGCCTTACTGCTGCCCAGCTGTTGTTGTTGATCTTCTTCCTTTTCTTGTTCTTGTTTCTAATCTCAGGTACACAACTGATACACTGTCAATGTAGGCTGAAAATTGAAACCTGAGTATAGAAATAAAGAGTTGAAGTGCCTCTTTCGAATTTGCTTTAGTTGTATATTGAATGTTAAGCTGTGTATAATAGTTCATGTATTCCATTAGAATCATTTTTGGGTTTGTTTGGATTTTGTTTCAATGGGTAATTGTCTGGGCATAGCTTTCAATATAATTAGAGTTTGTTTGACTCAACATTTTGTCTAAAAGGCAAAATCCGAAATAATGTAGATCTCATGTTGATTTCAGTTTCAAGTTGAAAGTATGTCTCCATAGCTTTAGTATTGCAATAGTTAGTTGACAAAGTCATTAACGGTTTGCTTCGAGTGTCATATAATCAGATAGGAACATAGTATGAATTCACGCCCTTAAATTTATAGAATCCGTAGGCTTGACATACTTGTGGCGCGATTCAAGAAATGTAGAAAGGATAAGAACCTTAACCCAATAGGTTATTCAAGTTAACATGCAAGTTAAGTAACTTTCGTAACCATTAGTAATTAAGGTTGGCTTAGCTTCAAGTAGTTGAAAACAATTAGTCCCAACGGTTCATTTCGTCTAACAATGTGGGTTCAATACTTTGTCCCTTTTGAATGCGTATTGCCTGTCAATTCCGTATTTGGTTATAATTTCAGCTTCAGTAGTATCGGCTTATAGAATGAGGCATGAAACAACTTCCTTTCGAGCAAAGTTTGATTGCAATTTTCTGGCCGTGTTTGCTTGAATCCGTGAAATAAATGATGGTCTTTTCAAGCATGTAAATAAAGTAGGACCTTTTCTTCTTCCATTTAGAGACAGACGAAAAAAAAAAATATATATATAAAATATATATATAGCTGCTTTAGGATATCCTTCTAAAATAAAACTGAGATAGCCTCGCCAAATAAAACGCACAGATTGCGGGGCCCTCACAAAAATGTATGTTTGAATTAGAATTCGGGACATGCCGTCTAGCGAATTTTACGGCCTTCCCCAAAAGTAACAATACGCTAGTCGCTTTAGGTGCGTATTTAATTATGTGACTCAAATCCAAATCTCAACGACGTTGAAATATGTCTTTAAATCACGGGTGCATTGATTGTGACGTGGTTCGAAATGCATTTCCACGACGTTGCAAATTCTTTAAAAGAATAACGAATGAGATGAGCCTCGCTAAACAAAACACATAAATTGCGGGGCCCTCGTTAAATGTATATATTAAAGCACTTAGTTTTCGGGACGGGCCGTTTAGCAAATTTCACGGCCTTCCCAGAATAATAACACGATAGTCTCTTTAGGCACGTGTTTAATAATTTACTCTCTTAAATTGAGTGTGCATTTCATGCGACCCAAATCCAAATCCCAAAACATTGAATAAAAATGTGTTCCGGATTGCGGGTGCATTTCATGTGACGTAATCCAAAGATGCGTTTTAAACAATGTTCACATTCTTTTAAAATAATAATAATAAAGTGGTAAAAAGTTAAAATCGGCACATAGGTTTATAATCGTATAAAATCAGATAAACAAGCCGAATATGACAGTTGAGCGACCGTGCTAGAACCACGGAACTCGGGAATGCCTAACACCTTCTCCCGGGTTAACAGAATTCCTTATCCGAATTTCTGGTACGCAGACTGTAATAAAGAGTCATTCTTTTCCTCGATTCGGGATTAAATTGGTGGCTTGGGACACCCCAAATCTCCCAAGTGGCGACTATGAAAATAAATAAAAAATCCCATTCGATTGTCCTTTAATTGGAAAAACTCCATCCGCACCCCGAAAGGGCGCGAGCCAAAAGGAGGTGTGACAGCTCTGGCGACTCTGCTGGGGAACTTGACCCAGAACCACTGGTTCAGGGTTAGAAATCGAGCTTGATAAATTGTTGTATTTTGGCCTTATTATTTGATATTCTCATATGATATGTGCTTGATATGCAAAATGATGCTTTTTACCGCTTTGATATTATTTGAACTGTACATATAAACTGTGCCGAAACCTTCTCTTCTTACCTCCGGGGATGTGCTTACTGGTTAAGACTCCCTATTCTGTTAGTGTCCTACCCTAAATAAAAGAGTCTCGGAAAGTTTCTAAGCTGGCTGGCCTTTTGGTTCCCGGAAAGGAGCTCTTTCCTCGACTCGAGTTGTCCGCTCGGGTGCACTGTCTAAAAACAAAGACCCAGGTTTTGAACATAGAATAACGTGACTTCATGCCAGATCCCTAGTAGGAACGCTTATTTGCATCATGTGGCATTTGACTTAGGGGACTCAACACAGGGGTTGGGTTCGTCTAGGACTAGCAACCTGAAATGGAAAAAGACCATCCTGCTGCATCCTGTGTGTTGTGCGCATTTATTTGCTTCAGATCTGCATGCTGACCGGTTTCTGAAATCAAGAATTTCTGAAAAATAAAGAAGAGAAAAATAGCAGTGTAGGGAGATAACTACTTTTTAGAAAAAATAAAACTAATGTCCGAGTAGTACCAAAACCTTGCCGAAATTTTGAAAAAAAAATGAAAATGTTTTTTTTTAGTTTATGTTGGGCGAACTACGTCGGTTTGATTCTCATAGGATGTGAGATACGTAGGCAACCCTCGTCGGGTCCAACCTCCCATTTTTGTAAAAAATTAATAAATAATAAAAATGTCGAAAGTTTTATTTTTTTGTCATAGAGTCAGGTGATGCCGTTTCTATCAAAAATAGCCAAATGTTCCCAAAAGGAACTCCGGAAGGCTGCCTTTGTATAAACGGCCACTTCTTATTATTTATTTTTGGTTAAATCACACAACCTTAAAATCTTCGTCCCTGAAGTGCTGAGAGGTCGTGTTCAGAAATTCTTTTTAGGAAAAATGATCATATGTTTTTTTGTCAAATAAATTTCGTTTGTTTAAATCTTATTAATAAATGTGCAGAATGAGCATGACTCAAAATGAACCCTTTTCAATCATGAATAAAATTCCCCTCCAATTGCGGCTATGGTGGAATGATTTAGGTAAAGAAGGGCATGACGAAATCAAGAAACATCTGAAAGGTCTCACGAGTTTGTTGGATATCAGGCCACGGGGAGATATTATAAGGGCACTGGTCCCTCACTGGGACCCCGCGCACAATGTCTTCCACTTCTCGGACTTTGAACTTACCCCAACTTTAGAGGAAATAGCAGGGTACATCGGCAGTGGTGAGGTTCCATTGAGGCATAAATACCTGGTTGCTCCAAGAGCCGTGGCGGTACACCGGTTTTTGGACTCATTAAAGATAGTCAGAACAATTCATAACCCTGACTTGGCAAAAGGTTTTTGCACTATGAGTTTCATATACCAAAGATATGGTCACATAGGAGGATTCGACAAGCCAGAAAACAAGTTGTGCAGCAAAAGTAACCGTCGAAAGTGGGATGAACATAGACGGGTTGCTTTCATGATAACTTTCTTAGGGCTCTTAGTGTTCCCAAGAAAAGACGGGAATATCGACATAAAGATAGCTGGGGTCGTCAGTACTTTGCTCACGTAGAAAGATAGCGCGCTGGAGCCCATGATTGTATCTGATATGTTCCGAGCTCTCACGACCTGCAAACCGGAGGAAACTTTTTCGAAGGTTGTAACTTGTTGTTGCAAATGTGGATGACTGAACACCTATGTCCCGAGCCCAATTTCTGAGCCATGGATCTTCTGAAAAGACCTGCATAGAGGAGTTCTACACCAGAATTAATGAGGCCCACCTACCTAAAGGAGTTTCGGCATGGACCTCATATTTCCGGACCCTCAACGCCAGTCAAATACAGTGGACACTGGGGTGGTTACCGATCGATGAGGTCATATACATGCCAGCAGCCAGGCCTCATTTTCTCTTGATGGGACTTAAGAGCATTCAACCTTATGCGCCGTATCGGGTTTTAAAGCAACTTGGGAGGTGTCAGATAGTGCCGAAAGATGAGGATCTAAGCACCCAGGTGATTGAGATTAGTTCCGATGGCCAGTTTCCTGAAGCAAGGGTCCGCCATATTTGGAGCCAATGTCAATACTTAGAGGCAAATACTTGTGTATTGAACCAGGAAAGAGGGGAAGTTTCACCCGGATATCAGGCTTGGTACAAAGGGGAAATGTCGTCTGGAAGGCCGGCTAAAAGACCTCACCTTCAAGAATTTGCCAGGTCCTCACAAGAGCATTGGGACTGGTTGGCCAAAGAGCGGGAATATCTTGCCGAAATAGGCAAACTGAAACAACAGATTCAGGATCTGAAGTTTGAAAGCAAAGTGCAGTTTGCTGCCAACAAGGGAGAAAAGAACAGATTAGCCAGAGAAAGCGAGATCCTCAAAGCTCAGATCCGGAAGATGAAAAGGGATGCCTACAACCAACTGAGAAGCCGGGCTGATAAAAGGTTGATAGCAGGGTTAAGGAATCAGGTTGCTGAAGGCCAGAAAGATTTGGAAAGATCCAAGGCTAGCATAGCAAGATTACGGACCAGATGGGCAAAAGGTACAATGGCCCGGAGGCAGCGTCTGCAACAAGTCATAAGGGATTATGAAATGAGCATCGGGATATTAAGGAAAATGAACTCCACTCTTCAGGAGCGGATCTTCAAACAAGCACGAGATGCCCAAGCGGACAGAAGACGCTGTTACGATGCGATGACCAGAATGGAAAGGCAAATGGAGAAGTTCCAGGATCGACTCACCGACAATGCTCAAGCACTGGGATTAAAGAACCGGCGCATAGAGCAATTGTTCGTGGAAAGGGACAACATTCGAGGAAGGATTGATGAGATTGGGCACTACATCTACATGAGATGCCTAGCATGTAAGCAAAAACCTCGGAAAACCCTCCTTGTTTCCATCATGGGCTACGTCCACCGGATCATGAATGAGTTGAAGAGCTTGCAGAGAGGCCTTACACCAAAGGCTGCAGAAAGGCCGAACGATGCCTCTCAAGCCCTTAAGTTGGAATTGTAGCCCCTAGTTCAAGTCTTGTTTAATCGACTTTGTTGTCTTCCCCTATGTTGTTTTCTTTTCTTTCGTCGAGTCAGGTTAAGAACTTTGGAATATGTACTATTGCTGTTCTTGGTTTGAGATAAGTAATTTGTAATAGCAAATTTTGATGATGAATTAAATGATTCCAAAAGAATTTTTGTGTGTCTTTACTTTGTGGCAGAACTACGCCCGGTCTGATTCATGCGAGGACGTGATACGTAGGCAATCCACATAAGATTTGACCGCCATTAAAAAGAAAGGAAAATAAGAAAAAGAAGGAGGAAAAAATATAAATAAAAATAAAATACAGGGGTTCCCAAAGTACTTTAAAGGGGCAAATAAGCAAGCCGGGATGACGCATGTGTTTGAAGCAAAACATGTTAGAAATAGTTTACTGCCTAGGAGCATTGCATCCCCAATGTGCTATTATCAAATATGTTAAACTCTAACGCTAACAAGTTTCTTGTTTTCCACAAATCTCAGACAGTTAGTTTGTTAAAGCGTATTGGCACCGTACCATTATCAAACAAGATCAAAAGGGCCCATACCAGAAAGCATGACTGGTTCAGACAACAGTGTTGAGTCGGAAAAGACGGCAAATCAGATGCTAAAGGAAGCCATGGAAAAAATGGAAAAGATGAGGCTAGAAATGAATGAAATGCAGATAGCCTTAGCTAGAGCCCAAAAGGGGCAAGAACTACCTGTTACTCCTACTCTCCAACCAGGACACACGTCAAAATATCCCTTTCCCGGTCCTTCAACGAGTTTCCCGAGCCATCACTACTATCAGGGAAGAGAGGCCTATGATTCTCAAGCTCCACCACCCAGTCAAAACCCTCCTCCACCAAATGTTCCCGTCTTTGGGGCGCCTCCCCCAGCCTCAGTGCACAGATCATCCAGTGAGCCGCTGTTTAAGGCTCACAACACATAATATTACCCCTCTGAACTCACATTCAAAGCACCCAAGCCACATACCTATAATTCCCATTTTGAGGTACCGATAGAGATTGAAAAGCCGGTTAAGGTCCCGGAACAAGATGAGGTAATGAGGAAGTTCAAAAGCCTGGAGCAATCCTTCAGGAACCTGCACGGATTGGGCAACAAGGTCAGCGTGGCCTACAAGGATCTATGCCCTTTCCCGGACGTCCAACTCCCCACTGGGTTCAAGATGCCTAAGTTTGATTTATATGAAGGGCATGGTAATCCCATGGCACATTTGCGAGGCTTTTGTAGCAAAATGAGGGGAGAAGGGGGAAAAGATGAGCTACTGATAGCTTACTTTGGCCAGAGTTTGAGTGGGTCGGCATTGGAGTGGTATACAAGACAAGATCCAAGCAGGTGGTACACCTGGGATGACTTGGCACAGGCTTTCGTAGGACACTTCCAATAAAACTTTGAGATAGTACCAGACCGTCTCACATTGCTAAAGCTTGAGAAGAAACCCAGAGAGAGCTTCAAGGAATTTGGGTTCCGATGGAGAGAATAGGCAGCCCGAGTCGATCCTCCAATGAGAGAGGGAGAAATGGTAGATTACTTTCTACAAACTCTAGAGCCGACTTACTTCGGTCACTTGGTGACGTCAGTTGGCAAGTCCTTCAATGAAGTGGTGAAAATGGGGGGTATGATAGAAAAGGGACTTAAGTCCAATAAGATCCTGAGTTACTCGGCAATTAAGGCAACAACTCGGGCCATTCAGAGCGGCACGGGAGGTGCGCTCGGAAAGAAAAGGAGAGAGGAGGTCACGACAATAGAGGCAGACAATTGGTCCAGATCTAAAGGTCCTTCCCCTCATTACCAACCCAGACCCCATCATCTAAACTACCCACACAATCCATACAACCCTCCACAACCCTACTACCCACCACAAGAACAACATTTTTCCGTCCATCACGCCCAAACTTACACCCAGCCTCTGGCTCGTCCGCAATGGCGTGTACCGTCTCCCCAACATACATATCCACCTCCACAAAACACATATTCACCTTCACAAAACACATATCCGCCACCGAGGGCCTACAGGAATCCTTCAAGACCAAGCTTCCGCGGAAATCAGGCTTTCAGGAACGAAAGGATGCAGAAGCCAAGAACATTCACCCCGTTGGGAGAAGCCTATACTACTCTCTTCCACAAGTTGCAGCAGATAGGCCTACTAAGTCCTGTTGAAACCAAATTGCCAAATCCCCTTCCCAAAAATCTGGACCATTCAGTAAATTGCGAATATTGTTCGGGTGCTCCTGGGCATGATACTGAGAAATGTTGGAAGTTGAAGACTGCCATACAAGATCTTATTGACACAAATAGGATCGAGGTTCAGGCACCAGGGGCACCCAACATCAATGAAAATTCGTTACCGGTGCACCATGAAGCTCACATGATCGAATTAGTGCATGAGGGAGGGAAACCAAAAACACCCTCACAAACGGTAATGATGATTCGCGCCAGTACTAATGAAGAGTCGACCAGTGGAAAGGCAGTGGTACAGTCGGGAGAGGTATATGACAAGCCCTTTGTGATAGTAGGGAAAGGGTCATCTATTACTGCGAAGAGGCCAGAGTCAGTCAGAGCAGTGTTGCAGGGAGTAGTAAACAAACAAGGTTGGTAGTAAAAGGGGTCCATGTGGGACCAGTTGTTATCAAGCCAGTCATACAGTTGCCGATAACAAGTGAGAAGGATGTGCCGTGGAACTACAGTCAAGTGACGGTGACGCATAAGGGGAAGGAGGTTGTGGAAGATGTATGCGAAGAACAAGGGTTAACTCGATCAGGAAGGTGTTTTGCTCCCGCAGAGTTGAGAAGGGTCAATCCTGAAACAATAAAGAAACCTGTAACAGAGGAAGAAGCAGAGGAATTTTTGAATAAAATGAAGGCACAGGATTACTCAATTATAGAGCAATTGAGAAAGACCCCAACCCAGATTTCGTTGCTATCCTTGTTAATCCATTCAAACGATCACTGTCAGACTTTAATAAAGATTCTGAACGAGGCCTATATCCCGGACGAGCTCTCAGTAAACCATTTGGAGAAAGTAGCGCACAAGATCTTTGAAGTAAACTGAGTGACATTCTCTGACGATGAGTTACCAGTAGAGGGTACTGAACATAATAGAGCACTCTATCTGACGGTAAAGTACGAAGAATCGGTGGTCACTCGAGCATTAATTGATAACGGGTCAAGTGCCAATATTTGTCCTTTGGCCACTCTCAACTAGCTAAAGGTTGCTGATGACAGGATCCACCAGAATAACGTCTGCGTCCGAGGTTTTGATGGGGGCGGCATTAACACAGTAGGTGATATCGTACTGGAATTAACCATTGGCCCAGTCGAGTTCACCATGGAATTTCAAGTAATAGATGTGGAAGTGTCGTACAATTTTTTGTTGGGGCGACCATGGATCCATGCAGCTAAGGCAGTGCCTTCTACACTACATTAAGTGGTCAAATTTGAATGGGATAGACAAGAGATTGTGGTACACGGGGATGACGGCACACACGCCGCTAGTGATACTATTGTACCCTTCATAGAAATCGACGATGATAAGGGCCCATGGATTTATCAGGTTTTAGATGCAGTCTTGGTAGACAAAATTCCCGAGGGCGAGGGCCTTCCACTTCCCAGAATCACAACTGCAACCGTCATGATAGCATCAGAAATGTTGAATAATGGGTTTGTACCAGGGAAATGTCTGGGGGTTGATTTGCAGGGAATGATCCAGCCAGTTTCTTTGCCCAAGAACCTGGAAACTTTTGGGTTGGGATTCAAGCCCACCGCAGCGGATGTGAAGCGAGCCCGCAAATTGAAGAAAAGAGTTTGGGTCCTTCCTAAACCAGTCCCACGCCTGTCCAGGTCATTTGTCAAAGCAGGGTGCAGAAAGTTGCCAGTCCCGGAAGTTCTTGGACCTCTGATGGGGCCAAACGGAGATTTGAATGAAAGCTTTGGAAGAGTGTTTGCCGACGTCAACATGATAGAAGCTGGAGAGGGTTCCAGTAAGGCAGACATACAGTTTATGGGTCCCAAGGTCAAGGTCAACAATTGGATGGCTACTCCTCTTCCTACTTGGAGGGAGTCTTGGTAGTTGACTCTGATTTTCCTTTTCTGTTTTCTGGATTATTCCAGGGTTGTAATCCAGATTTCTTTTTATTATGTCGAATATAGTGTGAAACCTTATTATCCCGTAATTCAATAAAACGAAGAGTTTCTTCTTTATTTCTTATCTTTTTTTATTATTTTAATTTTGTTTCTTTCGTTTCTTTCTCTGAACAGTTCTTTTCATACTAGTTCTAATGACATGGCATGCACAACGGATCTTCAACCTAGTCTAAAAGATCAATATGATTCCGAACTAAACATACAAGAGGTCGATTATGATAATGAATCGGAATACAATGAGGATGAAGCATTCGAGGAGATAAACAGGGAGTTGAGCCAGTTTGAAGAAAAATACAAACCCAACTTAAATGACACAGAAGCCATCAATTTAGGGGATGCCGGCGATATCAGAGAAACTAAAATAAGCATCCACATTGCACCAAATATCAGGGAGGAATTGATCAAAACACTTATTGAGTTCAAAGATGTTTTTGCATGGTCGTATGATGACATGCCGGGGTTAAGCACAGATTTAGTGGTTCATAAATTTCCCACTGACCCGGCATGCCCTCCCGTCAAGCAAAAATTGAGGAAGTTCAAAACGGATATGAGTATGAAGATTAAAGAAGAAGTAACCAAGCAGCTA
Organism: Nicotiana sylvestris; assembly: GCF_000393655.2. Lineage (NCBI taxonomy): Eukaryota > Viridiplantae > Streptophyta > Magnoliopsida > Solanales > Solanaceae > Nicotiana > Nicotiana sylvestris. The sequence goes on along the minus strand of NC_091063.1, from coordinate 74,454,776 downwards.
TAAGCAAAGGTTATTCGTGTCACTCGATATCCTGATTGGTTGGCTAATGTGGTGCCGGTACCAAAGAAAGATGGAAAGATCATGGTGTGTGTCGACTACTGCAATCTGAACAGGGCAAGCCCTAAAGACAACTTTCCTTTACCCAACATCCATATCTTGATCGACAATTGTGCCAGGCATAAGATCGGATCTTTTGTGGATTGCTATGCTGGGTATCATTAGATTCTGATGGATGAGGAAGATGCGGAAAAGACAGCCTTCATTACGCCGTGGGGAACTTATTGCTACCGGGTAATGCCATTTGGTTTGAAGAATGCTGGGGCAACGTACATGAGAGCAATGACCACTGTGTTTCATGACATGATACACAAAGAAATTGAAGTGTACGTAGACGATGTAATCATAAAGTCCAAGCATCAGGAAGACCACGTAGCAGACATAAGGAAGTTCTTTCAAAGACTTCGAAGGTATGATATTAAGCTCAACCCGGCCAAATGCGCATTTGGTGTTCCATCTGGGAAGCTTTTGGGATTCATTGTCAGTCGGCGAGGTATTGAACTGGAATCATCAAAAATCAAATCTATCCAAGATTTGCCACCGCCGAAGAACAAGACAGAAGTAATGAGTCTGTTGGGAAGGTTGAATTACATCAGCAGATTTATTACTCAACTCACAACAACCTGTGAACCCATTTTTCAGCTGTTGAAGAAGGATGCTGCAATAGGATAGACGGCAAAATGCCAGGTGGCATTCGACCAAATCAAAGAATATTTATCAAATCCACCTGTATTGGTTCCCCCTGAGCTGGGAAGACCGTTAATTCTTTATCTGATGGTCTTGGAGAATTCTTTTGGTTACGTGTTGGGGCAACACGACATTACGGGAAGAAAAGAGCAAGCCATCTATTATCTCAGCAAGAAGTTTACAGTATATGAGGTTAAGTACACTCAACTCGAGAAGACATGTTGCGCCCTAACCTAGGTGGCCCAGAAGTTGAAACATTATTTATCCTCATATACTACTTATCTCATTTCCCGTTTGGATCCGTTAAAGTATATTTTCCAAAAACCTATACCCACAGGAAGGTTAGCAAAATGGCAAATATTACTCACGGAGTTCGATATCGTCTATGTGACGAGGACAACCATGAAGGCCCAAGCGTTGGTAGATCACTTGGCTGAGAATCCTATTGACGAGGAATACGAGCCGTTGAGGACGTATTTTCCCGACGAGGAAGTAATGCAGATAGATGAGTTGGAGTTACCTGAGGAACCCGGTTGGAAGCTCTTATTTGATGGAGCCGCAAATGTGAAGGGAGTTGGAATAGGAGCAGTGCTTATTTCTGAAACAGGACATCATTACCCTGTTACAGCTCAACTGCGTTTCTATTGTACCAAAAACATGGCTGAGTATGAGGCATGCATTTTGGGTTTGCGATTAGCGGCAGACATGGATGTCCAGGACGTCTTGGTCTTGGGAGACTCGGACCTCCTGGTGCATCAAATTAAGGGTGAATGGGAAACATGGGATTTGAAGCTCATACCATATCGACAATGTTTGCACGATCTGAGCAAGCGATTTCGATCAGTAGAGTTCAGATACATCCCGAGAGTTCACAATGAGGTTGCCGATGCATTGGCCACTTTAGCATCAATGTTGCACCACCCAGACAAAATTCATGTTGACCCATTGCACATCCAGGTTCACGATCAGCATGCCTATTGCAACATGATAGAGGAAGAAGTGGATGACGAGCCATGGTTTTATGAAGTCAAAGAGTATCTCAGGATGGGGATATACCCGGAGCAGGCCACCGGAGACCAAAAAAGAGCCATTCGGCGATTGTCTAGTGGTTTCTTCCTCAGTAGAGGAGTGTTATACAAGAGAACCCCAGATTTGGGATTACTGAGATGTATAGACGCCAGTCAAGCCACGACGGTTATGACAGAGGTACATGCTGGAGTTTGTGGGCCCTATATGAGCGGATATGTATTGGCGAAGAAGATTCTTCGAGCAGGGTATTATTGGCTCACCATGGAGCATGATTGTATCAAATTCGTGCAGAAATGCCATCAGTGTCAGATATACGGCAATCTGATTCATTCTCCACCAACGGAATTGCACACAATGTCAGCACCATGGCCATTTGTGGCATGGGGGATGGACGTCATTGGGCCTATTGAGCCAGCAGCTTCGAACGGTCACAGGTTCATTCTGGTGGCCATCGATTAATTTACTAAGTGGGTTGAAGCCAAAACTTTCAAGTCAGTAACCAAGAAGGCAGTGGTGGATTTTGTCCATTCCCATATCATCTGTAGATTTGGGATCCCGAAGGTGATAATCACGGACAATGGTGCTAATCTTAATAGCAGTTTGATGAGAGAAGTATGGGAACAGGTTAAGATTACACACCGTAATTCCACACCATATTGTCCCAAGGCAAATGGAGCTGTTGAAGCAGCCAACAAGAACATCAAGAAGATACTGAGGAAGATGGTAGAAGGATCCAGCCAATGGCATGAAAAATTACCATTTGCATTGTTGGGTTATCGCACTACCGTCCGGACTTCAGTAGGTGCAACCCCTTATTTATTGGTGTATGGAACTGAAGCAGTGATACCGGCGGAAGTGGAAATTCCATCCCTTCGGATTATCGCCGAGGATGAGATTGATGATGATGAGTGGGTCAAAACCCGTTTGGAACAGTTGAGCTTGATTGATGAAAAGAGATTGGCAGCTGTGTGTCATGGCCAGTTATATCAAAGGAGAATGGCAAGAGCCTACAACAAGAGGGTGCGCCCCAAAAAATTTGAAGTGGGGCAACAAGTGTTGAAACAAATCCTGCCACACCAAATGGAAGCAAAGGGCAAGTTCGCCCCGAATTGGCAAGGACCATTCATTGTAACCAGAGTATTGTCCAATGGCGCTCTATGTTTAACAGATATCGAAGGAAAATGCGACGACATGGCTATCAATTCTGACGCAGTTAAGAGATATTATGTGTGATCCCTTTTGATTGTAATTGACATTTGTTTGTGGATTGGCATTTATCGGAGAATGAAATGACGGAGGCAATTCTTTCTTCTATCAAAACACTTTAACCTTTGCTTACCCTTTTGAGCCTCATTTATTCTTTCATATCCCTCTTTTGGAATCAGTAATTAAAATAATAGATAAAAAGAGAGAAAAATAATGATAAAGACAAAAGAAAAATCACAAGAAAAAAAAACAACAAAGAACGTGGGAACTACGTTTGACCTGATTCCTCAAAGAAGGATACGTAGGCGCCTCACGGCTCGGTCATAGTGTAACAAAAATAAGAATCCCCAAGCAAGAAAACTGGGGCAGAAGTTGTGTTTATAATTTTGGGAAAGAAAGTTTGGTTCCAAGAGTTGTAATGTTTTAACCGTCAAAATTATTTTGAGCCTTTTTGATACCCCTTTTCCTTTTTTTTAGCCATACACAAAAAACCCATATTGATGTCCAAAAAAGACCTCCCGATTAGTATTCGAGAAGTGCCAAGTTCATGCACGTGGAAGTCGGGAACAACACTCTGATCCCCAGCAGAAAAGATGATCATAAATTGGAAACGAATTGATAGCCAAAAGAATCCCCAACAAAGAGCGTCGTATCGACACGCTCCAATCCCCAGCTGAAAAATAAAATAAAATGAGAGAGTCTTATTGGTGAAAACCTTCACAGGCACCATGAGGCGACGGGAGTTGAGAGAAATGAGAGAGTCTTATTAGTGAAAACCCCTCGAAGGGCACTATCAGGCGACAAGGCGAGATTGGCGGAAAGGGTCCGCCTTTGGCAAAAGTTGAATATTCATTTATCCCCAGCGAGATGAGGCCATCCGAAAGATTGATTGATACAAATAGACTGGGTTGATCGATCTGGAATGCACGACATGATCGTTGGGATTGGTTATATCATTTAGATAAGTTCTTTTCTTTTCTTTTTCCCCAGCGTTTGTTCAGAAAGGCTTATTTTTCTATCTGTAAAATTATCACTCTTTCATTTCTTAGTTTAAAGGATTTGATTTCCCCCAACAGTTTATTTTTGAAAATGATCTTCAGAGTTTACTACCAATTGCCAAAATGGTGCAAGGTGAAATACGAAAAGGACAAGCCAAAGATAAGGCGACAAAACGAAAAGAAGTTTGTCGCAAGACCAAATGATGAATGGGTCTAGATCCTAAGAAGCCCAAATTTCCAAGGGAAGTTATGGATCAAATTCTAAGATGATCCGCAACAGATTTGCAAGATACAGGGACAACTCCGACAAATTCTCGATTAAGCTCCACAATGGTCGGACGACACGGAGTGGGGAAGGAAGAGAAACGACAACCATCCCCAGCGGGAATATCATCCCCAGCAATCAATATTCTCCCCAGCAAGTTTTATAGCAATGCAAGGAAAAGAAAAGGGAAAAACCATCCTCAGCAGAAGTGGCACGACCACTCGCCCCATGTTAAACTAACAAATTTTTCTTTGATTTGAAACAGGGAAAAGAAATATTATTGACCGCAGGAAGACAGAGTCACAAAGTAGATTATCAAACTGGGGCAGAAATTTTTCTCTCATTACGAAAATTTTCTCTCAATAAGAAGTTGTTGAAGTCAGGAGCCCGCCTGGAGAATGGAGGTGATAAAATTTGAGAAGTTGAAGAAGTCAGGAGCTCGCCTGGAGAATGAAGGTGATAAAATTTAAAGAAGTTGAAGAAGTCAGGAGCCCGCCTGGATAATGGAGGTGATAAATTTTTGAAAAAAAAGTTGTTGAAGTCAAGAGCCCGCCTGGAGAATGGAGGCTGATTTATTTTAAGAAGTTGTCGAAGTCAGGAGCCCGCCTGGAGAAAGGAGGCTGAATTATTTTGAGAAAGTTGTTGAAGTCAGGAGCCCGCCTGGAGAACGGAGGCTAAATTATTTTGAGAAAAGTTGTTGAAGTCAGGAGCCCGCCTGGAGAATGGAGGCTGAATTATTTTGAGAAAGTTGTTGAAGTCAGGAGCCCGCCTGTAGAACGGAGGTTGTTATATGTTCAAGATGAAGAAGTCAGGAGCCCGCCTGTAGAACGGAGGTTGTTATATGTTGAAAAATGAAGAAGTCAGGAGCCCGCCTGTAGAATGGAGGTTGTTGTATGTCGAAAATGATGAAGTCAGGAGCCCGCCTGTAGAACGGAGGTTGTTATATGTTGAAGATTGATGAAGTCAGGAGCCCGCCTGTAGAACAGATGTTGTTATATGTTCAAAATAATGTCAGGAGCCCGCCTGTAGAACGGAGGTTGTTATATGTTCAAAATGATGAAGTCAGGAGCCCGCCTGTAGAACGGAGGTTGTTGTATGTCGAAAATGATGAAGTCAGGAGCCCGCCTGTAGAATGGAGGTTGTTATATGTTGAAGATTTATGAAGTTAGGAAACCGCCTGTAGAACGGAGGTTGTTATATGTTCAAAATGATGAAGTCAGGAGCCCGCCTGTAGAACGGAGGTTGTTGTATGTCGAAAATGATGAAGTCAGGAGCCCGCCTGTAGAACGGAGGTTGTTATATGTTGAAGATTGATGAAGTCAGGAGCCCGCCTGTAGAACAAAGGTTGTTATATGTTCAAAATGATGAAGTCAAGAGCCCGCCTGTAGAACGGAGGTTGTTGTATGTCGAAGATGAAGAAGTTAGGAGCCCGCCTGTAGAACGGAGGTTGTTATATGTTGAAAAATGAAGAAGTCAGGAGCCCACCTGTAGAACAGAGGTTGTTATATGTTGAAGATTGATGAAGTCAGGAGCCCGCCTGTATAACAGAGGTTTTTATATGTTGAAGATTGATGAAGTCAGGAGCCCGCCTGTAGAACGGAGGTTGCTATATGTTGAAAAATGATGAAGTCAGGAGCCCGCCTGTAGAACGGAGGTTGTTATATGTCGAAGATTGATGAAGTCAGGAACCCGCCTGTAGAACGGAGGTTGTTATATGTTGAAGATTGATGAAGTCAGGAGCCCGCCTATAGAACGGAGGTTGCTGTATGTTGAAAAATAATGAAGTCAGGAGCCCGCCTGTAGAACGGAGGTTGTCATATGTTGAAGTTGAAAAAGTTGGGAGCCCGCCTGTAGAACAGAGGAATATCTTTCAAGATCAAGTAGTAACCCACTGGAAGACAGAAGGTTACAACAAAAATCTCCAGCAGAATGAAGAAAGCCGCATCCTCAACGGACAGAACAAAATGATGAATACTGGTATTTGGAAAAGCAAAAGGCCAATGTCATCACCAGCAATTGTCAGAAAAGAGAAGCACCGGAAGAAACACCAGCCGACAAGAAAGCAAGACAACAAGAACAAGTTTGAAGATAGATAAGATCTTGTGATCCGTAGTCTAATCTAGCATCTTGTTTTCTTTTTAGCACGGTGTAATAAGGAGACCGGTAGAGCAGTAGTAACAACATACAACAGCAGTAACAGCAAACATTACGGTCACATGGTAGTCCCAACTACCAAAACTTCCCGAACTACATTAACCTGATTCCCTTTTAGCCAGGGATATGTAGGAGACCTTTGAAGCAAAGGTTCGGTTAAATCTTTTTTCAAAAAATGCTTCACACGGAGTACTCCAATAGGGCAAAAATCACTCGTATCCGCTCACTTTATCTTTGCGCGAAAGCTCTTTGTGCTTTCGGACAAAGAGGGGCAGCTGTGAGCATGTGATTTTTGCTTCACGGAAATTACTCCAAAAGAAATCAAAAAATAAAACAAAATCCATCTGTGTACGATTTTTAGAATTTACGTGATATTTTGGTAATTATTTGGTCCGTAAATGCTTGCCGTTGTTGTGATTGATATAAATATATATATATATATATATATATATATATATATATATATATATATATATATATATATATATATATATGTATATATAAATACATATGTATAAATACATGTTGCATGCGCATTCAAGATTTAATTGTGCATTTTGGAGTCAATTAAACCATGTTTTATTTTAAAAGAAAGAAAATCACAAAAATAGGCATACGCGTCTTTCATTGTATGATTTTATTTTTAATTTGTGGGTTAATTGTTATGGGTGTCAGAAATGAGTGTGTAATTTTTATTTATGATTTTTACAATTTATTTAGGATTTTTTTTTAATTTTGGTAATCAAAGAAAAGGGAAAAGGGATGAAATACCAGGAAATTCAGTTTGGGCCAGGCAAGAATTAAACAAACCAGGCCCAAACCCATTGCACTGACCCAGCCCAAGCCAGTCTTACAGAGACGCCTCCAAACGACGTCGTATTGGCGTCTCCAATCTGGGCCATCCATCTCCATTGATCCAACGGCTCCAGGCTCTCCCCTAGACCTGTTGACTTGACCCGATCCTTTCCCATACCCGGTCTCACACACCACTATGCCCAAACGATGTCGTCCCCCTTCAGTGAATAGATCCTGGCCATCGATCTCACCTGATCCAACGGCCAGGATCTAACCCCCTAAGTCGTATATAAGCCTAACCCTGTTACCCCGCCCCCTATCCAAACACCCCCCCGTTTCATCGTCTCTCTCAGAGATGATTCCAAACACCTCCCAAAACCCTAGCAGCCGCCATAGCTCCCCTTCAACGTAAACCCGGCGGCAACAACGCCACCGGTCACCATAGCTACACCACTGAACCTACAAACCACCCTGAGCACGAATCCCTGGTCACTTAACTTCGAATCATCTTCAGGGTTCTTGAATCTTCGATCAAAGATTCGAGCCAAAACCCTAAATCACCTAATGAGTCCCAAATTCACACCAGCCACTCCCCTGACATCCCTCATACCCTAATCAACATTGGTTTCGTTCGAATCTCCCTCATACCCTAATGAGTTCGGTTCAGGCCTGGGTCGTTTTTGATGCTTAAGCTTCCGAGGTAATTTTCTTTTCTTCTATTCAGTGTTAAGTGTATGTTATGAGATATCTATTCGCTTCGACTAATGTCGTCGAGTAGTTAAGTTTCGTAAGCTCCCTGCTAAGTGTCCCGAAAATTAAAATAATTTGGTGGCCTGTTTAGTCTATGTTGTTTATCGATTGGTTGTTACATGTAATAGTTCGTATAGTCAATTTGAGTAACGTCGTCGAATAATTAAGTTTCATAAGTTCCATGTTTTATCCGAAAACACATGAATCACCTGTGTGTTCTGTTTTAGCCTGCTTTTGTTGTCGACTGATTAGTATACGCTGTAACTCGCAAAGTCGATTCGATACATATTGTCGTCTGTGTTTTACAGTCTTGAAAGGCAACAACTTGATTCATACTGTCTGATTCTGATTAAATAGTTGTCTAAATCTAGTGGTAAACTAATTATAGGTTGTAGTTTGTTAGTTGGTGAGGTTCGAATTAGGATTAAAATGGTTATAGCTGACAGACTCAACGATGTGAAGGGGGTGGGGTAAGGTAGTAATAATCAGTGGCTTTAGGGATAATTTGGGGTGTCAAAGACTGACAAATTCTTAGGATTAGTGGACTGTCAGTTGGTTAATGAAAAATACTATTAATCTAGTATTAATGGGGTGCACAACACAAGAACATGGGTTTAAAATAAATAATCTAATAAAGCCCATGACTCTTGAATGAATCAATATGACAATCATGCTATAGTGGGGAACCAAATGACTTGCATCAAGAAGATACTTAGGCATGGGAAGTTGAAGGGTATGGGCAGGAGAGTCTGGATACGAGGCAGGCCTGTGAAGGTCTTTTGGGCCTATAAATGAGCTCATTTTTTTTACTGAGGGGGGGGGGGCTGGTCAGTTGTTTGGTTTGATATGGTTGGGTTTTTCAAGCTGTTTTGCTAAGTCCGATTGTTTGATTGTCAAGCTATTTTCTGTCAAGTCTGTTATCTAGTTGGGTTGTTACTATTTCAGTGGGATATTCTGGTTTCTCTGCTGGGTTACTACTGTATTCTGGGTTTCTGTATGCTGCTGGACTGCTTCTGGTTTTTATTGCTATTAAAGTTGTTATTGGTTGTTCGTTGAGCTACTGTTATTGTGGAACTGCTGTTACTGTTTTGTTACTGCTGTGTTACTGCTGTCCGTTTGCTTGTTGCTGTTGTTATTACTGCCTTACTGCTGCCCAGCTGCTGTTGTTGATCTTCTTCCTCTTCTTGTTCTTGTTTCCAATCTCAGGTACACAACTGATACACTGTCAATGTAGGCTGAAAATTGAAACCTGAGTATAGAAATGAAGAGTTGAAGTGCCTCTTTCGAATTTGCTTTAGTTGTTATTGAATGTTAAGCTGTGTATAATAGTCCATGTATTCCATTAGAATCATTTTTAGGTTTGTTTGGATTTTGTTTCAATGGGTAATTGTCTGGCCATAGCTTTCAGTATAATTAGAGTTTGTTTGACTTAGCATTTTGTCTAAAAGGCAAAAATCCGAAATAATGTAGATCTCATGTTGATTTCAGTTTCAAGTTGAAAGTATGTCTCCATAGCTTTAGTATTGCAATAGTTAGTTGACAAAGTCATTAGCGGTTTGCTTCGAGTGTCATATAATCAGATAGGAACATAGTATGAATTCACGCCCTTAAATTTATAGAATCCGTAGGCTTGACATACTTGTGGCGCGATTCAAGAAATGTAGAAAGGATAAGAACCTTAACCCAATAGGTTATTCAAGTTAACATGCAAGTTAACTAACTTTCGTAACCATTAGTAATTAAGGTTGGCTTAGCTTCAAGTAGTTGAAAACAATTAGTCCCAACGGTTCATTTCGTCTAACAATGTGGGTTCAATACTTTGTCCCTTTTGAATGCGTATTGCCTGTCAATTCCGTATTTGGTTATAATTTCAGCTTCAGTAGTATCGGCTTATAGAATGAGGCATGAAACTACTTCCTTTCGCGCAAAGTTTGATTGCAATTTTCTGGCTGCATTTGCTTGAATCCGTGAAATAAATGATGGTCTTTTCAAGCATGTAAATAAAGTAGGACCTTTTCTTCTTCCATTTAGAGACGGACGAAAAAAAAATATAATAAAAAATAAAAAAAAAATATAGTTGCTTTAGGATATCCTTCTAAAATAAAAATGAGATAGCCTCGCCAAATAAAACGCACAGATTGCGGGGCCCTCACAAAAATGTATGTTTGAATTAAATTCGGGACAAGCCGCCTAGCGAATTTTACGGCCTTCCCCAAAAGTAACAATACGCTAGTCGCTTTAGGTGCGTATTTAATAATGTACCTCCCTAAACTCGAGTGCGCATTTATGTGACTCAAATCCAAATCTCAACGACATTGAAATATGTCTTTAAATCACGAGTGCATTGATTGTGATGTGGTTCGAGATGCATTTCCACGACGTTGCAAATTCTTTAAAAGAATAACGAATGAGATGAGCCTCGCTAAACAAAACACATAAATTGCGGGGCCCTCATTAAATGTATATATTAAAGCACTTAGTTTTCGGGACGGGCCGTTTAGCAAATTTCACGGCCTTCCCAGAATAATAACACGATAGTCTCTTTAGGCGCGTGTTTAATAATTTACTCTCTTAAACTTGGGTGTGCATTTCATGCGACCCAAATCCAAATCCCAAAACATTGAAAAAAAATGTGTTCCGGATTGCGGGTGCATTTCATGTAACGTAATCCAAAGACGCGTTTTAAACAATGTTCACATTCTTTTAAAATAATAATAATAAAGTGGTAAAAAGTTAAAATTGGCACATAGGTTTATAATCGTATAAAATCAGATAAACAAGCCGAATATGACAGTTGAGCGACCGTGCTAGAACCACGAAACTCGGGAATGCCTAACACCTTCTCCCGGGTTAACAGAATTCCTTATCCGAATTTCTGGTACGCAGACTGTAATAAAGAGTCATTCTTTTTCTCGATTCGGGATTAAATTGGTGGCTTGGGACACCCCAAATCTCCCAAGTGGCGACTCTGAAAATTAATAAACAAATCTCATTCGATTGTCCTTTAATTGGAAAAACTCCCTCCGCACCCCGAAAGGGCGCGGGTCGAAAGAAGGTGTGACAGGGCCCATGTCTTGAAATCTGACCAAAGTCTCAAAATCCGACAACCCATTCAATTACGAGACTATCCATACTAGTTTCACTCAATTTCGACTTCGAATCGGCTTTCAAATCCTAAAAATTTATTTTATGAAGTTCCACAATTTTTCCCAAATTTATATCCCAAATCTCTACTCAAATGATGAATCCAACATTATAATCATGAGTTAGAATCACTTCCGATGTTTTTTCTTGAAAATCCCTCGAAAAATCGCCAAATCCCGAGCTCTCTAGGTCAAAATATAAAATAAAACCCCAAATCTCGTATTTATAGTGCACCTTTCAGATCCCCATCACCGTTGACCGTGGTAACTACCGCTGACTATGGTAAAACCACTGCTGACCGCAGTCCATCACCACTGACCACGGTAAATCCACTGCTACAGCTGAAAATATTGACTACAGTGATATGCTTTAGTATTTGGCCATAACTTTCTCTACAGATTTCCAAATTGTGATTTCTTTAGCTTTCTAAAAACTAGACACCAAGATATACAACTTTCATTTTTGAATCATCTCAAAATTCCTTGCAGATCAAAAGATATAGGCTTCCGAAGTCAGACCAGTGAACCTGTAGATTCTTCCTCACCGCGGACCGTGGACTATTTTCTGCCTCAGCAGTAATCCCACCGCCTTAGCGGAAAAACTTCCACCTCAGTGGTAAGACTTATGCCCCCAGCAAAGATTTAAGCATCAGAATCATTTTCTAAGTTCCGATAATGTCAGACTCGCTCAAAACTTACCCAAAACTTAGTCATTAAAACTTAGTCAAGCCTTTGAATCACTCAAATCAACACCAAAATACCAAATCAACTTCAGATTCAAGCTTAAGAACTTAGGAACTTTCAAATTCCATAAAGGATGCAGAAACTTATCAATTCAACTTTGAATGACCTGAAATTTTGCACACACATCACAAATGACACTACAGACCTACTCAAATTTTTGGAATTCCATTCCAATCCTAATATCAAGATTTCCACTACCAACTGGAAAGCGCCAAAATTCCAATTTCGCCAATTCAAGCCTAAATCTACCACGGGCCTCCAAATTACGTTCCGAACATGCTCCTAAGTCCCAAATCACCCAACGGAGCTAATCCAATAATGAAAATTCAAATCCGAGATCGAGTACTAAAAGTCAAAGACTTGGTCAAACCTCTCAAATTTCAAGCCTTAAGCTGAGAACCATTCTTCCATATATGTTCCGTTCTACCTGAAAACCAAAACCGATGATTTACATAAGTCATAATAGATCATAAGAGGCTAGTCATGCCCGAGAACCGACGAGCGAAATGCAAATGCTCAAAACAACCGGTCGGGTCATTACACAAGTATAGATAATCAATTTGACGAGCCCTTATATTAGACGAGGTCAGCATTAGTGAAGGATCGGTAGGACTCCACCTCATTCGGAGTGTAGCCGAGTCTATAAGTCACTGTGTTAGAGTTTTGCTATAGACTTATGGGTAAGACGGTACCCTATCCTGTTTAATGTCTAATACTCTTAGAGACTTTGTAGACAGAGGTTTATATTGTACAGTATGTTAGAGGCCTTGGAGGCCCATATGTATTTATGTTTTAAGAAATATGTTTCATTGATACAGTGTTTTCTCACTTACATTTATATATTACAAGTTATGTCCATGTTAGCCCATGATAATTACAAAAAAAAGAGTTGTAGAGTGGTTTGCTTAGGCCAGTACGACACCAGGTTCTAACCACGCCTCCCTAGGTTTGGTGCGTGACAAAGTGGTATCAAAGCGAGTAGTGTCCTAAGGAGTCTACAAAGTCATGCATAGTAGAGTCTTATTTATGGGTGTGTTGTGCATCACATTTATAATTGAGAGGCTATAGGATATTTAGGAAGTGTTACCCTTCTTTTGTTTCCAGATCGTGCCATAGAGCTGAATCGTAAGAAGTCAGTATAAAGCTTTCGCTTGATTTTGTATGGACCAGAGGTGCATGTATTATAGTAGAGCTTTAAGGCGTAATTTCCACCTATGTGTAAGGGAGGTTATGAAAGAAACAAAATATACGATGTGAGATTGAAAGGTAAGTAAGGTAAAGGTGAAAAAGATACGAGATACTCAAGTACAAAATGTTGTGAATAGTCCAGACATCAGATAGAGGTTGAGTTTTACTTTAGTTTACAAAGGAGAGAAGAGTCGCATAAGCACATTTACAAGGTCAGAGACGGTTACGAGATTGGAAGAATTCCAACCACAAGTCGTGGTGTGAGAAAGAGGACTAAAGGGGGAATGCCCTAGACTTTGGAATTATTCACAAAACAGTTACCTAGATGGCAAAAAGAGTACTAAAGTATTCGGAAGACATAGGTTATGAAAATGATAAGTGCGTCAGTCAACATTCGAGCACAATATGTTCCAAAGGGGGGAGTGATGCTATGCCCTGCAGTATTACGATGTTGTTACGCTCTGTAGTATTATATTACGATAATGTTATGCTCCGCAGTATTATATTACGATGATGTTACACTCTGCAGTATTATATTACGATGATGCTACACCCTGTAGTATTGTACGATGAATTTGTCGTAAGATAATTGACATCAGTTCAAGGACAAGATTATTTGGAGATTTTAAGTATTATGCTATTTCAAGCAAGTGATAGGTAAATTCGGGAAGGTGAGAGGGTAAGCGAATCAAATAAAATAAGTTTCATCGAAGTTTGAGATTTTGGGATAAAATACGGTCAGAGCTATACTACCCGGTATTTATGAACAAGTGCCATACAAGGTACCACATGACCATGATAGTGAGTAGTATTTTAAATAATTTGACATAATCCTTAATTATGTAGGTAATTGGTTGATTATGGGTTAATGAGAGATTAATTAAGAAATTAGTGATTAATAAATTAAAAGTTTGGATAAGGCCTATAAGGCCCCAACGTGGAAGCCCCCCTTTTCCATTTAGTGACTCTTAAATTAGGTTGAAAGGTGACACAATTAAGAGAATTATGTGACACCAAGTCTTGAAAGGTGGGGCCCACACCACCAAGACCTAAATCTATTCTCTAATTCACAAATGAACATGTATTACATCTAAGTTAAAAAGAAAGGCTTCAGCAAGATAGAAATTTCATTAGCAACATAAGTTGCTTCAATCTTTCAATTCAAAACATGAGATTTTGTAATTATAAGGGAGTACGGTACAATCTTTCTCAAGAATATCATACGAATTTTTTTCTACTTCGATCTTGCCATCACGTGTTTTGTCGTGTGTTAGATAGGTTGTCAAGAGAATTGGCTCAGGTATGTTAAGGCTAATCCTTATTTCTTTTGGCATGATCCAAGTAACGATACGTAAACGTAATGCTATTCCATAAGTGGTTCTACTCTTAGCAGTTAAAGATGTCTATGTTATTCATTCATGTAAAGTGATATTCAAGCATGTCTAAGTATGTTCCTAAGTATCTATTGAGGTATTTGATAAAGATATTACCATTCATAATATAGTAATACATGTATCTTCATGCATATGCATTTACCACCGAGCTACGGCCGATCGGGCAGTCATGCATTTACTACCGAGCTACGGCTGGTTGGGCAGTTACATTTTTACCACGTGCTATGGACGGTTGGGCAGTCATGCATATTTATTTACCACCGTGTTACGACTGGTTGGACAGTCATGCATCTTCATTTACCACCATGCTACGGCCGGTCAGGCAGTTACCACCGGTTGGATAGTTATGTGTCATTATTTACCACGTATTGGGCAATCATACATTTACCACCGTGCGACGGCTGATTAAGTAGTTACCACTGATCAATTGGGCAGTCATACATCATACGATATGGATAATAGTCTCAAAGAGAAGCATTATATATATAAGTATAATAAGTACGCATATACGATGGCACTTCAGAGATTCAGGTTGATTCTTATATGTCTTTAATTACTGTTAACTTATTGTTACGTTTCAGTTCTGCCTTACATACTTAGTACATTATTCGTACTGACATCCTTTTATTGGGGACACTGCATTCATTCCTGCAGGTATAGATAATCAGTTTAACAAGCCCTTATAGTAGACGAGGTCAGTATTCAATAAAGGATTTGTAAGACTCCACCTCATCCGGAGTGCAGCCGAGTTTATAAGTCATCGTGTCAGAGTTTTGCTACAGACTTATTGGTAGGACGATACCCTGTCCTATTTGATGTATAATACTCTTAGAGGCTTTGTAGATAGAGGTTCATTTTGTACAGTATGTCAGAGGCCTTGGCGACCCATACGTATTCATGTTTTAAGAAAGATGGTTCATTGATACAGTGTTTGCCCACTTACAATTATACATTACAAGTTGTGGCCATGTTATCCCATGATAGTTACAAAGAAAAAAATAAGTTACAGAATGGTTTGTTCGGGCCAGTACGATGCTGGGTGCCAGTCACGCTTTCCCAGGTTTGGGGCCTGACAAAAATCGCCTCTTACCGAGTCTAGGGTTTCAAAATATGAAAATGAGACCAAAATCCCGTCCCTTAGTCCTTATGTCTAGTCGCAATTGCGACCTGGGGTTCGCATTTGTGAACCCCGCAAATGCGAAGAAATCATCGCAAAAGAGAATTCCTTCACACCCCTACTACAGTCGCAAATGTGATATATTGTTCACAATTATGAACTAGTGTCACATCGCAAAAACGACCAGGATGATCGTAAATACGAATCAAGCTCCCCCCAAGCGCCCATCGCAAATGTGAACACTGGGTTCACAAATATGAACCCAATAGACTTGCCCTAATATCGCAATTGCGATCCAAAACTCGCAAATGCGAGACCTGGGCACCAAATCACACCAGCATATTTCCAACTCTTCCAAACATTCCAAAACACGTCTGAAACTCACCCGAGCTCTCGGGGCTCCAAACCAAACATCGGCACAAGTCTAAAAACATAATACAAATTCGTTCACATGATCAAATCATCAAAATAACATCCTAATCATGAATGGACCTCAAAACACATGAATTCAACATGAAACTCAAGAACTTCTAAAAACACTACCGTGCCTCCGATTCCTATTAAATCAATTCAGAATGGCACCAAACTTTGCGGAGAAGTTCCAAATGATAAAACGGACTTATTCCAAGTCTCGAAACAGAAATCTGAATATGATAGCTACGAAGTTAACCTCCGGTCAAACTTATAAAAATTCAAAGCCTTTATATTGCCAACTTATAGCAAAACAACATAAATTAACCTAGGGACCTCCGAATTCGATTCTGGGCATACGCCCATGTCCAAAATCATCATACGAACCTATTGAAACCATCAAATCCTGGTTCCTGGTCGCTTACTTAAAACGTTAACTCAAGTCAAACTTGACCATCATAGGCCACTATTAAGGAACTAAGTGTTCAGATTTCAACCTGAACCTTTCTAAACTTAAACTAACCATTTCTGCAATTCATAAAACGGTAAAGCACACACAGAAAGTATTAATTAGGAGAACAAGGATCTAGAAAGTAAAACGACCGGTCGAATTGTTACACTCATCGACATATATTCAAGTCTTTTTAAGTTATTTAATTATTTGCTCACAAAATATGACAAGTGGTATGTGATACCTATAAAAAGTGATAATTGGACCATATTAAATTCTATATTCTAAAATAATTATCCGCGCTATAAAAAATTATAAAATATTATTTAATATGTCTAAAATAAAGTTTATGATGAAAGACCAGAACATATAGTAGTACACTAATGTTACTAAAGTTGTCACAATTGGTCTCATATTTGCTGAAGTAATTCTTTCCGGAACTAATTTTATACTTGATGGATAACATCTCTGAAGTTGTATCTCAAGTTTATTAAAAACTAAAATCAAATATTAAAAAAATAATACAAGATCTTCTTATAAATATACTTCATGATTCTTAAGTGTTTAATTCTAAGACATTTTTTTTGAAGAAAAGCTTTCACTATTATTTCTAACATTTTAAAACTTAGAATCGTGATAGTCATACAATTTAAATAAGGAAAAAATTTATAGAAGTAAAATCTTACTCAATTTTGAATTCCTAAATATTAAGATTTTTTACATAATTCAAATAAGGAAGAATTTAATAAATAAAATTTAGTTAATTTTAAACTCCTATATATTAGGAAAATGATTAAGATACAATTACAATTTTGTCCAATGTGAAATTGATTTTTAAAGGGTAAAAAAGGCGAACGACATTTCGCTAAGGGGCTTCGTGCTTTTAATATAACATAGATATTTGTTAGGATCGGAATAATCAAATACAACAACAACAACTCAGTAAAATTCCACAAGTGGGGTCTGGGGAGGGTAGTATGTGTAGACATGTGATTTTTTATCCTCCCCAAGATTTTTCATATTTTAGCGCAAAATATTTAATGTAGGCCTAATATAACTATTTTAATCAATTTTGACCTTTTTACTTTATTTTATTACAAGAAAACAAAAATCACAAAAATAGGTTCATTAATGTTTTGTAGTCATTTTTAATCTAGAGAAAAAAATCTTAAAAAAAATATATACAACAATAGTATCGTATATTTATTTTAATATGATATTTGAAAATACCAAAAATAGATTTGTATAATGGTTAGTTTTATTTTAATATTTATTTGAATAGTAGGAATAATTAACAAATGGGCCCGTATTTTAATCTCGTTCGCAGCGAAAGAATAGAGCTTGGGCTCGAGCAACCCATTTTTAAGCCTAATTTTGAACCTAGCCCATAATTTCCAATCCCATAATTCCTAGGCCCATACCCCTTAACCTAAAAACCCTACCAAAAACCTAGACTCTACAATTATAAAAAGGACCAAAAGTTGCTTAAGCCTAGGCGTGATAATCCTCTAACAGCACGTCCCCCAAAAATGGAGAATTCTCCATTACCGTTCCCCTCTTAACCAAGAAACAACAGTCAACTACCTCTAACGTAGCAACAAACCCTTGAGCACAATCGACCACTACGGCCGCCCCCGAACTTCTCAAAAATCAGACCAAAACGAGCGGAAGAACGAGAAGACAATGAAAAAAAGGCTGAACGAGCAGCTGAAAATAGCTGCGCAAGGAGACCCTCCCGTCAGTCATCTTCTTCAAAGAATAACCCAAAACAGTGACCCTTCGCCGGAAACCACCGCACCCCGCGCCTGACCTCACGCCGATCACCCAGACGACGACCCTCGGCATCCCCCCGTCACCCAAGTTCGCCGGTATCAAAAAATCCCGTCGTCGTTGTTTCTTCTTCTCTTCACGGAACGGACATGAACGACGCATCGTAGAGTGACCATCTCCACCCTAGACGAAATTGGCTTCTGCGTTCATGATCCAGTTTCGAGTGTTCATCACCTTCAAAACCAGAAACCTAAGCTCCATCTTAACGTGAACCGCCGTTCATGCCACCAGTTGACCACCCTGCAGCCTAACGCCCTAGAACGTCTCACCAGCTGCACATTCACCACCAAAACTCAATCGCTGGACCTTCCTTCACCACGCAACAGCCATAAATGAAGCCTTACCTCACACACACCCTAAGCTCTTCTCCCTCATTGATAGCCCCAGATCCGCCCGAGCCATTTCTTGGCATCTGCAAAAATAAAGCTCGCTGAAGCTAGGTCTCGCCCTTAACATGGTCTCCGTTGCCGGAGGTGATGGCCGACAATGACCATGACTATTGCTGCACCTAGCCGTTGCTTCTTACCTTCCTCCCCCTCTACTGACTTTGTATCGTCGGATCCGCACTGTCGACGATGAACGAACAGAAAATAGTTGGTTGTTTCATCACCATTATTCACGTGTGTGTTACTTCTACGTCGAACTAGTATAGATCTAACAAGTTCTCGATTTTGTGATGTGCTGTACCGAGTTTGGCCGGACTTAGTTCTTTGGCGATGCCTTCGTGTGTGTCGTTTTTATTGTTGCTCCAGTGTCCCCATTGTTGCAGTAGTAGTGTCATTTTCAAATTGAGGTTGTCCGTTCGAGGGTTCCGGGCAGACTCGTGGGTCCGTTGAATTGTTGTTGTCCAATTTTCTGGTGTTATGCATTTCAGAACAAACATTGCGTTGTTCTGAGGCCTTGAAAAGGTCATTTGGTTGGATTTTGCTGCAGATAGGTACGTATATGCATGTAATACTCCACTACTCTCTTTTAAATAAAAATTCTGATCATGTTGTATTTTAAAAAAAAGAAAGATCAAGAGATCAAGAAAGTGACAAAAATTGAAAGTGATAGTAGCGTGTTATATTGTTTCTGGCATTAGCTTGGCTGCCGCACCCCTTTATTTTCTTTATTTTGCAATGAAGGCGACTTAATATATTACTGTGATTGTGTATACGTTCGCGTAATATAATTATGATTTTAGAAAAAAGAGACTAATTCGGAGTATGCGTTCGCGCAACTTCAACCAAATTTTCTTAAATAAATAAACAAGCGTTATTAATTATGGACACGTTCGCGTGACATGATTTTTGACGCGCCAAAGGGAAAGAGTTTACGTACGCATAACTCAATTCTTTAACTACGAATAATCAAGTGATTTAAAAGCGGTAAAGGGTAAATGCACATAGGATCTAAAGTCAGTAATTAAACAATTGTAATAATCCAAGTATGATCAAAGCGACCGTGTTAGAACCACGGAACTCGGGAATGTCTAACACCTTCTCCCGGGTTAACAGAATTCCTTACCCGGATTTCTGTGTTCGCGGACCGATAATAGAGTCAAACTTCCTCGATTTGGGATTTTAAACCGGTAACTTGGGACACCCTAAATTATTCCAAGTGGCGAGTCTGAAATAAATAAACAATCCCGTTTCGATTGTCCTTTAATTGGAAAAACTCCCTTATATTTATACCCTTTGCGGGGTGTAGTAAAAAAGAGGTGTGACAGCTCTAGCGATTCTGCTAGGGATCGAACCCAGAATCTCTGGTTCAGGGTTCAAGAATTCGAGCTTGTTTCATGATTTTTACTTGGCTTTATTTATTGTTCATAATACTGTATTCTGTGAACCTTTATGCTAATTGCTATCTGTTTACCGCTTTAATATTGTTGGAATTGTATATAACTGTCTTCTTACGCCACCCATTTGAGTCTTCTGAAAATGGTGCATACGTTCACGTAACCCGCTTTTTCTGTAGAAATTATACCAAATAGAACGAGGCTGGGCAAGCGACAAGGCCGGGTAGACTTCAGTGCTCCCAGTACGTCGCCCCCTCCTCGGCCCCAGTTGTCCACTCGGGTACCCCAAGTCTAGACCAAAACCGCAGGATTTAAACCTAGAAAAACACAGCCTCATGCCGGATCCCTAGTAGGAACGTGTGTTTGCATCATGTGCATTCTGACTTTGGAGACTCAACACAGGGGTTGGGTCCGTCTAGGACAGGTGTACCCAAAATAACAGACCATCTTGATGCATCCTATGTGCTACATGTTGGATTTCTTCAAGAGAAAAAGGGTCATTTGGCGTACCAATGATAATTGAGGGCGAATGAAAAAAAAAGGAAGAAAAAAAAAGAAAAAAGAGAGGGTGAAGTGTGAGGATAAAGAGAGTAAGGCCCAATTATGTTTCCTGTCACATTTTTGTTAAAAAGAAAGAGCTTGAAAATTAAAAAAAAAAAGATTTTGCACTTTTCATCATTTTCCGAAAAATCAAAAATCAAAAAAGAAGGAAAAAGAAAATCCAAAAAAAAATGTTGCATGTTTCATCATTTTCAAGGAAAAGTCAAAAAGTATATTTTCTCTAAATTAGTTGTTCTTGTTTTAATTCTCGCCCGTATCCAATCTTCCCGAACTACGCATACTTGATTCTCGTCTTTCGGGGCGGGATACGTAGGCAACCCACATAGGGTCCGGTCTTCTTAGTAAATCTTAAGTTCTTGGCTTTGCAGGGTCTTAGCCAAATTTTGCACTTCTAGCCACCTTTTGGCCAAATAAGTCATTTTGCAAAAATAGTCCCAATTATGTCTTGTATGTGTTTAATAGGGAGTGTTATTATCTCACATCGTGTTGGTTAAAGTTTTCTCATACATGTGTGGATTTACACCCCGTGACCATCCGGTCAGGATCACTCAGTCAGGAGTTGCTTAAGGAGATTTGTTTTATTTTTACGTTTTGAGTTTGTTCCTCATTTTATGTCGTCTTTTACTTTCTACTTTTGTACAGTAATGTCAAGTCTTTTTATTATTGTTATTTTCTGTTTTATATTTGAAAAAATGTGTTGTAACTCAAAAATCCAAAAAAGAGATGTTGCATTTTTATATTTCCGTTATAAGTTTTCTTTAGAATACTAATTCTAGAAATGAAAAAATTTGAGGTTGTTTCTCCTTTAGGCAATTAATATCTAGGACTTAAAATGAATTATTTTATGTTTCCTTTAGTATATTAGGACCAAAATTCAAAACAAAAAAGAGAGAATTTTATTTTAGTACTTCTTTAAAAGCTTTCTTTAAGGTGTCAATTCCAAAATCCAAAAAGATTTTCTTTTGAGGTGTTTCTTTGGGGAAATTAATGAAGGATGAAAAAAATTCTTTTTATCTTCATTAGAACTTTAGGATGTTGTACATAGAAAAAAAGCATACTTTATCTTTTGTTTATCATTAGAATAGGTTATAGAACATTAAGGCTAGAAAATTCAAAAACAAAAAAAAGAGATTTGTTTCTTTTATTTCCCTTTTCCTCGTCAGAGTCATTAAGGTAGAAACAGAGAACGTCAGTTTGTTTCCTTTATTCCTGATCTTTCAGAACTACGCAAAGATCTGATTCATGCGGCGTCATGATACGTAGTCAACCTACATAGGGTTCGATTGAATCATTTTTTTAAGACTGTTAAAAGAAAAAAAAAAGAGAAAAAAAAGAAAAGAAAAAAAAGAGGTGAAATTATGGGATGTGAGATATGAGAGAAAGAAATGGTGATGATTAAAAAAAAGAAGAGAAATGAAGGAAAATAGGCAAGCCAGCAAGTGTTAGAAAAGCAAAGAAAAGAGAGGTTGAAATGAACAAATTGAGATGATGCCAACTAACCTTTGTACCCTCGAAGTCATTTTAGAACCGATAACTGTGGCTAGGTGCATTGCACATAAAGTGAGATTATCTTATGTTAAATGCCCTAACGCTAACGTGATGGCTTCATGTTGTTATATTCATTGCAGAAGGGTGGTTGGTTTGTGGTTTTTAAAGTGGTAACTCTTCTCTACAACACAAAGTCAAAAGGCAATGGCAGACAACAACAGAACTGAGTTGGTTGATACCGGTGCCCGGAAACAGTCGGTTGAACAGGACAATGGGTTGGTGGAAGAGGTAAATATGTTAAAACAACACATGGTGAACATGTATCAGGCCTGGATGACTGGGAAGGCACCACCTCTGCCACCACCTAGCTTCCTAAATGCTACCCTTACACGAACACCGGTCACAATGCCAGATGATCCCCCATACTCTCCAGATCCACCCGCTTATCATGGCTTTCCCAACCACCCTAGTAGCTCCGTCACTCATCTTCCAATTACCTTTCCCAAAAATTTCCCTTTTGTCTTATCCACCATCCCCAATAATGAACACCCACTCAAAGCTCACGATGCCCAATATTACCCCTCAAAGGTTGCCCACAAGGTTCCTAACTCATACAGGCAGGGCCCGCGGGATGAACTTCATGTAGAAAATGAAAAGTTCACAGGAATAAAAGGGCGAGATGGGATACCCAGGAGGCCGAAAAGCATAGAACAGTCCTTAAAGAACAAGCAAGGAATGGGAGACCAGGGTAGCATGTCTTACAAAGAATTGTCTATGTCCCCAGACGTTCGTCTGCCTGCGGGTTTTAAAGTGCCAAAGTTTAACTTATATGATGAGTGTGGGGATCCGATAGCCCATTTGAGGGATTATTGCAGTAAAATGAGAAGTGTTGGCGAGAAAGATGATTTGTTGATGGCGTACTTCAGTGAGAGACTGACTGGGGAAGCTTTGGAATGGCATAATCGTCAAGATGTTGGTAAGTGGCCTACATTAGGTGACATGGCTCAAGATTTTGTTCGATACTTTCAATACAGATCAGGTGTTGTCCCAAACCGCTCCTCCCTATCTCAAATGGAAAAGAAACCCAAGAAACGTTTTAGGGATTTTTGGCTCAGATGGAACGAACAAATTGCTCAGGATAGTCCTCCCATTGATAGAAAAGATGTTGGTGAGCCTCGCCGACGACAGGGTCTAGTGGTCGTTCTTGCTAAATGCTTTCAGCCTCAATGTCGACCTCGTGGATATGCTTATAATCCTCCCCAATGCTACTTCTCCCCACAAAACTCCCAAAGTGGTACATCACTTTCCCAGTACCCTGTCCACAATGCACCACCATATGCTCCACACCCACAAGGCCCGCAATGGCCCACACCACTTCCCCAAATGTCTTACCCGCCCCCACGAGCTTGCCAAAAACTCCCTGGATCAGGTTTTCGGCCCAATCAAGCATTTAAGAATGAGAGGTTGCTAAAAAAAAAGGCTTTCACCCATATTGGAGAATCATATGCCAGTTTGTTCCAAAAGTTGAAGCAATTGGACATGTTGAAGCCGATTCATATAAAAATACCAAACCCTCTGTGAAAGAAGTTTGATTTTTCTCAAAGGTGCGCATATTGCTCAGATGCCCCAGGGCATGACATAGATAAGTGTTGGAATATGAAGAAAGCAATTCAGAAGCTTATTGATGTAGGCGACATTGTCGTACAAAATCCAGATGTAGCAAACACTAGCCAAAGTCCATCGCCTGTGCATAATAAGACGCATATGGTGGGTATGGTTTATTTTGAAAAGGAATGTGATAATTCTTCTGGGAGCCTTGGAGGTCCATGTCCTACTAAGCTTTCAGCGCTATCAGGGGTTAATCTTAAGAACGAGCCGACAAAAGGAACCCAAAAGCAATTTGTTAAGAATAATGTGATGAAGACTTGTGGAGTTCCTAGTATTGCTGATGCAGAATTAAGTGGCTAAGATACCATGCTTGGTAATTGGAAAGATGCTCCAGTTCTTGGTCAGCCGGGGAGGAGCTTTTGGTGGTTTAGTTTGTTGTCATTTCTGTTGTCCGGGTTATTGCAGGGTTGTAATCCGGACATCGTCTTGTGACTCAAATCCTTCTATCCTTTATTTTGTCTAGTTCCTTTAGTCGTATTATCTCACTTAGTGTTTTGTAGGTTTGTTCTAGGTTTGTAACCCCAGTCTAGTTTGTCTGTTTTGTTGTCCAAACCCTTTCATCATCTGTCTAATGCAAGTTTCTATTTTCTGTTATTTCTAGTCATTTTTGTTTAGTTCTCTTTTCCTTTTATAGTCCTTTTCCTGTTGACTCTAGTGACGTGACATGCACGCGTAATTCTCATCTTGGTTTTAAAAGTCAGTTTAATCACGAAGCAATGAAACAATGTTGAAGATGTAGGGACATTTGAGGGAAATAAGTAAAGGCATTTTGAGATCACTTCAAGCGCGAACTGTGTGAAACTGGGGCAGATAGAACATAAAGAACCCTATTGAAATGCATCCTGCCGCATCAATTTGAAGATAAAAGCAAGTTTGCCCCACATTTGTAGGGGGCCGTTCGTGGTAATGAGAGTTAGAGTGTTGTCCAGTGGTGCTTTGTATATAACAAATGTAGAAGGCAGATGTGTGGGTACAGTCATCAAGTCTGGCGCAACCAAAAGATGTTACGAATGTTTTCCTTGGTTTGTTTAATTGTGTTGTTTGTACTTGGCATGTTTTGAAGGTTGGAATGACGAAGACATTTTGTTCTGCTATCTAAACACTTTATCCCTTGTCACCCCTTTTGAGCCTTATTTATTTTCTTTCATACCCCTCTTTCAGAATCAGTAGCGAATAACAAAAACACAAGCATGAAAGATAAGAAAAGGAAGAGAGAAAAAGAGAAAGAAAAGGAAAGAGAAAGAAAGAAAGAAAAAGAAAAAAAAAGAAAAAAGAAGAAAAGAGAAAAGAAGAAGAAAAGAGAAGAAGAATAAAAACAATAAAAAGAAAAAGAGAAAAGCAAAAGAGAAAAAAAAGAGAAGAAAGAGAAAAGAAAAAAACACAACAACAAAGTAATTTCTATGACATGAACTACGTTCGACCTGATTCCTTTAAAGGATATGTAGGTAGCCTCACGGTTCGGTCTCATCAAAATAAAAATCCAAAAGTCCCCGAGCAAGAAACTGGGGCAGAAGTTGTGGTTGTTGTAAGAAATCTGATTCCAAAAGTTATAATTTTGAGCCCATGTGAATTGTTCTGAGCCTTTGATATCCTTTCTTTTTAACCCTATCCAAAAGCCCACATTACGGTCCAAAGAAAGACCTTCCGATCAGTCTTCGAGAGATGCCAGGTCAAGCAAGTGGAGGTGATTCATATCAAGGGCAACACTCTGGTCCAAGCAGAAAATAATGAAAATGAGAGAGTCTTATTGGTGAAAACCCTCACAGGCACTGTAAGGCGACGAAAGCGGAGAGAAGTTAAAAATGAGAGATTCTTATTGGTGAAAACCCTCGCGGGCACCGTAAAGTGACGGTAAGTTGAGAGAAAGAACAGAATGAGAGAGGCTTGATGGTGAAAACCCTTCGGGCACTACAAGTCGAATAAGGATTGTGAATCAGATTGGATAATCGGAGCATTGAAGTCCAGTTTCATGATTCAGGGGTATAACAAGAGTTGAACATCAGACTTGTTTGACAGATTAAGCCACTTAATCAACATGTGCATGTCATGGTCATTAGAGTTGGTATCCACATCTGATAGGTTTCTACTTTGTAGTTTTCTTGTTAGGAATCATCTCTTTCTTTTGTCCTTTACTCTGTTCCTTTTGTCTTGCTTACTTCTTCTTCCTGAGTCGGTTTGGTCAAAATAAGTGAAAAATGACTTCAAAATTTGCCACCAGCTTTCCAATTGCACAAAATGGGATCTGGCCAGTACATCAGTGTCATAAGTCAGGAAAGAACAACAAGCACACTGAGTTGGTAACAATCAACATGCTTTGGGGTCCATCAGAAATACAAAGGTTTGGTATATTTCAATTCGTGAACAGTGCAACAGATAGAGGATGTTGGGTGAACGGGTCAAAGGTATTCTCTATGATGAGATCAACAAAGAAAGTGTTTAACCAGTGACAAGCGAGGTCTTCCAAGCAGAAATCAAAGTTATCGTGGCAAGTGAAGGAGCAACAGACCTCAAGGCCAGGGCCAATGGTTTAAGTCAAGAAAAAACAACATGCGCGATGAGTGTATGTCAATTGTCATGCTTTGAGATTCATGAGAGTCACAAAGGTTTAGTACATGCAAGAGCACAATGCAATAGATGAAGGGTATTGGGTTGGAATGGATCAGAAGTATTTTCGGTGATAAGGGTGACAGAGAAAGTGGTCAATCAATAAACAAGCAAGGTCTTCGAGTGAAAATCAAAGTTATCATGGGAAGTGAAGGAGCAACCGTCCTCAAAGTCAAGGCCACAAACCAACCACCATATTTTTAAAACTAACAAGATTTTTCTTTGATTTGAAACAGGGGCAGAAAATTTCGTTTGTTTCGGAGAAACCCTCCATAAAGAAAGACAGTCACCAAACAGGTTTGATTTTTGATTTTTAGGACCCTTCTGGAAAATGGGACCTAGTTTAAATGTTCAGAAATAGCATAATCTAGCATAAATGCATCCCAAAGGAATATAAGTTGGCTTAGAAGTTTGCATGTTCGAGATAGAGTTCAATTGGGAGTTTCCAGGACCCT
The DNA here is from genome assembly GCF_000393655.2 of Nicotiana sylvestris. Taxonomy (NCBI): domain Eukaryota; kingdom Viridiplantae; phylum Streptophyta; class Magnoliopsida; order Solanales; family Solanaceae; genus Nicotiana; species Nicotiana sylvestris. The sequence continues at coordinate 74,428,001 of NC_091063.1, read as the reverse complement.
CATAAATAATGGGACTTAGCTTTAAGATTTCGATTAGATAATAACATTTAGCGTAAGTTCTGTTGTAGGGTAGTATAATTCAGCCATGAAAGTTGTCACTCTTAAGATAAAACTTGAATTTTAATTTTCTGGACCCTCCTAGATAATGGGGATTAGTTTAAAGATTCTCTTAGATAGCAAGATTTAACAGAAGTCACACCTGTAAAAGATATAACTTAGATTTAAAATTATGGTTTAGTTAAGAGTTGTCAGGCCCCCCCTGCATAATGGGACCTAGCTTTCAAATTCTTCGTAATATTTGGTAATATGATTCAGTTTAACACTCACATATGTGCCCAGTTACCAAACTAGGGCAGAAAATGTTTCTTTGTTTTTGTCTATTTTGTTGAAATCAGGAGCCCGCCTGGAGAACAAGGGGGTACAATTTAAGTTTTAGCTTTCAAATTCTTTGTTTTGTCTATGTTGAAGTTAGGAGCCCGCCTGGAGAGCAGGAAATACTTTCAAGTTGAAGTCAGGAGCCCGCCTGGAGAGCAGGGAATACTTTCAAGTTAGCAGTCAGGAGCCCGCCTGGAGAACAAGGGAGTACAATTTAAATTTTAGCTTTCAAATTCTTTGTTTTGTCTATCTTGAAGTCAGGAGCCCGCCTGGAGAGCAAGGAGCTCTTTCAAGTTGAAGTCAGGAGCCTGCCTGGAGAGCAGGGAATACTTTCAAGTTAGCAGTCATGAGCCCGCCTGGAGAACAAGGGAGTGCAATTTAAGTTTTAGCTTTCAAATTCTTTATTTTGTCTATGTTGAAATCAGGAGCCTGCCTGGAGAGCAGGGAATACATTTCAAGTGGAAGTCAGGAGCCCGCCTGGAGAACAAGGGAGTACAATTTAAATTTTAGCTTTCAAATTCTTTGTTTTGTTTATCTTGAAGTCAGGAGCCCGCCTGGAGAGCAGGGAGAACTTTCAAGTTGAAGTCAGGAGCCCGCTTGGAGAGCAGGGAATACTTTAAAGTTAGCAGTCAGGAGCCCGCCTAGAGAACAAGGGAGTGCGATTTAAGTTTTAGCTTTCAAATTCTTTGTTTTGTCTATGTTGAAGTCAGGAGCCCGCCTGGAGAGCAGGGAATACATTTCAAGTTGAAGTCAGGAGCCCGCCTGGAGAACAAGGGAGTACAATTTAAATTTTAGCTTTCAAATTCTTTGTTTTGTCTATCATGAAGTCAGGAGCCCGCCTGGAGAACAGGGAGCACTTTCAAGTTGAAGTCAGGAGCCCGCCTGGAGAGCAGGGAATACTTTCAAGTTAGCAGTCAGGAGCCCGCCTTGAGAACAAGGGAGTACAATTTAAATTTTAGCTTTCAAATTCTTTGTTTTGTCTATCTTGAAGTCAGGAGACCTCCTGGAGAGCAGGGAGCACTTTCAAGTTGAAGTCAGGAGCCTGCCTAGAGAGCAGGGAATACTTTCAAGTTAGCAGTCACGAGCCCGCCTGGAGAACAAGAGAGTGCAATTTAAGGTTTAGCTTTCAAATTCTTTGTTTTGTCTATGTTGAAGTCAGGAGCCTACCTGGAGAGCAGGGAATACATTTCAAGTTGAAGTCAGGAGCCCGCCTGGAGAACAAGGGAGTACAATTTAAATTTTAGCTTTCAAATTCTTTGTTTTGTCTATCTTGAAGTCAGGAGCTCTCCTGGAGAGCAGGGATCACTTTGAAGTTGAAGTCAGGAGCCCGCTTGGAGAGTAGGGAATACTTTCAAGTTAGCAGTCAAGAGCCCGCCTGGAGAACAAGGGAGTGCGATTTAAGTTTTAGCTTTCAAATTCTTTGTTTTGTCTATGTTGAAGTCAGGAGCCCGCCTGGAGAGCAGGGAATATATTTCAAGTTGAAGTCAGGAGCCCGCCTGGAGAACAAGGGAGTACAATTTAAATTTTAGCTTTCAAATTCTTTGTTTTGTCTATCATGAAGTCAGGAGCCCGCCTGGAGAGCAGGGAGCACTTTCAAGTTGAAGTCAGGAGCCCGCGTGGAAAGTAAGGAATACATTTCAAGTTAGCAGTCAGGGAGCCCCCCCTGGAGAATAAGGCCAGTTTTTACTTTAGTCAAGCTTAGTTTATAGTTTTCCTAGTCTATTCTTTAGTTTAATTTCATCACTGCATCAATAGTACCAGTGGTTTACAATTTTGCTAACAACCCACAAATCTTCCTAGTGCAAACTGGGGCAGAAAATTTCTTTGTTTTGTCTATTTTGTTGTAATCAGGCGCCCACCTGGAGAACAAGGGGAAACAACTCAAGTTTCTAGGGAAAGCACTGTTGAAAGAAGACAACTCGAGTTTCAAGGGAAAACAGTGTGAGGTAATAAGAGAAGACGGTTCGAGTTCAACAGTCAGGCGTCCACCTGAAGAAAAGGAAAAGCATCTCAGATTACAATTCAAGTCAGCAACCAAAAAATCTTACGGCAAGAATGCGAGTCAACAGTCCGAGGTGATCAACAGAAGTTAGTCACAATAAAGAAAAAGAAAAAAAGAAGTGAATCCAAAATGCAAAAGCTGAGACAAGAGGCCACAAGCACGGTGTGTCCAGTTTTGATCTGAAAAGCTGAAGAAGAATGAACTAGCACCTGCAACTAGCAAGCGCCAAGGTTCAAATCTAAAGTCTGCATGAAGAACCATTCAAGACTCAGATCAAGCTTTAGAAGACTTATAGATAAGAATCTTGTAACTCGTAGTTGATAGGCTTAACTAGTCTTTTTAATGTTTTGATTTTGATGTAATAGCAGGACTGCAGACTGGCACCTCGACGGAACAACACCTCGACCGGCTCTCCACCTCGGTAAACTCCATCACCTCACTCATCTCTGAACTACACGTGGCCTGATTCCTTTATAGCCAAGGATATGTAGGCATCCCAGACACCAGGGCTCGGTCACACTCCCTTCTCTCTTAACTTTAGTCTCTCCAAATAAGGGTCAGGTCAAAAAACCTGTCTAGTCAGTCTTTGTCTGAAAACTCTGTACGTTTCCAGTCAAAGAGGGGCAGCTGTAGACATGTGATTTTGACCCTCCCCAAGATTTTTCATATTTTAGCGCAAAATATTTAATTTAGGCCTAATATAACTATTTTAATCAATTTTGACTTTTTTACTTTATTTTATTACAAGAAAACAAAAAATCATAAAAATAGGTTCATTAATGTTTTGTAGTCATTTTTAATCTAGAGAAAACAAATCTTAAAAAAATATATACAACAATAGTATCGTATTTTTATTTTAATATGATATTTGAAAATACCAAAAATAGATTTGTTTTAATGGTTAGTTTTATTTTAATAATTATTTGAATAGTAGGAATAATTAACAAATGGGCCCGTATTTTTAATCTCGTTCGCAGCGAAAGAATAGAGCTTGGGCTCGAGCAACCCATCTTTAGGCCTAATTTTGGACCTAGCCCACAATTGCCAAGCCCATAATTCTTAGGCCCATACCCCTTAACCTAAAAACACTACCAAAAACCTAGACTCTACAATATAAAAAAGGACCAAAAGTTGCTTAAGCCTCGGCGTGATAATCCTCTAACAGCACGTCCCCCAAAAATGGAGAATTCTCCATTACCGTTCCCCTCTTAACCAAGAAACAACTGCCAACTCCCTCTAACGTAGCAACAAACCCTTGAGCACAATTGACCACTACGGCCGCCCCCGAACTTCCTAAAAATAAGACAAACCGAGCGGAGGAATGAGAAGACAATGAAAAAAGGGCTGAACGAGAAGCTGAAAATCGCTGCGCAAGGAGACCCCCCGTCAGTCATCTTCTTCAAAGAATAACCCAAAATAGTGACCCTTTGCCGGAAACCACCGCACCCCGCGCCTGACCTCATGCCGATCACCCAGACGGTGACCCTCGGCATCCCCCCGTCAACCAAGTTCGCCGGTATCAAAAAATCCCGTCGTCGTTGTTTCTTCTTCTCTGCACGGAACGGATATGAACGACGCACCCTAGAGCAACCATATCCACCCTAGATGAAATTGGCTTCTGCGTTCATGATCCAGTTTCGAGTGTTCATCACCTTCAAAACCAGAAACCTAAATTCCATCTTAACGTGAACCGCTGTTCATGCCACCAGTCGACCACCCTGCAGCCTAATTCCCTAGCACGTCTTACCAGCCGCAAATTCACCACCAAAACTCAATCGCCGGACCTTCCTTCACTATGAAACAGCCATAAATGAAGCCTTACCTCACACACACCCTAAGCTCTTCTCCCTCATTGACAGACCCAGATCCGTCCGGGCCATTTCTTGGCAGCTGCAAAAATAAAGCTCGCTGAAGCTAGGTCTCGCCCTTTACTTAGTCTCCGCTACTGGAGGTGATGGCCAGCGATGACCATGACTGTTGCTGCACCTAGCCGTCGCTTCTTACCTTCCTCCCCCTCTACTGACTTTGTATCGTCGGATCCGCACTATCGATAATGAACGAACAGAAAACAGTTGGTTGTTTCATCACCATTATTCACGTGTGTGTTACTTCTACGTCAGACTAGTGTAGATCTAACAAGTTCTGGATTTTGTGATGTGCTGTACCGAGTTTGGCCGGACTTAGTTCTTTGGCGATGCCTTCATGTGTGTCGTTTTGATTGTTGCTCCATTGTCGCCATTGTTGCAGTAGTAGTGTCATTTTCAAATCGAGGTTGTCCGTTCGAGGGTTCCGGGCAGACTCGTGGGTCCGTCGAATTGTTGCTGTCCAATTTTCTGGTGTTATGCATTTCAGAACCAACATTGCGTTGTTCTGAGGCCTTGAATTGGTCGTTTGGTTAGATTTTGCTGTAGATAGGTACGTATATGCGTGTAATACTCCACTGCTCTTTTTTAAATAAAAATGCTGATCATGTTGTATTTTAAAAAAAAAGATCAAGAGAGCAAGAAAGTGACAAAAATTGAAAGTGATAGTAGCGTGTTATATTGTTTCTGGCATTAGCTTGGCTGCTGCACCCCTTTATTTTCTTTATTTTACAATGAAAGCGACTTAATATATTATTGTGATTGTGTATACATTCGCGTAACATAATTACAATTTTAAAAAAAAAACTAATTTGGAGTATGCGTTCGCGCAACTTCAAGCAAATTTTCTTAAATAAATAAACAAGCATTATTAATTATGGACACGTTCACGTGACATGATTTTTGACGCGCCAAAGGGAAAGAGTATACGTTCGCATAACTCAATTTTTTAACTACGAATAATCAAGTGATTTAAAAGTGGCAAAGGGTAAATGCACATAGTATCTAAAGTCAGTAATTAAACAATTGTAATAAGCCAAGTATGATCAAAGCGACCGTGCTAGAACCACGGAACTCGGGAATACCTAACACCTTCTACAGATTTAACAGAATTCCTTACCCGGATTTCTGTGTTCGCGGTCCGATAATAGAGTCAAACTTCCTCGATTCGGGATTTTAAACTGGTGACTTGGGACACCCTAAATTATCCCAAGTGGCGACTATTAAAAATAAATAAACAATCCCGTTTCGATTGTCCTTTAATTGGAAAAACTCCCTTATATTTATACCCTTTGCGGGGTGTAGTAAAAAGGAGGTGTGACAGTATGTACGCAGACCTTACCCCTACCTCGAAGGAGTAGAGAGGCTATTTCCAAAAGATCCTCGGCTCAAGATAATAAGAAAAAACAAAAGGAGAGAATATTAGTTTCACCATAGAGACCATAGGAAAAATTGGAACATATAATGCAGAAGAAAAATGCAAGGCAGAAATGATGGCTAGTAAATAGGTCCTGCACGGAAAAGATAAAATATTAAGACACGACAATGCCCTTAGCTATTTTAGACAAAAAACTTACCAGACTAGGCTCACAACGGTACAAAGTAACGCAAGACTCAACTGCCTCCTAGCCTACAACCATAATACTCGACTTCCACAACTTCCTATCAAGTGTCATGTCCTTGGAAATCTGAAGCCTTGCCATATCCAAACTGATCACTTCTCCCCAATACTTCTTAGGCCACCCTCTACCTCTTCTTGTGCCCTCCACAACCAGCCGCTCACACCTCCTTATTGGAGCATCTGGGATTCTCCTCTATACATGCCCGAACCATCTGAGCCTCGCTTCCCGCATCTTGTCATCAATGGGAGCCACGTGCACCTTCTCCCAAATATAATCATTTCTAATCTTCCATCCTAGTGTGCCCGCACATCCACCTCAACATCCTCATTTCTGATACTTTCATCTTTTGGATATGTGAGTTCTTAATAGGCCAACACTCAGCCCCATACATCATGACCGGTCTAACCACCGCTTTATAGAACTTACCTTTTAGTATCGTTGGCACTCTCTTGTCACACAAAACTCCAGATGTTAACCTCCACTTCATCTATGCTACCCCAATACGGTGTGCGACATCTTCATCGATCTCCCCTCCCCCGTGGATAACCGATCCAAGGTACTTGAAGCTGCCTCTACTTGGGATAACCTGTGATTCAAGCCTTATATCCACGCCCACTTCCCCCAGCTCAGTGCTGAAAATACACTCCAAGTATTCCGTCTTCGTTCTGCTCAACTTCAAACCATTAGACTCAAGAGTCTATCTCTAAACTTCCAGTCTCTCGTTAACACCGGTTCATAAATCATCGATCTGAACTATATCATCAGCAAATAGCATGCACCATGGCACCTCCCCTTGGATATGGTTTGTTAGCGCATCCATCACCAAGGCGAATAAGAACGAACTGAGCGTAGATCCTTGGTGTAACACCATTTCAATCGGAAAATGCTTAGAGTTGCCTCTTACCATCCTAATCCGAGTCTTAGCCCCATCGTACATGTCCCTAGTCGCCATAATATAGGGAACTGACACACCTTTTGCCTCCAAGCATCTCTAGAGAACTTCTCTAGGAACCTTGTCATACGCTTTCTCTAGGTCAATAAACACCATGTGCAAATCCTTCTTTCTCTCTCTGTACAGTTCCACCAACCTCCTAATAAGGTGTATTGCTTTTGTGGTTGAACGACCCAACATGGACCCGAGCTGGTTGTCTGATATAGACACTGTCACCCTCACCCTCGCTTCAACGACCCTCTCCCATACTTTCATGGTATGACTCAGTAATTTGATACCCCTATAATTGTTACAACTCTGGATATCACCTTTGTTCTTATACAATGGAACCACCGTACTCCACCTCCACTCATCTGACATCCTCTTTGCCTTAAAAATAACATTAAACAACCCAGTCAACCACTCCAAACCTGCTCTCCCTACACACTTCCAAAATTCAACCAGAATCTCATCTGGTCTGGTTGCTCTGCCTCTACTCATCTTACGTATAGCCCCCACGACCTCCGTATCCTCGATACGCCTGCAATGCCCGAAATCACGGTAACTCTCGGAATGCTCCAATTCGCCTAGCACAATATCCTGATCCCCTTTTTCATTAAGAAGTTTATGGAAGTAAGTCTGCCATCTCCTCTTAATCTGGGCATCTTCCATAAGTATCCTACATCTTCGTCCTTGATGCATCTCACTTGGTCCAAATCCGAGCCTTCCTCTCTCTCAACTTGGCCAACCGGAATAACTTCTTCTCCCCGCCCTTTTCCCCTAGTTCCTCATACATATGACCATAAGCCACAGTATTAGCCTCCGTGACCGACAATTTATCTTCCTTCCTAGCTACCTTATATCTCTCCATGCATGCCCGCCTCTCCTCCTCACCTATGCTCCCCACTAACTTTAGGTATGCCGCCTTCTTCGCTTCCACTTTACCTTGGACTGCTTCATTCCACCACCAGTCTCCTTTGTGCCTACCAGAGACACCAATCAAGACCCCTAACACTTCTCTCACAGACGCCTTTATACAGTCTGCTGTTGCTGACCACATAGTGTTTGCGTCCACACTACTCCTCCAAGCTCCCATAGCCGATAACCGCCACTCCAACTCTTGGGCTTTATTCTTAGTCCTCCAACCCTTGATCAAAATAATAAAATGGCATATGAGAATTAATAGAGTATACCCTCTACAAGAATACATTAGACAACAAATTTAAAGATAAATATATGAGAGTAGACACAAACATTAACATGATTTGGTCATTAAAGCGAGTGTTGGTCAGCTATCTCTATTGCATGCTGTTACCCGTCCCTTCTTAATGGTCTTGGAGGAAATTTAGGACCTCTACCTATAGGTGGTTCTAGACAGAACCCTAAGGTTTAAAGGAGAAAATACTAAGGCGACAGGCAAGAACAATTAGGACCTTAGCATATAAGAAAGAAAAGGAGCAATTGGAGGCACAAGTTTACCTCCTCAAACAACACACATAAGCAGCACGACTCAAACACAAATAAGGGCCTTATTGTTAATCAGTATCCTAAGACATGATGTCTAGGCGAATATCAGAATACATGAGATATGCAGTTTATAAACTCAGAAGTAATAGCCCTATCAGTTTGCCTACTGATTTTTTAGCCTGTTAAAATCAGAACGACATTAAGTAACAGAAACAATTTCAGAGTTACAGGATTTGAAAATGCACTATAGGCTTGCCTACACGCGAAATAATGATAACTACGTTTTATATAGTAACAAGGCAGATTTTAAAACAAACTCTTGAATCCTTATAGGCATGTTGTCTAATGATAAATTAATGCAGTGTTTGAAAGAATTAATTTTAGCGAAAATAAACCAATAATTAAACTAGTTTCGAAGTGAACTAATCGTGGACTAGATTGATTTATTTAAACTAAACTGGTTTAAATCTATAGGCAAAATTTGTAGTGTTGTTCCCTATAGGCATGATATCTAATTGTTTAAGAAAATTGATGTTAGAAACTTGTAGGCATGATAACAAATGAAAGCACATATAAATATCCGTTATAACAAAAGTTGATCTGGATCATATTCTATAGGCATGATATCTATTTGTGATGCTGATTTTAAGACCTATAAATATGATTTCTATTATTGGAACCACTTGAGACCTGTAGGCATGATTTCTAACATGGTAAGGAAAATATAGCAAAATATAAAGTCCTATAGGCATGGTTTCTACTCGTATTATCCCATAAATATGTAACTACCCACCCTTTTTCACTAGTTACCCCAATATTTATTTACAAATTATTACAAGCCAAATGAATGAATTACATAAATAGATAAAAAGAAAAGAATAAACTACATTATAGGGAGCTTGAAGTAGGCCCAAGTGATTTCCCAAAACCTCCAATAGCCTTAAATGCCAGCTTCATAGACAATATCATTGTCTAGGTGCGTTAGAGTTTCCTAAGGATCTCAAGAATCCCGGGCAGTGCTCACACCTAGACTTTGTAACCAAATTGTGCAAGTGTAGTGTGGAAGGGACAACCTCAGTATACCAGAGTTCAGAGGGTTCTCAAGAAGATCCCAAGGTAGTACACACACTGGAGGGGGCAGAACCTAGTGACTTATGAGTAGAGTGAGAGTGCTTGACATAGTTTGAAAGGTTTCATTAGGAAAACAATATTAAAAAAGAGTTTTGCTTGGAATGGTTTTGTAAAAAATGCAGAGGACAATTTAAAAGAAAGATAATGTGACTAACATTCAATCAAACTAAATACAGAACCAGAAGCACTTCAATACATAGAGTCAAACAGGTGCATGCATCCACTTAGGGGTAGTGGGGATTTGGGGTAATCATAAGGCATATAGTAAGCACAGATGCACCTAGGCACAAAATCAGATGAGTCTTAAAAGGGGTCAAGGCTTTTAAAGTATAGCATGAACTTTAGAATTAATACAGAATTGATAGGCTTAGGATAGCCAATTACTTCATACAGGAAGATGCATGCTAGGAATCAGGGAAACATAGTCACATTGGGGCATACTAGAAGGGGATCCTAAGGGGTATATAGCATGCAACAAAGAAGACAGTGAAGTAGACATGTTAATTGCAGGTTGAACAATAAAACCATAGATAGAAGCATATTAGAAACATGACAAATTGAAGTAATAGGAGAATCATGTTGTTTTGGGACTTGAATTGAAATTAGAACATACCAGTAAGGGGATAGTAAACACAAAGTGAAAGGGAACCCAGTAGTCAGCCTTGGCTTGTAGTTGACTGACTTTAGACAGTAGTAAGTGACACAAAAGAGAGCAAAAAGCTTTTAGTGTGAAAGAGAGAGCTTTTGAACCAATGTGTTCGTGTTTGTGTTAATGAGAAAATAGGTATATATAGTAGTTCGAAACTAGGTAAAATAAGGTAAGAATCACAATAGTACAGTAATTATGGAATTCAGCACCAATTAGAGCAAAATTAGTATAAGTATTCCCATAAGGTAATGGAATCATTTCAAACAGTAAGAACAAGTAACAAATAATGAAAGAAATCAATGTATGACCAATAAGGAAAGATTTCAAATTCAGTATGTATAGATTAAACAATTAGGTCTAAGTTCAGAAAATTCTAATTAAAGAGATAATCAATAGGAATAAAATACTAATACAGACAAGGTAGCAAATCAATCAATTTGAATAGAAAGAGTAGGAATCAAAGGTTTAAAGGAAGGTCTTCCAATCAACCATGAAATATGAAATCCAGAATCAATCAAAGAGAAAGTCATGATTCAGTGTTTAGTATATAAATAGAGTAAGATAAGAACAACCAAACATAGCAAACACGAAGGTTAAACAATACTGATAGAAAGAAACAAGTCTTGAACAGTCAAGATAAATACAAGCACATAGAAGTGATATAAGTTAGGCTAAAACTCAGTAAGAACATATTCGAGGCAAGATAGTCACAGAAACTCAAACAAGAAACAAGCAATCATGCTAATACATAGAACCAAACGAGTAAAACCTAGAAAATTAGGGCTTTCAACATAGACGAGTTGAAGAGGTAGTAAAATCATAGAATCAGTCAAAAATATGCAAGAAATAGAAGTTTAAACACAAAGAATCAGTTAAACAAATTTTTTTTTCGAAACCCTAATTTTTAGAAGAAGGTGAAAAACTCTTGAAATCAACGATTCTTGCGAAAGAGTTCCAAGGACAGTGTAAAACATTAAAGAAACAAACTCAAATCGTCTTAGATCTGTACAGATGTAAGAGATATAGGAAGAAATTAGGGTTTCAGAAGAAGCCCATAAGAGATGAAAGAACCTGTCTAGAATCCCAAGGATCGTAATCGATACAACATGATTTTGCTTGAAATTACACTGGAGTAGCCATGAATAGACACGTGACGAACCCTAGATGCAAGTTGGCATGGCCCTGGGCCCTTGAAGACCTTAGAGAAGGCATGCATGGCATGACAGAAGCCATTGGAGGCTTAGGAGTCGATGAGAAGTCGCCGAAGATGACCGGAGATGGGAGGTCAGTGATTGAAGGGCTAGGGTTTGAGGGTGAGGAGAGGAAATGGAAGAATACAGAGGCGGCAGGGAGAATGGATAGGGTTAGAGGGGTCGTTTAGAGTTAAAAATGGCAAAAATCAATACAGGCCATGATCTAATGAGTTCTGGGTCGGGTAAGTGTGTTTAAGGTATGGGTCGGGTATTTCGATTAGGAATTGGGCTGGGGTTGGGTTAAAATTGAGGCTAAAATCGAAATGCAATCTGGCTATATTTTAAATAGCCAATTTAATACCATATAATTTATAATAAATAACTAATAATTTCTAAAAACTAATTCCATATACTAAAATGATTTAAAATAGATATGTAACATTCTAAAAATATAGAAGATCAATTTTATGCATGTAGGTGTAATTATACATTAATAGGGCTAATATTGTAATTATATGCAAATTAGCTTTAAAAATATAAAATATAATTATAAAATTGGCCTAATATTTTAGCATAAATATAAAATTTAGATGACTAAATTACCACAATAATAATTTGAGGGACAATTATCGGGGATTTTATGAGTAAAAGGGGAGGAAATAAATCAATTTAAAATCTTTAAAATTGTAGAAAAATTATAAAAACCTTGTGCATGCTAATATATGCATATATATATATATATATATATATATATATATATATATATATATATGTTATTTTGAAGGTATTTATGCATATTTAAAAATATATAGGGAAAAATTGGGTATCAATAGCTGCCCCTCTTTACCTGGGAAGGATGAAAGAGTTTTCGGGTAAAGAAATGATGGCCAATTTTGACCAGACGGTATGCTTTGAAAGATAGGGGCCGGACTCCGGTCTTCGAGCTGCCTACATACCCCTGGTTTTACAGGAATCATGCCATGTGTAGTTCTAGGTTCATCTGCGGAATATGCCGATGAAATTATTGCAAGAACGGACATGCGATGCCGAAGTGGCTATGGTGAGCGGTTAAAGCTCGGGATGGTTGGAGGGAACTGGAGCGATATCGCTCATGCTATGATAGTGGTTGCTCACTGGTTACCTACAGATAGAAGATGCTACAAGCATGTATTTGCAAAAAATTAAACATGATGCAAATTCCCCTTAGACCATGAAGGTTGTCTTCGGACAGTTGAAGATGACGTCCTCAGACCATGACGTCCTGGGCCATGAATTATTTAGTGAGGGATTCGCAAGCCATGAAATGATGTTCTCGGACCATGAAGATGGTGCCTCATAATCATGATGCCTTTGAATAATGACATGCAAGTTTGAGAGATCCTCAGACCATGACATGGTGTCTTCTGGCTATGAGGATGATGCCTTTAGACTATGATGCCTTTGGATAGGTTGGCGATATTTCATCCCATGATATGCAATAGTCATGATGTTATCAAGACAATGCTTAGTCTTGTCAAATGGAGGGCAGAGCTTAGCCTGATTAAAAAGCGAATAAAGAGTACTTAGAAATAGAGCAATACTCGTGCAAATATGGACATTGCTTAATCCCATGTAGATGGGGAGGTAAGGATTAGCCTCATGTGAGTATGGAGTTAGGGATTAGACTCATGCAAATAGGGAGTCAAGGATTAGACTCATGCAAATAGGAAGGCAGAGATTAGCCTCATGGAAGTATGGAGGTAGGGATTAGCCTCATAGAGTCAAGGCTTAGACTCATGCGAATAGGGAGGCAAGGATTAGCCTCATGCAAGTATGGAGGTAGGGATTAGCCTCATGGAGTCAGGGATTAGACTCATGCAGATAGGGAGGCAAGGATTAGCCTCATGCAAATATGGAGTCAAGGATTAGCCTCATGCAGATAGGGAGGCAAGGATTAGCCTCATGCAAGTATGGAGGCAGGGATTAGCCTCATGCAAGTATGGAGGTAGGGATTAGCCTCATGGAGTCAAGGAGGCAAGGATTAGTCTCATGCAAGTGTGGAGTCAGGGATTAGACTCATGCAAGTATGGAGGCAAGGATACGCCTCATGCAAGTATGGAGGTAGGGATTTGCCTCATGGACTCAAAAATTAGACTCATGCAGATAGGGAGGCAAGGATTAGCCTCATGCAAATACGGAGGCAAGGATTAGCTTCATGCAGATGGGGAGGCAAGGATTAGCCTCATGCAAGTAGGGAAGTAGGAATTAGCCTCATATAAGCATGGAGGCAGGGATTAGCCTCATGGAGTCAAGGATTAGACTCATGCAGATAGGGAGGCAAGGATTAGCCTCATGCAAATGGGGAGGCAGGGATTAGACTCATGCAAATGGGAAGGCAAGGATTAGCCTTATGCAATTATGGAGGTAAGGATTAGCCTCATGCAGGTGTGAAGTCAGGGATTAGACTCATGCAAATATGGAGTCAAGGATTAGCCTCATGTAGAGAGTAGTATATGTCTTAGCTGGAGATATATTCGGTGTCTGATGGCCTGATTGATAGTGAATTATCTTTGTGTATATATGTTTTGCCAATGCCATCGTTACGTCAAATGTGCTTGCGTTCAAAGAAAAATTGTAAGTTTTGTAGGGGGAAGGTTGGTTCGTGCTCCTATCGGCTCGATTTCCTTTGCTCCATTCTAAAAGCCTTTTGAATTCCCCTGGGTGACACCTGACTGTTATGGAAATAAAGTTTTCGAAAATATGCAATTATTGATAAAAATAGAGTTGTTTTTGAAATGTATTGATATATCAAGTAATTTTATATGAACTGGTGACTGTGACACATCTCAAAGGCATTGCAGCTCTCTTATATTGGAATTTTGAGAGTCCTCCTCAAAATTGTGCCCCAGTTTGGTGGATGATCTTTTGGGAAAGGCTGCCTATGTATCCCTTCTTAAACGGGAATCAGGTCAAGTATAATTCAATTACATCAGAAGAAAAATGTAAAGTAATCTAGGCATAGTATCTCTTGACTGCATCTGAATTGATTGGTTTTGGCCAGATTTCTCCATTCATTTCTGCAAGTATGAGTGCTCCTCCTGTTAGCACCCTATGGACCATGTATGGACCCTGCCAGTTGGGAGAGAATTTCCCTTTGGCTTCATCTTGATGCAGGAAGATTTTCTTCAATACCAGCTGCCCTGATGCGAATTGTCTTGGTTTGACCCTTTTGTTGAAAGCTCTAGACATTCTGTTCTGATAAAGTTAGCCGTGACATACTGCGTTCCTCCTCTTTCCATCTATAAAGGCCAATTATTCATAACGACTCCTTATCCACTCTGCATCGCTGAGTTCAGCTTCCTATATGATTCTTAAAGAAGGAATCTCCACCTCAGCTGGGATGACACCATCGGTACCATAAATCAACATGTAGGGAGTTGCCCCGGTTGATGTGCGAACCATGGTGCAGTACCCCAACAGGGCAAAGGGTAACTTCTCATGCCATTGTTTGTGGTTCTCTATCATTTTCCTTAGTATCGTCTTGATATTTTTGTGGCAGCTTCTACGGCTCCATTCATCTAAGGTCTGTAGGTTGTGGAATTCTTGTGCTTGATTTTGAAAGCTTCACATATACCTTTCATTAGATCACTGTTGAGATTGGCGGCGTTGTCAGTGATAATGGACCCGGGAACTCGAAATCGTCAGACAATACGATCCTTGACAAAATTTGCGACGACTTTCTTGGTTACAGCTTTATAAGATGCAACTTTTACCCATTTTGTGAAGTAATCAATGGCTACCAGAATAAACCTGTGTCCGTTTGAAGAAGTGGGCTCAATTGGACCGATGACTTCCATTCCCCAGGCGGTGAATGGACAAGGTGAGCTTGTTGCATTGAGCTCTTTTGGCGACACTTTTATCATGTACGCATGCACTTGACATTGAAAGCATTTGCAGACATACTGAATGCAATCCATCTCCATGGTCATCCAAAAGTAACTTGCCTTGAGTATCTTCTTAGCCAAGATGAAATCATTCATGTGTGGACCACAGGTCCCAACATGCACATCCTCAAGTAGCTTAGAAGCTTCCTTTGCGTCAACACATCTTAGTAAACCCAAATCTGGAATCTTCTGTACAAGTTCCCTCTACTGTGGAAGAAGTGATTTGACAATCTCCAGAGCGTGCATTTCTGAGTGTGATTTGCATGCTCTGGGTATTCTCCTATTGATAAGTATTCTTTGATGTCATGGAACCAAGACTTTCCATCTGTTTCTTCCTCGGCATAAGCATAATATGCCAACTGATTATAGATCTTCACCGGAATGGGATCAATGTAGTTCTTATCTGGATGTTGTATCATGGATGACGAAGTGGCCAATGCATCGACAAACACATTCTGAATTCTGGGCACATGTCGGAATTCTATCTTCGTAAACCTCTTTCTCAATTCCTGCACATGGTGCAGATATGGCAATATCTTGGAATTCTTGGTGGCCCACTCTCCTTGTACCTGGTGCACAAGCAAATCTGAATCATCAATCACCAACAACTCCTGAGCGCTCATGTCGACTATCATGTTGAGCCCTAGTATGCAGGCTTTATATTCCACCATGTTATTGGTGCATGGAAACCTGAGTTTAGCAGATACCGGAAAATGATGACCTATTTCTGATACCAAAACTGCTCCAATGCCCATTCCTTTAAAATTTGCGGCTCCATCAAAGAACATCCCCCAACTGTCATATGCTTTGGTAATGTCTTCTCCTATGAATGATACTTATTCATCAAGAAAATACGTTTTCAAAGGTTCGTATTCTCCTGCCACCAGATTTTCAGCAAAGTGATCTGCCAATGCTTGTCCTTTGACTGCCTTTTGAGTTACGTAGACGATATCAAATTCACTTAATAGTATATGCTATTTAGCCAACTTCCCAGTAGGCATGGGTTTCTGAAATATGTACTTCAGAGGATCCATCCTGGATATAAGGTATGTAGTGTAGGCACAGAAGTAATGCCTCAATTTCTGGGTTGTCCAGGTCAAAGCACAGCAAGTGCGTTCAAGCAGAGAGTACTGTGCTTCATAAGGTGTGAGCTTCTTACTCAAGTAATATATGGCTTGCTCCTTTCTTCCTGTATCGTCATGTTGTTCCAAAACACATCCGAAGGTTCCATCTAATACAGATAGATAGAGTAGCAAAGGTCGCCCTGGCTCTGGCGGGACTAGCATTGGCGGTGTGGATAGGTACTCCTTGATTTTGTCAAAAGCTTTCTGACAATTCTCAGTCCAGCTTGTTTCGACATCTTTTCTTAACATCTTGAAGATGGGTTCACATATGACTGTGGATTGTGCTATGAAGCGAATGATGTAGTTGAGACGTCCTAGGAAGCTCATCACGTACTTTTTGCTCTTAGGCGGTGGTAACTCCTGAATCGCCTTGACTTTAGATGGATCCAACTTGATCCCTCGATGACTGGCGATGAATCCTAATAACTTTCCTGCGGGTAACCTGAATGCACACTTTGTGGGGTTCAGTTTCAAATTGTACCTCCTCAGTCTTTCAAAGAACTTCCTCAAGTCTGCTATGTGATCTGCTGCCCTCTTGGATTTGATAATGACATCGTCCACATACACCTCTATTTCTTTGTGTATCATATCATAGAAGATGGTTGTCATGGATCTCATGTAAGTGGCCCAGCATTCTTCAGACCGAATGGCATCATCTTGTAATAGTATACACCCCATGGTGTAATAAAAGTTGTCTTCTCTGCATCTTCTTCATCCATCCAAATATGGTGATAACTTGTGAAACAATCTACAAAGGATTGGAGTTCATGATTGGCGCAGTTATTGATCAGGATGTGTATATTCGGCAGCGGGAAGACGTCCTTGGGACTTGCTCTGTTTAAATCCCAATAGTCAACACATACTCTGACTTTCCCATCCTTCTTCAGAACTGGCACAATGTTAGCTAACCAGGTTGGATATTCAACCACCCTGAGAACTTTGGCTTTTATCTACTTGATAACTTCCTCCTTGATTTTCAGGCCATGTATGGCTTGAACTTTCGGAGTTTCTGTTTTACTGGCGGAAACATGGGATTAGTAGGCAACTTGTGAGCCACTATGGATGTGCTCAAGCCGGTCATGTCATCACATGACCATGCAAAAATGTCCTCATACTCTTTTAGGAAACGGACGTACTCTTCCTTCTCTGTTGGTGACAAGTGAATGTTGATGCGGGTCTCCTTGACGGTCTCGACATTTCCCAAATTTACTGCTTCGGTCTCGTCCAGATTGGACTTAGGCTTATTCTCAAAATTTTCAACCTCCCTGACGATTTCCTCGGGTATCTTATCTTCTTCCTCTAAATCACTATTCTCATGTTGCGTTGCCTCATTACATGTCACAGTCACTGGTTCATCAGGAAAAGTAATAATAACACTGTGGAAAGTAAAGTGTAAAGATAGTAGTGAATAATAAGGAGCAAATTCATTCGATTAAAACTGAAAAATCATCCAGACAAAGTACGGCTCGATGAATCGAGCATTTATTTTGAAACAAGTAAATCTTAAAGCAAAAATTATGGGAAATCATAAATGCCTAGAACGGATTATAGAAGTAAATTCTACCAAGCTACCCAGGGACTCGGCGGACTCGAGATGTTGTGGCAGTCCAGTTTCTGAGAATAGCTCTTTTCTTCACAGTCTGAATAGTGAGGCCTTCTTCCTCCTCCTCCTCAATTATGGCACTACAATCCATGTCTTCATCCTCCAAGAACAAATTCTTCAACCCAACTAGTGCTTCTTCTTCTGCAGTCCCCCATATCGTGTCAGCCTGGTGAAAAGCTTGTTCTAAACATGGCACTGGTTGCTCAAGAGTGTAATACGGTCCGCGCCATAGAGGCGACCAATCATTGTACTCTTGCCATGTATACTGGTATCCGAGCCCAAAGGTGGTACCATGATTTTTCAGCTGTATTGGTTTGGTGATGCCTTGGAGGTTCTTTCCCAACCCTTTGTCGAGTTCATATCCGGACCACGCTAGTATGCTTTCTTTTGTTACTCCACCACTTATCCTTCTCGATGGCATTGACCCGTTCTATGTGATGATAGGTTTCTCCTCCTATCCTTCTTCTATCTCTAATGGCCGAGATGGTTTGACTAGTATAGATGGGGTTACTTCTATCTCCGTGAATGATTACCTCCTGGCGGTTCCATTCAAACTTCACAACTTGATGTAGTGTGGAAGGCACGGCTCCAGCGGCATGGATTCATGGCCGGCCCAACAGATGATTATATGAGGCTGGTATGTCAAGCACTTAAAATTCAACGTCGAACCAAGTTGGCCCCATCTACAAGCAAAGGTTGATTTCCCCGATCGTGGCCCTCTAGGACCCATCGAAAACCTTTACATTCATGCTTCCTACACGTATCTCATGGAAACCTTTGTCCAACCTTTTTAGAGTGTCCAATGGACAAATATTTAGGCTTGAACCTCTATCAACCAAGACACTGGAAATGAACTTTTCTTCAAATTGTACTGTGATATGCAATGCTCGATTGTGATTCAAACCCTCGGGCGGTAGCTTATCTTCGTGGAAGATAATCTTATGTCTCTCCAGCACTTGCCCAACCATGTTGGCCATTTCTCCACTAGTGATGTTATTGGGTACATAAGCCTCGCTCAGTACTTTCATCAAAGTGTTCTTGTGTGCCTCTGAATTCTGCAATAGTGACATGATAGATATTTGAGCAGGGACTTTGTTCAGATGGTCAACAATAGAATACTCCTTTGCCTGTACTTTCCTCCACAGGTCATCTGGCCCAATCTCACTGATAGGCTTCCTAGTAGTAGCATCCTTACTTGAACCTCCTAGGTGCCCAGGTGTATAGACTCTTCCGGTTCTAGTCATTCTTTGTGCAGCATCAGATTCCTCTATCTTGGCCTTCCCTTTTCACCGAGCCTCAGCAACATAATCCCAGGGTATTGCTTTTAAGTTGAATGAGGGTGTGGTTGATATTGTCACAGTAAAATGTGTGACCACTTCTACTTCAAATGGAGCGGAGGTGGCTGGGGGTGGAGCCACTTCCACCTCGAATGGAACTGATGCAGTTACCTCAACCTCGATTGGTGTATGAGTTTGAACCACAATAAGATTAAGTGTGACTACAACCTTAAAGTTATTGCCTTCTCGAATAAGCCCGATCGACCCCTCAGGGTCCCATTCTTCATTTGTCTCTATCACATGTACACCATTACCACTATGATCAAGGAGGGGATTATAGCGGATATTAGGTGCGGTTTCTTTTGCTTGTATGACCTTGTTGTCAATTAGAATCTGGATTTTATTATTTAATGTTCGGCACTCAGCAGTGGTGTGCCCTTTCATACCAGAATGGTATGCACAAGTTTTGTTCGGATTGACCCATTGGGATGGATTTTCTAATGCCACAATGGGAATATGAGTGACGTAACTTGCAACTTTTAACCTTTCATACAGTTGGCCGATGGGCTCAGCAATGGTGGTGTATTGTCTGGATGGCTTGCGGTCGAAGTTGGATCTTGGTCTTGGATAATCTTGGCGAGCTGGTGGTAATTGGAAGGGATGGTTGGGAGTTATATGTGTGATGTACAGAGGCTGGTTGAGAATGTTTGGGAGATGAAGGTTGATATGTAGGTGGAGGCGTTTTATATGTTGGTGGAAGTGTTTGATATGTGGATGGAGGTGTTTGATATGTTGTCGGAGGTGTTTGATAGACAAATGGAGATTTTGGGCCCTGAGCTACCATTACTGTTCCAACCTCTTTCTTCTTTGATATGCCGCCTGATTGTAACGCCTTGTTTGTGGCTTGCAGTGCCTCAAAATTCGTTACCATCCCACCTTTGATTCCTTCTTCGATTCTTTCTCCAATTTTGACGATGTCATATAATTTGTGATTTTCAATAACCATCAACCTTCATAGTATTGAGGATCATGTGCTCTGACGAAGAACTTGTTCATCTGTTCTTCGTCCAAAGAGGGCCTGACCTTGGTCGCTTCCGACCTCCAACGAGTAGCGTATTCACAGAAAGTCTCAGTAGGTTTCTTCTTAAGATTTTTAATGTAGAAGACATCTAGTGCATTCTCTGTGTTGAACCTGAACCGGTCCATGAAATCTAATGTCATGCTTACCCAATTAGACCATTTCTTGGGATTCTGGCTAATATACCAAGACAAAGCATCTCTAGTAAGGCTCCTCATAAAGAGCTTCATCTGGATCTTTTCATCTTTTCCGATCCCGACAAGCTTGTCACAATAGGTTTTTAGATGAGCCGTAGGATCACTTGTGCAATCGAACTTCTCAAAATTGGGAGGTTTGTATCCCTTAGGCGATTCCACATCTGGATGTATATACAGGTCTTCATAGTTTAATCCTTCCATTCCTCTGTTGCCTTCAACACCTTGAACTCGGCTTGTTAACTTCTTGAGTTCTTCAGCCATGTTTTTCATGAGTAGGTCCTTCTCGGAGGATTCCGGTGCACAGGAGATTGGTTGGGTAGAATGAGGTATAGTTTCCACATATGTAGGGTTGCTTTGATGGGTGCCAGGAACTTGGGTATAGGGATGGTCATTAGTGGAGTTTTGGGAATCGGGAATGAGTGGTGGTGCATTTTGGGGAGTGTGGTAAGTGGTGGCTGGTGGGTAATGAATTAGTTGATGGCATTGTTGCGGCGGAGCTGGTAATGGGTTGGGATTCTGGGGTGGAGTTGCGTATTGATTTGGTGCGGGAGGATTTTGTGGGTGCTGGTTTTGTGTGATTTGAGGGGGTATTGGGTTCTTAGTGTTTTGTTGGTTGATGTTAGGGACATTCAGGGTAAGTGACAAGTTTGCCAAGTTGCAAACCTGCTCAAGTTCTCCTTGCAGTTCCAGTATTGCCAAGTTGCGAACCTGCTCAAGTTCTCCTTACAATTCCAGTATCTTTTGTTCTAGTCTCAAAACCAGATTGTGTTCTCAATATTCTCCTTTCGAATCCCACTTAAGTCGTCCATTTTTGCTTTTCCTCTTCCTTTTGTGTTGCTTGGAGGAGGAGGAGGTGGAGGGACTCTAGATCTGGTGTGATACAGTGATGAGGCTAGTATGAGTGAACCAACCTAAGGGGATGAGAATAACAAACAAAAATAAGCAAAACAAAAAGGTAACAAGTTAGTGAGGATCCTGAAATGTTTGCAGTATTTAAACACATATTGAAAAATATAAATTCGCGTCTTAATTTGGGAGCCTCATTGTGCCCGAGGTAGGCCTAGCGACAAATAAACTTGGAGAACTTTTAATGCCAATAAATGCTTCATTTCATGATATAAAAATAGACGAATCCCAAAATGACACTAGGATAATAATAAAATAAGTCACTACTATCACTTGGCCTTATTACATTTTAGGAAAAAGCAAATAAATCTAGCCTATTTGGTCCCAGAATGACCTTCCCAGATTCGATCTTCCAGACTCAATCATATAGATCCCCCAACTCGCGCAGCCCTAACAGCAAGTAGGATCTGGCCAAATGTCCTCCTTCAGCTCCTTCAGCGTTCTGGCAATTTTCAATCCTCTTTATGACTTTGCCTTCCAGCTCCACTATTCCTCGCTCAAGATATTCTAGTTTCCTGTTGGAAATGATTGCCATCTCTTTCCACCCTCGATCAACCTCACATTCTTCTCATATATTTCCCGGTGCTCATTCTCAGAGTCGTGGACCCTTTTGCGCAGCCTATTGTATTTGACTTGAGCTTCAACTTCCTCATCTATGATTCTGTTCCCTCGACCAGCCCCTGGTGTCACCATTCCTTTCATATTTTCCTCCAACCATGCCGAGTAGAGAGGCTCGCACCCTGCATGATACCTGTCTGGCTCAACAGTGTTCTTCTCCACAATGATTTTGCAGTGCCACATGTGCTGAGCTTGGCACTTGTAAGGGACATCATCATCTTGAAAGTCTGCCCTGAAATGACTCATCTTGACAACCCTTGGTACAACCTATTTTCTGCCTGCTTGCCTCATAACTCGCATAGGGACATATGGGTATATCCCTCTCAACCCGATCAGCACCAATTGCAGAGCATCCCTGGATCTAATAATAAATTCGTCTGTTGAGAACCATTCAAACATCCACTGCACCTGTTCCTCAGTTAGATTGTCAAAGAACTCTACCCATTCTTTGGCACTTTCAGGCTGAGCAAATCTGTCTGGAATGTAAGTCATCTGCTTAGGGTGATGGAAGGCAATATGGTCGTTCCAAGCCCTTCGTAATTCTTGGCGATAGCGACCCTTTTAGAAATGCTCCAACAACCATAACTACAACAACAAATTACAACCCTCAAAATGCTTGACCCCTCTTTGACAGTGCTCCAGAGCCTTATAGATGTCGGCTATGATCATGGGGACTATGGTATATGTCTGTCCATTAATTCCTTCCATCGGAGTCTTGGCGACCATGGCCAACCTAGTGTGGATTCTTCCCTTTTTCATTGGGAACA
Source organism: Nicotiana sylvestris (assembly GCF_000393655.2). Lineage (NCBI taxonomy): Eukaryota > Viridiplantae > Streptophyta > Magnoliopsida > Solanales > Solanaceae > Nicotiana > Nicotiana sylvestris. Next base: position 74,405,276 of record NC_091063.1, on the reverse strand, counting down.
CTATCAGGCCTAGAAAGCACACAATGAATACAAACACTCTACGGTGGATGTGACCCAGAGAAGTGAGAGAGATCTCATCATGGCAAGTACAGAAAGACTTGCTATGGCCATACCTCTCGTACAAGTATTCGAAAGGTATGTAAGATTCTTTTAAGCACACTAGGTCGACATTCTTCTTCAGCCCCATCATCTTCAAAAATCCCCTGCCCGTACGGTTTTTTGGCACCAATATCCCGGGACTATCCCAAGTAAATCGCGCAAGCCCTCCAATTTCCTCGAGAAACGGTGTCATTTCTATGTCGCCGAAACGAAACACAACCCTTTCACTATCCCAGAATAAAGTGGCAACTTCGATCAACTTGGTGTTTGGCTCAATATCTAGCAAGGAAGGCAGGTTACCCAGGTATTTTCTTACATGTTTCTTGTCACTTGAGGAAAGGTCCTCCCACCAATCTAGCAATGGTGGGATGTTGCTAACCATACTGAATCTGGGGACCTCGTGCCTCATTTCTGCAAAACAAAAAGGGTTAGACCTTACCCCCACCGGACTCGACTATTTATACATTTATGATCAACATATCGGCATTTAGTTCTCCAAATTAATGCACAGAATGTGGTTGTGTCCATTGGGATTATGGAAAACCTGATGGACTTTGGATAAGGCTTATCTTAAAGGATCATTATGTGTACAACATAACTGATCTGACTAGGTTTGACCATGATGCATGCACAATTTTAACCAGAGTAAGGTTTCTATGGGGTTTTAGAATGGTACCCTCAAGCAGACAACTCGTAGAGGAAGGCACAGAACCATCGACTGCACCGCTGATCGATTGGTTTTACTGCAAATAAGCCTTTCCGAATTTAAGGGTAGTAGATAGGAAAAGCGCAACCACCCATTAAAGCGTTACTATAGGATTTGATACGCACGAGTGGAATATGATGCGGGGCATGATTTATGCAGCAGTTAATAACATGTGGTCAAGTATTTGCACATAGGAAAAAAATAAATACAACATTTAAATAATTAAAAGACAGTTACAGGGAAAGAAAACAAAGATACAAGTCAGTTTCAAAGATAAAGAGCCATAAACACTTGAAAACGGGCAATTAAATTCAAATAAGGGAGAAGGGTACGGGATAAAACATGCTTGGACTAATTTGTAAAAAGATAAGTTCGTTGTGGTAAGAGCCTAAAAAGTATCCCCAACGGAGTTGCCATGCTGTCGTGCCCCTTTTTTTCCTCCGCAGAGAAAGTCCGGGTTTCGACATTCATGGGGGTAATAACTCATTTCCTTTTGGGAATTGGGTATTTAAAGAGTTGCCACCCAACGGATTATGGTGCGTTAGGGTACCTAGAGCAATTAACTCTTAGACTAGTTTGTATTACCAGAGATTAGGGTAAGGGCTCGAAATAACCTTGAGGGGAAGGTGTTAGGCACCCCTCTCGGTCCACAATGGTGGGTCCCTGTCGAACTTATATTCACGAATTAGTCCATTAACAAATAAATAGTTGAATCAAATAATTTGCAAGTAAAGCACGTTGGACGTTGTATAACTCAAATAATAAGACAAATGTTTTTAACAAGTTGTATATAAAACAAAGTTTTAAATAGAAGGGATTTGGGAAAGGAGGGGTCCTAGGTTGGTTAGCCTATGAGATCACCTCACACAATGTCTGGTAAACACTCTTCAATGAGGGGCTACACGTGACATTAGCGCGTAGTCATCATATCTCATATCTACCCTTCCCACCCCTTAGTGGTCATTAAAGTGAGTGTTAGTTAGCTCTCTATTGCGTGTTGTTACCCGTCCCTTCTTAATGGTCCTAGAGAAAATTTAGGACCTCTACCTATAGGTGGTTCTAGACAGACCCCTAAGGTTTAAAGGAGAAAATACTAAGGCGACATGCAAGAACAATTAGGACCTTAGCACATAAGATAGAAAAGGAGCAATTAGAGGCTCAAGTTTACCTCCTAAAACAACACACATAAGCAGCACAACTCAAACACAAATTAGGGCCTTATTGTTAATCAATATCCTAACACATGATGTCTAGGCGAATATCAGAATACATGAGATATGCAGTTTATAAACTCAGAAGTAATGGCCCTATCAGTTTGCTTACTGATTTTTAAGCCTATTAAAATTTGAACGACATTAAGTAACAGAAACAGTTTCAGAGTTACAGAATTTGAAAATGCCCTATAGGCTTGCCTACACGCGGAATAATGATAACTACGTTTTATATAGTAACAGTGCCGATTTTAAAATAGACTCTTGAATCTCTATAGGCATGCTGTCTAATGATAAATTAAGGCAGTTTTTGAAAGAATTCATTTTAGGGAAAATAAACCACTAATTAAACTAGTTTCGAAGTGAACTAATCGTGGACTGGATTGATTTATTTAAACTAAACTGGTTTAAATCTATAGGCAGAATTTCTGGTGTTGTTCTCCATAGGCATGATATCTAATTGTTTAAAAAACCGATGTTAGAAACTTGTAGGCATGATAACAAATGAAAGCACATATAAATATCCGTTATAACAGAAGTTGAACTGGATCATATTCTATAGGCATGGTATCTATTTGTGATGCTGATTTAAAGACCTATAAATATGATTTCTATTATTGGAACCACTTGAGACCTATAGGCATGGTTTCTAACATGGTAAGGAAAATATAACAAAATATAAAGTCCTATAGGCGTGGTTTCTACCCGTATTATCCCATAAATATATAACTACCCACCCTTTTCACTAGTTACCCCAATATTCATTTACAAATTATTACAAGCCAAATGAATGAATTACATAAATAGATAAAAAGAAAGAAGAAGCTACATTATAAAGAGCTTAAAGCAGGCCCAAGTGATTTCCTAAAACCTCCAATAGCCTCAAATGCCAGCTTCATAGACAATATCATTGTCTAGATGCGTCAGAGTTCCCTAAGGATCTCAAGGATCGCTGGCAGTGCTCACACCTAGACTTTGTAACCAAATTGTGTAAGTGCAGTGTGGAAGAGCCAACCTCAATATACCAGAGTTCAGAGGGTTCTCAAGAGGATCCCAAGGCAGTACACATACTGGAGGGGGTAGAACCTAGTGACTTAGGTGTAGAGTGAGAGTGCTTGACACAGTTTGAAAGGTTTCAGTAGGAAAACATTATTAAAAAAAGAGATTTGCTTGAAATAATTTTGTAAAAAATACAAAAGACAATTTAAAAGAAAGATAAAATGACTAACAATAAATCAAACTAAATACAGAACCAGAAGCACTTCAATACATGGAGTCAAACAGGTGCACACATCCACTTAGGGGTAATGGGCATTTTGGGTAAGCATAGGGCATATAGTAAGCACAGATGCACCTAGGCACAAAATCAGAGGAGCCTTAAAAGGGGTCAAGGCTTTTAAAGTATATCATGAACTTTAGAGTTAATACATAATCGATAAGCTTAGGATAGCCAATTACTTCATACAGGAAGATGCATGCCAGGGATCAGGAAAACATAGTCACATTGGGACATACTAGAAGAGGATCCTAAGGGGGTATATAGCATGCAACAAAGAAGACAGTGAAGTAGACATGTTAATTGCAGGTTGAACAACAAAATCATAGATAGAAGCATATTAGAAACATGATAAATTGAAGTAATAGGAGAAACATGTTGTTTTGGGACTTGAATTGAAATTAGAACATACCAGTAAGGGGATAGTAAACACAAAGTGAAAGAGAACCCAGTAGTAAGCCTTGGCTTGTAGCTGACTGACTTTAGACAGTAGTAAGTGACACAAACGAAAGCAGAAAGCTTTTAGTGTGAAAGAGGGAGTTTTGAACCAATGTGTTCGTGTTTGTGTTAATGAGAAAGTAGGTATATATAGTAGTTCGAAACTAGGTAAAATAAGGCAAGAATCACAATAGTACAGTAATTATGGAACTCAACACCAATTAGAGCAAAATCAGTACAAGTATTCCTATAAGTTAAGGGAATCAGTTCAAACGGTAAGAACAAGTAACAAATAAGGAAAGAAATCAATGTATGACCAATAAGGAAAATTTTCAAATTCAGTAAATATAGGGTAAACAATTAGGACTAAGTTCAGAAAATTCTAATTAAGGAGATAATCAGTAGGAATAAAATACTAATGCAGACAAGGTAGCAAATCAATCAATTTGAATAGAAAGAGTAGGAATCGAAGGTTTAAATGAAGGTCTTCCAATCAAACCATGAAATAGGGAATCCATAATCAATCAAAGAGAAAGTAATGATTCAATGTTCAACATATAAATAGAGTAAGATAAGAATAACCAGACATAACAAATATGAAGGTTAAACAACACTGATAGAAAGAATCAAGTCTTGAACAGTCAAGATGGACACAAGCACATAGACGTGATATAAGTTAGGCTAAAACTCAGTAAGAACATATTCGAGGCAAGATAGTCACAGAAACTCAAACAAGAAACGAACAGTCATGCTAATACATAGAACCAAACGAAGAAACCTAGAAAATTAGGGCTTTCAACATAAATGAGTTGAATAGGTAGTAAATCATAGAACCAGTCAAAAATATGCAAGAAATAGAAGTTTAAACACAAAGAATCAGTTAAACAAAATTTTAAAAGAAGTTTCAAAACCCTAATTTTTAGAAGAAGATGAAAAACACTTGAAATCAACGATTCTTGCAAAAGAGTTCCAAGGACAGTGTAAACCATTAAAGAAACAAACTCAAATCGTCTTAGATCTGTACAGATCTAACAGATATATGAAGAAATTAAGATTTCAGAAGAATCCCATAGAGAGATGAAAGAACCTGTCTAGAATCCCATGGATTTTAATAGATACAACATGATTTTGCTCGAAATCACACTGGAGTAGCCAAGAATAGACAAGTGACGAACCCTAGATGCAAGTCGGCATGACCCTAGGCCCTTGAAGACCTTAGAGAAGGCAGGCATGGCATGAGAGAAGCCATTGGAGGCTTAGGAGTCAATGAGAAGTCGCCGGAGATGACCGGAGATGGGAGGTCAACGGTTGAAGGGCTAGGGTTTGAGGGTGAGGAGAGGAGACGAGAGAATAAATAGGCACAGGGTTTGGGAGAATGGTTAGGATTGGGGGTCGTTTAGAGTTAAAAATGGCAAGAATCAATACGGACCATTGATCTTTTAGATCAATGGCCATGATCTAATGGGTTCTGGGTCGGGTAAGTGTGTTTAGGCTATGGGTCAGGTATTTCGATTAGGAATTGGGCTGTGTTTGGGTTAAAATTGAGGCTAAAATCGAAATGCAATCAGGCTATATTTTAAATAGCCAATTTAATCCCATATACTCCCTCTGTTCCAGTTTATGTGAACCTATTTCCTTTTTGGTCCGTTCCAAAAAGAATGAACCCTTTCTAAATTTGGTAACAATTTAGCTTAAAGTTACAACTCTACCCTTAATGAGAAGCTTTTATAACCACACAAATACTCTGGGCCCCATTTGGACTTGTTTAGGACCACAAATTCCAAAAGTCTTCATTTTTTTCTTAAACTCCGTGCCCAGTCAAACAGGTTCACATAAATTGGAACGGAGGGAGTAATTTATAATAAATAATAAATAATTTCTAAAAAATAATTCCATGTACTAAAATGATTTAAAATAGATATTTAACATTTTAAAAATATAGAATATCAATTTTATGCATATACGTGTAATTATACATTAATAGGGCTAATATTGCAATTATATACAAATTAGCTTTAAAAATGCAAAATGCAATTATAAAAATGCACTAAAAATATTTTAAAAATATTTTGACATAAATATAGAATTTACATTACTAAATTACCACAATAATAATTTGAAGGACAATTATCGGGGATTTTATGAGTAAAAGGGGAGGAAATAAATCAATTTAAAATCTTTAAAATTGTAAAATATTATAAAAACCATGTGCATGCTTATATATACATGTGTATACTATTTTGAAAGTATTTATGCATATTAAAAATATATAGAAAAAAGTTGGGTATCAATAGAGGCCCAGCAATTGAAAGATACGGCTACAACTGACTGGATCCTCCAGAAAAGATGCAACAAGGCTGGCTTAATGTGTACATGCCCAAAAAGAAAAAAGATTCATTAGATGTATATTCCATATTTTCAGTGGTAGTTATACGTGAAAAATATTTACATTGAAAATATTTCATTGTCATTAAATACTAAACCTATAAAAAAACCAAAGTGTCAATGAGCTAAGGACTAAGGAGGAAGATCTACTCTAGGTTGATGCCCCCTTTAAATACCAGGACACTTCAAAGTTCCCAAGGGACTCATGGCCCTGGGCAATGCTTGTACCGGGGAGGGCAACCCAACCTAGAGGTAAACTCCACTCCCAAATACTTTTAACCACTAACTGTAACGATCTGAGCGGTCGTTTTGAGCTCTAGCGTGTCTTTCGATAGTTTGAGGCCATAAGTAGATTTACTTCAGGCATTATGACGTGCACGCATGGTCGGAATTGAATTTCGGGAAGTTCAGAGTTGATTTGAAAAGAAAATTCTCATTTCGGAAGCTTTAAGTTGAAAGAATTGACTAAGGTTTGATTTTTGAGTAAACGAACTCGGAATCGGGACTCGAAGGTTCGTATGATTATTTTGGACTTGAGCGTATGTCTGAATTGGGTTTTGGAAGACCCGGGAACATTTTAGCACCTATTGTGGAAGTTGGCATTTTTGAAAGAATTCAATAAGTTTTGGTTGAAGTGCATTTCAGTGTTTTTGCTGTTCGTTTGGGATTCCGAGTATGGGAATAACTCCGTATGGTGATTCTGGTGTTGGGAGCGCAATCGGAAGTGAATTCAGAGGTCCGTGGGTCATTTTGGAGTCATTTGGCTAAAGATACAAATTTGAAGGTTTTTAAGGAGTTTGGCTGGAAGTAGACTTTTTGATATCAGGGTCGGATTATGATTCCGAAAGTTGGAGTAGGTCCGTAATGTTGAATATGACTTGTGTGCAAAATTTGAGTTCAATCAGACGTGACTTGATAGGTTTCGGTATCGAATATAGATGTTTGAAATTCTAAAGTTCATTAAGCTTGGATTGGAGTGCGATTCATGGTTTTAGCGTTGTTTGATGTGATTTGAGACCTTGAGCAGGTCCGTGTTATGTTATGGGACTTGTTGGTATGTTTGGACGGGGCCCCGGGGGCTTCGGGTGTGTTTCGGGGTGGTTTCGAATCATTTCGGGCTGTTTTGCAATAGCTGATGCTGGTGTGTGGTGTTGTTATTCGCGTTCGCGAAGAAGGATTTGGCTTTAGGGACTTTGTTCTTCGCGTTCACGAAGAAGGAAATCTCCGTTGCACAGGTCTGACTTCAGAGGCTCATATCTTGCAATCTATAAGGAATTTGAAGATAATCCAAAAATGAAAGTTATAGCTCTTTGTGTCTAATTTTCAGAAAAGTAAACTATTTAGCATTAAGATTTGTGTAGAAATATTTATGTCCGGTACTCTATAGGCTGTCCGGGAAGATGAAGAAGAAATTTGTGTTGCACATGGCGGATTTTGGCAGCTTATATCTCAAAATATATAAGAAATTGGGAGATGACCAAAACATAAAAGTTGTAGATCTTGGTGTCTAGTTCCCAAAACATTAAACCAATTATCATTTGGAGTTTTGTACAAAATGTTATGGCCATTATACTAGAGGTTGTCTTAGAAGAGTTTGGAAAATATGTTTTTGGGAATTTTCTTCTTCGCGTATGCGATGGGGTTCTCGCGAATGCGAAGAAGAGTCATCTGGGCAGTGTATAAGTATAAAGAAATGGGTTTGGCTCATTTCATCTCATTTCCTCCATGGGAGCCGACCTAGGATCAATTTTGGGGCTCCGTCTTCATCATCTATGTCAAGGTATGTGATTCCCACATATTTCAAGTTAATTACTTGGATTATATTTTGATTTTAAAATGGAAAATCATGTAAATTAGTGAAAATTTTGGGATTTTGAAGAAAACCTAGAAAATTTGTATTCTTGGATTTTGACCATGATTTTGGACATGAAATTGAGAGCAAATTATTTATTTGAGTTCGTGAGGTTGTGGGTAAACTTTATCTTCAAAAAATTTCGAAATCCGGGCACGTGGACCCGCAGGCGATTTTGTCAATCTTTTGATCGGGGTTAGAAATTGTTATAAATTGGGTTATTACGAGTAATTGAACATATGTTAATAGGTTTACATTATTGTTTGCTAGTTTTGGAGCATTGTGCATCGATTTGAGTCTTCGGAAGGGTATGGAATACCAATTTTGGAACTTCAGAGCGAGGTGAGTCTCCTTTTTAACCTTGTAAGAGGGAATTGTGCCAATAGGTGAAATAATTAGTTATGTGCGTCTATTTGTGGGGGCTACATATGCATGAGGTGACGAGAGTCCGTGCGTAGATACTATTGTGCTTATGTCCGGATTGCCTAGAACCCAAAAGCATGCTATACTTGAAATATTTGTAGCCTGGTTGACAATTTAAATTGCTTAAATCATATCGAATTAGTAAATGAATTTCTAAAAATAGTTAAACTTCTTTTTCTTAACGTTAAAAGAGAAATGACTTTTCCTTGGATAAATGTTGCCTGATGAATTCTTAATCGATTGTTTGAATGTGTGTATCTATGAGTACCTATGTCACACGTATGATTCGCGAGCGGGGTAACTCTATTATTTATATTTGACCGCGTCACACGTAAGATTCACGAACGGGGTAATAGATGCATCTATGGTTCGCGTCATTCGACCATCTGGCAGTGCATAATTTAAATATTATTGGATCGGGCCGTACGTCCTCGGCATGATTTACGCATGCTTGTATTGCTTGCCTTGATATTGATAAATGATGATATTGGTTCCCCGTATTGAGAATAAACGTATAAATGATGAAAAGGAATTTTTGGAAACTTCCTATGAATAAAAGAATTGTTTACTTGCTTCATTCTATTGAGTTACAACCATGTTTATAAAAATCCTTGATTTACTATATTATTGGTATATTATTATTGGACCACTAGTAAGTGTCGAAGTCGACCTCTCGTCTCTAATTCTTCGAGATTAGATGGGATACTTACTGAGTACACGTTGTCTTCATACTTATGCTACACTTGCTGTACATTTTTGTTGCACATGCACATATACGTTTAGTGGCCTGGTTTGGCGCATCGGCTTGGTTGACACGGGGACTTAGGTGAGCTGCACTTCTCGAGACGATCCGCAACCAGCAGAGTCTCCTTCAGAGTATTGTATTTTATTTTCTTTCTACTGTCCAACTTGTTTTTCGTACAGTTATTGTATTACATTATTTCCTAAAAATTGCTCATGCACTTGTGACACCGGGTTCTGGGATATCCATGGGATTATTCGGTAACTTAAGATTGTTAAAGGTATTACTATTCATTTAGTAAAATTTATTATTTATTATTTATTGTTTAATGTATAAATGAAATAATTTCAGAAATATTTAAAATGAGAAATTGCTAATTATTTAGTGTTGGCTTGCATGACAGTGGTGTCCGGTGCCATCACGACCCTTAGTGGATTTTGGGTCGTGAAACTAACGACTTGTTTTCCCTATGGGTTTAAATGCCAATGAGGCCCTTTTAATGTAAAATAAATGCTATAGCGTTACTTACCATAAAAAACATACTTCCCTCCTAACATAAGAACACACAAACTACATTGGTAACAAACAAAGAATGCATATCAGGTAAATTTAAAGGTCTAACTTTAGAATACACACGGGAGAGGAGCAAAAACATCACAAGCATATTGTTAAAGGTTTGATCATTAGAGAAGATCACATTCAAAGGGAAGGCAAGCTATATAGGGTTCATATATGCAACAACACAAAGATACATATGCTCCTATCCCTAGCAAACTAACTGTGAACTGATTGGTTTTCTTTTAGAATATTCATGTGTTGATAACACCACTTAGCACTTTCAAGGTCATCAATAAAGATTCAAACAAACAGTTATGACTGGCCACTTTTACAGAAGATATCAGAAATAGGATTGAACTCTCAACATGACTACAAGTTCACATATTTGAACATGGAATCCTTAAAGACTAAACAGAGTCATACTCCTAACATTATTAACCTTAACAAGTCATCATGTTTAGATAGTATCAACAAAGGACCTCATAATTCAAGGATCAGGTTCAATTTTAACTTAATAACATGGAAAGGACTAGGGTGGTTCGGGATAGAGCATGAAATCAGGAATCAAAAATGAACATACAATATTCAGTCAATTATATGAACACTTCAAGTGAGGTTATGACTTCATATAAACAAGGGAGCCTTGCACATTACAGGATCAAGTTAAACATGTCATGAAGAGAGGGAGTTACAGATAAAGGAAGCATTGTATCAAAATAAATTTAACTTAGACATAAGTCTAGCTTAGTATCTAAGTGTAAAGTAGTCATGCTTCACCTTTTTTAAAAATTATCACTTGATTATAACGGAATAACTAAGTCCTAATTTTATCGAAGATAATCTTAAAGATAAATTCATGTTAGCTTCACAAAGTCAACAATAGTTTAAAGAGATTAAAGACAGGGAAGTACTACACAAAGTAGGTTTCTAATTGAACATATAACTGCAAGTTTTAACTGATCATGAGAAAACTAAGTTTAGTTGTACAGAAATTATCAATCACTTATAACAAAATAGGATCATGACTTGTTCTATGAAGAAATGATAACTCCATATTAACAAAATGTATACAATAACACTACTGGATTCATGAAAATATGACAGTTTAAATCAAACAATATTGTTTCATGCAAATGCATCCAATGGTTAGGTATAATCTTGATTGTTCATGCAAATGCATCCAACAATTAAGTATAATCATGTGAATGCCATAGTAGTAGCCTTGAAGTTGTTTTCAAAGTTAACTGATACTAGTATAGAGAGGAAGAGCATATAAACACTTAGATTTTCCTGCTTAAGTTAAATGGTAGGTGACATGAACTAAGGAACCTTCAAGTTTATCCCAATTAGGACTATTAAATCGTAAACTCTATCACATAGCAAATAGAACATAGGGGAAATAATAGGCAGAGGTGAAGATCACGGTAGAATCATCAATGAAAGATTATGAAGTTCAAGTAAGACATGAGCAGTTACTCAAGGCACATTATAACTTAAACATGTAGATTGTTGGAACTGAAAAACAAAAACCATCGAGAAGCACTTAATAACTTGATCAATCATCAATTAAAAACCCAAAAGGCATGACAAATGATCACAAGCAAATAATATACTATCATAATCAGAACATAAGCATTCCCATACTAGTTACAAATATCATAAACTACTGTAATTCTCAGAAGATAACTAGCACATTTGTAGTATTCAAAAGAGATGAGCAAAAGAGAGAAATGAGGAATATACTGACCTTGTTGAGGGCGGCAGACCAAACAAGGATCTCTCTTAATGCTTAGGACCTCAAAGGTTTCAAGCTCGAAGCAGTGATGGTACTCAAAAACAAAGAATAAGATTCAATAAGAATCGCTAGGTTTCAAAAAATAGAATTACTCTTAGAGGATAGTATAGTTGTTTTTCTTCAGTGTTAGGTGTGTGTTGTTCGTGTGTTTTTTTCCGTGCGTTTTCTAAGAACATTAAAGGACCCTTTTTATATTTCTATTTAAGGCTCTAAGGTTTCATAATTCAAACCAATAGTAGAGAGTGACGCATGATAGGTGATGATAGCAAGATTGAGTAAAATCAGAAAGAAATAGAGGGGAAAAGCAGTATTGAGTTTATCTGAGAGGAGGATCAACCATTGATGGGAAAGAACCAGCGAACAAACCCTAATGTATAAAGGGCACTACGTTTGACCGCTGGACAAGAATAATATGATAGTGCTTGTAATGACCCGACCAGTTGTTTTAAACTCTAGCGTGTCGTTCAGTAGTTTGAGGCCATGATTAGCTTCAATTAAGGTATTATGACTTGTACGCATGGTTGGAACTGAGTTTCAGGAAGTTCGAAGTTGATTTACAAAGAAAATTTAAATTTCGGAAGCTTTAAGTTGGAAGAATTTACTAAAGTATGATTTTTGAGTAAACAACCTCGGAATCAGGATTTGAAAGTTCAAACATGTTCATATGATGATTTCGGACTTGTGCGTGTTTGGATCGGGTTTTGGATGACCCGAGAGCATTTCAACACCTATTATGGAAAGTTGGCATTTTGGAAGAATTTCATAAACTTGGGTTGAGGTGTATTTCAATGTTATCGATGCCCGTTTAGGATTCCAAGACTGGGAATAGCCCCGTATGGTGATTCTAGTATTAGGAGCGTGTCTGGAAGTGGAATTGGAGGTCCGTAGGTCATTCAGGGTTACTTGGCAAAAAATGGAAATTTGAAGGTTTTTGGAAAGTTTGACCGGGAGTGGACTTTATGATATCATGGTCAAATTCTGATTTTGGAAGTTAGAGTAGATCCGTAATGTTGAATGTGACTTTTGTGAAAAATTCACAGTTAATCGTGCTTGATTTGATAGGTTTCGGCATTGAATGTATAATTTTGAAGTTCTAAAGTTCATTAAGCTTGATTTGGGGTGCGATTCATGGTTTTGACGTTGTTTGATGATGGCTTTGAATTGCTTACACACCTCGGGCTTAATAAGGATCAAGCCTCATATAGTTCTGGAGTAGAGACTTTGAGTAAGTAGCACTCACAGGAATCGCCCCATTATCGTATTGTAATGATACAACGAGACGGAAGATTGGACACTTACGATAGCTTGAATTTTGTGGCTTGATTTGAAGGATTTGAAAGTTTTAAGTTTCACTGATCGTCTTGAGCTTGGATCTTAGGCCCGCTAATGGGTTGGATGTCCCATAGCATTGTAGTTCGGTTTGCTGCTAAGAAAAAAGTTCCACGTTGCGGTGTTTGTTCCTACAAAACAGTTTAAATACATGCATACCAATATATTGTAATGTATAATATATTAAGATGCGATATGAATGATGCAGCAATGATAATGCTTGGCTGCCGGTGAGCCATTATTTGAGATTAGGACGATGTGATACTTGGTTTTGACTTGATTTGTTAGCGGGGTTGTGTACCATTCTGTAGCTGTCGGAGCATTTAAAAATCGTCTCCACTTGTTGGGAGAGCTTGATTGGTAGAGTCTAACGACCCGACCGGTCATTTTGGTCTTATGCACTTCGCTCGGTAGTTTGAGGGCATGAGTAGCTCCGTATGATGTATTATGAAGAATAAATTTTATAGTTTAAGCTTTAAGTTGGAAGAGTTGAGCAAGTTTGACTTTTTAATGTTTGATCTCGGATTGGCGTTTTGATGGTTCTGTTAGGCCCGTATGGTCATTTTGGACTTGGGCGTATGCCCAGATTTGCATTTGGATATTTCTAGAAGGCATCGGCACTATTTGGCGAAAGTTAAAAATTTGAAGGTTTGGAATATTCATAAGTTTGACTGAGAGTTGACTTTGATGTTATCGAGTTCGAATTGTAGTTCTATGGATTGGAATGGCTTCGTTATATCATTTGGGACTTGTGTGCAAAATTTGAGTCCATTCCGAGTTGATTTGACAAGGTTCGACACGAGTTTTGAAAGTTGAAAGAGTCAAAGTTCATTGAGTTTGATTTGAGGTGCGGTTCATGGTTTTGATGTTGTTATGAGTGATTTGAGGCCTCAAGTAAGCCTATGTTATGCTATGGACTTGTTGGTATGTTCGGACAGGGTCCCGAAGGGCTCAGGTGAGTTTCAGATAGGTTTGGGTTGTGTTGCGCTCCTTTTTTATGTTTCGACATTATTTCTTCAAGCATAAATGGTACCACATTAAGCATTAGATCGGTATCGTAATTTATTAACCATAACAACTGGAATCATCAAGTTTCGAAATCGTATGAGGAATATATGGTCATTTCACTAAGAATTAAGTTGCCAGATTTTTTTAGATTAATTAAAAAATTGCCACTGAATTCGTATTTAAAAATCTGCACTATTTTCAAATATTGAAACCAACATATCTTCTTCATTATAAAGATCAAATAGAGTGATTCAAAAGCGTAACTTGACTAGAATTTTACAAGAAATCCATTGGAAGCATCAAAAGTGAGTTTCAAGATCATTTGGCACACAACACGAGGCAGGACAACTAGGCAAAAATAGTTAATATCGAGGGTATGTTTATTTGGTCATAATTTTGAGTTGGAGAGCTTGGATTTGGGCAATTTTCACCATATGGATTGGGGTAAGTATTTTCTACTTGGGTTTGGTTATATTTCGTGAATCTATCTTCATTTTTGGTAATTGGATTGTGAACTTTAAAAAGAAAATTGGGTGATTTTGTGAAAAACTTCATAAAGCGAATTTTTGAATTTTGAACATCGATTTGGAGTCGGATTTGAGTGAAAATAGTATGGTTAGACTCTAAATTGAATGGGTTGTCGGAGTTTTTGAGTTTTGTCGGGTTCCGATGTGCAGTCCCGGGTTTGACTTTTGGGTTGATTTTGGGTGTTTGATTAAAGATTCAACTTTTATCAATTGAGTTTGTTCCTTTCGCATTATTTAAAGTATTTGAGTTGCTTTTGGCTAGTTTCGAGCCGTTCGTAGGTCGGTACATGTGTAATGGTATTTTGGAGCATCATTTTGCTTGCTCGGTATTGGATTTGGCTTGTTCGAGATAAGTAATACTTCTAAACTTGGTGCCGAGGGTATGAAACCCCGAATTAGGTGTTATGTGTTTAGTGTTGAGGTGACACACATGCTAGGTGACGGGCGTTTGGGCATGCACCAACTGAATTGTGACTCGTTATTTCTGTGGTACTCAATAGTTACCTAATCTTATCTACAACCACAAAATCTCTACGTACTAGCACTATTGAGCTGTAATCCATGTTAGAAACCATGTTTGGGCTATATGCTTATTCTGTTGGGATCCACCGAGGTCATATCTGCTGTTGAGTTATTTGCTTACATTGCAATTATATACTTAGTCATACGCATTCATTTGCATATCATATCTCAGTGTCTGTCACCATTTATTGATATATCACATCAACATTTTTGGGCTGATTTTCATGACATTGTGAGACCGAGAGGCTAGAGAAATTATGATTGAGTGAGACTAAGGGCCTGATTGTAAGGATATTGATGGGATCGGGATGCACACCGCAACAGTTTTATTGATTCATGAAGGGATCTGGCTGCACGCCGCGACATGTTTTTTGGTTCATGCCATGATTGGCTTATTATAGCACTTAAGCTGAAGAATCCCCTCCGGAGTCTGTACACCCCCCAGTGAGCGTAGGTATCTACTGAGTGCGAGTGCTGAGTGATTGGAAGGATTGAGCCACTGTTAGGACTGAGCGGCTGTGAGGACTGAGTGCACTGATACACTGAGAGTATATATATGGTTTTATCACTGTATTGTATCATAGTTGGCATGCATACATTGACATGTAGACGTAGAGATGTATTTTCCTCATGCCATTTGATAATGAAACATCTTATCTGTTGTTGAAAAGTTTTGGGAAAATTCACAGTTTTACAAACCTACTCATATTTTGGTGATTTCGGTAAAAGAATTAGGTTTTCACTAATATACTTGAAAAGCATGCCTATTTTTCCTGAACTGTAAACGAGTTGAGCATCTTATATCCGAGTATGTTTTTTGTATGATTATTATTATTTTGTTATGAACTGTTGTTGGCTATTGATGTTGGACTCCAACCTCTGTTACAACTCGTCACTATTTTCAACTTAAGGTTAGGTTTGCTACTTATTGAGTACATGGGGTCGGTTGTACGCATAGTACACTTCTGCACCTTGTGTGTAGATTTTGGATGCTGACATTGATGTGTATGATAGAAGCTAGCATTGAAGACGTACCTACGTTCTAGTTACAACTGCCTCTTGTTCGTGGTAATTCTATACTTATGAAAATTTGTTTATATACATTCAGATAGATGATGTATTTATTTCATACTAGCTTTGTAAACTCTAAATCTTAGAAGCTCATAATTTATTCTACCAGTTCTTGGGAATTCTTTATATAATAATTCAGTTGTATTATCATTTCTTCTCTTAATAAATATCATTTGAACTGGTTTATTTTTAGTGGCTTACCTAGCGGGTTGGGTTAGGTGTCATCACGACTAGTTGGATTTTTGGGAAGTGACATAGAGTTTGCCTCCGCTTGTCGGGAGAGCTTTGTAATGAGAAATGTCTTCACTTGTCGGGAGACATTTGTATTAAGAAACGTCTCTGCTTTTTGGGAGAACTTTCTACTGAGAAATGTCTCCGCTTGTCGGGAGAGCTTGATTTGTGGAGTGCGTCTCTGCTTGTTGGCAGAGCTTTACACTGATATGTAACGTAATCTCCGTTTAGGAATGATTGACTAAATCGTAATCATGTTTGAAGCTGCATGAGCAAAACGTTAAAACATTCAAGTTAATGGTAAATGAAATTAAAGCATGCCCAAGATATACTCTTGACTGCGAAACTAAGTTGCGGCCATCGATCGGCAGAACGTCGATGACAAGGTTTGCAACTGTCTACTCTAGCATCTGTTGCATCGAAGTGGCGATGTGAATTGCTTAGTTGGTGAAGTTTGCTATATACAAGGCTCCGATTGGAAAAGTCGATGTTCAATTTGTACAGAGCGCTCCGATTGATTGTTGGGAGAGATTTGCACTGATATGTAAAGTAATCTTCACTTGGGAATGATTGACTAAACCATATCATGCCTGAAGTTGCATGAGAAAAATGTTAAAACATTCAAGTTAATGGTAAATGAAATTAAAGCATGCCCAAGAGATACTCTTGACTGCAAAACTAAGTTGCGGCCATCGATTGGCAGAATCTCGGTGACGAGGTTTGCTATTGTCTATTCTAGCATTTGTTGCAATGGAGTGGCAATGTGAATTCCTTTGTTGGCTAAGTTTGCAGTTTGCTATATACAAGGATTTGATTGGCAATGCCGATGTTCGATTTGTACAGAGCGCTCCAATTGATTGAGCTGACAATTTGCTTTATACAGGACTTCAATCAACGAAATCGGGTTCGATTTGTACAGGATGCTTTTATATTGAGCAGACAGTTTGCTATGTACATGACTTCAATTGGTGAAGCCGATGACTCGTTTTGTACAAGATGCTCTGATTAGTTGAGAAGACGATTTGCTATGTACATGTTTTTCTGTATCAGCTGTCTGATTCTGAGGTACCTACAAAGGATTCATAAGTTAGCTTTAGCTGTACTAGAAAATTCTTAGAGAAAAAGGAAAAGAAATAGTCTTAGGCAAGTGGCGGATCTGTCATTTGCCCCAGTGTGCTCCTAGTGCTTCCTTACTCCCTGTTGACTCTGCACTCAAAGGAAAATTCTTAGTAGGGGAGAGGAAGTTGGTTTGCATCGACCACATTGTTGGTTTGCCCCGGCCTTGGACATGATTGCGCTGCAAAGTCCGGTAGATGGAACAAATTACTGTATAGGTAATTTTGTTTTAGAAAACATTTTGAAGATATCTTGTTTATTAAGGTAAATGCCGTTCTTCCGGATTATGACATGTTATAAAAGGTTCATTACACGTGATGTATCTTCTTGAAGACTTTGTCTAGTTGATGCTGATCTTCCGTGATGCTTCTGGCAACGCGGATGCTTATCATCGTGACTGTGTCCTAATTTGAACTAATGCATTAAAAGGCTTTTCCTAAGGTTATAACCGAACCCTTTCAAGTTTCTACGTATCCCAAACGGAATCAGGTCTGAACGTAGTTCATGGGTTATGATGAAACATAATGAAAATGGCCCAGCCTGACTCAGGCAACATGCGTATCCAAATGGAATCGGTCTAGAACGTAGTTCAATTACAAAAGATGACTGAATCTGATGAGGATTGCCTACGTATTCCTTTTATGAGGAAATCAAGTCGGCATAGTTCTTGAGCAACGTACAAAAGTGATATTTTGTTTTTCTATTACAAGAGAAAGGGGGAGAGAAACTGAACCCTTTGTAGGTCATATCCCTTTGCGGGAAGTCAAGTTGAACGTAGTTCTGCTACATCAAAACCTAACTCTATTTGTCTTCAGACATAGTATCTTTGATTGCGTTTGAGTTGATAGGCTTCGTGTTGACTTTTCCATCCATTTCTGCCAAGATTAGAGCTCCACCCAATAGTGCTTGGTGAACCACGTATGGAGCTTGCTTGTTTGGTACGAACTTTCCTTTGGCTTCTTCTTGATAGGGAAAGATTTTCTTCAAAACCCACTGCCCCGGTGTGAATTGGTGAGGCTTCACTTTCTTGTTAAATGCATTGGCCATCCTGTTTTGATATAGCTGACCATGACATACTGAATCCATTCTTTTCTCATCAATTAGCATAAGTTTCTTTTGCCTGACCCGTATCCATTATGTGTCATCTAACTTTGCTTCTTGAATGACTTTCAAAGACAGTATCTCGACCTCTACGGGTATCACAACTTCAATGCCGTATACCAACATGTACAACATTGCCCCATTGGATGTTCTCATGGTAGTCCGATAACCTAATAAAGCGAAAGGTAGTTTCTTGTGCCATTTCCTATAATTGTCTGCTATCTTTTGTAGAATCCTCTTGATATTCTTGTTGGCTGCCTCGATTGCCCCATTTGTTTGTGGTCTGTAGGCTGTAAAATTGTGTGTTATGAACCCAAATTCCCTCCGTAGAATGTCATGACGGCATCTAGTCTCTTAGACTAGGTAAGCCTAACAGTGAGAAAACATTAAATAAAAGCTTAAAATTTTAAAAATTCGACAATTTCATAAATAGACTATAAGCTCGATACGTACAATTCCCCAAACCCCGGTGAGATATAAGTCACAAGCTCTAGATACAATGCTGAACAATCCTATACATCACTGTCTATTAAAGCGTAAAGAAATAAGGAAAAATAGGGTAGAAAGGGACTCCGAGGCCTGCGGATACATGCAGGTGTACCTTGAAGTCTCCAAAATAAGAACCTCGGTGCTCTAATACCGGGACTGGTAAGTTGTACCTGGATCTTCACACAAGCATGTGCAAAAGCGTAGTATGAGTACACCACAATAGTACCCTGTAATGACCTGACTGGTCATTTTTCTTTCTAGAACCCCATTCACATAAATAATGCTTTCTGTACTTGCTTTAACTAATTTACGACTTGAGTGGATGGTTGGTTCGGGATTTGGAAGAGTTTGGGTTGAAATCGGAACACTTGGTTCCTTAAGGCTAGCTTAAAGGCCAAGTTTGCTTCGGTCAGCATTTTCAATAAACGACATCAAAATCGGGACTTGATGGTTCCAATAGGTTTGTATGATGATTTCGGACTTAGACGTATGCCCGGATTGGGTTTTGGATGACCCGGGAGCGTTTCAACGACTCATAGTGAAAGTCGGTTCTTGAATGTTTTAGAAGTTCTTTAAATTTGGTTTAGAGTGGGTTTTGGTGATATCGAGGTCCAAATAAAATTTCGAGACCGGGAATAGATCTGTAATGTCATATAACACTTGCACGCAAAATTTGGTATCATTCTGAGTAGTATAATTACGTTTCGGCACATTGGAAGTAGATTGAAGAACTTGAAGTTCATAAGTTTGATTCAATTGGTTTTAGAATGCGATTATTAGTTTTAATATTGTTTCGGGCATTCCGAGGGTACGAGCAAGTCCATTTTATGATTCCAAACTTGTTAGTATGTTCGGGTAAGGCCCCGGGGGCCCTGAGCATCTATCGGACGAGGATCGAACTAAGTTGCAAATTTGAGAAAGAGCTGAAGCTCCAGCTACTGTCATAACCGCACCTGCGGTTGGCCAACCGCAGGTGCGAGATTGTAGGTGTGGTTGGAGCATCGCAGAGGCGGCCCAAGGAGAGGGGCCCAGGTTCGCAGATGTGGCTCCTTTTTATGTAGAAGCAAGACCGGAGAAGTGGTCACCTGTCTGTAGGTGCGGCCCCAGTTGGCCCACCCCATTTTCGTAGAAGCGTACAATCGTCCGCAGAAATCGCAGATGCAGTCAACGCACCGTAGGTGAGGACATCGCAGAAGGGAATGAGTTCATTTAATAGAGGACTCAAGCCATTTTCACTCATTTTCTCTCACTCTTTGGGCGATTATTGCAGCATTTTGAGAGGGATTTCCACCTAGCTTTTGGAGATAAGTAATTCCTACCTATTGTGAGTTCAATACATAAATCTTGGGTAGATTCCAACCTAGGGTTTGACAAGAATGAGATTTCTACCACGAAAATTACCAAGAAACTTAGTCATAATCATATATCTATGTTCCTTAGATTATGGGTAACAACTTCCTTCGAAAATTTTCGAAATCCGGGCACGTGGGCCTCGAGGTGAATTTTAGGAATCTTGCCTTTGGGGTTGGGTAATCACTTTAATAGCTATAATATGAACTTTTGAACCTATAATGATTGTTTTTACATTATTTGAATAATTTCAGATTGTTCGGCTCCGGTTTGAGTGTTTAAGCCATTCTTGAGTTGGAAGTAGGCTCGAAACAAGGTAAGTCTCTTATCAAACCTTGTAAGAGAGAAATTTCCCCATAGGTGAAATTAATTAAATATGATTAATTGTGGGGGCTATGTACGTATGAAGTGATGAGAGTCCGTATGTAGCTACTATTTCTATTATGTCCGGGTAGTTTTAGGTTTACACCATGCTTTGCGGACACTATTATTTGATTATATGTGCTAATTGTTATGAAAAGAATTAAGTTGAGGAAATTCTAAGGATTTAAAGGCTTCAAGTTGAATTGTCTTCATTTTTTAAAGAGAATCAAGGAAGGATTATGATTTAAATGATAAAATTATGTTTGACCGCGTCACATGTCTGATTTGCGAGCGGGGTTATGTTTTACCGCCTCGCATGTATGATTCGCGAGCGGGGTGAATAGATCGATCTATGGTTCTCGCCGTTCGACCCTGTAGTGCACATTTTACTTTTATGTTGGATTGGGCCGAACTTCCTCGGTGGTATTTGTGTGTGATAATAGAACTGAAATCTCTTAATAGTTTGTATAATTTGCTGCTTGAAAGTTTAGTTGTTCTTAAATAAAGAAGGTGCTTGAATTCTTAGACATGATGGGAGGATTTTCCAATTATTATTCTTGTTTTGAGCTTGTTGTTGTTATCTACACACATCATGATTTACAACTTGAACTTCATATCATTATGTTGTTGGCCCTAGTAAGTATTGGAGTCGACCCCTCGTCACTACTTCTTCGAGGTTAGGCGAGATACTTATTGGGTACATATTTTTATGTACTCACGCTACACTTCTGTACTTGATTGTACATGCTTTGATGCAGGTGCATCTGGCCTTCAGTCTAGCGCGTAGATTTGACTCCCCAACTTGAGACTTCCCGGTAAGCTGCCCTTTTGAGCTGTTCTGCAGCAGCTGGAGTCTCTCTTATGTAAGGGTGTTAAATAGGTGGCCGTCCTGGGCCGGTTCGAGTTGAGAAAAAATGAAACCGGCCGGGTTTCAATTTGGGCCGGTTATGGGTTAGGGCTTATCGGGCATAACGGGGCCGGGTTCATCCGGGTAAAAAAATGAACCGTAAGGGTTACGGGTCCAAGGGGCCGGGCCGGGTTAGTGTTATTGTTTTTTGTATTTTGTATAACTATTGTAATTTATATTAATATAAAGTAAAAATATGAAGAATACATTGAAGATGGAAAAAATGCACTTATAATTTGCAAGTGCTTTTTTATTTCAAATTTACAAATTGAAGTTTGCATTTAACAATAAGTAAGTTAACAAAAAAAGTGTAAAACTAAATTTTCATTGCATAATAATACTTCAAATTAATCTAACAAACTAAAACATTAAGCATAAATACGTCTAATAATTTTAAAATAAAACAAATTATCTCAGATCAACTTAAATATGAATTTCTGGACGACGCTCAAGACAACTCTTCATATGCCTCCTTAAACAACCTGTGCCCACCTACTTTAGATGAAGATTTAAAACTAGACCACAGTTCTTGCACTTTACTTTGTGAACTTCTTCATTTTCTTCTACCACCTCAAAGTGTTCCCAAACATATAAACGCACTCTAGAAGTACGGGGCATGACTTAACTTGAATTGAGAATATGAATTTGAGAAATGAGAGATGAGTGAAGATATGAAAGGGGGTGTATTTATATTTTTTCAAAGGGCTAAATTAATAATTACAAAAAGTGTTATTTTATAAAAAAATTACCCAAAAGGGGCTATTTGTGCAATAATAACATTGGGCAACAACCATAAGGCTGACCATGGCCAACGTTCTTCAACCTTAAAGAAATATTGAAATTTAGCCGTTAAACCGGTCCAGTTAACCAGTTCTATAGGGATTGTGCTTGATAGGGTTTGACCTTTCCAGTTAACCAGGTGAATGAAAGTGAACGGACCAACCCCTAACCCCAGTAACCCAGCCTACCCCGACCTCCTATGTACCGGTCTGGGCCGATCCGAGTTTCAATCGGTCCGAAAATGGGTTGACCCAGCCCGTTTTACACCCTTACTCTTATGTCCTTATTTTCCTGTCTATTTCTTTCCCAAACAGTAGGATAGTATGATTTTGTATATTCTACTAGATTGCCAACATACTTGTGACTCCGGGTCTTGGCACACACGTTAGTAGACTTATGATTTTTGGTTTACTTTCATGATTTCAAATTCGTATTTATTGCTTCCATTTATTTGTGCTTAAATTTCAAACTCTTAATTTTCTTTTATCAATAAGGAGAAGGTATCACGTACTAATTATTTAAACGAGAATTCACTAGTTGATTAGTGTTGGCTTGCCTATCAATGGTGTTGGGCACCATCACGGCCTCGTATCGATGATTTGTTTGACCAGTTGCAGGGTGCTAGAGTGTTTTCTAAGATCGACCTAAGATCAGGGTACCATCAGTTGAAGATTTGGGACTCAGATGTTCCAAAGACCGCTTTCCGTACTAGATACGACCATTATGAGATTCTAGTCATGTCTTTCGGCTTGACTAATTCCCCCGCGACGTTTACAAATTTAATGAACCGGGTGTTCAGGCCTTATATTGATTCTTTTGTTATCCTCTTCATTGATGACATCTTGATTTACTCACGTAGCTTGGGGGAGCACAAGCATCATTTGAGAGTGGTGATTCAGACATTGAGAGAACAGAAGTTATATGCTAAGTTCTCCAAGTGTGAGTTTTGGCTAGAGTTTGTGGCATTCTTGGGGCATGTTGTATTAGGAGAGGGTATTAAGGTGGATCCCAAGAAGATTGAGGAAGTTCAGAGTTAGCCACGTCCCACTTCGGTGACTAAGATCAGGAGTTTCCTAGGATTAGCAGGTTATTATTGCCGGTTTGTGCAGAGCTTTTCATCCATTGTAGCACCTTTGTCTAGATTGACCTAGAAGGGTGCTCCATTCTGTTGGTCCGATGATTGTGAGGTGAGCTTTCAGAAGCTCAAGACCGCTTTGACTACAACACCGGTTCTAGTGTTGCCTTCTCGTTCGGGGATGTATATGGTGTATTGCGATGCTTCACGCGTTGCCTTGGGTTGTGTATTGATGCAGGAGGGGAGAGTTATTGCATATGCTTCACATCAGCTGAAGATTCAAGAGAAGAATTACCCTGTGCATGATCTAGAGTTAGCCGTGATTGTGCATGCTCTTAAGATCTAGAGGCATTACTTTTATGGAATGCCATGTTAAGTTTACACTGATCATTGTAGTTTATAACATTTGTTCAAGCAAAGAGATCTCAATTTGAGGCAGCGTAGATGGCTTGAGTTACTAAAGAATTATGACATCACGATTCTTTATCATTTGGGCAAGGAAAATGTAGCCGCAGATGCCTTAAGCAGGAAAACAGAGAGTATGGGTAGCTTGGCATTCATTTCAGCAGAGGAGAGGCCACTAGCTTTGGACATTTAGTCCTTGGCTAACAAACTTATGAGGTTGGATATTTTAGAGCCTAGCCGAGTTCTTGCATGTGTTGTTGCCCAGTTTCATTATTAGGACAAATCAAGGTTCGGTAGTTTGATGATCCGCATTTGGCAGTTCTTAGAGAGATGGTACTACAGGGTGGTGCCAAAGAGTTTTCTATTGGCGAGGATGGTGTTCTGCGACTCTAGGGTCACCTATGTGTTCCTAATATCAATGGCATGAGGGAGAAGATTCTAGGTGAGGCACATAGTTCACGATATTGTATTAATCCAGGTGCTACGAATATGTATCGTGACCTGAGACAACATTATTGGTGGCGGCGAATGAAGAAAGACATAGTGGAGTGTGTAGCTAGGTGGTTAAATTGCTATCAGGTCAAGTATGAGCACCAGAGGCCAGGGGCCTACTTCAGCAGATGACTATACTCAAGTGGAAATGGGAGCGCATTACTATGGATTTCATAGTTGGGTTGCCATAGACTTTGCAAAAGTTTGATGCAGTTTGGGTCATTGTCGATAGGTTGACCAAGTCGGCACACTTCATTATCAAGATGGCTCCATTTGAGGCTTTATATGGTCAGCGATGTCGTTCTCCTATCGGGTGGTTTGAGCCCGGAGAGGCTAAGTTATATGGTTTGGACTTGGTGAAAAATGCCATGAAAAAGGTAAAGTTAATCCAAGAGCGACTTCGCACAACATAGTCCAGGCAGAAGAGTTACATGGATCAGAAGGCGCGAGAAAAATACCAAGGTGTGTAGGCCTATTTGAGGTGTTGAGGCGAGTTGGGGAGGTTGCTTATGAGATTGCCTTACCCCCCAGTCTCTCCGGGGTTCATCTAGTTTTCCACGTGTCTATGGTGCAGAGGTATCATGCCGACTTGTCTCATGTGTTAGACTTCATCACTATTCAGCTAGATAAGAGCTTCAGTTAAAAGGAGGGGCCAGTTGCTATTGTTGATAGACAGGATCGCCAGTTGAGATCCAAGAGGATTACTGAGAAAATAGTTTAGTGGAGGGGCCAACCAGTCGAAGAGGCGACCTGGGAGTTTGAGGAGGACATGCAGAGCAGATATCCACACTTATTTAGCACTTGAGGTATGAATCTAAACCCGTTCGAGGACGAACATTAGTTTAAGAGGCGGAGAATGTAATGACCCGACTGGTCGTTTAGCTTTCTAGAATCATGTTACCCTAAATAAGACTTCCCATACTTGCTTTTACTGATTTACGACTTGCGGTGATGATTGGTTTGGGATTTGGAAGAGTTTGGGTTGAAATCGGAACACTTGGTTCCTTAAGGCTGGCTTAAAAGGCCAAGTTTGACTTTGCATCAACATTTTGAGTAAACGACCTTGGAATCGGGATTTGATGGTTCCAATAGGTTCGTATGATGATTTCGGACTTAGGCGTATGCCCAGATTGGGTTTTGGATGATCCGGGAGCATTTCGATGCCAAATAGTAAAAGTTGGTTCTTGAATGTTTTAGAAGTTCTTTAAATTTAATTTAGAGCGGGTTTGGGTGATATCGAGGTCCAAACGGAATTCCGAGATCGGTAAAAGATCCGTAATGTCATTTAAGACTTACAAGCAAAATTTGGTATCATTCCGAGTAGTATAAGTACGTTTTGGCATTTTGGAAGTAGATCGAAGAACTTGAAGTTCATAAGTTTGATTCAATTGGTTTTAGGGTGTGATTCTTAGTTTTAATGTCGTTTGGGGCATTTCGAGGTTCGAGCGAGTCCGCTTTATGATTCCAAACTTGTTGGTATGTTCGGGCGGGGCCCCGAAGACCCTGAGCGCCAATTGGACAAGGCTCGAACTAAGTTAAAAATTTGAGAAAGAGCTGAAGCTCCAACTGCTATCATAACCGCACCTGCGGTTGGCCAGCCGCAGGTGCAAGCTCGCAGGTGCGGTTGGAACATATGTGGCCCAAGGAGAGAGGCCTACGTTCCGCAGATGCAGCTCCTTTTTCCGCAGAAGCAAGACCACAGAAGCGGTCACCTGTCCGTAGATGCGGCCCCAGCTAGCCCACCCCATTTTCGCAGAAGCGGACAATCGTCCGCAGAATCGGGACCACAGGTGCGGAAATCGCAGAAGGAAGTGAGTTCATTTAATACGGGACTCAAGCTATTTTCACTCATTTTCTCTCAATCTTTGTGCGATTATTAGAGCATTTTGAGATTTCCCCCTAGCTTTTGGAGGTAAGTAATTCCTACCTATTGTGAGTTCAGTACATAAATCTTGGGTAGATTCGAACATGAAAAATGGTAGGAATCATGGGTTAGATGAAAAACCTAGGTTTTGACAAGAATGAGATTTCTACCACGAAAATTACCATGAAACTTAGTAATAATCATATATCTATGTTCCTTAGGTTATGGGTAATAACTTCCTTTGAAAATTTTCGGAATCCGAGCATGTGGGCCCGTGGGTAAATTTTAGGAATCTTGCCGTTTGGGTTGGGTAATCACTTTAATAGCTATAATATGAACTTGTGAACCTATAATGATTGGTTTTTACACTATTCGAATAGTTTCGGATTGTTCGAATTCGGTTTGAGGATTTGAGCACATTCTTGAGTTGGAAGTAGGCTCGAAACGAGCTAAGTCTCTTTTCTAACCTTATAAGAGGGAAATTTCCCCATAGGTGAACTTAATTAAATGTGATTTATTGTGGGGCTATGTATGCACGAAGTGACGAGAGTCCATATGTAGCTACTATTTTTGTTATGTTCGAGTAGTTTTAGGCTTACACCATGCTTGTGGACACTATTGTTTGATTATATATGCTAATTGTTATGAAAGGAATTAAGTTGAGAAAATTCTAAGGATTTAAAGGCTTCAGTTGAATTGTCTTCATTTTTGAAAGAGAATCAAGGAAGGGTTATGATTTAAATGATAAAATTATGTTTGACCCGTCGGGTGCATGATTTGCGAGCGGGGTTATGTTTTACCGCGTCGCATGTATGATTCGCGAACGAGGTGAATAGATGCATCTATGGTTTGCACCGTTCGACCCTCGGTAGTGTACAATTTACTTTTATGTTGGATCGGGCCGAACGTCCTCGATGGTATTTGTGTGTGATAATAGAACTAAAATCTCTTAATAGTTTGTATAATTTGGTGCTTGAAAGTTTGGTTGTTCTTAAATAAAGAAGGTGCTTGAATTCTTAGACACGATGGAAGAATTTTCCAATTATTATTCTTGTTTTGAGCTTGTTGTTGTTATCTACACACATTATATTTTACAACATGAATTTCATATCATTAAATTGTTGGCTAGTAAGTGTCGGAGTCGACCCCTCGTCACTACTTCTTCGAGGTTAGGCGAGATACTTACTGGGTACATATTTTTATGTACTCACGCTACACTTCTGTACTTGATTGTACAGGCTTTGAGGCAGGTGCATCTGGCCATTGGTCCGAGGCGTAGATTTGACTCCCCAGCTTGAGACTTCCCGGTGAGCTGCCCTTTTGAGCTGTTCTGCAGCAGCTGGAGTCTCTCTTATGTCTTTATTTTCCTGTCTATTTCTTTTCCAGACAAAAGGATAGTATGGTTTTGTTTTTTCTACTAGATTTCCCACATACTTGTGACACTGGGTCTTGGCACACATGTTAGTAGACTTATGATTTTTGGTTTACTTTCATGATTTCAAATTCGTATTTATTACTTCCATTTATTTGTGCTTAAATTTCAAACTCTTAATTTTCTTTTATCAATAAGGAGAAGTTATCACATGCTAATTATTTAAACGAGAATTCACTAGTTGATTAGTGTTGGCTTGCCTAACAATGGTGTTGAGCGCCATCACGACCCAATATGGAATTTGGGTCGTGACATACTCAATAAGTGCCAAGCCTAACCTCGATAGAGTAATGACGAGGTCAGGTCAAGGCCCTACTGGAGATATAAGAAACAAGACATGAGATATAATGATATAATGAAAATGACAGGGAAGTGAAACAATAAAGAATTTTACAGAAGTAACAACACGAAATCAAGGAAGCTAATACAACACGAAAGGAAAGCAAGGATTTTAGATGTTAAGGAAACAACAAGCAAACAATATAACAAATAGAGAAGATCAACTGGGGCACTCCCGAGGTATCACCTTGTAGTCCCAAATCATTAAAATAACTCACAATCTTTCCTTATATCACCGCGTGAGCCTTTACATTTTTATTTTGAAAATCATTTTCCCAAAATAGCACCCCACATTTTAGCCCACCTTATCACACTACATGGCTTCTAGTAGTTCCCCTATTAGCCACGCATATCAAGTCCACTTTATCTCACCGCATGCATTTCAATACCTAGACCTTATACCACCACATGCATATCAATAATCACAACAACACAGCAGAAACCTCGTGCAAATAGTAACAACAACACGACAAAAACCTCGTGCACACAACCAAACAATCACCTCAACAATAACACGAAAGCTAAAACATAACAACTAAATAAAATGAAACTTCACAACTTACACCTTGCCGCAATAGAAAACCATGACCTTTGCAACTCAACACCAAACTCAATAGCAAGATATTTCAAGTAAAGATATTCCCTAGTTAAATAGGGAATACAGAACTAAGAAAGCATGTAATTCAACTAAACATGTAGTACAAGTTGCAAAAAAGAGATAAGACAAGTAGACATGTGAAATTAGGCTAAACATGGTGATTATAACATGCTAAAGTAACTCAATTAAGGAATGATAAGGAAACTACACAGCTAAAATCAAAAATTCAACATTTAGCCCGTGTACGCACTCGTCACCTTACATACACGGCCTTCAAATATCACAAATTATCACAACAGTACCAAATCCTAAGGAGAATTTCCCCAACACAAGGTTAGACAAGTCAATTACCTCAAACCACGCTAAATCAATCAATTATAAGGCCTTTCCCTTTATTTTCCTTCTCCGAGCGGCTCGAATCTAGACAAAATAATTTTATACTATAAATATAACTATAAAAAACTAATTTAAATAATGAAATAATGATCTTAGCAAAGAATCAAAAAATTGTCCCAAAAAATCAACCCGGGCCCGCATCTCGAAACCCTTCCAAAATAATAAAATCCAAACACCCATTCGATATCGAGTCCAACCATACAAGAATTATACAAGTTCGATACCAAAATCTCGCTCAAATCCCTAAAATTTGGCCTAATAAGTTTCCTCCATTTTTCCCAAATTTTTCAACCTAAATCCCTAATTAAATGATGAAATCAAAGATTGATTAGTGGAATTTAATCAAAAATGAGCTAATAACTTTTACCCCAACAATCTCTCTAAAAATCCCTCGAAATTTCTCCTCAAATCGATCTCTCTAAGTCCAAATTATGAAATATAAAATAAACCCTCAATTTTTAAACTTAAGTTATGTTGCCTAGTTAATTACACATCGCGATCGCAGAAATTCCCTCGCAATCGCGTAAAACAAAATTTTCATCAGTTCAAAAACCTTATACACAAACACGGAAGACTGATCGCAAATGCGGTGAGAAACTTTTCTAAGTTTACGCGATTGTGTGAACCAAATCGTGACCACATAGAGCAATTCACTTACTTCCTAGACCTCCCCTTCCTTCATTGTGAACACGTCACCACCCACGCGTTCGCGATGCACTGACCTACCAAGCTTCGCAATCGCACAAGCCCTATCACGATTTCATAGCACCAATCCACGCCTGCCAAATCTTAGAGCATTGTGATCGCGGCCCTTCTTCCGTGATCGCATAAGAGGAAACAAGAACTGGGAGGCACCAGAACTTCAGCCTTTCCTAAATGATCCAAAATGCATCGAACATGGGCCGAATTACACCCGAGGCCCTCAGGACCTCAACCAAATATACCAACAAGTCCTAAAACATCATATGAAAATGCTCGAAGCATCAAATCACATCAAACAACTCAAAAATCATGAATCGTGCATCGATTCAAGCCTAAGAACTTATGAATATCCGAATTTCAAAAACTAATGCCGATTCCTACCCAAACAACTCCTATCGACACCAAAGTTTGCACAAAAATCCTAAATGACATTACGGACCTATTCCAACTTTCGAAATTGGGCTCCGACCCCAAAATCAAAAAGTTCGCTCTCAGTCAAACTTTTCAAAATCTTTCGACTTTCTAACTTTTGTCAATTAATGCTGAAATGACCTACAGACCTCCAAATCAACATCCGGACACGCTCCTAAGACCAAATCACCCTACAGAGCTATTATAACAATCAAAAATCCATTTTGGAGTTGTCTTCACATAGGTCAAACTACGGTTAACTCTTATGACTTAAACTTCCACTTTAGGGACTATGTGTCCTATTTCACTCCGAAACTCACCCAAAATCAAAACCACACATCTCGGAAAGTTACTTAACCAAAATATATTATATAGGAAGCAATATATAGGGGGATAAGGGCTAATACACTCAAAATGACCATCCAGGTCATTACATTGTGGTGGATGATTCTAAATTTCTCGCAGATTTCTTTCATGAGGTCGTTGTTGAGGTTAGCAGCATTGTCAATGATAGATTCTGGTATCCCAAATCTACAGACAATGTTATTTCGGACAAAGTCTTCCATAACCTTCCTCGTAAAGGCCTTTTAAGTAAATGCCTCAACCCATTTGGTGAAGTAGTCGATAGCTACCAAGATAAAATGATGTTTGTTTGATGCAGCATGCTCTATAGGTCCAATTACGTCCATTCCCCAAGCGGCGGACAGCCAAGGGGAACCCATTACGTTTAACTCATTTGGTGGAACCCAGATGAAATCGCCGTGAATCTAGCATTGGTGACACTTCTGCACGTAGCGGAAAATATCGATTTCCATAGTCATCCAAAAGTATCTGGCTCTTAAAATCTTCTTGGCTAATGTGAACCCGTTCATGTGGGGTCTGCATGTCCCTGTATATATTTTTTCCAACAATCTGGTTGCTTCAACATCGTCTACACATCTCAAAAAACCAAAGTCTAGGGTCCTCCTGTATAGGACTTCCCCGTTGAGGAAAAAGTGATTTTTACAGCCTCCTGAGTTCTCGCTTTTGACCATTAGTAGCATTCTCCGGTTATTCTCTGGTTGTGAGGAATCTCTTGATGTCGTGATACCATGGTTTACCATCTGGTTCTTCATATACATGGAAGCAATATGCATGTTGAATCATAGATGACAAGGTTGCAAGGGTGTCGGCAAACTCATTCTAAATCCTGAGGACATGCTTGAACTCAATCTTTGTTAACTTTTTGCACAGCTCCTTCATGCAGTGCAGGTACGACAGTATCGTGACATTCTTGGGGGACCATTCTCCTTAAACTGGATGTATGAACAAATCAGAATCTCCTATGACCAAAAGTTCTTTGATATTCGTGTTGACTGCCATTCTGATCCCAAGGATGCAGGCTTCGTATTCAACCATATTATTGGTGCAAGGGAATCTTATCTTTGCCAATGCTGGATAATGCTCTCCAGATTCCAAAATCAGGACAACCCCAATTCCAACTCCTTTGAAGTTTGATGCTCCATCAAAAAACATTCTCCACACAGGGTATGATTCTGCAATATCTTCTCCAGCAAATAATACTTCTTCATCGGGAAAATACATGGTAAGCAATTTGTAATCCCCATCCAATGGATTTTCTATGAGGTGGCCGGCTAAAGCTTGTCCTTTGATAGCTTTGTGAGTTATGTACACAATGTCAAATTTATTGAGGAGAATTTGCCATTTAACTAGTTTTCTGGTAGTCATTGGCTTCTGGAAGATGTACTTGAGCAGGTTGAGCCAAGATATCAAATGCATGGTGTACGCTGACATGTAATGCCTTAACTTCTGAGCAATCCATGTTAAAGCACAACAAATGCATTTCTATCAGGGTATATTTGGCCTCGCATGGCATGAACTTCTTACTTAAGTAGTAGATGGCCTGCTCATTTCTCCCAGTTTTGTCATGCTTTCCCAACACACAACCGAAGGTGTTATCCAAGACTAGAAAATAGAGCAACAATGGCTTCCCTAGTTCGGTAGGAACCAACACTGGCAGCTTTGAGAGATACTCGTTGATTCTATCGAAGGCTTTTTGGCACTCTTCTTCCATTTTGTGGTGGCATCTTTTTTCAATAGTTTGAAAATGGGTTCACAGATTACCGTGGACTGCGCTATGAAACGACCAATGTAATTCAATCTACTCATAAAACTCATGACATCTTTCTTGCTCTTCAGTGGCGGTAATTCCTGAATAGCCTTGACTTTTGATGAGTCCAATTCTATCCCCTTATTACTTATAATGAAGCCAATAGTTTTCCAGCGGGGACTTTGAACGCACACTTTGCTGGGTTTAACTTCAAACTGTACCTTCGTAGGCATTTGAAAAATTTTCTCAAGTCATCCAAGTGCTACAAACGCTTTTTAGACTGTATTATGGTGTCATCCACATACACTTCGATCTCCTTATGAATCATGTCGTGAAAAAGGGTCATCATGACCCTCATGTAGGTGGTGCCGATGTTCTTGAGACCGAACGACATGACTCTATTACAATAGACTCCCCAAGGTGTGGTGAAAGCCGTTTTCTATGCATTTTCCTTATGTATCAAGATTTGATGGTACCCATGAAACAATCCACAAATGATTGCAGTTCATGCTTTGCACATTTGTCGATGAGGATGTGGATATTCGGGAAAGGGAACTCGTCTTTTGGACAAACTTTGTTAAGATCTTGGTAGTCCACACTTATTTTGATCTTTTCGTATTTCTTGGGTATTGGGACGATGTTTTCCAACCAACTTGGATAGTTTGTGACCCTTACTACATTCGCTTTTATCTGTTTTGGTCACTTCTTCCTTTATCCTTAGACTTAAATTAGGTTTGAACTTTTTGGGTTTCTACATGACTGGCGGTCTGGTAGGATTAGCGGGCAGTCGATGTAAGATAATGTCAGTGCTTAATCCCGGCATGTCATCACAGGACCATGCGAACACATCGATGTACTATCGGAGGAGCTCTACTAGTTTTTTCTTCTACTCGGGTACTAGGTGGATGCTGATTCTGGTTTCTTTTGCATCTTCTTCTCTTCCAAGATTGACCACTTCTATTTTTTTGAGATTGAACTTTTTCTGACTCTCCAACTCCTCGATCTCCTATGGGAGATTGTCGGGCATCATGCTCTTGTCATACTCCTCGTAATCTGGGCCATTTCTCTCAATAGTTTTGTTACATGTCATAATCATGGAATGCGGGTTTTTAGTTGGTTGATTACTGAAAAGAAAAAGAGGCAAATGACAAAAAAGGTACAGACATGATAAAGGCCTCAATTGACCATGCGCTTTTCAAAGGAAAAGCTTTACAGTTCCATACTACCAAGACTCCCGGCGAACCAAAGATGGAATGGCGGTCCAATTCCGCAGCTCTTCCCTTGGTTCAGCATCCCTGATAGTTGGTATGTTGATGTAAGTCCTTTCACAGTATTCTTCAATCATATTCATGAACAACTTTCCCATCCCGTTGATGATATCATCTGTCGCGCCCCGTTTTTTCCCTTCGCGAAGAGAGAGGTCTAGGTTTCGACGTTCATAGGGGGGGGTAATAACTCATTTCCTTTGGGATTTGGGTTTTTGAAGAGTCGTCACCTAACGGATTATGATGCATTAGGGAACCTACAACGATTAATTCTTAGACTAGTTTGCATTACCAGAGATTTAGGGTAAGGTCTCGAAATAACCTTGAGAGGAAGGTGTTAGGCATTCCTCTCGGTCCACAACGGTGGGTCCCGGCAGAACTTATACTTATGAATTAGTCCTTTAAACAAATAAATAGTTTAAACACATACTTGCAAAAAAGGCATGTTTTGAACAGGTTGCACATATATAAAGAAAGTAAGATTTATTTAAACGATGGGAATTGGGAAAGAGGGGTCCTAGGTTGGCTAGCTTACAGGATCACCCCACACAATGCCCGATAATCACTCCTCAATGAGGGGCTACACGTGACATTAGCGCGTAGTCATCATATCCTTACTACCCAATTTCCTCCCCTTGGTCATAACCTAAAGCTTTCTAGAAACCTTGAAAATGTCCTATGCGTGCACTACCCGTCCCTTCCTCGTGGCCTTGAAGGTATTTTCGGGCCTCAACTTTTGGGCAGTTCTAGACCATCCTAAGTTATTTAAAGGAGGAACGTCTATGCATCAATCAAAACAATTAGGACTACACATAAAGAATGGATAAATAATGGCTCACATTTTGACCTCCACAAGCAGGACAAACAAGTGCACGTCTCAAACAATTGTTTCAGGTATTTAATAAAACTTAGAACATAATATCCAGGTGAGCAAGAATTATGCAGAATGAATTAGGACCAAGTGCCAAAGACCTATTATCTTGCCTACTGATTTTAAACCTGTTAAATCTGGGCAGTCTCAGATAACAAAGTGCAGTTTTATAGTTGCAGCATTTTAATTGCCATATAGGCTTGCCTAAGCGCATAATAGTGACGTCCTAAAAGCATGATATCTATATTGATTAGGAATGCAGTAAAACAATGAACAATTTTTAAATGGGTGACTTGTGATCCTATAGACATGTTTTCTAGCGGTACTAATTTAAAGCAGTGTTTGAAAACTTATTAAAGAAACGAACAGATTAATTAATTAAACCAATTCAGAATGAACAAACATGAATTAAAATAATTTATTTAACTAAACTGCTTTTAAGTTATATAGGCATGATTTCTACTAGAGCTTATTTTAATTCATATAGGCATGGTATCTAATTATTAAATGCCGACTTCTGAACTTATAGGCATGATTTGTAAGGAGACGAATGTGAATACATGCTGTAACTGAACTTCAATTACTTTAAATTCTATAGGCATGATATATAATGATAAAGCTGATTTTAACCTTATAGGCATGATCTCTATTATTAAAGCCATTTAGATCCTATAAGCATAGTTTCTAATATTGTGAAAAGAAAGCAAACATGGCAAACACATTGAGTTAACACAACCCTATAGGCATGGTATCTACCCAAGTTACCCAACATATATATAACTACCTACCCTTTTTCACTAATCACCCCAATGTTGTTTACAATAATTATTATAGTTCAATGAATAAAAATACATAAATAAACAGGAGTTAATCTATAGGGAGCCTACAGTAGGCCCAAATAACTTTCCAAGCCTCCAATAGCCTTAAATACCAAAGTTCTATAGATAATTTCATGTCTAGGTGTGTCAGAGTTCCCTAAGGACCTCAAGGATCCCGGGCAGTGCTCACACCTACACCTTTTCTCAAATGATAACTGATTTAGGTGTAGTATGGAAAGGCCAGCTCTGACATGCCAGAGTTCAGAGAAATCTCAAGGATCTTAAGGTAGTACACATGCTAGAGGGGCAGAGCCTAATATTCTAAGAGTAATGTGAGAGTGCATGATGACTTTGAAAGAGTTTGGTAAACAGTAGAAAGAAGGACTTAGTAATAGAAAGAATTTTATGAAAATCAGAACATAGTTAGAGTAGGAATAGTTTGAGAAAACATGAAGAACATTTTTTAAAAAAAAAATCAGAAAGCAAGTCAAAGAACACACAGTTTTAGCACAGACCTCACACAAGGGAATGGGGTAGGGGGACTCCTAGAATGCACCTTAGTGATGGCAATCAAATACACAGATTGTAGTTGCAAAGTTAAGTTGAGAACACATAGATTTTAGACACAAATAGGATCTCATTAGTAAAATAGAATAAACTGGACTTAGATGAACAAACTAGACAAACACTTCATGAAACA
The DNA here is from genome assembly GCF_000393655.2 of Nicotiana sylvestris. Classification (NCBI taxonomy): domain Eukaryota; kingdom Viridiplantae; phylum Streptophyta; class Magnoliopsida; order Solanales; family Solanaceae; genus Nicotiana; species Nicotiana sylvestris. The sequence goes on along the minus strand of NC_091063.1, from coordinate 74,369,519 downwards.
TTCAAGGTTTTAGAAATACCGATCATATACAGAACATGCAGAATTTTGTCATGATGGGTGAAATCATAAACACACAATGCAGCTTGGGACATGTTAGTGAAACAATTATTTAAAGCAGGATTGACAATGCTAAACAGTATAATAGCTATAGCCTTTAACAAAATAAGCTTCAACATGCTTTTGTGATACAGTAATCTAGATATGCTGATTGCATATTAAGTAGAATACCACATAGAATTAGAAATTACAAACTGATGAACTACAGTAACAAAGAAAACACATAGTTTGGAATGTGAATTGAATCAGAATATACTAGTTAAGAAGAGAATACAGAGTATAGAGTAGAGATGGTGCAAGTGGCTAGCCTTGGCTTACAGTTGGCTGGACTAATAAGAATTGCAAGGAACATAAGAGAATAGAGGACTTTTGAGAGTATAATAGTGTAGATGAACTAGTGTTCGCTGTTTAGAACTAAAAATAAGAGGGGGTTTATATAGTAATCAAAAGCTTAACAAATAAGGTAAGAGATCAATTAAGTAGCAAATCAAGGAAGTCACATATAAATCAGCAAGTCCTTCCCTTCATCAAGGGACAATCAAATCAACAATAAAAGCATGCTACGTATTTAAGGAAAAAAATCAAGTGAGGTTTGGGTATAGAGTAGGTAATTAGGGGTAAAGGAAAAGAAGTGTTAATTAAGGAAACAAATCAGTAAGAATCGGCAAAACATAAACAAAGCAAGGAAAAATTAATTAAGGCAAGCAATTCAATCAAATCGAGTAAAGAGGTAAGTTGAAAGTTTAAGGGGAAGTGTTCAAATTAAACCAGGAAATACGGAATTCGGAATAATCAAGGGTTCAATCAAAGAGAAAGTCATGAAAGAGTCAGCAATTTTAGCATATAAAATAAGGCAAGACATGAATAGTCAGAAATCGACACATAACTTTAACAAAACAAAAAGTTAAACGACACTGATTCAAGGAGAAAGATACAGGTCTTAATAGGAATGGTCAGGATGAAAAAACGCATATAGAATCAGTGAAAGGGTTGAACTAAGAAATTCAGTAGAAGCATATTAGGACAAGAAAATCACGAGAAGCCACAAGAACCCAAAGCAAGAACACAATCAGATGTACCAGTACTCAGAAACAAAACAAAGAACCCCCCAAAAAATTAAGGATTTCAGTACAAGCGAGCTAAGGTTGTAGAAGACTTATAAAATCAGTCAAAACATATGAGAAGCAGAATATTAAATACAAAATGTCATCAAACATTTTGTAAAAGAAATTCCGGAAACCCTAGTTTAGAAAAAAGATGAAAATCACTTGAAAATCATACGATTCTTGTAAAGAACCTCAAGGTTGTTGTAGAACTCACATGAAACAATTTTAAATCCTCTCAAATCTATACAGATCTAAGAGGTTCAAAAAAAGAAATTAGGGTTTTGAAGAGAACAACACAGAGGTAAAGAAACATGCTTAGAAAACCATAGATCATAGTCAATATAGGACGATCTTACTCTGAATCACACTGGAATAGCCTGAAACAGGAGAGGGAGGAACCATAGATGTAAGCCAACTAGCCCTGGTCCCTTGAGGGCCCTAGAGATGGAAAGATTAACGTGAGGGAGGCCATTGGAGGCCTGGGGGGTTAGTGAGAGATCATCGTAGACAGCCATGGACGAGGGTCAGTGAGGTTTGATTAGGGTTAGGTTTGAGAGAGTTTGAGAGCAGAGATGGGTTTCAGGGCGGCGAATAGTGTAGAATAGTAGGGTTAGAAGGGGGGGGGGGTTTCTTTTAGGTTTATTTTAGGAAGTGTCGTTTGTGGACGTTGATCTTTATGATCAACGACCGAGATTAAACAGTATTGGTGGCTGGATCATGTCTTAAGGGTTTGAGCCGGGTAATTTAATTGGGGATTGAGCTGGTAATTGGGCGAAATTAGGGCTGAAATTGGAAATAAAATAGGCTAGATTTTAAATAGCCACTTTTAATAGTTATATAATTTATAAAAAATAATAAATGATTTCCAAAAATATTTTTGTGTACTAAAAATGATTTAAAATAATTTTTTAACATTTTAAAAATATAAAAGATCAGTTTATGCATCAATGATGTAATTATGCATTATTAGGGCTATTATTGCAAAGATATGCAATTTAGCCTAAAATGTAAATGCAATTATAAAAATGCACTAAAAACGATTGAACACTATTTTTGCATAAATAAAGAATTTAGATGACTAAATCACTACAAAAATAATTTGAAAGATAATTATTGGAAATTTTATAAATAAGAAAGAAGAAATAAATCAATTTGGAGCTTTTAAAAATTATTAAAATGCTTATGCGTGCTTGTAACTGCATATGTGGTATTTTGAAAGTATATATATATGTTAAAAACATACGAGGAAATATTGGGTATCAACAGTTGCCCTTTTTTACCCGGGAAGCATGAAAGAGTTTTCGGGTAAAGAAATGATGGCCAATTTTGACCGGATGGGAAGTTTTGAAAGACAGAGGCCAGAATCTGGTCTTGAGTTGCCTACATATCCCTGGTTTTACAAGAATTAGGTCATGTGTAGTTCTGGATTCATTTGCGGAATATACCGATGAAGTCATTGCTAGAACGGACACGGGATGCAAGAGCGACTATGGTGAACGGTTAAGGTTTTAGATAATTGAAGGAACTGGAGCGAGGTCACTCCTGCTAGGATAGCGGTTGCTTGTTGGTCACCTGCAGATGAAAAGATTCTACCGACATATGTTTGTCCAAAAATTTAAACATGATGTAGATTCCCTTTGGACTATGAAGGTTGTCTTTGGATGGTTAAAGATGACGTCCTTAGACCATGACGTCCTAGGCCATGAAATGTTGTTCTCGGGCCATGCAAATGGTGCCTCCGAACCATGATGCCTTTGAATAATGATATGCAAATTTGAGAGATCCTCAGCCATGACATGGTGTCTTCTGGCTATGAGCATGATGCCTTTTAGACTATGATGCCTTTGGATAGATTGACAATATTTCAGCCCATGAGATGCAATAATATGATGTTAACAAAACAAGGCTTAGTCTTGTGAAATGAAGGGCAAAGCTTAGCCCGATTGAAAAGCAAATAGATAGTACTAGAAAAGAGCAATATTTATGTAAGGAAGGACAATGCTTAGTCCCATGCAGATAGGGAGGCAATGATTAGCCTCATGCAAATGTGGAGGCAGGGATTAGCCTCATGCAGGTGCAGAGAGGCAAGGATTAGCCTCATGCAGATGTGGGGAGGTAAGGATTAGCCTCATACAAATATGGAGGCAGGGATTAACCTCATACGGATGTGGAGGCATGGATTAGCCTCATGTAGATAGGGAGGTAGGGATTAGCCTTATGCAAATATGGAGGTAAGGATTAGCCTCATGTTAATGTGGAGGAAAGGATTAGCCTCATGCATAATAGGGAGGCAAGGGTTGGCTTCATGCAAGTATGGAGGTAGGGATTAGCCTCATGCAAATTGCGGAGGCGGGGATTAGCCTCATACAGATGGGGAGGCAAGGATTAGCCTCATGCAAATAGGGAGGAAGGGATTAGCCTCATGCAAATGGGGAGACAAGGATTAGCCTCATGAAAATTGTGGAGGCAGGGATTAGCCTCATGCAAATATGGAGGTAGGGAAGTAGCCTCATGAAGATATGGAGGCAGAGATTAGCCTCATGCAAATATGGAGGCATGGATTAGCCTTATGAAAATAGGGAGGCAAGGAATAGGCTCATGCAAATATGAAGGCAAGGATTAGCCTCATGCAGATAGGGAGGCAAAGGTTAGCCTCATGCAGATAGGGAGGCAAGGATTAGCCTCATGCAAATATGGAGGCAAGGATTAGCCTCATGCAATTATGGAGGCAGGGATTAACCTCATGCAAGTATGGAGGCAAGGATTAGCCTCATGCAGATAGGGAGGTAGGGATTAGCCTCATGCAAGTATGGAGGCAGGGATTAGCCCCATGTAAATATGGAGGCAAGGATTAGCCTCATGCGATTATACGGGACGGGGCTTAGTCCTATGCAAAGAACGAGTAGCAAATACGAGTAGTATATGTCTCAGCTAGAGATATATTCGGTGTCTGATGGCCCAATGGATAGTGATCTTGTATTGTATATATATTTATGGACCCTATCGTTACGTCAGATGTGCATGCGTTCAAAGAAAAACTGTAAGTTTTGTGAGGGGGAGGTTGGTTCGTGCTTCTATCTGCTGGCCTAGCTTTGTTCCATTCTGAAGGCCTTGTTTGAGTTTCCCTGGGTAACACCTGACTGTTTATCGAAATAAAGTTTTTTTTTCAAAAAATATGCAATTATTGATAAAAATAGAGTCATTTTAGAAACATATTGATATATATCAAGTAATTTTAGATGAACTAGTGACTGTAACACATTTCAGACACATTGCAGCTTCCTCATGTTAGAATTTTGAAGGTCCTCCTCAAAATTCTGCCCTAGTTTGGTAGATGATCTTTTGACCGTTTGTGGATAATAGGACTTGCTGCACCTTCTTCGGAATTTTGAGAATCCTTCCCAAAATTCTGCCCCAGTTTCTTATCCGATTTTTGACCGTCTAACACATGTTGGCGTTGGCTGGACTTGCTTCAGAATTTTAAGGGTCCTCCTCAAAATTCTGCCCCAGTTTCTGATCTTGGGGGTGGATGGAAATTTTATTATGATATGACCGAACCCATAAGGCTGCCTACGTATACCTTCTTAAACAGGAATCAGGTCAAGCATAGTTCAATTACATCAGATGAGGAAATGTAATAAGCGAAGAATAGTATCTCTTGAATACGTCTGAATTGATTGGTTTTGGAAAGATTTCTCCATCCATTTCTGCAAGTATGAGTGCTCCTCCTATTAGTACCCTGTGAACCATGCATGGACCTTGCCAGTTGGGAGAGAATTTCCCTTTGGCTTCATCTTGATGTGGGAAGATCTTCTTCAGCACCAGCTGTCCTGGTGCAAATTGCCTTTGTTTAACCCTTTTATTGAAAACTCTGGACATTCTATTATGATAAAGTTGACCATGACACACTGTGTTCATCTTCTTTCCATCGATAAGGGCCAATTTTTCATAGCAACTCCTTATCCACTCTGCATCGCTGAGTTCAACTTCTTGTATCATTCTTAAAGAAGGAATCTCTACCTTGGCTGGGATGATAGCCTCGGTACTGTAGACCAACATGTAGGGAGTTTCCCCGATTGATGTGTGAACTATAGTGCGGTATCCCAATGAAGGAAAATATAGCTTCTCGTGCCATTGTTTGTGGTTCTTTACCATCTTCCTTAGTATCTTCTTGACGTTTTTGTTGGCGGCTTCTATGGCTCCGTTCATCTGAGGTCTGTAGGCTGTGGAATTCTTGTGCTTGATTTTAAAAGTTTCACACATGGATTTCATAAAATCACTATTGAGATTGGCGGCATTATCAGTAACAATGGACTCGGGAACTCCGAATTGTCAAACAATATGATTCTTGACAAAGTTTGCGATGAATTTCTTGGTTACAACTTTGTAGGATGCAACCTCTACCTATTTTGTGAAGTAATCAATGGCTACCAGAATAAACCTGTGTTCGTTTGAAGCAGTGGGCTCAATCGGACCAATGACATCCATTCCCCAGGCGGTGAATGGCCAAGGTGAGCTTGTTGCATTGAGCCTATTTGGCGGAACTTTTATCATATCGGCATGCACCTAGCATTGAAAGCATTTGCAGACATACTGGATGCAATCTTTCTCCATAATCATCTAAAAGTAGTCGGCCCTGAGTATCTTCTTAGCCATGACAAAACCATTCATGTGCGAGCCACAAGTTCCGGCATGCACATCCCAAAGCAGTTTAGAAGCTTCTTTTACGTCAACACATCTTAGCAATCCCAAATCGGGAGTTCTTCCATACAGATTTCCTCTACTGTAGAAAAAGTGATTGGACAATCTTCGGAGTGTGCATTTCTAAGTGTGATTAGCATACTCCGGGTATTCTCCCTTCGACAAATACTCATTGATGTCATGGAACCAAGGCTTTCCATCTGTTTCTTCTTCAATATGAGCACAATATGCCGGTTGATTATGGATCCTCACCAGAATGGGATCAATATAATTCTTATTTAGATGTTGTATCATAGATGACAAGGTGGCCAATGCATCGACAAACTCGTTTTGAATTCTGGGCACATATCAAAATTCTATCTTCGTGAACCTCTTTCTCAATTCCTCCACATGGTGCATATATGACAATATCTTGGAATTCTTAGTGGCCCACTCTCCTTGTACCTGATGCACAAGCAAATCTGAATCATCGATCACCAACAGCTCCTGAATATTTCATGTCGATTGCCATGTTGAGCCCTAGTATGCGGCTTAATACTCCACCGTGTTGTTGGTGCAGGGAAATCTGAGTTTAGCAGATACCAGATAATGTTGACATGTTTCTGATACCAAAACTGCTCCAATGCCCACTCCTTTGAAATTTGCAGCTCCATCAAAGAACATTCTCCAACCATCGTATGCTTCGGTAATGTCTTCTCGTACGAATAATACTTCTTCATCAGGAAAATAAGTTTTCAAGGGTTCGTATTCTCCTCCCACCAGATTTTCAGCAAGATGAACTGTCAATACTTGTCCTTTGACCGCCTTTTGAGTTATATAGATGATATCGAACTTACTTAACAGTATTTGACATTTGGCCAACTTTCTAGCCGGCATGGGTTTCTGGAATATGTACTTCAGAGGGTCCATTCTGGATATGAGGTATGTAGTGTAGGCATAGAAGTAATGCCTCAATTTTTGAGCTGTCCAGGTCAAAGCACAACAAGCGCATTCCAGCAGAGAGTACCGTGCTTCATAAGTGTGAACTTCTTACTCAAGTAATATATGGCGTGCTCCTTCTTCCTTGTCTCGTCATACTGTCCTAGAACGCATCCGAAGGCTCCATCCAACACAGATAGATAGAGTAGCAAAGGTTGTCCTGGTTCTGGCAGGATCAGAACTGGTGGTGTGGACAGGTACTCATTCATCTTGTCAAAAGCTTTCTGACAATCCTCGGTCCAACTTGTCTCGACATATTTCCTTGGCATCTTGAAGATGGGGTCACATATGACTATGGATTGTGCTGTGAAACTGCTGATATAGTTGAGGCATCCTAGGAAGATCATCATGTCCTTTTGGCTCCTAGGTGGCGGTAGTTCCTAAATAGCCTTGACTTTGGACGGATCCAACTCGATCCCCCGACGACTGACAATGAATCCCAGTAGCTTTCCTGCGGGAACCCCGAATGCATATTTTGCGAGGTTCAGTTTCAAGTTGTACCTCCTTCACCTGTCAAAGAACTTTCTCAAGTCCGCTATATGGTCTGTGGCTCTCTTGGATTTGATAATTATGTCGTCCACATACACCTCTATTTCCTTATGTATCATATCATGGAAGATAGTTGTCATGGCTCTCATGTAAGTAGCCCCAGCATTCTTCAGACCAAATGGCATCATCTTGTAGTAATATACCCCCCAAGGTGTAATGAAAGCTATTTTCTCTGCATCTTCTTTTCCATCCAGATCTGGGGATAACCCGCAAAGCAATCTCCAAAGGATTGGAGTTCATACTTGGTGCAATTATCGATCAGGATGTGTATATTTGGTAGTGGAAAGTCGTCCTTGGGACTTGCTCTGTTTAAATCCCGATAGTAAACACATACCTTGACTTTCCCATCTTTCTTCGGAACTGGCACAATATTGGCTAACTAAGTTGGATACTCAACCATCCTGAGAACTTTGGCTTTGATCCGGTTGGTAACTTCCTCCTTGATTTTCAGGCTCATATCTGGCTTGAACTTTTTGAGTTTCTGTTTTACTAGCAGACACATAGGATTAGTAGGCAACTTGTGAGCTACTATAGACGTGCTCAAGCCGGTCATGTCGTCATATGACCGTGCGAAAATGTCCTCATACTCTTTTAGGAAATGGATGTACTTTTCCTTCTCTATTGGTGACGAGTGAATGCTGATGCGAGTCTCCTTGACGGTCTCAGCGTCCCCCAAATTTACTGCTTCAGTTTCGTCTAGATTGGCCTTAGGATTATTCTCAAAGTTTTAAACCTCCCTGACAATTTCCTTGTGTATTTCATCCTCTTCATCTGAATCACTATTCTCATGTTGCGTTGCCTTATTACATGTCACAATCACCGATTCATCAAGAAAAGTATTAATAACGCTATAGAAAGAAAAAGTGTAAAAATAGTAATGAATAATAAAGAGCAAATGCATTTGATTAAATTTGAAAAGTCATTCAGACATGTACGGCTCGATGAATCGAGCATTTATTTTGAAATACGTAAATCTTAAAACAAAATTACTGGAAATCTTAAATGCCTAGAATGACTATAGAAGTAAGATTTGCCAAGCTACCTAGGGACTTGGCAGGCTCGGGATGGTGTGGCAGTCCAGTTCCTAAGAACAGCTCCCTTCTTTATGGTCTGAATAGTGAGGCCTTCTTCCTCTTCCTCCTTAATTATGGCACTGCAGTCCATGTCTTCATCCTCTAAGAACATATTCTTCAACCTAGCTAATGCTTCCTCTTCTGCAGTCCCCCATATTGTATCAGCTTGGTGAAAAGCTTGATCTAAACATGGCATGGGTTGCTCGAGAGAGTAATACGGTACGCGCCATAGAGGCGACCAATCATTGTATTCTTGCCATGTGTACTGATATCCGATCCCAAAAGTAGTACCATGACCCTTCAGCCGTATCGGTTTGGTGATACCCTGGAGATTCTTATCCATCCCTTTGACGGGCTCATACCCAGAACATGCCAATATGCTTTCTATTTTGCTACTCCACCATTTGTCTTTCTCAATGGCATTGACACGCTTAATGTGATGATAGGTCTCCCCTCCAAGCATTCTTCTATGTCCAATAGCCGGGATGGTTTGACTAGTGTAAATGGGGTTACTCCCATCTCCATGAATGATCACCTCCTGATGATTCCATTCTAACTTCACGGCTTGATGTAGTGTGGAAGGCACGACTCCAGCGGCATGGATCCATGGTCGGCCCAATAGAAGATTATATAAGGCTGGTATGTCGAGCGCCTAAAACTCGATGCCAAACCAAGTTGGCCCCATTTGCAAGCAAAGGTTGAGTTCCCCAATTGTGGCCCTTTGGGACCCATCGAAAGCTTTCATGTTCATGCTTCCTACCCCTATTTCATGGAAACCTTTGTCCAACCTTTTCAGAGTGTCCAACTGACAAATATTTGGGCTCGAACCTCTATCAACCAAGACCCTGGCAATGAATTTGTTTTCAAATTGCACTGTGATGTGCAATGCTCGATTGTGATTCAACCCTTTAGGTGACAGCTCATCTTCATGGAAGATGATCTTATGACTTTCTAGTACTTGCCCTACCATTTTGGTCATTTCTCCACCAGTGATGTTATTGGGTACATAAGCCTCGCTCAACACTTTTATTAAAGCATTCTTATGCGCCTCTGAATTTTGCAACAGTGACAAGATATATATTTGAGCTAGGGTTTTATTCAGATGGTCAATAACGGCATACTCCTTTGCTTGTACTTTCCTCCACAGGTCATCTGGTCCTGTTTCAATGACAGGCTGTCTAGTAGTGGCATCCTTACTTGGTCCTCCCAAATGTTCAGGTGTATAGACTTTTCCAGTCCTAGTCATTCCTTGTGCAACATCGGATTCCTCCATTTTTGCCTTTCCCTTTTGCCGAGCTTCAGTAATGTAATCCCAGGGTATTGCTTTTGAGTCGAAATGAGGTGTGGTTGATACTGTTACAGTGAAAGGTGTAACCACTTCTACTTCAAATGGAGCAGGGGTGGCCGCAGGTGGAGCCACCTCTACCTCAAATGGAACCGGTGCCACTACCTCAACCTCGATTGGTGACTGGGTCTGTACCATAATAGGAGTAAGTGTGACTGCAACTTTAAAGTCATCGCCTTCTCGAATAAGCTCGATCGACCCCTCAGGGTCCCACTCTTCATTTGTCTCTATCACATGTACCCCGCCACCTCTATGATCAGGGAGGGGGTTGTTGTGGACATTCGGTGCGACTTCCTTTTCCTGCATAACCCTATTGTCAATTAGCATCTAGATCTTATCCTTCAATGTTCGGCACTCATCAGTGGTGTGGCCCTATCATACCGGAATGGTACACACAAGTTTTGTTTGGATTGACCCATTAGGATGGATTCTCTAATGCCACAGCAAGAATAGGGGTGACATAACCTGCAACTTTCAAACTTTCATATAGTTGGTCGATGGGTTCAGCAATGGCGGTGTATTGTCTAGATGGATTGTGGTCGAAATTGGGTCATGGTCTTGGATAATTTTGACAAGTTGGTGGTGATTGGAAACGAGACGGTTGAGAGTTATAGGTGTGATGGACAATGACGGGTTGGAAATATTTGGGAGACGAGGGTTGATATGTGGGCGGTGGGGCTTGGTATGTGGGTGGAGGTGTTTGATATGTGGGTGGAGGTGTTTGATATTAAGTGGAGATTTCGGGCCCTAAGCCACCATTACTGCCCCAATATCTCTCTTCTTTGATATGCCACCTAATTGTAATGTCTTATTTGTGGCCTGTAGTGCCTCAAAATTCGTTACTATACCACTTTTGATTCCCTCTTCGATTCTTTCTCCAAGGTTGATGATATCAGATGATTTATGATTTTTGATAACTATCAACCTTTCATAATATTGTGGATCCTGTGCTCTAACGAAGAACTTGTTCATTTGTTCCTCGTACAAAGATGGCCTGGCCTTGGCCATTTCCGACCTCCAACGAGTAGCATACTCGCGGAAAGTCTCAGTTGGTTTCTTCTTAAGATTCTGAATGTAGAAAACATCAGGTGCATTCTCTATGTTGAACCTGAACTGGTGCATGAAATCTGACTCCATACTTACCCAATTGGACCATTTCTTGGGATCTTGGCTGATGTACCAGGACAAAGCATCCCCAGTAAGACTCCTCATAAAGAGTTTCATTCGGATCTTTTTGTCTTTTTCGACCTCGACAAGCTTGTCACAATAGGTTCTCAAATGAACTCTGGGGTCACCTGTACCGTCAAACATCTTGAACTTGGGAGGTTTGTATCCGTCCAGTAGTTCTACATCTGGCTGTATGCATAGATATTCATAGTTCAAACCTTCTATTCCTTTGTCGCCTTCAACACCCCAAATTTGGCTCGTTAACTTCTTGAGTTCTTCAGCCATGTTTTTAATGAGCGGGTCCTTTTCGGAGGATTCCGCTATATAGGAGATTGGTTGGATAGAGTGAGGTACAGTTTCCACATATATAGGGTTGTTTTGATGGGTGCTAGGGACTTGGGTGTAATGATGGTCATTGGTGGAGTTTTGAGAATCGGGAATGGGTTGTGGCCTATTCTGAGGAGTGTGATAAGTGGAGATTGGTGGGTAATGAGTTGGTTGATGGTGATGTTGTGGCGGAGTTGGTATTGGTAAGAGATAAAGATATTGGGGTTGAGTTGCGTATTGATTTGGTGTAGGAGGATTTTGTGGATGTTGGTTTTGTGTATTTTGGGGAGGTGTTGGGTTCTTTGTGTTTTGTTGGTTGATGTCGGGGACATTTAGGGTGAGTGACAAGTTTGCCAATTTGCGAACCTGCTCAAATTCTCCTTGTAGTTCCAATATCTTTTGTTCTAATCTTAAGACTAGGTCATTCGGTGCCGGAGTACTTCGTCCATCTGAAGTTTATGCATTCTCGATATTCTCCTTTCGGATACCACTTAATTCATCCATTTTTACTTTTCCTCTACCTTTTGTATTACTTGGAGGAGGAGGAGGTGGATGGCCTCTAGATCTGGTGTGATATGCTTATGAGGCCAGTATGAGCGAACCAACCTTGAGGGATGGGAATAAAGAATAAAGAAAAAAAATAAAAGGTAGACAAGTCAGTGAGGATTCTGAAATGTTTGCAGTATTTAAACACATTGCGGGAATGTAAATTCACGTCCTAATTTGGGAGACTTGTTGTGCCCGAGGTAGGCCTAGCGACAAATAGATTTGGAGAACCTTAGATGCCAATAAAGTCTTCATTTCATAACATGAAAAATAGACGAATCCCAAATGACACTAAGATAATAGAAAAATAAGTCACTACTAGCACTTGGCCTTATTACATTTCAGGAAAGCAAATAAATCTAGCCTATTTGGTCCCGGAAGGTCCTTCCCCAGATTCGATCTTCCTAACTCCATCATATAGGTCCCCCAGCTCGTGCAGACCCAGCAGCAAGTAGGCTTTGGTCAGATGTCCTCCTTCAGTTCCTTCAGCATTCTGGCAATCCTCGATCCTTTTTATGACTTTACCTTCCATCTCCACTATTCCTCGCTCCAAATATTTCAATTTCCTATTGGAAGTGACTGCCATTTCTTTCCATTCTTCAATCAACCTCACATTCCTCTCATGTATTTCCTGATGATCATTCTCAGAGTCGTGGATCCTCATGCGCAACCTGTTGTATTTGACTTGAGCTTCAGCTTCTTCGTCTATGATTCTATTCCCTCAACCGGCTCCTGGCATCACCATTCCTTTTAGATTGTCTTCTAACCACGCCGGGTAGAGAGGTTCGCACCCTGCATGATACTTGTCAGGCTCGATGGTATTCTTTTCAACAATGATCTTGCAGTGCCACATGTGCTGAGCTTGGATCTTGTAAGGAACGTCGTTGTCTTGAAAGTCTGTTCTGAAATGACTCATCTTGGCAACCCTTGGTACAACCTATTTTCTACCTGCTTGCCTCATAACTCGGATATGGACATAAAGGTATATCCCTCTCAACCCAATCAGCACCAAGTGTGGGGCGTCCCTGGATCTGATGATGAATTCGTCTGTTGTGAACCATTCAAACATCAATTGCACTTGCTCCTCAGTCGGATTGTCGAAGAACTCCACCCACTCTTTGGCATTTTTTGGCTGAGCAAACCTGTCCGGAATGTAGGTCATTCGCTTGGGGTGATGGAAGGCAATATGGTCATTCCAAGTTCTTCGCGGTAATTCTTGGCAATACTGGCCCTTTTGAAGGTGTTCTAACAACCACAACTGCAGTAACAGGTTACAACCCTCAAAATGCTGGACCCCTCTTTGACAGCGCTCCAGAGCCCTGTAGATGTTGGCTATGATCATGGGGACTATGGTGTATGTCTGTCCATTGATCCCTTCCATCAAAGTCTTGGCGACCATGGCCAACCTATTGTGGATTCTTTCCCTTTTCATTTGGAATACTATCAGGCCTAAGAAGCATACAATGAACACGAACACGCTGTGTTGGATGTGGTCTAGAGAAGTGAGAGAGAGCTCATCATGGTAGGTACGGTAGGACTTGCTATGGCCATACCTCTCATACAAATATTCGAAGGGTATGTAAGATTCCTTCAGGCATACTAGGTCAGCATTTTTCTTCAGCCCCATCATCTTAAAAAACCCTTTACCAATACGGTTTTCCGGTACCAATAACCTGGGGCTATCCCAAGTCAATCCCGCAAGCCCTCCAATTTCATCTAGAAGTGGTTTCATTTCTATGTCGTCGAAACGAAACACGGCCCTTTCACTATCCCAGAATAAAGTGGCAGCCTTGATCATCCTTTTGTTTGGTTCAATGTCTAGTAGATAAGGCAAGTTACCCAGGTACTTTCTTACATGTTTCTTGTCGCTTGAGGAAAGGTCCTCCCACCAATCTAGCAACAATGGTGGGATGTTGCTAACCATACCGAATCTGAGGACCTCGTGCCTCATTTTCTGCAAAACAAAAGGGTTAGGCCCTTCTCCCCCACTAGACTCGACTATTTATACATTCATGATTAGCATATTGAAATTTAGTTCTCCAAATTAATGCACAGAACGTGGTTGTGCCCGCCGGGGTTATGGAAATCCCGATTTTGGATAAGGCTCATCTTAAATGATTATTATGTGGACAACATATTAATCCGACTAGGTTTAACCATAATGCATGCATAATTTCAATCACAGTAAGGTTACAATGGGGGTCTAAACTGGTACCCTCAAGCAGACAACTTGATGGGGAAAGAAACGGAACCGTCGACTGCACCACTGATCGACTAGTTTTACCGTAAATAAGCCTTTCCGAATTTAAGGGTTATAAATAGGAAGAGTGCAACCACTCATCAAGCGCTGCTATAGGATTTGATACGCACGAGTGGAATATGATGTGGAGCATGATTTATGTAGAAATAAATAGCATATAGTCAAGTATTTGCACGTAGGAAAAAATAAAGACAATATTTAAATAATTGAAAGACAATTACGGAAAAAGAAAACAAGGAGACAAGTCAGTTTCAGGAAAAGGAATCATAAATACTTTTAAAAAAAATAGACAGTTAAATCCAAATAAGGGGAAAGGGTACGGGATAAGGCATGCTTGGACTAATTCACAAAAGATAAGTTCGTTATGGTAAGAGCCTAAAGGTATTCCCAGCAGAGTCGTCATACTGTCGCGCCCCCCTTTTTCCCTTCACAGAGAGAGAGGTCCGGGTTTCGACGTTCATGAGGGGTAATAACTCATTTTCTTTTGGGATTTAGGTTTTTGTAGAGTCGCCACCTAACGGATTATGGTGCATTAGGGCACCTAGAGCGATTAGTTCTTAGACTAATTTGCATTACCAAAGATTTAGGGTGGGTCCCAACATAACTTATACTTATGAATTAGTACTTTAAACAAATAAATAGTTTAAACACATACTTGAAAATAAAAGCATGTTTTGGACCTTGTATGACATCAAGTAATGAGACAAAACGAAAAGTCTTGAACAGGTTGCACATATATAAAGAAAGTAAGATTTATTTAAACGACGTGAATTGGGAAAGAGGGGTCCTAGGTTGTTTAGCCTATATGATCACCCCACACAATTCCCGGTAATCACTCCTCAATGAGGGGCTACATGTGACATTAGCGCGTAGTCATCATATCCTTACTACCCAATTCCCTTACCTTGGTCATAGCCTAAAGCGTTCTAGCAACATTGAAAATGTCCTATGCGTGCACTACCCGTCCCTTCCTCGTGGCCTTGGAGGTATTTTAGGACCTCTACTTTTGGGCAGTTCTAGACCATCCTAAGTTATTTAAAAGATAAAAGTTTAAGCATCAATCAAAACAATTAGACTACACATAAAGAATGGACAAATAATGGCTCACATTTTTACCTCCACAAGCAGGACAAACAAGTGAATGTCTCAAAAAATTGTTGCAGGTATTTAATAAAACTTAGAACATAATATCTAGGTGAGCAGGAAGTATACAACATGAATTAGAACCAAGTGTCAAAGATCTATTAGCTTGTCTACTGATTTTAGACCGATTAAATCTGGGCAATCTCAGATAACAAAGCGCAGTTTTATAGTTGCAGAATTTTAATCGCCCTATAGGCTTGCCTAAGCGCATAACAGTGATGTCCTAAAAGCATGATATCTATATTAATTAGGAATGCAATAAAACAGTGAACAATTTTTAAACGGGTGACTTGTGATATTATAGACATGTTTTCTAGCGGTACTAATTTAAACACGTGTTTGCAAACTTATTAAAAAAACAGATAGATTAATTAATTAAACCAATTCAGAATGAATAAACATGAATTAAACTGATTTATTTAACTAAACTGGTTTTAAGTTCTATAGGCATGATTTCTACTAGAGTTGATTTTAATTCTTATAGGCATGGTATCTAATTATTAAAAGCTGACTTCTGAACTTATAGGCATGATTTGTAAGGAGACGAATATGAATACATGCTGTAACTGAACTTCAGTTACTTTACACTCTATAGGCATGATATCTAATTATAAGGCTGATTTTAACCCTATAAGCATGATCTCTATTATTAATGCCATTTAGATCCTATAGGCATGGTTTCTAATATTGTGGAAAGAAAGCAAACATGGCAAACACATTGAATTAACACAACCCTATATGCATGGTATCTACCCAAGTTACCCAACATATATATAACTACCCACCCCTTTTCACTAATCACCTCAATATTGTTTACAATAATTATTACAGACCAATGAATAAAAATACATAAATAAATAAGAGTTAATCTATAGGGAGCCTACAGTAGGCCCAAATGATTTCCCAAGTCTCCAATAGCCTCAAATACTAAAGTTCCATAGACAATATCATGTCTAGGTGTGTCAGAGTTCCCTAAGGACCTCAAGGATCCCGGGCAGTGCTCACACCTAGACCTTTTCTCAAATGGTAACTGATTTAGGTTCAGTGTGGAAAGGCCAGCTCTGACATGCCAGAGTTCAGAGAGATCTCAAGGATCTCAAGGCAGTACACATGTCAGAGGGGCTGAACCTAGTATTCTAAGAGTAATGCGAGAGTGCATGATGACTTTGAAAGAGTTTGGTAAACAGTAAAAGAAGAACTTAGTAATAAAAAGAACTATATGAAAATCAAAACATAGTTAGAGTAGGAATAGTTTGAGAAAACATGAAGAACATTTTTTTAAAAAATCAGAAAGCAAGTCAAAGAACACGCAGCTTCAACACAGACCTCACACAAGGGAAAGGGGTAGGGGGACACCTAGAATGCACCTTAGTGATGGCAATCAAATACACAGATTGTAGTTGCAAAGTTAAGTTGAGAACACATAGATTTTAGACACAAATAGGATCTCATTAGTGAAATAGAACAAATTGGACTTAGGTGAACAAACTAGACAAACACTTCATGAACCATTCAAGGTTTTATAAATACTGGTCATATATAGAACAGGCAGAATTTGGTCATGCTGGGTGAAATCATAAACACACAATGCAGCTTGGGACATATTAGTGAACCAATTATTTAAAGCAAGATTGACAATGCTAAACAGTATAATAGCTATAGCCTTTAACAGAATAAGCTTAAACATGCTTTTGTGATATAGTAATCTAGGCATGTTGATTGCATATTAAGTAGAATACCACATAGAACTAGAAATCACAAACTGTTGAACTGCAACAACAAAGAAAACACATAGTTTGGAATGTAAATTGAATCAGAACATACCAATTAAGGAGACAATATAGAGTATAGAGCAGAGATGGTGCAAGTGGCCAACCTTGGCTTACACCCGACTGGACTAATAAGAATTGCAAGGAACAGAAGAGAATAGACGACTTTCGAGAGTATAATAGTGTAGATAAACTAGTGTTCGTTGTTCAGAACTAAAAATAAGAGGGAGTTTATATAGTAATCAAAAGCTTAACCAATAAGGTAAGAGATCAATTAAGTAGCAAATCAGGGGAGTCACATATAAATCAGCAAGTCATTCCCTTAATCAAGGGACAATCAAATTAACGGTAAAAGCATGCTAGGTATTTAAGGAAAAAAATCAAGTAAGGTTTGGGTATAGAGTAAGTAATTAGGTGTAAATGAACAGAAGTTTCAATTAAGAAAACAAATCAGTATGAATCGGCAAAACACAAACAAGGCAAGGGAAAAGTAATTAAGGCAGGCAATTCAATCAAATCGAGTAAAGAGGTAAGAATCGAAAGTTTAAGGGGAAGTGTTCAAATTAAACCAGGAAATAAGGAATTCGGAATAATCAAGGGTTCAATCAAAGAGAAATCCATGAAAGAGTCAACAATTTTAGCATATAAAATAAGGCAAGACATGAATAGTTAGAAATTGACACATAACTTTAATAAAACAAAAAGTTAAACGACACTGATTCAAGGAGAAAGATACAGGTGTTAACAGGAATGGTCAGGATGAAAAACAAGCATATAGAATCAGTGAAATGATTGAACTAAGAAATTTAGTAGAAGCATATTAGGACAAGAAAATCACGAGAAATCAAAAGAACCCAAAGCAAGAACACAATCGGATGTACCAGTACTCAGAAACCAAATGAAGAATCCCAAAAAAATTAGGTCTTTCAGTACAAGTGAGCTAAGGTTGTAGAAGACTTATAAAATCAGTCAAAACATATGAAAAGCAGAAGATTAAACACAAAAGGTCATCAAGCATTTTGTAAAAGAAATTCTGGAAACCCTAGTTTAGAAAAAAGATGAAAATCACTCGAAAATCATACGATTCTTGTAATAAACCACAAGGTTGTTGTAGAACTCACATGAAAAAAGTCTAAATCCTCTCAGGTCTGTACAAATCTAAGAGGTTCGAAAAAAGAAATTAGGGTTTTGAAAAGAACAACACAAAGGTGAAGAAACATGATTAGAAAACCATAGATCGAAGTCAATATAGGACGATCTTACTCGGAATCATACTGGAATGGCCTGAAACAGGTGAGAGAGGAACCATAGATGCAAGTCAACTAGCCCTGGTTTCTTGAGGGCCCTGGAGATGGAAAGATTAACGTAAGGGAGGCCATTAGAGACCTGAGGGTAGTGAGAGATCATCGTAGACAGCCATGGACGAGGGTTAGTAAGGTTTGATTAGGGTTAGGTTTGAGAACATTTGAGAGCAGATAGGGGTTCAGGGCATCGGGTAGTGTAGCATGGTAGGGTTTGGGGGGGGGGTCTTTTGGGTTTATTTTAGGAAGGGTCGTTTGTAGCCGTTGATCTTTATGATCAACGGCCAAGATTAAAAAGGTATTGGGGACCAGATCGGGTCTTCATGGTTTGGGCTGGGTAATTTAATTGGGGATTGGGCTGGTAATTGGGGCTAAAATTTGAAATAAAATAGGCTAGATTTAAATAGCCACTTTTAATAGTTATATAATTTATAAAAATAATATATTATTTCCACAAATATTTTTTTATACTAAAAATGATTTAAAATAGTTGTTTAACTTTTTAAAAATATAAAAGATCATTTTATGCATCAATAATGTAATTATGCATTAGTAGGGCTATTATTGCAATATGCAATTTAGCCTAAAAATGTAAATACAATTATAAAAAATACACTAAAAATGTTTAAACACTATTTTGGGAAAAAATAAAGAATTTAGATGACTAAATCACCACAAAAATAATTTGAAAGATAATTATAGGAAATTTTATAAATAAGAAAGAGAGGAAATAAATCAATTTGGAGCTTTTAAAAATTATAGAAAAATTATAAAAAATGCTTATGCGTGCTTATAACTGCATATGTGCTATTTTGAAAGTATATATATTTATATATATATATATATATATGAGGAAAAATTGGGTATCAATATCATCTTCGGATACTGAACTCTATCCTAGACTTGCAACATGCTCTGGCACAAAAACCTTTTTCCTAGAGCTAACGGTGCCAGCTTTCCCTTCCGGTGGCTGATATCCTATGACAGCCCTTCCTTTCTATCCATTATATTAAATTGGCTCTGTGATTCCGTCTGACTTGGCTCCCAACCCTTTGCTAACCTGTATCCATATTTCATCATCTCCCTCATAGCCATCTTAGATCTATACGGCGGCTGCATTCCCAAATTTTGTTCAGTCTTCTCCATCTTGGCAGTTTGTATGATTTCCACTGCATGGAAGGCAACTCCGTCTAGCCCTTCAATGAATGAAACAACTTACTCCAAATAGGCGGAGTGACCCCACTCACCAGGAACCACAATCTCATGACAACCCCACTCAAATTTTATGCATTGGTGCAAAGTGAATGGCATGACCCCTGCCATATGTATCCAGGGCTTGCCCAACAGCAAGTTGTAGGAAGAGGAGATATCCATTACTTGAAACAACATCGGAAAATCGACTGGCCCAATCTGCAAGCATAAATAAATTTCTCCAACAATATCTTTTTGCGAACCATCAAAGGCTCTCACCCTTATGTGGCTTTCCTTGACTTCCCTCAAATGAATTCCTATGTCATGACCCAAACCGAAGGGACGAAACGGGCACCCGGTGCCTAACTCAATCGAGTATCAATGTAACGTATACTTCTTATCATACTATTATGGGTAAATGGGCCATAAAAGCCGTCTTGAAATAACTAGAACTAAACACAAGAGAATACTAAACATAGGACGACCCAACATGGTATACAAACTTATACATGTGACATACGAGCCTAATGATCATTTGTACACTCAAAACATAGGCTAACAATGCCATAAAAGTAAATATATACATGACATTGGTCTACAAGCCTCTAACAGTACATGAACGTTGTAAAGGTCGGACAGGGCCCCGCCATGCCAATCAATACATGTCCAAAACATACTAGCCAAATAGGTAACTCCGGAGCAAGTGGAGTGTGCCAACACCTTCCGCTGAGCTGATAGCCAACTAGGAAGACTGTCAACCTGTCTATTAGGACCTGCGGGCATAAAACACATCATCCCCAGGCAAAAGGGACGTTAGTATGAATAAAGTACCGAGTATGTAAGTCAGGAAACCATAAATAAGAACAATAATGTAAATAGAGATATATGAGATAAAACCTGTAGCATCTGAGTGCCTCTGAGGGCTACTGACATGAAATGCATGATACATATAAATACATACACTTTTAAAAACATATGCCCCTGGGGGAATCATCATCATCATATCGTACCCGACTTCAAAGAGGACTCGATAAAAACATACCCGGCCATCATAAGGCTCAATATAATCGTACCCGGCCACATGGAGCTCGGTAAAACCCAACTGATTAGTGGTTGCACAATAGGTGTCGTACCCGGCCGATTATAGCGCGGCACGGTAGAGTAAAGTAGATACATATATATAATGCATGCTGGAATCACGTTCTAAACCTTTTGGAGTGATGTATGGTCGTTTTACCTTCTATTAAAATTATGGACATCATACCATCAATATGAATCTCAATAGAATTCAAGGCTCATATATACATGCTTAGAATAACTCTATAAGGAAAGAACAACATGGACAACCTTAGTTGCTAGGAGTAGATCCGTTATGAAATAGCGTATCGTTTACGTTCATTTCACTTTAGATCATGCCAAAATAAAGAAGGAAGTTCCTTAACATATCTTTGCAATCTTCTCTCCAATCGTCAACCAAGCTCAATATGATCTTCTTACGTCTACAATGAGTAAATCGACATCATCATCATCATATAAGCGTTGTAACTCTCATATTTCAAAACCAATATTCAACAAGAAAACGGATAGCACTTCCCCTATTTTTACTACATCCCATAAGTTACTAAAAATCACCAAACAGCCCAAACAACAACAATATAATTCACAATATGCTCTTTGATAACTTCAACAACCATTTTGAGCGGCAAGCTTGATTTATGATTAAGAAAATATAGTTTGAGTCCAATTCCTTTTCCATGAATCTACCTACAATATCTATACTTATGCTTACCATATCATTTACAACCCAAAACATCATAAGAACAATCTTCAAAAATTGTCTACGCGCCTAGCGCTTTAGCCTTTATCG
Source organism: Nicotiana sylvestris (assembly GCF_000393655.2). Taxonomy (NCBI): domain Eukaryota; kingdom Viridiplantae; phylum Streptophyta; class Magnoliopsida; order Solanales; family Solanaceae; genus Nicotiana; species Nicotiana sylvestris. The sequence continues at coordinate 74,348,139 of NC_091063.1, read as the reverse complement.
TCAACCTCTCATTTTTCATGTTATCCTTTTAAATAAACTTAGGTAGCACATAGATAATCTTAACAACAGCATATATAACAAAATTTAACTATTTATAACAATTTTCAGCCACAACAAACTGTATATAGCCTCAACACAGCCCATAAAAAGAGATAATGATTCCTTATGCCATGTCCATTACTATCTTGTAGATTTCCTCTCAAACAACTCAATTAAAACATGATTAACATTAATCACAATTAAGAACATGATTTACTTACCTTAGGAAGTAGATATAACTTGAAATCCCCAGCTGGTTTAGCTTGCAACAACCCTCAATCACACCACAACACTGTATGAGTTGTATTCTCTTCTTCAATCAACTTTTGTGTTCACATTGGTGTGCAAACACTTGTTTTCTCCTTGAAACTCTAATATATATGAGGGAGTTACTGAATATTACCTTAATAATCAATAACAACCCGAAATATAAGGTTACTTCACTTGATGAATCCTCCAAAATAGCCACAAGAACAAGGAAGCGAAACTAGCAATCAATTCGGGTTTCTCGGCAGTAGAATCACTTTGGAAGACTTGAAATCACATAGGGTTGATATGAAACCCATGGGAGATTATTTTACAGAACTTAAACCACTTTAAACAACTCCACACACGAGTTGGAACCACACCAAAATCAGCAACCACAAGAAGAACAAGAAACTCACTAGCGCTACGAGGTTTCTGACACTTGATTTGTGTTGTTTGCCCTTGGTTTGGGTCTTGATTCATGAGAGAACTTTGAAAGAGAGTTTTTAGGTGTCTAGAGTCCAAATATAGTGAAAACTAATGAGTTAAAACAGGCTTTAGGCGTCATATATATATATATATATATATATATATATATATATATATATAAAGATATTTCAACCGCCTAAGTGAGCCTCATAGGCAGCTACTTGCGCAGTCTTGCAAAAATGAAAATATCTCTCTACTACAATATCATATTGATAGAAGGTTTAATGTGTTAGAAACTAGACTCATAGATCTTCAATTTTTTAGTTATATAATCCCGTAATTCCACGTATATTAGGAGAAAAGCTCAGCTACATTTGACCTAAATTTTAGCACATTTATGAATGTAACTTGTGATGACCTTTGCAAACTTTTGTTCCACCACTTGCTTGACTTCAAAACGTAATACATGACTATGATACGACTAAAATAACTCATAACATAACCTCTTTATCAAGTTAAGCACCCTAGTATCACCCCAAATGTACATGTTATAACATTCCCAACTTGTCGATATTCGACGAAACTTATTTCTTCAATTCGTTTAGCATCTAAGCCTTCCAACACTCTTGGTACATTTTGTTCATGATTTTAAATATTTGTAACTTCCAAGGTAACATTATTAACTTACTTTATGTAATTTCAAATATGATCTTATTTCTGAGCTTACATTAATTGTCTTACGACGTACTCTTAGGTACAAAAATATGGGGTGTAACATCCTAACTCCTATAGGGTGGAGAGCGAACAAATATTGACTCATGTCCCTTAATCGACCAGCACCTGGGACACCACTTTGTCCCTACATTTGATAGTGATATGAAGAGCCTTGTTGTGACTTGCGCCTTCGACAAGATGTTCGTCTCTTCTAAAGGTGATCATGTTTGCTTCGACCATTTTCCCAATTGTCGCAGCTAGCGCTTCACTAGTGGTGTTACTTGGTACACTTAACCCACTTAGTAATTTTAACAAGGCATCCTTATGACTGTCTGATCCCACTAATATATCCATAATTGATATATATGTTGGAGTTTTCTTCAGCTTCTCCAAAGAATACTCTTTACTTGAAATTCTTTTCCAAAACTCGACGGCTTCTAGGTCTATTATGTTCCTTCTTGGAATTTGTTCTCTCCCCGGGTTTTCTCAATTAATATCTTCAGAAGCGTAGCATCTCCCAGACCTAGTCATACCATGGGCTTCAGTAGAGTCTATCATTTTGGCCTTTCTCTTTTGGTGGTATGTCCATGAGACATTTTTTTATTCCCTACTTTCTTCGTCTCTTGTAGAGGTGGCAGGTTGTTGTGGATAAGTCTGAACCGTCACTGTAGGCCTCAGTTGTATTGTAATAATTGGAACCTTTTAAGGAGGGATTTTGGTGGCTTCTGCATTTCCTATAGTGACAATTGTTCCCTTTAGGTCATACTCTTCATCCAATGTGATCATGTTAGCTCCCTAGTTTCGGTGATTTGGCAACAGGCTATGATTCATATTGGGCGGTGCCGAAGTGCACTAAATGGCTCCGCACTTGATCAGGGTTTTAATTTCATTTTTTAGCCTAGAACAATCTTTAGTATCATTCCCACGTACATTAGAATGGTACACGCATATTTTAATGGCATCAAAATACTTAGAGGGATGTTCAGGAACCCTTCCTTCGATTGGGTGTATCAATCATGCTCTTCACAATCTCGCGAACAATTGGGATAGAGACTCAGCAATCGGGGTATAAGTTCTAGGACCCTTCTCTTCAAAGTTGGGACGAGGGCACGGGGCATAAGTAGGTCGGTTTTGATGAGTAGTGGTTTTGACATGAGCGTATGGTTGCTATGGGTTTTGGTTGTTGTTGGCTCAAGGAGGGTTGTATTATGGTTGAGGTTGGTAATATGGCTAGGTGTTATAGATTGGAGCGTAAGTGGGTGGTAGTGAATGGTTGTTTGGGGAATAAGAGGTACTTCCGTGATGCAAGTTGGGTTGGTAGTAAGGGACGACTGCTGAGACCTCCTCTTTCTTATACTTTCCGATACTGATTAACCCTGATTAGATGGACTTGTTGGCCACTTGCAATGCTTCCATGATTGTACTTTATCGAATTTTGTGCCTTTTTCTAAGAAATCTCCCATCTTGACCAGCTCCGGGAATTTCTTTCCCATCATTCCCATCATCTTTTCAAAGTATATTCCCTTCTGGACTATGATGAAATAATTGGTTAGTTCACTATAGTCTAACAGAGGTTGCGCCCTGGGGACCTCTGGCATCCACCGGCGTGCATATTCTTGGAATGACTCAGATGGTTTTTTATGTAGGTTCACCGGTGCGAACTGATCAGGAGTGATCTCTGTGTTGAATCAAAAATGATTCATGAGGTACTCCGCCATATCTTGCCAGGTTCTCCAATTTTGCAAATCTTGTCGAGTATGCCAGGTGAGTGCTTCTCCCATCAAACTTCTTATAAGTAACTTCATTTTTATTTACTTGTTCCTTCCCACTCTAACTAACTTGTCATAATATTCCCTCAAATGTGCGTGAGGGTCCCCCATCCCATCAAAGATATCAAACTTTGGGGATTTGTACCCTTAGCGTATCCACATCTATATGAATACACAGATCCCTGTAGTCCAAACTTTCACTACCTCGGGCAACTTGGAGGCTTTTCATTTGCCTTCTCAATATTTGCAACTACTCAGATACTAACTCTTATTCCTTATGCCTGGATTCTCTCTCCATCTTGGTGTATTGGTCAATCTCATAAGGAACCCTGACCGTGACAAGTACTGTCAAGGTAGGCTCGAAAATGTCATATACAGAAGGAACCTACCGCTCATGGGTGGTGGAATGTGCCACAAGTATGTGCTGGTTGGTAGTAAAAGTGACCCGTCACAAGGAGAGGTATGAGTTGCATTGGTAGTAATAGGCGGATTTAGTGGGTTAGCCAGGCTCACTGGAGGTATGACTTGAGTGGTAGGAGCTGAAGTTGGGGTGTTGTTGTTTTGGCATGATATGGAAGGAAAGTGGTCAGGGAGAGAATCCAAAGAAGGGAATCGAGGCGGTTGAGGAAGTGTTGTCACGGCCAGGTGCACCAGTTTCCTGATATGTTGTACCTTCTCACTTAAAGACTCTATCTCTTGGCCATCCTAGCCATGTGTTCATTATTCTTGGTGTTGTCTTTTTCCCTTGATCTCCCCGGGCTGTTGCTATGACCAAAGCATGTTCACTTAAGTCTTCTGCGGCTGACATCTTTCCCTTTGACCTTAGATTGTATGGTGGTTCTGCCAGTTGTGGTCGACACAAACCAACTTTATTTTCTTTTCGAGAGATAATAATAAAGCAAAAGAAAAAGGAACAAGAGTTAGTTTCTTCATTTTATACGAGTAGGTAATCACATAGAGCAAATAATTCATGCATTACAGCTAACGCATTTTATAGAATTCGCAGGGACCTCTTATCGCTAGAGGTAGGCCTAAATCATAGAGTTTTGACAAACATTTAGACTTGACACATTTAGATCCGAAGCGATTTGTTTTCATCAATAGTTTGGACTGATACAAGTGGGAACAAAGATTATATCACTGTTTCATGGAAGTGCATGGGCTTGGACAACTTGCCCTTTTGGAAATTAAAAGAGAGAAAACTAGGGATAAAGGTACAAAGTGGGAAAGAGGGGAAATCAACCAACTCTAATACCCATCCCTTGAGTCATTTCCCATATCCTTCTCTTCTTCTAGCTCTTCCTCTGAATCCTTCTCATGGTCTTCCTTAAACTCCTCTGAATCCTTATGGAATTCAGACTCCTCCTCTGGATCTTCTTCTAGCTCTATGCTAGACTTTATATGGATGCACTCCACTACTCGATCATCCTCTTCTGCAGGTGGCAACATGTGTTCAATATATCCTGGGACCACCTGACGATGCATTGAAGTGGTCACAAGATAATGTGGCAGGATCTCATGGTAAATCTGTAAAGCAACCACCGCATCCTCTAACTAGGCTATACCCTCTCTGCTTGGCCAGTCCAACTCTTCTTCTTTGTTAGTCCAGACATAATACAAAGGAGTACACCACGAGGTTTGACCCATAGGCATTGCGACCAGGCCATTCAACTCTTCTTGTAGCCTTCTTATCTTAGGAATTGGAATCTTCCCATTTTACTCATCTTCTTATAGCGTTGTCCTTGTCCACAGAGGCTTATCTTGGATCATCTCGAACTGTCTGAGGACCCATAGGGGTGAGTATGATTGAATGCCTTCCAGTCTGTTCAGCTCAATGAGTTACTTCTGAGGAGTTATCAAGGTTGCCCTTTTACCTAACCATGAGAGCTTCCAATTGATCCATTCTCCCTGTCAGATTGGTCCGTGTTTCCCTCTATTATTCTTGCCTATGTTGGGAGACATAATGTATCATTCTTTCATTATAGCTACAGATCATATTGCTGACACCCACGAAGTAGTTGATGGTGGCCTCTCATTGGAAGAAATGTTCAGTAGCCCAGATCTGAAGTAGCAAGTTACAACCTTTAAAGTAATCATACCCTCGTGCACATGAAGACAGAGCCCTCAACATCTCAACTAACACCATCGGCACCAAAGTAGCTTGAATATTGAATGGGAAGACCAATAGTCCCAACAGTGCCATTGAGAAAATGATAGGCCTGAGACTTTCCCTTATTGCTTGGTCACATTGAAACTACCCTGAATACCATTCGTAGCTTTCACGGTGCCCAAATCTGTCGAATAGCTAGTCGAGGCGCACCCATCCGTCCTCGATATTTTTGAGACTTCTACTGTTGGAAAGGCCTAAGGCATCCAAGAATTGATAACCGGGCATAGTAACTGGCAATACTGGTTTTCTTCCATTGAAGAAGCACCATGAAATTTGTGAATTCTTCCGATATCGGTACTAACTCACAGACGACAAATTCGAACACCACCTTAGCCAGATCCCAAAATTCTAGCAACAGGCGAGTGAGCACCCTGTTTGCTGGGATGTTCAACAATGTGCTTAATACCCCTGGTAGGTCCGAACCTCATCTCTGTGTTCCCGACAAATATTCTTCTACCAGTGTTTCAACTTATGCGGTGCTCCCATTACCATGCTGATCTTAGGGATGTTTCGGTTGATTTTCATTTTCTGGAGGTGGGTAAAAGAAAGATATTTGGGTATATATTTGCTTTGGATCTTTAAGTGTCTTGTTAGGTTTGTTTGTCTTTCCACATAAGTGATGTCATTGGGTGCATGACCCATTCACATTAGGGTGGCTTTCCTAATTGTCTATCGGTGCCAAGGACTGACTCACCTAAGATTTATGCAGTATGACCTATTTTACTAGAGTAAAGTGTTTCCTACTTTTGAATTGGACTGAAGGCTGCAAGAAGTTATGTCAGTTGACCTGACAAAGCCATTCTCTAAAACTAGAGAGTTTTGAAAAGAAGGTTTGGAGGGGTGTAAAAGACAACCCTTGCGTGCCATTGTGTGTGATAGTGTATGACCAAGACTCGATAGGAAAAAATATGATTACGATGTATATAAAGCAGTAACAGACAAAGGTGTAGCAAGAACAAGTATGATAATTATAATGAGCAACTAAAACAGGTAAGCATGTAATTGCAATTCTATCTATAATTAAAGCAAGGTATAAATAAATCTAGATGCCAAATTAGTCTAAGTTTCCTAAGGTCAGGACCAAAGTATGAATCCCCAGCAGAGTCGCCATGTAGATGCACTCTATTTTGCACTAATCAAGACAGGATTCAACTTGTGTCTATTGTTGATGAAAGAGAGTTGTCAGCTAATATTTAAAGGTATACTAGGGTACCCATTTAATTAGTAAGTCGTATTTTGTTGGTCTTCTAACCGATGAGATTATGGGCAAGGGTTCTTATTCTTCTAATGAGAAGGTGTTAGGCACCCCTTAAAATCTAACTGAGGTAGATCAATACGACTTAGACTAATTTTAAGGAATCAGTTATATAAACTATCCTTAATTACTATTAAAAGCACGCTTACTATATATATCTAAGGGAGGGTATATACAAGGGATATAAGATTTAAGAGGGATGTGAAATTATAAAAGGATCTGGAGATAAGTTAAAAGAGTTCTAAAAGTAGTTCATTTTTTATAAAGCTTGTAAAAATGAGATTAAGTTATGGAAGCAGTTGATTTAAGGAATGGGAACTCTAAAAGATATTTATAAAAAAGTGAACCTAAATGTACTTTGATTTTAAAATCTGAAAAGAGGCGGTCTTTTGGAAATCCATTTTGGGCGATAATACTTCATTATTTTTTTTTATAAAAATCTTATTTACTTTTTGTTTAGTAAAACTGGCGATTCTTTTCTGATTTTACTTTCTGAAAAACGGGGCTGTTGTTTTTGACTAAAATCTGGGCTTCAAAAATCTTTTAAGAAAGGCAAGTGAGCGATGAAATTAAAATGACACGGGAAGATTATAATTAGTGAAATGAGGATTTGTTACTAACTAATTCCTTTTAAATCCTATATAATATAAATCTTGCCTATGATTTATATGATATTAAAATAAGAAGATAAAGTACGTAATCTAATATATGAGTGTTAAATACATGATAACAAATATACGATAAAGCGACAAGGGAGTAGGAAAAAGTAATGAAGTAGTAAATTAGATTAAGGAAGCAATAAATATAACGAAGGAAATGAGGGAAAGAAGACTGGACTCTGATAGTTGGGCCTCAAGAAGGTAGGTCCAGCAATTGAAAGATATGGCTATAGCTGACTGGACCCTCCAGAAAAAATGCAACAAGGCTGGCTTGGGCCTGAGTTCCTTAAGAACTCAGCAGGCGCAAATGTGTACATGCCCAAAAAGAAAGAAAGTCATTAGATGTATATTCTATATTTTCAGCATATTCAAACATGCATGAAACATATATAAATAGATGATTGGAACAAGAAATTATCAATATTCAAATACTATCGAAAAATATATCAATGTGATAGTTATACATGGAAAATAATTTACATTAAAAACCTTTTGTTTTCATTAAACATTAAACCCCTAAAGAAACCAAACTGTCAATGAGCTAAGGTCTAAGGAGGAAGCTCTACTCAAGGTCGATGCTCCCTTTGAATCCCCTGACATTTCAAAGTTCTCAAGGAACTCATGGCCCAGGGCAATGCTTGTATAGGGAAGGGCAGCCCAACCTAGAGCTAAATTCCACTCCCAAATACCTTTAAGCACTAACGACTTATTTTCCCAATGGGTTTAAATGACAATGGGGCCCTTTCAATGTAAACTAAATGTTATAGCATTACTTACCATAAAAAGTATAATTTCCCTCCTAACATAAGAACATACAGACTACATTTGGTACCAAACAAAAAATGCATATCAGGTAAATTTATAGGTCTGACTTTAGAACACACAAGGGAGAGGAGCCGAAACATTACAAGCATACTGTTAAAGGTCTGATCATTATAGAAGAGAACATTCAAAGGGAAGGCAAGCTACACAGGATTCATATATTCAACAACACAAAGATACAAATACTCCTATCCCTAGCAAACCAACTATGAACTGATTGGTTTGCTTCTAGTACATTCATGGGTTGACAACACTACTTAGCACTTTCAAGGTCATCAATAAAGATTCAGACAAACAGTTATGACTGGCCACTTATATAAAAGATATTAGAAACATGAATGAACTCTCAACATGACTACAAGTTCATAGATTTGAATATGGAATCCCTAAGGACTCAACAAAGTCATACTCCTAAAAGTATTAATCTTACCAAATCATCATGTTCAAAGAATATAAACAAAGGACCTCATAAGGTTTAAGGATCAGGTTCAGTTTCAACTTAACAATCGGGAAAGGACTAGGGTGGTTCAGAACAAAGCATGAAATCAGGAATCAAACATGAACATACATTATTCAGTCAGTTATATGAACACTTCAAATGAGGTTATGACTTCATATAGACGGGGGAGCCTTTCATACTACAAGATCAAGTTAAACACGTCATGAAGAGAGAGAGATTTACAAATAAAAGAATTATTTTATCAAAACAAGTTTAACTTAGACATAAGTCTAGCTTAGTATCTAAGTGTAAAATAGTCATGCTTAAGCTTTTTTAAAAATTATCACTTGATTATAACATAATAACTAAGCCCTACTTTTATGGAAGATAATCTTATAAAGATAAATGTATGTAAGCTTCACAAAGTCAGCAGTAGTTTAAAGAGATTAAAAACAAGGAAGTACTACACCAACTAGGTTTTGAATTGAACATATAACTGTAGGTTTTAACTAATCATGAGACAACTAAGTTTAGTTGTACAACAACTATCAATAACTTATAACAAAACATGACCATGACTTGTTCTATGAAGAAAGGATAACTCCATATTAACAAAATGAATATAATAATAGTAATGGGATTCATGAAAAGATGACAGTTTAACTCAAACAAGTTTGTTTTCTGCAAATACATCTAATGGCGAGGTATAATCATGTGAATGCCATAGTAGCAACCCAGAAGTTGTTTTCAAAGTTTAACAGATACAGTACAGAGAGGAAGAGCATATACGCACTTAGATTTCTATGCTTAAGTTTAATGGTACGTGATATGAATTTAGGATCCTTCAAGTTTTTCTCAATTAGGACAATTAAATCATAAACTCGATTACATGACAAATGGAACATAGGGAAAATAAAAGGCAGAGGTGAAGATCACAGCAAAATCATCAATGAAAGATTATGAAGTTCAAGTAAGACATGATCAGTCACTTAAGGCACACTATAACTTAAACATGTAGATTGTTGGAACTCACAAATAAAAACTATCAAGAATCACTTAATAACTTGATCAATGTCATGACCCTAACCCGGACCCGGTCGTGATAACACCTCTCGTGAAGACAAGGCCAGCCGACACTTCCCATTTTCCAATTATTAACAGTTAAGCATTTAATAAAACGGTCTAAACATGATAAAACAAATCCGAAATAACAATGATAACATAAATACGCGGAAGAACACCCATACACAGCCCTAACCGGGGTGTCACTAGTCATGAGCATCTATAAGTCATAATACAAATCCGCTAAGTCAATAAGCTAGTGCAACTGTCTGAAAGGAGATAGGAGTGATAAAGGAGTAGAGACACGGAGCTGCGGACGCCAACAGCTACCTCGTGAACTCCGAATGTCCGCCTAAAGCTGGAGGGATCAATACTCAGGAGCGGAACCAGCTATGCTTGAATCTGCACATAGGGTGCAAGGAGAAAAGTGAGTACTCCAACTCAGTGAGTAACAAATGTAAATAAAGGCTGAAAGAAAGAAATCACGCAAGGCACAAAGCATTCTATAATGAAGCAGTAAAACCATTTCAAATTAGTAAATCAGTGAAAGATAGGTAAAATCCTTTAACTCAACGTAGTTTCATGAAAAACCCTTTTCAATAATTAAGCGGGTGATTGACAGTGAATTATGAAAAGTAAACACATAAAGGCTCGTCCCTCAAGTACAGTATCAACAAATCCGCCCCCTCGGGCAACATCTCCTAACATTACCAGCCCCTCGGACTCAATCACACATCACAATGGGTACCCGCGCTCACTAGGGGTGTACAAACACCTGGAGAGGCCCCTTACAGTCAAAGCACAATATCAAGCCACCTCGTGGCATCATCACTAGGCCCTTGGCCTCATATCAATCAAGACACCTCGTGGCGTACATATCTCAGGCCCTTGGCCTCCTTATAAGTATCAAATGATTCCTCACAACATAGGCCCTCAGCCTTACTCAGTCAAAAATCCTCACAAGCCACTCGGGCAACAGTAAAAATAGTGTTTCTCAGCCCAAACATCATTTAAAATATCATTTAAGTAATAAAACTAAGTAAACATGGCTGAATATGAAAATAGGGGGAAAATAGCATGACTGAGTTCAAATATAAAGTCAAACAGTGAGGAAATATCAGTAAAAAGCTTCGAAACATTCAAACAGTTGGCACAAGGCCCAAATATGGCATTCAGCCCAATTAATGATGATAGCAAATAGATTTCAGTCAAATACGTGGTAAAATCATCAAGCAGGATGGACCAAGTCACAATCCCCAATAGTGCACGACCCTACGCTCGTCATCAAGCATGTGTCTCACCTCATTATAGCACTATGATGTGCAAATCCTGGGTTTCAAACCCTCAGAACATCATTTACAATCATTACTCACTTCAAACCGGCTAAATCTCTAGCTCGCGACGCCTTTTCCCATCAAATCATCCTCAACGCGCGTCGAATCTATCCAAAATTATAACGAGGACGTCAAAATATGCTAAGGGAATGAAGCCCAAGCGAAAACAATCAATAAAGGGCACAAATCCCGAATTTACCAAAACCCGACCCCGGGCCCACGTCTCGGAATTCAATAATTTTTACCTCAATAGATTCCTTATTTCCCCACGAGTTCATACATATCAAAAGTTCAGAAATCCGACCCCAAATGGCCCTTCAAATCCTCAATTAAAGGCCTAAGTTTCCAAGCCCTAGTTTTTCCCAATTTTAACCTTTAATTTCCATAATTTCTAGCCTGACAAATTCCCATAAACCGCTTCTGCAGCCACTCTCTCGCATATGCGGTGCCGCACCTATGGTCCCCAAACCGCAGGTGCAAAAACACCAGAACCAGCAATTTCAGCAGCTGCAATAACATCTCAACTTCTCTGTTAACCACCCGAAATCACCCCGAGGCCCCCGAGACCTCAACCAAAAGCACAAACATATTCCACTACCTTATTCAAACTTGTTCCAATCACCAAAACACCTCAAACAATATTAAATCACCCAAAACACATTGGATTCAAGCCAAATTTTCTAAAATCTTCCAAATTATGCTTTTGATAAAAAACCCAACCAAACCATGTCCGAATGACCTGAAATTTTTCACACACGTCCCAAATGACACAACTGAACTATTGCAACTCTCGGAATTCCATTCTGACCCCTATATCAAAATCTCGCCTATCAACCGGAAATCGCCAAAATATCAACTTCGCCAATTCAAGCCTAAATCTACTCCGAACCTCCAAAACTCATTCCGATCACGCTCCTAAGTCATAAATCACCTCCCCAAAACTAACTGAACCCTCGGAACTCACTTCCGTGCGCTCTAACACATAAGTCAACATTCGGTTGACTTTTCCAACTTAAGCTTTCTTAAAAGAGACTAAGTGTCTCAATCCTTACCATAATCATTCCGGATTTGATCCGCCTAACCTGATACCACAAAACACGGATAAAAAAGGCATAAAGAAGTAGAAATGGGGAAAATGTAGCGGTAACTCATGGGACGACTGGCTGAGTCGTCACATCCTCCCCAACTTAAACAAATGTTCGTCTGCGAACGAATCAAGAAACATACCTGAAGCCTCAAACAGGTGAGGATATCTGCTCCGCATCTCCCGATCGGTCTCCCAGATAGCGTCCTCCATGGACCGACCTCTCCACTACACTTTCACTGAAGCTATATCCTTTGACCTCAACTTTCGAACCTGACGACCCAAAATAGCTACTGGCTCCATATCATATGTCAAATCATCATCCAATTGAACCGTGCTGATATCCAGAACATGAGACGGATCCCCAAATACTTTCGGAGCATAGAAACATGAAATACTGGATGCACACTCGACAAGCTGGGTGGCAAAGCAAGCTCATAAGCCACCTCCCCAATCCTCCAAAGCACCTCAAAAGGCCCAATGAACCGCGGACTCAATTTTCCTTTCTTCCAAAATCTCATAACACCCTTCATGGGTGAAACCTTCAACAGAACCTTCTCACCGACCATGTAGGACACATCTCGAACCTTCCTGTCAGCATAACTCTTTTGCCTCGATTGCGCTCTACGAAGCCTCTCCTGAATCACCTTCACCTTATCCAATGCATCCTGTACCAACTCTGTCCCCAATATCCTAGCCTCACCGGGCTCGAACCATTTAACTGGAGATCTACACTGCCTCCCATACAAAGCCTCATATGGAGCCATCTGAATACTCGACTGGTCGCTGTTGTTATAGGAAAACTCTGCAAGCGGTAGAAACTGATCCCATGACCCTCCGAAATCAATGACACAAGCATACAACATGTCTTCCAATATCTGAATAGTGCGCTCGGACTGCCCGTCCGTCTGAGGGTGAAAATATGCGCTCAACTCAACCTGATTACCCAATTCTCGTTGCACAGACCTCCAAAATTACGATATAAACCGAGTGCCCCTATTTGAAATGATGGAAACTGGGACACCATGCAACCAAACAATCTCCCGGATATAGATCTCTTCCAACCGCTCTAAAGAATAGGTAGTACACACAGGAATGAAGTGCGCGGACTTGGTCAGCCGATCCACAATCACCCAAAGAGCATTGAACTTTCTCAAAGTTCGTGGAAGTCCAACAACAAAGTCCATAGTGATCCTCTCCCACTTCCACTCAGGAATATCCATCTGCTAAAGCAAGCCACCCGGTCTCTGATGCTCATATTTCACCTGCTGACAATTGAGACACCGAGCTACAAATCCCACAATGTCTTTCTTCATTCTTCTCCACCAATAGTGCTGCCTCAAATCCTGATACATCTTCGCGGCACCCGGATGAATGGAATACCGCGAGCTATGGGCCTCCTCCAGAATCAACTCCCGAAGTCCATCCACATTTGGCACACAAATTCGACATTGCATCCTCAACACCCCATCATAACCAATGGTCACATCTCTGGCATCATTGTGTTGAACTTTATCCTTAAGGACAAGCAAATGCAGATCATCATACTGGCGCTCTTTGATGCGATCATATAAGGAAGACCGAGAAACCATACAAGCTAATACCTGACTGGGCTCCGAAACATCTAATCTCACGAACCGATTGGTCAAGGTCTGAACATCAGCTACAAGAGGTCTCTCCCCCACTGGAATATATGCCAAGCTCCCCATACTCACCGCATTTCGGCTCAAAGCATCAGCCACCACATGGACTTTCCCGGATGGTACAATATAGTGATATCATAATCCTTAAGCAACCCCAACCATCTCCGCTACCTCAAATTAAGATCCTCTTGCTTGAATAAATGCTGAAGACTGTGATGATCAATGAATACCTCACAAGATACGCCATACAAGTAATGCCTCCAAATCTTCAAGGCGTGAACTATGGCAGCCAACTCCAAATCATGAACAAGGTAGATCTTCTCATGGGGCTTCAACTGACGAGAAGAATAAGCAATAACTCTACCCTCCTGCATCAATACACAACCAATCCCAAATCTCAAAGCATCACAATACACGGTATATGAACCTGAAGTTGACGGCAAAACCAACAATGGAGTTGTGGTCAAGGCTGTCTTGAGCTTCTAAAAGCTCTCCTCACACTCGTCCGACCATACAAATGAAGCACCCTTCTGAGTCAACTTGGTCAAGGGCGATGCGATAGATGAGAATCCCTGAACAAATTGGCAATAATATCCTACCAATCCAAGAAAGTTGTGAATCTCTGTGGTTGAGGACGGCCTAGGCCAACTCTGAACCGCCTCTATCTTCTTCGGATCAACCTGAATACCCTCGTTGGACACCATGTGCCCTAAGAAAGCCACTGAACTGAGCCAAAACTCACACTTGGAGAATTTTACATAAATCTTGTCCTCCCTCAACCTCTGCAACACAACTCTCAAATGTTCTGCGTGCTCCTCCTGACTACGTGAATACACTAGAATATCATCAATGAAGACTATGACAAACGAGTCAAGATAAGGCCGGAACACGCTATTCATCAAATGCATGAACGTTGTTAGGGCATTGTCAGCCCAAAAGATATCACCAAGAACTCATAATGACCATACCAGGTCTTGAAAGATGTCTTAAGAATATCTAGGTCCCTGATCTTCAACTAGTGATAACCTGAGCGGAGATCAATCTTGGAGAACACTCCCGCTCCCTGAAGCTGGTCAAATAAATCATCAATATGAGTCAAAGGATATTTGTTCTTAGTTGTTACTTTGTTCAATTGCCTATAATCAATGCACATTCTCATGGTGCCATCCTTTTTCTTCACGAATAGAACCGGCGCACCCCAAGGTGACACACTAGGCCAAATGAACCCTTTATCAAGGAGTTCCTGAAGTTGTTCTTTTAATTTCTTCAACTCCACTGGTGCCATACGATACATCATAATATAAATGGGCTGAGTACCCAGCACCAAGTCAATATTAAAATCAATATCCCTGTCCGGTGGCATGCCTGGCAGGTCTGCAGGAAACACATCGGGAAAGTCTCTCACAAATGGAACAGAATCAATATTGGGAGTCTCAGCTCCGACATCCCTCACAAAGGCTAGATACAAAAGACAACCCTTCCCAACCATACGCTGGGCTTTCAAGAATGAGATCACTCTACTGGGAACATAATCAGTCACACCTCGCCACTCAATCTTTGGCACACCCAGTATAGCCAATGTGACTATCTTAGCATGCCAGTCCAGAATAGCACGACACAGAGATAGCCATTCCATGCCCAAAATGACATCAAAATCCACCATACACAATAATAAAAGATCCATACAGGTCTCCAGACCCCCAATAGTCACCACACACGACCGGTACATATGGTCTACAATAATAGTATCGCTCATCGGGGTAGATACATGAACAAGTGAAGCAAGAAACTCACGGGGCGTACCCAAATAACGAGAAAAGTATGATGACACATAAGAAAAGGTGGAACCGGGATCAAATAATATAGAGGCATCTCTATGGTAGACTGAAAAAATACCTATAATAACAACATCTGAAGAAATAGCATCGGGTCTACCTGGAAGTGCATAGAAATGGGGCCTGACCGCCACCTGATCAACCTCCCCCTCGGGGGCGACCCCTAGTTGACTGACCTCCACCCCTAGCTGGTTGGGCGGGTAGTGGTGAAGTAATTGGCGCTGAAGCCGATGACTGACCCCTCTGTTGAGATGAACTCGCAAGATGACGAGGGCACTGCCTCCACATATGAACTATCTCACCACACTCATAACAACTCCCAGGTGCTGGAGAAGGGGACTGAAGGGAACCCCTCGCACCAGAGTGACTAACAGATGCATTGGCATAGAAGAGCCCTAAACTGATGGAGCACGGGACGAACTCTGAGCTGGAAGAGCACTAAGTGATGACTGGCCCTGATGAGAACTATGAGAACCATGACCCGATGATGCCCCACAATAACCTGGGCGAGCTGGCTGAGCATGCCTGAATGGACGGCCTCTGCCGTGCTGAAACTAACCTCTCAAAGGAGTACCACTATAACTGCCAGATCCTCGAGGCCTCTCGGCCTCCCTCTCCTCGTGCTCCAGGCGACGAACAGACTCAATCTCATGGGCGATATCCACAACCTCCTCAAACGTAGCACCAATCACCCTCTCCCTGGTCATGAGAATATGAAACTGATAAGTGAGTCCATCAACAAACCTCCTAATCCTCTCTCTATCTGTCAAAACCATCCAAATAGCATGATGAGATAACTCGGAGAACCTCATCTTGTACTTCGTCATAGTCATCTCTCCCTGACGCAACCACTCAAACTCTTTACAGGACTGTGACACATACTTTTCCAGAAAGAGAACAGAGAACTGCTGCAAAGTAAGGGGTGCTGCACCAATAGGCCTACACCTCTCAAAAGCCTCCCACCAAGTAAAGGCAGCTCCCGAAAACTGATAAGAAGTGAAAGTGACCCCGCTGGTCTCTAAAATATCCATTGTATGAAGCATCACACTTATCTAAGAAACCCTGGGCATCCTCGCCCTCTGCACTACTGAAGGTCGGAGGCTGCAGTCTACCAAACCTCTCTAACCTACGCTACTCATCCTCTGGCATAGTAGGAACTACTTAGTCCTGAACAGCTGCAACCGGCTAGGCTGGATGTGCCCCCGGCGTCTGAAGTCCCTCCACGACCTGCTCAGGTGTGCGAGCGGTGGGAGTCTGATTGCCTAGCTCGACCTAAGAAGTAGCTGCGACTGTAGTGGCTGAAACCGCCTGAGCTAGGCCTGTGAAAACAGATAAGATCTGAGCCAAGGCCTCCTGAAGACCCGGAATCACAATGGGCACAGTTGGTGCCTGAGCTGGTGCTATAGGAGTGTCCATAAATGGGACCTAATCCTGAACTGGGGCAGCTGGTGGATCTGCAGGTACTGCCCTAGCTGCTCTGCCCCTACCACGACCATGGCCGCGTCCTCAGCCTTTGGTGGCCACAGCTGGTGGTACTGGTGGTAGTCCATCTTGACTAGCAACGCGTGTCCTTACCATATGTGAGAGAATAGAATATCAGAAGTTTAGTACTCGGATCAACAAATTTGCACGACAAGATTTCCAAGAATATGAAGTTTTTCCTAAAGGTTCTGTAGCCTCTCGAGGATAAATACAGATATCTCTGTACTGATCCGCGAGACTCTACTAAACCTGCTCATGACTCGTGAGACCTATGTAACCTAGGCTCTGATACCAACTTATCACGACCCTAACCTGAACCCGGTCATGATGGTGCCACTTATGAAGACAAGGCCAGCCGACACTTCCTATTTTCCAATTATTAATAGTTAAGCATTTAAGAAAACGGTCTAAACATGATAAAATAAATCCGAAATAACAATGATAACATAAATACGCGGAAGACACCCATACACATCCCTAACCGAGGTGTCACTAGTCATGAGCATCTATAAGTCATAATACAAATCTACTAAGTTAATAAGCTAGTGCAACTTTCTGAAAAGAGATAGGAGTGATAAAGGAGTAGAGACACGAGGCTGTGGACAACAACAACTACCTCGTGAACTCCGAATGTCCGCCTGAAGCTGGAGAGATCAACACTCGGGAGCGGAACCAGCTACGTAAGAATCTACACACAAGGTGCATGGAGTAAAGTGAGTACTCCAACTCAGTTAGTAACAAATGTAAATAAAGATTGAAAGCAAGAAACCACGTAAAGCACAAAGCACTCTATAATGAAGCAGTAAAACCATTTTAAATCAGTAAATCAGTGAAAGATAGATAAAATTCTTTAACTCAACGTAGTTTCATGAAAAGCCCCTTTTCAATAATTAAGCAGGTGATTGACAGTCAATTATGAAAAATAAACACATAAAGGCTCGCCTCTCGGGCACAGTATCAACAAATCGCCCCTCGGGTAACATCTCAGAACAGTACCAACCCCTCGGGCTCAAATCACAGATCACAATACCAGCTTCTCGGGCTCAATCGCACATCACAATGGGTACCCGCGCTCACTGTGGGTGCACAGACTCCTAGAGGGGCCCCTTACGGCCCAAGCGCAATATCAAGCCACCTCGTGGCATTATCACTAGGCCTTCAGCCTCATATCAATCAAGCCACCTCATGGCGTACATATCTCAAGCCCTCAGCCTCATAATCAGTATCAAATGTTTCCTCACAACATAGGCCCTCGGCCCTACTCAGTCAAAAATCCTGACGAGCCGCTTGGGCAACTATAAAAACAGTGTTTCTCAGCCCAAACATCATTTAAAATATCATTCAAGTAATAAAACTGAGTAAACATGGCTGAGTATGAAAATAAGGGGAAAATAGCATGACTGAGTTCACATATAAAGTCAAACAGTGAGGAAATATCAGTAAAAAGCCCCGAAGGTTTCAAATAGTTGGCACAAGGCCCAAATATGGCATTCAGCCCAAATAATGATGATAGCAATTACATTTCAGTCAAATACGCGGGAAAATCATCAAGCGGGACGGACCAAGTCACAATCCCCAACAGTGCACGACCCCACGCTCGTCATCAAGCGTGTGTCTCACCTTATTATAGCACTACGATGTGCAAATCTGGGGTTTCAAACCCTCAGAACATCATTTACAATCATTACTCACCTCGAACCGGCTAAATCTCTAGTTCGCGATGCCTTTTCCCCTCGAATCGGCCACCATGCGCGTCGAATCTATCCAAAATCAGAACGAGGACGTCAAAATATGCTAAGGGAACAAAGCCCAAGCGAAAACAATCAATAAATGGGATAAATCTCGAAATTACCAAAACCCGACCCCCGGGCCCACGCCTTGGAATTCAATAATTTTTACCTCAATAGATTCCTTATCTCCCCACGAATTCATACATATCAAAGTTCAGAAATCCGACCCCAAATGGTCCTTCAAATCCTCAATTAAAGGCCTAAGTTCCAAGCGCGAGTTTTCCCCAATTTTAACCTTTGATTTCTATAATTTCTAGCTTTAATCCATGAAATAATAGCATAGGAATGAGTTTTAAGTCCAAATTTCTTACCTCAATGAAGTTCTATTGAAATCCCTCTCTCAAATCGCCCAAGAAGCTCCCAAGCCGAAGTGAAAAATGGTGAAATGGCTCAAATTCACGAAATGAAATTATATGTTCTGCCTAGTTGTTCCGCATCTGCGGTACAATAGCCGCTTCTGCGGTAACGCATTTGCGGTTATTACTCCGCTTCTGCGAAAATCACTAAACCGGCCATTTCCGCATCTGCGACTCCCCAGATGCAGTCCTCTTATCCGCTTCTGCAGTCCCTGACAAATTCCCATAAACCACTTCTGTGACCACTCTCTCGCATATACGGTGCCGCACCTGTAGTTCCCAAACCGCAGGTGCGAAAACACCAGAAGCAGCAATTTCAGCAGCTGCAATAACATCTCAACTTCTCCATTAACCACCCGAAATCACCCTGAGGCCCCTGAGACCACAACCAAAAGCACAAACATATTCCACTACCTTAGTCAAATTTGTTCCAATCACCAAAACACCTCAAACAACATTAAATCACCCAAAACACATTGGATTCAAGCCAAACTTTCTAAAATCTTCCAAATTACGCTTTCGATCAAAAACCCAACCAAACCACGTCCGAATGACCTAAAATTTTGCACATACGTCCCAAATGATACAACAGAACTAGTGCAACTCTCGGAATTCCATTCCGACCCTTATATCAAAATCTCGCCTATCAACCGAAAATTGCCAAAATATCAACTTCGCCAATTCATGCCTAAATCTACTCTGAACCTCCAAAACTTATTCCGATCATGCTCCTATGTCATAAATCACCTTCTGAAACTAACCAAACCCTCAGAACTCACTTTCGAGCCCTCTAACACATAAGTCAATATCTGGTTGACTTTTCCAACTTATGTTTTCTTAAAAGAGACAGTGTGTCTCAAAACTTACCAAAATCATTCCGGGTTCTATCCGACCTACTCGATACCATAAAACACAGATAAACAAGGCATAAAGAAGCAGAAATGGGGAAATGAAGCAGTAACTCATGAGACGATTGGTCGGATCATCACAATCAATCATCAATTAAAGACTCAAAAGGCTTGACAAATGATTACAAATGGACAATATACTATCATAATCAGAACATAAGTGTTCCCATACTAATTACAAACATCATAAACTACTGTAATTCTCAAAAGATAACTAGCCCATTTATAACATTCAAAGGAGATGAGCAAAAGAGAGAAATGAAGAATATACTGACCTTTTTTAGGGCATCAAATTAAATGAGGATCTCTCTTAGTGCTTAGGACCTCAGAGGCTTCAAGCTCGAATCAATGATAGTACTTAGAAACAAAGAACATGATTCAATAAGAAACCCTAGGTTTTATAAACCAATGGACAAACCCTAATGTCCAGAGGTCACTGCCTTTGACCTCTCAACAAGAATAATGATGATGGTGCTGAAGAAATTCAACCATGCATGCCATGGATTTGAAAACACAGAGGAAGGAATCGGCGAGCTCAGTAACACAATTTGGGGTCTTAGGGTTTGATTTGGTTTTTGAATTCTATCAGCGAAAATGGGAAAAAATAGCAGAATTCGCGGATAGTAGGGTACATATAGGCATTTCAGGCTTTGATGGAGATAACCTTGCACAATTTTGTGCAAGATTTTGCATACTGATGGGTTATGGCAGGAGGAGAGTAGAGAGCATTTTGGGAAACTAGGGCGGCTGAGTGCAGCAGAAATGATTGGGGTTTTCTGGGGGGATTGGTTTGGTCTTTGGGCTTAAAGATGAGAGACGGAACCAGAGCCGTTAGATCTGTTAATCAACGGCTCCGATTATTTGGTAATTAGGTTTTGTAGAAATGATTTAAGTGGGAAAATTAGTGGCCATTAGATGAAGGGGTTTTGGACAGGTATTTAGATAAAAAAATCAGAGAATAAACATGAGCCGTTATTCAGATGGATCAACGGCTCAGATGTGGGTGTGTTTCTTCTATGAACTGAGAGTGAGGGTGACATGGCGTGCCGTGATTGAAGCAAATAGTATGGCTTGGATCGCCACAGTGGAGAGATGGGGCTATTTGGACTAGGTACAATTTCATTTGGGCGTGAGTAATTGGGCCAAGAATAATTCAAAAATGGTTATTTTGTCTTTGATTTGAGAATTGCAATTGTAGCCTTTGTCTTTAATTCCCTTTTTATTTATTTTATATAAACTAAGCGATTTTCAATAAAATGTAGTAAAAATTATAATTACTATATATACTACTAATTACTTAATTAACTATTTGTAAAATACTTGTTTTTCCTAAATTGCAACACTAATGTCGAATTTCACATAATAATCTAATTAACTAGAAATTAAAGAGTAATTTATCAAAATAATTATGTATCCTATGTAATGTATATATAAGAATTATTTTCATAATCTTAAAAATAGAAAATATATTTGTAATCACATAATGTTAATACTATGCGATTAATTTTAAAAAACTAATACTTAATTAATTTGTAAAAATACGTATTTGTTCCTAGAAAACACTTTTAAAGAATATTTATTATAAATTATTAATTATAAATAAATAAATTTAAAAAGGGCGGGTCAAAATTGATTGTCAGCAGCTGCTAAATGAGAAGGTTTAATCATCAATTTATAGAAATTCAAAATAGTTTTCTCTTAGAGAAAATACTACTCAAATATGAGAGATTTATAATTTTCTTTTCTATATTATTCTTCCTTCAAGAAAAAGAAAAACCAAATATGATACAAAAAATTGGTCATGTCCAATCCTATTCTCTATATGAAAGTAGTATTGTGACGATTCGGCCAGTCGTCTCATGGGTTACCACTCTGTTTTCCCAATTTCTACTTCTTTATGCTTCGTTATCCGTGTTTTGTGGTATCGGGTTGGTCAGATCGAATCCGAAATGATTTTGGTAAGGTTTGAGCTATTTAGTCTCTTTAGGAAGTTTGAGTTGGAAAAGTCAACCGGATGTTGACTTATGTGTTAGAGGGCTCGGATGTGAGTTCTGATGGTTCGGTTAGCTTCGATAGGTGATTTGTGACTTAGGAGCGTGCTCGAAATGAATTTTGAAGGTTCGTAGTATATTTAGGCTTGAATTGGCGAAGTTGAGATTTTGGCAATTTCCGGTTGATAGGCGAGATTTTGATATAGGGGTCGGAATGAAATTACGAGAGTTGCAATAGCTTCATTGTGTCATTTGGGATGTATGTGTAAAATTTCAGGTCATTCGGACGTGGTTGGGTTGGGTTTTTGATCAAACGCGTATTTCGGAAGATTTTAGAAATTTAGGCTTGAATCCGATGTGTTCTGGCTGATTTGATATTGTTTGAGGTGTTTTGATGTTTGGAACAACTTTGAATAAGATTTTAGGATGTGTTGGTGCATTTGGTTGAGGTCCCGGGGGCCTCGGGTGAGTTTCGAGTAGTCTATCGGATCATTTTTGGAGTTAGGAAATTGCAGAAAATTTGTTCCAGCAGTTGCAGACATTTTGGTCTTCGCGTTCGCGAAGTGTCTACTGAGGGAGGTGGAAGGTTAGCCTTCGCGTTCGCGAGGCTGGTGACGCGTTCGCGAAGGGCATTGTGCATCGCGTTCGCGGGCGTGTAGTCGCGTTCGCATAGAAGGAATTGAAAGGCCAAGCTTCAGTGGAAATTAACCCATCGCATTCGCGGTTGAAGGATCGCGTTCGCGAAGGTTAATCTGGGAAAGTCATCGCATTCGCATGGGTTGTATCGCGTTCGCGTAAGAGAATTTGGTCAACGGAATTTCTGTGCTTCGCGAACGCGAGGCTTTGACCGCGTTCACGAAGAAGGAAATTAAGGCCTGGGCAAGATGTTTTTAACTTGTCTTGTCCGTGATTTTGGGTCTCATTTCCTCCATAGTTGGCCATTTTGGGAGATGTTTGAAGGAGGTTGAAGAGGGATTCAAGGGGAATCGTTGGGAGGTAAGTTTCTTGGACTTAAAACTTGATTATTATGTGAATTTCACCCAGAAAATCATAGAATCTTAGCCTAAAATTGAAGAATTAGGGCTTGAAATTGGAGACCAAACATTTGGGATTTGAAGGGCCATTTGTGGAAGAAATCTGATGTTCATGGTATGTATGAACTCGTGGGGAGATAAGGAATCCGTTGATGTGAAAATTTTCGAATTTCGAGACATGGGCGGGGGGGTCGGATTTTGGTAATTTCGGGATTTGTGCCCTTTATTGATTATTTTCGCTTGGGATTCATTCCCTTAGTATTGACGTCCTCGTTATGATTTTGGATAGATTCGATGCGCGTGGAGGCTGATTCGAGGGGCAAAGGCATTGTGAGCTAGAGGGTTAGCCAGTTCGAGGTGAGTAATGATTGTAAATGATGTTCTGAGGGTTTGAAACCCCGGATTGCACATCGTAGTACTATATTGAGGAGATGCACACGCTCGATGACGAGCGTGGGGTTGTGCACTATTGGGGATTGTGGCTTGGTCCATCCCGATTGATGATTTTACCACGTATTTGATTGAAAACTATTTGCTATCATCATTATTTGGGCTGAATGCCATATTTGGGCCTAGTGCCAACTATTTGAATCCTACAGAGCTTTTTATTGATATATCCTCACTGTTTTGACTTTACACTTGAACTCAGTCATGTTATTTTCCACCTCTTTTCATACTCAGCCATGTTTACTCAGTTTTAAGACTTAAATGATATTTTAAATGATGTTTGGGCTGAGAAACATTGTTTTACTATTGCCCGAGGGACTTGTGAGTATTTTTGACTGAGTAAGGCCGAGGGCCTAGTTGTGAGGAAACACTGATACTGATTTGAGGTCGAGGGACTGATATATATATATATACACACACACCACGAGGTGGGTTGGTTGATATGAGGTCGATGGCCTAGATTTGATGCCACGAGATGGCTTGTTATTGCGCTTGGGCCGTAAGGGGCCCCTCCAAGAGTCTACACACCCCCAATGAGCGCAGGTACCCATTGTGATGTGAGATTGAGCCCGAGGGGCTGGTGTTGTTCTATGTGATTGCCCGAGAGGCTGGTACTGTTCTGAGATGTTGCCCGAGGGGCGAACTTTTATTTGTTTACTTTACCTTAACTACCTGTCAATTACTTGTTTACTTGTTGAAAGAGGATTTTACTTGAATTTCCACTGTTTTACTGCTTTTAAATGGTCTTACTGCTTCATTATAGAATGCCTTGTGCCTTATGTGTTTTCTTACTTTCAGCCGTTATTTACATTTGTTACTCACTGAGTTGGAGTACTCATTTTACTCCATGCACCCCTGTGTGCAGATTCAGGCGTAGCTGGCACCGCTCCCGAGTGCTGATTCATTCCAGCTTCAGGCGGATCTTCGAGGAGTCTTTAGGTAGCTGTTAGCGTTCGCAGCCTGGAGCTCCTCCCTATCTATCTCCTTTATGTTCTTAGTTCAGTATTTAAAACTCTGTAGTTACATTTGAGGATTCAGTATTGCTAGATGCTCGTGACTTGTGACACCCCAGTTAGGGCTGTGTTGGGTTGTACTTCTGCACTTTATTGACATTATCTGCTACTTAGTATTGTTATATCATGTTTTAGACTGAATTTATGTTATTTAACTGTTTAAAGTGAATTAGGTTTAATTGGCTGGTCTTGTCTTCACGAGAGACGCCATCACGACCAGGTTTGGGTTTAGGGTCGTGTCAAGTATAGTCATTCGCAATAATAAATCCAATAAATATTGGAGTCGAATCCCACATGGAGTAGGTATGTGTTAGAGTGTCCACATGTGTGTAAACTGGGTGATTCTTAATGTAATCTGTAAACAAATAAAAAAAGGCACTAGGATTGCTTGCCCTTCATGTAGACTATGTTTTTGGGTATACAAATGTTCAACTCTAGTTGATTAAGCATGTGTTATGGTATCAATTTCTATTCTACCAACTTAATGTCTTCCAACACTTAAGACGTTTTTACCCCAAGTTGCTCTTTCAAGACGATTAAGGCTCAATGATAAGTAATTGATTAACCCAAGTAGAAATCACACTATTCCTAGCTAGATTTCATTAGTCAATGGTTAACCCACTTAATTCCTTCCTAATTACGTTGTACCTAAGCTAAGTTTCAATCTTTTTGGCATTAGCGAAGCTAGTAGGATGTTGACTAAGTTCACATTTGCGAACATTTATTCATTTTTAGACTCTTTCCATGCTTTAATCGAAATGTCATATCATATTCTAAATTCTCATAATCAATCTATTCTTACTTGTGTTAGTCTATCCTTACATGTCTTAAATGACTTGTTTAACACTTGTTCTACACCATACTTGATAACTTGCTCTCATGCTTTAGTTGAACTTGTTGCCCCTTTTATTGTTACATGTTATTTCTTTTATTGTTGATTATCATTACTTGAAGTCATTATACGTGTCATCTCTTTCATTGTTGATTATCATTATTTGAAGTTATTGTTACGAGTTATCTCTTTCCTTGCTATTATTCTTATTTGAAGTCATGTTATCTCTTCCATTGTGAGTTATTTGTATCTAGTTTTTGGTTAAACATTACCTTTCTCATTGTTGAGCTATTGGTATTGAAGTTGTGAAAGCTGTATCATTTTGAGACGAAGTTGATAATTGTTGAGATATCTTTTTCATTGAGAATTTTATATTTATTGTTATTGTTGATATTCTTGTATACGTTGTGGTGGACCGTGGGCTATTGTTGTTGTAATATTGATATTGTTGATTGTTGGTAAGTTATGATATGTGAGTACTTGTGTTACGGGTTGTTATTGTGATGTGATTGTCACACATCCTTTTCCTACCCCAGAAGGGAGTATAGGAGAGTTTTTCTAATTAAAGTGACAACAACCGAAACGAAATTATTTATTTATAATTCAGAGTCTCCACTTGAGATAATTTATGGTGTCCCAAGTCACCGGTTTAAAATCCCTAATTGAGAAAGTTTGACTCTATTTTACAGTCCGCAAAACACAGAAATCCGGGTAAGGAATTCTGTTAACCCGGGAGAAGGTGTTAGGCATTTCCGGGTTCCGTGGTTTTAGCACGGTCGCTCAACTATTATTATTGGCCTAATTATCTGATTAATTACATATTTTATTCCTATTGTGCATTTTTAACCTTTCACCGCTTTTAATTATTTATGGAATTATTCTAGAACAAGTTACGATTGTCGTACACTTGTTTGTTTGGTACACATTGTGAATCGCGTCACGGGAACCGTACCCACGATTTACAATATATTTAAATTATTAACATTATTAGAAGTAGGGGCCGGGTCACATAAATGTACCTCCGGATTTGAAAATTATGTATCACAACTACGTCACGAGAATCGTACCCGTAGCTATGATAATTTTTATTATAACGCGCCTAAAGCAAACTACGAAGGTTCATGAATATTAACGGCCTAAGCATGCTCCTAACTGGTGATGTAATAAAAGTAAAATAAATAAAACTAACAGAAATGAAATCAGTTTCATGCTCATTCCGTTTTTAACTTCTTATTTCATGCATTTGACCAAGCTCAATCCTAAAACATGAGAGCTATTAATTACTAATGGGCTTTGGTCATTCACCGCTCCCCACGGTCCCATCACATTCGCAATAATTCATTCAAACAATTTCACAATTTAACCGCAACAATCAACATAATAAGGCATCCAAGAAAGTAAACAAATAGATAAATCGAAGAAGTTAGAAGAGCATGAATCAAAGCTATCGAGGGAACCATTTAAAGATCTTTCGTTCACCCCTTCCCTTCCAGTTCTTTATCAACTCTTATCACCTAGATAGTATAATCACTTAAATCGAATTCCGCATAATTAAATGAATCCAACTAACTGAAAGTATTAGACAAATGAGCTCATTTTAACACAAAAACATGTGAAATTCCCACTTCAAAACATTACTATCAGAGAAAGTGACCAAGAGATCGACTATCATGTGCGACATGCTGAAATTTTCCTATTTAATAGTGAGAACGACCTGACGAAACATGATATTTAAGCTGTAAAATATTTGACAAAATTAGCTTATTCACAAGTGACTTCACTAATACTTGGACTTTAACAAGAAAAGGATGCATGTCTAGACTAATATCTCGAAGTTATCACAGTATGCATGCCTATAGGACTATTATTCGACTTAGTAGGGATTCAAATATGCCTATTGTCGCACTTCCTTTTTCCTACACCCCCGGGAAGGTATATGTAAAGGGAGTTTTTCCAATTAAAGGACAATCGAAACGGGATTTATTTTAAGAAATTCAGAGTCGCCACTTGGGAGATTTATGGTGTCCCAAGTCACCGATTGAATCCCGAATCGAGGAAAATATGACTCTGTTTAACAGTCCGCGAACCAGAAATCCGAGTAAGGAATTATGTTAATCCGGGAGAAGGTGTTAGGCATTCCCAGATTCTGTGGTTCTAGCACGGTCGCTCAACTATCATATTCAGCTTATTTATCTGATTTTAATACATGTTGAACCTATGTGCCAATTTTAGCTTTCAACCGCTTTTATTCAATTATTTTTAGAGAAAGTTGAACGTCGTTTAAAACGTGTCTTTGGATCGCGTCACATGAAATGCACTCGCAATCCTGAACACATTTTATTCAACGTTTTTGGGATTTGACTTGGGTCACATGAAATGCACACCCGAGTTTAAGAAGGTAAATTATTAAAAGCGCACCTAAAGTGACTAATGCGTTATTATCTTTGGGGAGGGCTGTGAAATTCGCTAAACGGCCCATCTCGAATTCTAAGTATTTTATTATAGACATTTAAGAGGACCCCGCAATTTATGCATTTTGTTTAGCAGGGCTCGCCTCATTTATTATTTAAAGGCCAACCTAAAGCAAACTACAATTTTCTACTTAGTTTGTCTCTAATAATAAAAGAAAAGGCCCTAATTAATTAGTATTGTTCAAGAACTAATATACTTACGCCCTTGACTTTTATTCAAAATTTCATTAATTCCCTTGGGTTTCAAGCTCAGCCCAGTAAGAATAAAACACAGTCAAAACTCAAGTTGGGCTTCAGACAGACTTCATTCAGGCCCAACCTTGACATTCAGGCTTATTAACTTGCAAATGATGGAGCTATTTCACATTTATTCAAATCAACACTTGACATACTCATATGCTCATCTCAATAAAATTCAAAACAGCTAGACGTCTAAACCGACTGGATTGGATTTATATTCTAAAATTCAGATTTTTCTTATCTATTTACCTACTTGTGAACTTCTGGATATTACTAAAGGCAAAACAAACAGGGAAACGTGAATTGAATTTTAACAAAAATAGTCATGAATATAAACCTCAGATGAGCAGGCTAAGTAACTTAATTACGAAATTTTACTTACACTAACACGAACAGGTTAATAGCCTAACTTCACACTTTATTCACATCTAATCATCAAACAACTAAACTAAACTACTTAATGAAACGCAGATGTTGATATGAGTAACTAATCTACTGATATTAGCTAATGCAATACAAAGTTGTTTGAGACGTCTCTTCAGCTTGAAATTAAAATTAATGTGGATATCATACGCTGATCTCAAAATCAATTGCAACACCCAAACAATTTCTGATTTTTTTTTATTTTTTAAAACAAAACTGTTAAACTAAAGCAAGTTCTAAGCTATACTAAGGCTACAGCTGGATAACCACAAATTAACAGTCCCAAACAGTCCAATTAGGTACAAATTACGCAGTCCGAGTTTCGTGTGAATATAAATCCAATTAGACTACACTACACAGTTACATATCATTAATATCTACTTAACTACAGATGTATAGTCGTCTAAACATGCATCATCCAGTAAACAAATGTCTGAGTACTTTCATTTCATGTTCATCTCAAAGCTACATCGATTTGAGTTCAAGTGTGCACCTGGAAATGAAAGAAGGAAGCAGAAAAATGAGGTATCAGCAGTAACCAACAGCAACAGTAGTATTCAACACCTGAAAATGAATCAGTAGACTAATTTTGAAACCAAGGGATGTGATACGATAGTCAGACCCTAATTTCAATCTTAGTGAAACAGCAGACCTCAAACCCGACTCGACTTAAACCCTTTTTATTATCAGCTAACCAGGAATTGCTTCCATACTAGGAGAAAACTTCAGAAAATACCAAATGACTCAATGAAACAGTGTATTTTTCTGAAATTCTGCAAACTTTTTTGATTTTTTTTTTTTTGTATCTATTTCTGTGTATCTCTCTTCCTATATCTCTCTTAGAATCCCTTCCAAGTTTTCTTAGTTCTCTGCCCCTGTATATCCAGTGTATCAAGAATGTATATCGAGTGTATATCGCTCTCTCCGCCCCCTTCTTTTTTTTTTCCTCTCTGAATTTTCTAGCCTTCTACCCTCTTTGAATGTTTTCCCTCTCTCAAAATCTCTTCCAAGTTTTCTTAGCTCTCTGCCCCTGTATATCCAGTGTATCCAGAGTGTCTATCGAGTGTATACCGCTCTCTCCGCCCCCATCTTTTTTTTTCCTCTTAGAATTTCCTAGCCTTCTACCCTCTTTGAATGTTCTCCCTTTCTCAGAATCTCTTCCAAGTTTTTTTAGCTCTCTGCTCCTGTATATCCAGTGTATCCAGAGTGTATATCGAGTGTATACAGCTCTCTCCGCCCCCCTCTTTTTTTTCCTCTAATATGATTTTCAGATCCTTTAAATGGACATTCAATTAGTGCATTTTCCACTACAAATTCAACTTTTCGTTTCTTTAATCATCCACTTAATTGTTCACTCAATTAGTGCTTTAAGTTAATTTGATAATGCAAATACTACTCTACCACTATTAGGAGCTTCTCAATTAGTAAATTGGCCCAATCAGATTTTCCTCTTCTTATTCTCAATGGGTTTGGCTGAGTTTTGGTTTTGGGCTTGGCTAAATTGGCCCAACCAGATTTCCTCTTCTTATTCTCAATGGGTTTGGCTGAGTTTTGGTTTTGGGCCTGGCTAAATTGGCCCAACCAGATTTTCATCTTCTTATTCTCTTTTCCTTTTCAATTTTCTTTTCCTTTTTCTTTTCAACAATTAAAACTAAAATCCTAATTAATTATAAAACACCAAATTAACTTAAAAATACTAATTAATTCTAACTAATAATTATCACAAATAATTAAATGCCAAATTAAAAGAAAATCACACAATTTGACTAAAATTACAAAAATATGTTATATTTTTTTTTGAATTTTCATTTTTGTAAAACATCTAATTATTAATTAATTCCAAAAAATGTAAAAATCAAATCTCAAATGAAAATGCTATATTTTTGTATTTTTAATGCATTAACAAAATTAAACATGCACACAAATATATGCGAACAATCAGGAAAATCACACAATAATTCCTAAAAATAACACATAATTAAAGAAAAGACCTAATTATGGGAATTCTTTTAGAGTAATTCGTATGAGGCAAAATTCGCGTGCTCACAGCTGCCCCTCTTTGTCCGGAAACATGAAGAGTTTTCGTGCAAAGATAAAGTGAGCGGATACGAGCGATTTTTGCCTGTTTGAATACTCCGTGGGGAAGCATTTTTGAAAGATTTGACCGAACCTCTGCTTCAAAGGTTTCCTACATATCCTTGGCTATAAAGGAATCAGGTCAATGTAGTTCGGGAAGTTTTGGTAGCTGGGACTAACATGAAGCTGCGGTTTTGCTGTTACTTCTGTTGCTGCTGCTGATACTGCCTACGGACCTCCTTATTACACCATGACAAAAATGAAGAAGCTAGACTAAGCTATAATCTATGCTTTACAAAGATTTATTTCCAAACTTGATCTTGTGACTGATGTTGCCTTGTCAATTTGTGCTTCCTCCGCTGTTTCTTTACTTATGGCTCGACTTGTGGTCTTCCTTCTGATTTCTACTGGGGATTTTTGTTGTAACCCTCCGCTTTACTGACTTCAAACTTCAATGTATTCCTCTGTTATATGGGCGGGCTCCCAACTTCAAAACATGAAAAATGTAAAGACTGAAATGTATTCCCTGCTCTCCAGGCGGGCACCTAACTGCTAAACTTGAACTGCTTCTCCCTGTTCTCCAAGCGGGTACCTGATTTCTAGACTTGAAATTTATTCCTTGATCTCCAGGCGGGCTCCTGACTACTAACTTGAATGTATTCCCTGCTCTTCAGGCGGGCTCCTGAATTCAACCAAAATAGATGAAAACAAAGGAAATTTTGCTGCCCCAGTTTAGGTATCTGGGAACATATGCAGGTGTAAAACGAATCACATTACCAAATATCAATAAGAACTTGAAAACTAAAACTTGAATTGTACTCCCTTGTTCTCCAGGCGAGCTCCTGACTGCTGAACTTGAATGTATTCCCTGCTCTCCAGGCGGTCTCCTAACTGCTAACTTGAAATGTATTCCCTGCTCTTCAGGCGGGCTCCTGAATTCAACCAAAATAGACGAAAACAAAGGAAATTTTTCTGCCCCGGTTTGGGTATTTGGGGACATATGTAAGTGTAAAACGAATCACATTACCAAATATCATTAAGAACTTGAAAACTAAAACTTGAATTGTACTTCCTTGTTCTCCAGGCGGGCTCATGACTGCTGAACTTGAATGTATTCCCTGCGCTCTAAGCGGGATCCTGACTGCTAACTTGAAATGTGTTCCCTGCTCTTCAGGAGGGCTCCTGAATTCAACCAAAATAGACGAAAACAAAGGAACTTTTTCTGCCCCAGTTTGGGTATCTGGGAACATATGTAAGTGTAAAACGAATCACATTACAAAATATCAATAAGAACTTGAAAACTAAAACTTGAATTGTACTCCCTTGTTCTCCAGGCGGGCTCCTGACTGCTGAACTTGTATGTATTCCCTGCTCTCCAGGCGGGCTCCTAACTGCTAACTTGAAATGTATTCCCTGCTCTTTAGGCGGGCTCCTGAATTCAACCAAAATAGACGAAAACAAATGAAATTTTTCTGCCCCAGTTTGGTTATCTGGAACATATGTAAGTGTAAAACGAATCACATTACCAAATATCAATAAGAACTTGAAAACTAAAACTTGAATTGTACTCCCTTGTTCTCCAGGCGGGCTCTTGACTGCTAAACTTGAATGTATTCCCTGCTCTCCAGGTGGGGTCCTGACTGCTAACTTGAAATGTATTCCCTGTTCTCCAGGTGAGCTCCTTACTGCTGCGCTTGAAAGTATTCCCTTCTCTCCAGGCGGGCTCCTGACTGCTGCGCTTGAAAGTATTCCATGCTCTCCAGGCGGGCTCCTGACTTCATTGAAACAAATAAAACAAAGAAAACTTTCTGCCCCTGTTTGGAGGTTGGGCACATATGTGAGTGTTAAACTGAATCATATTACCAAATATTACTAAGAATTCGAAAGCTAGGTCCCATTATCCAGGCGGGTACTGGCAATTCTTACCTAAACGACAATTTTAAATCTAAGTTATATCTTCTAAAGGTGTGACTTCCGCTAAATCTTGTTGTCTAAGAGGGTCTTAAAGCTATCCCATTATCTAGGAGGATCCTGAAAACTCCTAATTACATCCTATCTTAGACATGCAAACTTTGAAACCAACTTATATTCCCTAGGGTATATTCATGATACTTATGATTGTTTTGATTTTTTTTAAACTAGGTCCCATTTTACAGGAGGGTTTTGAAAATCAAAAATCAAACTTGTTTAGTGACTGCCTTTCTCCACGGAGGGTTTCTCCGAAACAACCGAAATTTCCTGCCCCTATTTTAATCAAAGAAAAATTTTGTCAGTTTAAAATGTGGTGGTTGGTTTGTGGCCTTGACTTTGAGGGAGATTGCTCCTTCACTTCCCATGATAACTGATTTCCACTCGAGGACCTTGCTTGTTTATGGACTAACCACTTTCTCAGTCATCTTTATCACAGAAAATACCCATTCTCCGTTCAGACCCAATTCCCTTTATCTGTTGCATTGCTCATGAACTGACATTTACCAACCTTTGTATTTCATCGAAAATACCTTTGATTCGTTCACCTAACACCCTCCATCTTGTTGCATTGTTCTTGGATTGATATGTACCAAACCTTTGTATTTCACATGAATCCCAAAGCACGTCAATTACGTCCACTCAATGTGCATATTGTTCTTTCCTGACTTAACCCACTACATTGGACTTGAGGTCTATTGCTCCTTCACTTGCCATGACAACTTTGATTTTTGCTTGGAAGACCTCGTTTGTCACTCGTTAAACACTTTCTTTGTTGATCTCATCACAGAGAATACCTTTGACCCATTCACCCAACATTCTCTATCTGTTGTACTATTCATGAGTTAAAATATACCAAACCTTTATATTTCTCATGGACTCCAAAGCATGTTGATTGCTACCAACTCAGTGCGCTTGTTGTTCTTTCCTAACATATGCTACCTTGATGTGCTGGCCAGATCCCATTTTGTGCAATTGGTAAGATGGAGGCAAATTTTGAAGTCATTTCTCACTTGTTCTGACCAAACCCACTCAGAAAGAGGAAGTAAACAAGACAAAAGGAACAGAGTAAAGGACAAAGGAAAGAAATGATTCCTAACAAGAAAACTACAAAGTAGAAACCTATCAGATGTGGATACCAACTCTAATGACCATGACATGCACCTGTGGCCTATTCTGTTGAGCAAGTCTGATGTTCAACTCCTGTTACACCCCTAAACCGTAAAACTGGGCTTCAATGCTCCGATTATCCAATCTGATTCACAATCCTTATTCGACCTGTGGTGCCCGAAGGGTTTTCACCATCAAGCCTCTCTCATTTTTGATTCTTTCTCTCCACTTACCGTCGCCTTACGGTGCCCGCGAGCGTTTCACCAATAAGACTCTCTCATTTTTGGATTCTCTCATCTCACGTCGCATTATGGTGCCCGTGAGGGTTTTCACCAATAAGACTCTCTCATTTTCAACATTTTTCTGCTTGGACCAGAGTGTTTCCCCTGATATGAATTACCTTTCCTTGCTTGACTTGGCATCTCTCGAAGACTGATCGGAAGGTCTTTCTCTGGACCGTGATGTGGGCTTTTGGATGGGGTTAGAAAGAAAGAGTATCAAAAGGCTCAAAACAACTCATCATGGGTTCACAATTACAACTTTCGGAATCAGATTTCTTACAACAAACACAACTTCTGCCCAGTTTCTTTGCTTGGGGACTTTTGGATTTTTATTTTGATGGGACCGAACCGTGAGGTTGCCTACATATCCTTAAAAAGAATCAGGTCGAACGTAGTTCATGACATAGGAATTGCTATGTTGTTGTGATTTTTCTTTTCTCTTTCTCTTTTCTTTTCTTTTCTTTCTTCCTTTTTCTCTTTTTGTTGTTTTGTTGTTGTTTTTTTCTTTCTTCTTTTTCCTCTTTTTTTCTTCTTTTTTTTCCTTTTTTTTCAATTTTCATTTTTTCTTCTCTCCCTTTTCGTTCTTTTCTTTTCTCCTTTTCCTTTACTTATCTTTTACGCTTGTTTTTCTGATCTTTGCTACTGATTCCGAAAGAGGGGTATGAAAAAAAATAAACAAGGCTCAAAGGGGTAACAAAGGATAAGGTGTT
This sequence comes from Nicotiana sylvestris, assembly GCF_000393655.2. Lineage (NCBI taxonomy): Eukaryota > Viridiplantae > Streptophyta > Magnoliopsida > Solanales > Solanaceae > Nicotiana > Nicotiana sylvestris. Next base: position 74,313,507 of record NC_091063.1, on the reverse strand, counting down.
TAGATAGCAGAACAAAATTTCTTCGTTATTCCAATCTTCAAAACATACCAAGTACAAACAACACAATTAAACAAACCAAGGAAAACATTCGTAACATCTTTTGATTGCGGCAGACTTGATGACCATATCCACACATTCGCCTTCTACATCTGTTACATACAAAGCACCATTGGACAACACTCTCACTCTCATTACCATGAACGACCCCTGTCAATTTGGGGCAAACTTGCCATTGGCTTCAACCTGATGCAGCAGGATGCATTTCAATAGGGTTTCTCTAAGTTCTATCTGCCCCAGTTTCACGCAATTCGGGCTTGAAATGATCTCAAAATGCCTTTACTTATTTCCCTCAAATGTCCCTATCATCTTCAAAATTGTTTTATTTCTTCATGACTAAATTAACTTTTTAAGACCAGGCTGAGAATACGCGTGCATGTCATGTCACTAGAATTAACAGGAAAAGAACTATAAAAGGAAAAGAGAACTCAACAAAAATGACTAGAAATAACAGAAAACAGAAAATTGCATTAGACAGATGGTGAAAGGGTTTGAACAGCAGAACAAATAGACTAAACTGGGGTTACAACCTTAGAACAAACCTAGACAACACTAAACGAGCTACTACGACTAAACAAACTAGGCAAAATAAAAGGATAGAAGGGTTTGAGTCACAAGATAATATCCGGATTACAACCTTGAAAATAACCCGGACAACAGAAATGACAACAAAATAAACCACTAAAACTCCTCTCCAGCTGACCAAGAAATGGAGCGTCTTTCCAATTACCAAGAACGACATCTTAGCCACTGAGTTCCTCATCAATATTGCCAAGACCATTACTAACTTCAATATCATCAACTTCAGTCAACAAGTTCCCAAGAGGGTTTGCGTGCTCCCTGTCACAGTCATTGATCACAATTACCCCTTCTTAAATCATTCTTTCTATTTCCCTTTTCAAGGAACGACAATCTTCAATGCTATGCCCTTGGACATTAGAGTGGTACATGCATCGTACAGTAGGATCAAAGACTTTTGCATATGGGTCTGGAGTATAGCCGATGAGCGGCTCAATCAGGAAAGAATGCTTTAACTTTTCAAATAAGCTTGTGTAGGACTCCCCAATTGGCGTGAAACTATTTCTTTGTCTTTGTTCCCTTCCCTGCCCCTATTTTTTTGGGTTGTTGGGTGCTCGAAAATGTTGTGAAGGCAAGAATGCATTATGCGGTACTGGCGCTTGCCATAGGGAGTGACCTGGTAGTTAGGCAGATGACCAGACATTGTTCGGAGAATAATACTGAGGTGGATTATGTGGAGCTCGGGGATAGGTTTGGGGTTGGAGTTGAGGCTGGGTATATTGGTGAGGCGTACCCTTTGGTCCATGTCGTGACTCTAAAACGACCATGGCAACATCATCGTGTTCCTTCTGACCCAGCGAGCTTCTTGTGTCGTTCTGAATTGCTTGTGTTGTGGCTTTTAAAGCAGAATAACTCATGATCTTGCTAGACTTCAGCCCATCTTCTACCATTTCTCCCATTTTTACCACATCATTAAAAGACCTACCCACAGCCGTGATCAAATGCCCAAAGTAAGTTGGTTCTTGAGCTTGAAGAAAGTAATCGACCATCTCTTTTTCTTCCATGGGAGGATGGACTCTGGAAGCTTGTAGCTTGCTCTCTCCATTTGAGCCCGTATTCCTTAAAGCTTTCATTAGGCTTCTTTTGTATCTTGGCGAGGGACATGCGATCTGGGACAATTTCTATATTGTACTGAAAGTGCCTGGCAAAGGCCTGAGCCATATCATCCCACGTGTACCACCTGCCAGCATCTTGGCGGGTGTACCACTCCAGAGCTGCCCCACCCAGACTTTGACTGAAGTACGCCATCAATAATTTGTCTTTCCCACCGATGCCTCTCATCTTACTGCAGTAGCCTCTCAAATGGGCCATGGGATCTCCATACCCGTCATATAAATCAAACTTTGGCATCTTAAACCTATCAGGCAGTTGGACGTCAGGAAACAAGCACAAGTCTTTGTAAGCCACGCTCATCTGGCTCCCTATCCCTTTTATGTTTCTTAAAGACTACTCTAAGATTTTCACCCTCCTGGATATCTCATCTTGCTCCACTGTCTTAGCAAGCTTTTCAGTTTCACCGAGAGGCTCAAAAGGAGGAGCGATAGAGTATGAATCTGAGATTTTGAAAGTTGGTTCTGGTGCATAGTGTTGGGCATCAAGGACTTTGAACACAACCTCGTTAGAGGATCGAGGAAAAGTAGCTGGGGGAGGAACTACAAGAGTATGAGTGGTCAAAGGGGCGGGATATGATGTGCTTTTGAGGGGTGGAGTGTGAAAAGGTTGTAGGGAGATATCAACAGCAGTGGGAACCTGGACTTGTGATAGTGATGTGATAGTTGCAGGGTTTTCAGTGTAGTTAGTGGGGAATGAAGGTGGAGGATGCCCCCTGATCCAAGACTGATACATTTCTGCCATCTGCTGTTTCACCCTTTGGAAGTCCTCTTTCAATTCAGACTCCGACTTCACAAACTCCCTTGACGGGTCAACAACTCTTGTGTCCAAGTTTTTGCTAGTCATGGCTACCTTGCCCTTTGGCCTTGTGTTGAATGGATGAGTTACCTTAAGAACCACAAACCAACCACCCTTCTTTTGTGAATATAACAAAATGAAGCTATCACGTTAGCGTTAGGGCATTTAATAGCAAAAATATCACATTGCGTGCAATGCACCTAGCAACAATTAATGATTCTAGAATGACTTCGAGGGCCATAAAGTCACTTGGCATCATCCCAATTTGTCCATTTCAACCTCCCTTTTCTTTGCTTTTCTAGCACTTGCTTGATCATTTTCCTTCCTCTTTTTTTTTTTCTAATTATCACTCCTTTCTTTCCTCTCATTTCTCACGTCCCATAATTTCACCCTTTTTTTCTTTTCTTTTTTCCCCCTTTTTCCCCTTCTTTTTTTCTTTTAAAAAAATAAAATGATTCGATCGAACCCTATGTAGGTTGCCTACGTATCATGACGCCGCATGAATCAGATCTTTGCGTAGTTCTGGAAGAACCGGAATAAAGTAAACAAACTGACATTCTCCTTTTTTCTTTTTTATCTTAGCGACTACTCTGATGAGAAAAGAGAAATAAAACCAGCAAATCCTTTTTTTTTTGAATTTTCTAGACTTAAACGTTCTATGACCTATTTTAAACTCAAGATTAACGGGCATGTTTTTTTTTTGTATATATCCTTTTGACACAAATACTCTATTAAGGAAATATCCTAGAAGAGAAAAATATTTTTTTTGATTCTTTTTTTAGGAAGAAAATCTAAATAATAAACCACAGAAAAAATGTTTTGAATTTTCATTTGATATCCTGACGCAAGATTTCGAAACAAGCAATGAAAAAGATAAAACAGAATATTTTTGGATTTCAATTTTGATGGCCTAAAGAAAAAATTCTAATGATAAACAAAAGATAAAGTATGCTTTTTTTCTATGTACAATATCCTAAAGGTCTAATGAAAATAAAAAGAATTTTTTTCATCTTTCATTAATTTCCCAAAGAAACACCTCACAAGAAAAACTTTTTGAATTTTAGAACTAACACCTTAAAGAAAGCTTTTTAAAGAAGCACTAAAATAAAATTCTCTTTTTTTTAAAAAAAATTTTGGTCCTAATATAATAGAGGAAATATAAAAACAATTCATTTTAAGTCCTAGATATTAATTGCCTAAAGGAAAAACCATCTCAAAGGAGAATTTTTTTTTATTTCTTATAACAAAAACGCAAAATTTCTTCTTTTTCTTTATTTTTTTTTCTTTTTTTTTTTTGGATTTTCGACTTGTAACACATTTCCACAAACAAAATAAGAAATACAATAACAAAAGACTCGGTAAACTTAACTTGACTATTACAAACTCTAACATCACTTAAAAGACTAAATACTACTATACAGGACTAGAAAATAAAATAAAAACAATTGACTCAAAAACATAAAATGGCTCCTCGAGCAGCTCCTGAATGCATTGATCCTGTGGTATCTGTCATGCTCAAACTTCAGTAAGTAGATCCACACTTGTATGAGAAAATTTAAACTAGCACTATGTGAGACAATAACATTCCCTAAGACACATGCAAGACATGATTGAGGCTATTTTTGCAAAATGACTTATTTGGCCAAAAGGTGGCTAGAAGTGCAAAATTTGGTTATGACCCCGCAAAGCCAAGAACCTAAGATTTACTAGGAAGACCTGGGTTGCCTACGTATCACGCCCCGAAAGACGAGAATCAGGTATGCGTAGTTCGGGCAGATTGGATACGGGCGAGAAATAAAAATAACAACTAATTCAGAGAAAAATATTTTTTATCTTTTGTTTTGAAAAATGATGAAACATGTAAACTCTTTTTGGATTTTCTTCTTTTTCTTTTTTTTGATTTTCTGATTTTCGAAAAATGATGAAAAAGTACAAAATCTTTTTTTTTTTGTGAAATTTCAAGCTCTTTTTCTTTTCTTTAACAACAATGTGACAGAAAAACATAATTGGGCCTTCCTCGTTCTAAAATTGGGATATGACTCTAACAGAAAAGAAGTCACACGAAGTGCACACTTCCCAGATGATTTAGAAGACTCAGAGAGAGGAGGGTTTCGTAACAATTTATATATAGTCCAACTAAATATCAAAGCGGTAAAAGCAGCATTTAGCACATTAGGCCCAACCATGTAAATAAAACCAGACAATAAATAAAGCCAAATATAACAATTATTCTAAGCTCGAATACTTGAACCCTGAACCAGAGATTCTAGATTCGATCCCCAGCAGAGTCGCCAGAGCTGTCGCACCTCCTTTTTCCTACACCCCCGGGAAGGTATATGTAAAGGGAGTTTTTCCAATTAAAGGACAATCGAAACGGGATTTATTTTAAGAAATTCAGAGTCGCCACTTGGGAGATTTATGGTGTCCCAAGTCACCGATTGAATCCCGAATCGAGGAAAATATGACTCTGTTTAACAGTCCGCGAACCAGAAATCCGAGTAAGGAATTCTGTTAACCCGGGAGAAGGTGTTAGGCATTCCCGGATTTCGTGGTTCTAACACGGTCTCTCAACTGTCATATTCAGCTTATTTATTTGATTTTAATACATGTTGAACCTATGTGCCAGTTTTAGCTTTCAACCGCTTTTATTCAATTATTTTTAGAGAAAGTTGAACGTCGTTTAAAACGTGTCTTTGGATCGCATCACATGAAATGCACCCGCAATCCTGAACACATTTTATTCAACGTTTTTGGGATTTGATTTGGGTCATATGAAATGCACACCCGAGTTTAAGAAGGTAAATTATTAAAAGCGCACCTAAAGTGACTAATGCGTTATTATCTTTGGGGAGGGCTGTGAAATTCGCTAAACGGCCCATCTCGATTTCTAAGTATTTTATTATAGACATTTAAGAGGACCCCGCAATTTATGCTTTTTGTTTAGCAGGGCTCGCCTCAATTATTATTTAAAGGCCAACCTAAAGCAAACTACAATTTTCTACTTAGTTTGTCTCTAATAATAAAAGAAAAAGCCCTAATTAATTAGTATTGTTCAAGAACTAATATACTTACGTCCTTGACTTTATTCAAAATTTCAGTAATTCCCTTGGGCTTCAAGCTCAGCCCAGTAAGAATAAGACACAGTCAAAACTCAAGTTGGGCTTCGGACAGACTTTATTCAGGCCCAACCTTGACATTCAGGCTTATTAACTTGCAAATAATGGGGCTATTTCACATTTATTCAAATCAACACTTGACATACTCATATGCTCATCTCAATAAAATTCAAAACAGCTAGACGTCTAAACCGACTGGATTGGATTTATATTCTAATATTCAGATTTTTCTTATCTATTTACCTACTAGTGAACTTCTGGATATTACTAAAGGCAAAACAAACTGGGAAACGTGAATTGAATTTTAACAAAATAGTCATGAATATAAACCTCATATGAGCAGGCTAAGCAACTTAATTACGAGATTTTACTTACACTAACACAAACAGGTTAATAGCCTAACTTCACACTTTATTCACATCTAATCATCATACAGCTAAACTAAACTACTTAATGAAACGCAGATATTGATATGAGTAACTAATCTACTGATCTTAGCTAATGCAATACAAAGTTGTTTGAGACGTCTCTTCAGCTTGAAATTAAAATTAATGTGGATATCATACGCTGATCACAAAAACAATTGCAACACCCAAACAATTTCTGATTTTTATTTTATTTTTTAAAACAAAATCGTTAAACTAAAGCAAGTTCTAAGCTATACTAAGGCTACAGCTGGATAACCACAAATTAACAGTCCCAAACAGTCCAATTAGGTACAAATTACGCAGTCCGAGTTTCATGTGAATATAAATCCAATTAGACTACACTACACGGTTACATATCATTAATATTTACTTAACTACATATGTATAGTTTTCCAAACATGCATCATCCAGTAAACAAATGTCTGAGTACTTTCATTTCATGTTCATCTCAAAGCTACATCGATTTAAGTTCAAGTGTGCACCTGGAAATGAAAGAAGGAAGCAGAAAAATGAGGTATCAGCAGTACCCAACAGCAACAGTAGTATTCAACACCTGAAAATGAACCAGCAGACTAATTTTGAAACCAAGGGATGTGATACGATAGTTAGACCCTAATTTCAATCTTAGTGAATCAGCAGACCTCAAACCCGACTCGACTTAAACCCTTTTTATTATCAGCTAACCAGGAATTGCTTCCATACTAGAAGAAAACTTCAGAAAATACCAAATGACTCAATGAAATAGTGTATTTTTCTGAAATTCTGCAATCGTTTTTGATTTTTTTTTCTGTATCTATTTCTATGTATCTCTCTTCCTATATCTCTCTTAGAATCTCTTCCAAGTTTTCTTAGCTCTCTGCCCCTGTATATCAGGTGTATCAAGAGTGTATATCGAGTGTATACCAGTCTCTCCGCCCCCCTTTTTTTTTTCCTCTCCGAATTTCCTAGCCTTCTACCCTATTTGAATGTTCTCCCTCTCTCAGAATCTCTTCCAAGTTTTCTTAGCTCTCTGCCCCTGTATATTCAGTGTATCCATAGTGTATATCGAGTGTATACCGCTCTCTCCGCCCCCATCTTTTTTTTTCTCTCCGAATTTCCTAGCCTTCTACCCTATTTGAATGTTCTCCCTCTCTCAGAATCTCTTCCAAGTTTTTTTAGCTCTGTGCTCCTGTATATACAGTGTATCCAGAGTGTATATCGAGTGTATACCGCTCTCTCCGCCCCCCTCTTTTTTTTTTCCTCTAATCTGATTTTCAGATCCCTTAAATGAGCATTCAATTAGTGCATTTTCCACTACCAATTCAACTTTTCATTTCTTTAATCATCCACTTAATTGTCCACTCAATTAGTGCTTTTACTTAATTTGATAATGCAAATATTACCCTACCACTATTAGGAGCTTCTCAATTAGTAAATCGGCCCAACCAGATTTTCCTCTTCTTATTCTCAATGGGTTTGGCTGAGTTTTGGTTTTGGGCATAGCTAAATTGGCCCAACCAAATTTTCCTCTTCTTATTCTCAATGGGTTTGGCTGAGTTTTGGTTTTGGGCCTGGCTAAATTGGCCCAACTAGATTTTCCTCTTCCTATTCTCTTTTCCTTTTTCTTTTCAACAATTAAAACTAAAATCCTAATTAATTATAAAACACCAAATTAACTTAAAAATACTAATTAATTATAACTAATAATTATCACAAATAATTAAATGCCAAATTAAAAGAAAATCACACAATTTGACTAAAATTACAAAAATATGTTTTTTTTTTGAATTTTCATTTTTGTAAAATATCTAATTATTAATTAATTCCAAAAAATGTAAAAATCAAATATCAAATGAAAATGCTATATTTTTGTATTTTTAATGCATTAACAAAATTAAACATGCATACAAATATATGCGAACAATCAGGAAAATCACACAATAATTCCTAAAAATAACACATAATTAAAGAAAAGACCTAATTTTGGGAATTCTTTTGGAGTAATTCGTATGAGGCAAAAATCGTGTGCTCACACCTATGACTTCATTTTTAATGCATATGACGACCTTAACGTGGGATGTGGACCAGGTCTATGAGATAGGAAATTAATGGACCTAATCTACACAGGAAAATGAAGTCAAAGAGTAATTCTTGGAGGTTCACTGTCTTACCCTTAACTTTATTAACAAAAAGCTATTTCAGCAACTCATTTATGAATCTTAAAGGTTCTAAACTCTAACAATGAGTGAAATGCTTCTTCAACAAGATTTTAACCATTAACTCATGGATCCAGACAATAGAAAGCATGGACGTGAATCTCACTTTGGACAATGAACAAGCAGAGAACTATGTCATTTCACTGAACAACTTGTTTTAAGCTCGGAATTATTCACAAACGGAATACACACTGATAATGATAGATTCAGAACTATAGAAAAACAAATGAGAACACATAATTTCTAGATAAACAAATTTTTAGAAGTCAATCAGTCACTGAAGCAACTCACACGTAAAATTCTACCCTTCCTTTAATGGCTCTTTTGAAGCTCGATTCAAGTTAATAAAATCAAGATAGAGAAAACGAGACAGAGATGAACTTGCTAAACTGAAATTCTTTTAATTGACAATGAAAAATCAGCAAATGTAAATTCTTTCGATCATAAAAATCCACCGAGAAACAGCAACAAGAAACATGACCTAACAATCAACGAACGAACCTCGATCGGCACTACAAATCTCAGCTGGACTCACACTCGGACCGAATGTTCATTCAAACTCCATTTTTTTAAATCAAAATCGAGATTTAAAAAAAGAAATAGAAGAAATAAAAGAGTTATCTATCCTTTTCCCTCTATTTCTTTCTCTCTTGCTATCTATATGTGTGTGTTGCGGCTGCGTGCTCTTTTAGAATGTGATAAGAGATCTTTATGTCTTGGTTTGGAGAAGAACGATGATAAGGAAGGGATTTTTCGGATCATCTATGGTCAGAGTCGGTTGCTGCTCTTTTTTCGTCGACCAAAAACGCTGGGGGGGGGTCTCTCTTAGTCTAAAAAACGGCTCCAGCTCACCTAGGGTTCTATGTTTTTTTGAGTCTTAAGAAGACTAAAAAGAAGGGTCTTAGGGTTGGTCTTGGGCCTATAGGAATTATGGGCTAAGGTTATTTGGGCTAGATCCAAAAATTACGCCTAGAAAATGGGTTATTTGAGCCCAAATTGTATTCTTTCTCTTTGAACAAGACTAAAAAAAATACTACCTCATTTACTTAATTAATCATACTTAAGTAAAAATAACTAAAACAAAACTAACTATTAAAACAAACCTATTTTTGTTATATTTTTTCAAATATCACACTAAAAGACCAAAATGGAATTAGATTAAAAACATCACAAAAAATTAAAATAATATTCTTAAAAATAAAGTGGAACTATTTTTGTATTTTTTTTTTGAATTTTATGTAAGGTAGTTAAATTAAACGTGACTAGATAAAATAATATTTAGCTAAATAAAAGAAAATATCTTTGTAATTTTTATTTTTGTGATAAAATAAAGTAAAAGAGTCAAAACTACTTGAAATAACTATATTAAACCTAAACTAAATATTTAAATGCTAAAATATATAAACTCTTGGAGAGGGTCAAAAATCACATGTCTACAGCTGCCCCTTTTGACTAGAAACGCGAAGAGTTTTCAGACAAAGAACGACGAGTCAGGTTTTTTTTTTGACCCGGCCCTTATTTAGAGAGACAAAAAACTAAGAGAAAGAAAAATGTGACCGAGCCCTGGTATTTGAGCTGCCTACATATCCTTGGCTATAAAGGAATCAGGCCACGTGTAGTTCAAAAGTAGGAACAGTGATGGAGTACACCGAGGTGCAGAGTCGATTGATGTGTCGTTCTGTCGAGATTCCGATCCGCGATCCTATTATTACATAAAAATCAAAAAATGAAAAAGACTAACTAAGCCTGTCAACTATGAGTTACAAGATTCCTATTTATAAGTCTTCTGAAACTTGATCTTGAGTCTTGAATGGTTCTTCATGCAGACGTTAGATTTGAACCTTGACGCTTGCTAGCTACAGGTGTTAGTTCATTCTTACACGGATTCTTCGGATCAAGACTGGACATGCAGTGCTCGTGACATCAGCCATGTCTTGAACAACTCACATCTTTCATCTGCTTCTGCATTGGGATTCACTTCCCTCTTTTTCCTTTTCTTTCTTTTTCTTGGATTGAGACTTCTTCTTTGGTCATCTCAAACCCCCGTGCCTCGAGGTAAAAACCTTATTCTTCAAACAACTCGTGCTACCTCTGATTTGAAACTTGAAATGAATTCTGAAATGACTTTCCCCATTCTCCAGGTGGGTGCCTACTATTGACTGGAAACTTGAAATGAATTCCCTTGTTTTCCAGGGGGGCGTCTGATGCCAAAACTTGAAATGTATTCCCTTGTTTTCCAGGTGGGCTCGTGATGCCAAAACTTAAAATGTATTCCCTTATTATACAGGTGGGTGCCTGATGCTAAAACTCGAAATGTATTCCCTTGTTATCCAAGTGGGCGCCTGATGTCAAACTTGAAATGTATTCCCTTGTTTTCCAGGTGGGCGCCTGATGCTGAAACATGAAATGTATTCCCTTGTTATCCAAGTGGGCGTCTGATGCTAAAACTTGAAATGTATTCCCTTGTAATCCAGGTGGGCGCCTGATGCTGAAACTTGAAATGTATTCCCTTATTATCCAGGTGGGCGCCTGATGCTAAAACTTGAAATGTATTCTCTTGTTATCTAGGTGGGCGCCTGATGCCAAAACTTGAAACCTATTCCCTTGTTTTCCAGGTGGGCGCCTGATGCCAAAATTTGAAATGTATTCCCTTGTTATCCAGGTGGGCACCTGATGTCAAACGTGAAATGTATTCCCTTGTTTTTCAGGTGGGTGCCTGATGCTAAAACTTGAAATGTATTCCTTTGTTATCCAGGTGGGCGCTTGATGTCAAACTTGAAATGTATTCCCTTATTTTCCAGGTGCGCGCCTGATGCCAAAACTTGAAATGGATTCCGTTGTTCTCCAGGTGGGTGCCTGATGCCAAAACTTCAAATGTATTCCCTTGTTCTCCAGGTGGGCACCTACCATTACAATAAAATAGACAAAACAAAAGAAATTTTTCTGCCCCAATTTGGTACCGGGAACATCTGTTAGTGTTAATCGAATCCTGTTATACAAAAGAGCTCTAAGAATTTAAAAGCTAAATTCCATTATCCAGGAGTGCCCTGAAAATTAAAATTAAATCTCATCTTAAGAGTGAAAATCTGAAAGCTAAATTCTATTTCCTAAAGGTAAAACTTACGCTAAATCTCATTATCTATGAGGGTCCAAAAAAACTTAAAACTAAATCTCATTATCCAAGAGTGTCCTAACAACTTAAAACCAAATCCCATTATCCAGGAGGGTCTTGACAACTTAAAACTAAATCTCATTATCTAGGAGGGTCCTGAAAATTTGAACTTAAATCCCATTATCCAAGAGAACCTTGAAAACTGGAAACTACATCACATTATCCAGGAGGGTCCTAAACACTTAAAACTAAATCCCATTATCCAGGAGGGTCCTGAACACTTAAAACTAAATCCCATTATCCAGGAGGGTCCTGACAACTTAAAACTACATCCCATTATCCATGAGGGTCCTGAAAACCTGAAATTAAATCCTATTATCTAGAAGGGTTCTGAACACTTAAAACTAAATCCCATTATCCAGGAGGGTCCTGAACACTTAAAACTAAATCCCATTATCCAAGAGGGTCCTGAAAATCCGAGAATGAACTTACCTGAGCTATGCTCTCTTCCTTACGAACAAAATTCCTTGCTCCTGAACCATGCTTTCCTCATGGAAGGTTCCTGCAGATCGAACAAATTTTCTTTCCCCTTATCAAACCGCCTTTGTGCTGACAAAAATTTAGCACGACACTTGAAAAATTCAAGCTTTGATTTGGACATATAGTCTTCGTCCTTGTTCCAAACAAAGAAAACTTGTGAGTTTAAACATGGTGGTTGGTTTGTGGCCTTGACTTTGAGGGAGATTGCTCCTTCACTTCCTATGATAACTTTGATTTCAACTAAAAAGACCTTGCTTGTTTATTGACTAACCACTTTATCTATCACCCTTATCACAGAAAATATCTTTGATCCATTCAGACCCAATACCCTTTATCTGTTGCATTGTGCTCATGAATTACATATACCGAACCTTTGTATTTCACATGAATCCCAAAGCACGTCAATTGTCGTCAACACATTGCGCATACTACTCTTTCCTGACTTAAGCCACTTTGATGTACTAGCCAGACTCCGCTTTGTGCAATTGGAAGGCTGGTAGAAAATATTGAAGTCATTTCTCGCCTGTTTTGACTAAAAAGACTCAAGAAGAGGAAGTAAACAAAATAAAAGGAACAGAGTAAGGGACAATGGAAAGAGATGATACCTAACAAGAAATTACAAGAGAGAAACTTATCAGATGTGATACCAACTCTAATGACCATGACATGCACCTTTGGATTAAGTGGTCTAATCTGTCAAGAAAGTCTAATGTTCAACTCTTGTTGTACCTTTTCGCCGTGAAACTGGGCTTCAATGCTCCGATTATCCTATCTGATTCATAATCCTTATTTGACTTGCAGTGCCCGAAGGGTTTTCACCATCAAGCCTCTCTCATTTTTCTTTCTCTCAACTTAACATCGCCTTACGGGGCCTGTGAAGGTTTCCACTGATAAGACTCTCTCATTTTGTTCTTTTTCTTTTTATTTCCTCTAATTCTGTAGATGACAAAGCATTGACCATAGTAGAAACATCATATGCTCCCGGCATGTTTAGCTCGACACTCTCAAATATTATCTAGGAGATCTTTTTAGACTGTAATGTGGCTTTTGGATATGGATAGAAAGAAAGGATATCATAATGACTCAAAATAACTAAGATAACAGGGTTAATTTATTTAAAACTTTTGGAATCCATTATAAAACTTTGCCCCAATTTCCAAAACAAGAGAATTTGATTCTTTTTTTATGGAATTACTAAGAAAGACTGCCTCACTCTCGACTTTTTGGGATAATGAAATATTTTATTTGATATGACCGAACCATAAGGCTGTCTACGTATCTTGTGGTGACAAGAATCAGGTCAAACGTAGTTCACAAGACTACTTTTGTTACTATTTTCCTTTTTTTTCTTTTTCCTTTTCTTTTTCTTTATCTCTATTCTATTTTTTTTCTTGAATTTTCCTTTTGGAATGAACTTTCTAAAACAAACCTATGGGGACATCAATTTTTTTTTATTATCACTTGATTCCAAAAGAGGGGAGGTCCAAAAATTTAGCATAGGCTCAAAAAGGGGTACCAAAAGGTATAAAATGTTCAGGTAGCTGAAAGAGGGCCTCACAATCTCTGAAAATGCCAAGTACAACACATGCAACTTAAGAATGAAAAAAGAAGATCATGCACAACATTTCTTTTGCAGCTTCGGCATTGATATCACTGATATGCCTTCCACTTGTTTAGTGCCTTGTCAAGTACAGAACCTTCGTTGGGTGATTCCTTTTTCATAATAGATGCCCTTCGTCAGTTCAGAGCAAACTCCATTGGCTTTATCTTTTTACATGAGGTGCACTTGAACTCAAAACTGTTCGCTTCAAATTGTCTGGGATGTACCCTCCTTTAAAGAATTCTTGTCATCCTATTAACTTCCCAAATTATCTGCCCCAGTTTCACACAGTTCGGGCTTCAAATGATCTCAAAATATCCAAATCTGTACTTATTTCCCTCAAGTGTCCCTATCATCTTCAAAATTATTTCATTGCTTCATGATTAAACTAACTTTTAAGACCAGGCCTAGAATTATGTGTGCATGTCGTGGCACTAGAGCCAACATGAAAAGAACTATAAAAGAAAAAGAGAACTAAACAAAAAAAATGACCAGAAATAACAGAAAATTGCATCAGACAGATGGTGAAAGGGTTTGGACAACAGACCAAGCAAAATAAACTAAGTTACAACCCTGGAAAAAACCTAGATAACACTAAATGAGTTACTACGACTAAAGGAACTAGGAAAAATAAAAGGATAAAGGGGTTTGAGTCACAAAACAATATCCGGATTACAACCCTGAAATAACCTGGACAAGTGACAACAGAAATGGCAACAAGATGAACCACCAAGACTCCTCCCTGGCTAGCCAAGAAAGGAGAGTCTTTCAAATTACCAAGTTCGACATCTTAGCCAATGAGTTCCACATCAATATTACCAAGACAATTACCAATTTCAATATAATTAACTTCGCAAATAGCTTTTGGGTCCCTTTTGCCAACTCATTCTTAAGATCTACTTTTGGAACTGAGACTGATAGCGCTAAAGCCTTTGCGACAAGTGGCCCTCCAAGAAGCTCAAAAGAGTTCTCATATTCATTTTCAACGAAAATCATGCCCACCACATGCTCTCATTATGAACAGGCAATGAACTTTGGCTAGTATATGCTGCACTTGGATTTTACACGGTAATGTCACCTGCATCAATAAGCTTTTGGAATGCTCTTTTCAGATGCCAACAATTTTCTATACTGTGCCCCGAGGGATTTTAGCAATATGTACACCTCTGATAATAATCAAAATTCTCAGGAAGGTGGTTGGCGTGGCTCAACAACATGTTTTCTATTTCCCTTTCTTCCACCCATACTTACTGAGATGTTTTGAATGTCTTTTGTAGTATCTCTCAATGTATAATAACTCATGATTTTGCCAGACTTGATTCCTTCCACTTGTCACTACCCGGATTTCCCACCCTCGAGAGTCGTGATGGCGCCTACTCGTGAAAGCTAGGCAAGCTGAGTATTGTAGATTCACTCACTCTTTTATTTAGCCCTTTTAACAGTTTAAAACAACATGTGATCAACAGTGACATATTAATAATAATTAAAGATATGCGGAAGACGTAATACGATAACATAGCCAAAAAAACAAGTACAACAATACCAAGTACATCTCTACCCGGAACCAGTATCACAATGTCACAGACCATCTACGAATACTACAAACAATTGTCTGGAAAGAAAGATACAATCTGTCTCTGAAGTAAATGAAAATAGAATATAAAGATAGAGGAGAATGTCGGGGCCTGCGGATGCGTGCATGACTATCTCGGGATCTCTGACTGGACTGAAGGCAGCTGCCCAAAGCTATTGTCCAAAAGCTGCCACTCCAAGATCTGCACACAGTGCAGAGTGTAGTATCACCACAACCGACCCCATGTGCTGGTAAGTGCCTGCCCTAACTCCGGTGAAGTAGTGACGAGGATAGGACCAAACTACCAAATAAACCTGTGCAGTTATATCATATACAACGAAAAATAAGCATAAATAGACAATTAAAGATAGGAGGGGGACATGCTGCGGGGAATATCATTTACCAACAGTAATTTAAGAGAAAAGCATAAAGAACTATTTAAAATTCATAGCAAAAGAATAAGGAAATTGTTATCGGTCGATAAACACTTTTATTACCTATTGTTGCGGCACGCAATCCGATCTAAATCATAAGAATATTGTTGCAGCGTGCAACCCGATCCATATCATTTATCACTGTTGTGGTGTTCAACCCGATCCAATTATATTATTGTTGCGGCATGCAACCCGATCCAAACATAATATTGTTGCGGCGTGCAATAGGATCCAAATATAATATTGTTGCGGCGTGCAACCCGATCCACATATACATTTCAACGCCAATCACAAAGAGAGTCCCAGCAAGGGATCAATAAAGAAACAACTTTATCCCGGCAAGGGAATTAACAGTATAAGTAAATACGTCCCGGCAAGGGAAAATCAGCTATAACCAAACTGGTTCCAACATCCAACTTCCTCAACTATAGCCAATACTCAATCATAAGTAATTTCCACGAGAATAATCATAATCCTTTCTCAACACAAAGAATCAACAACTTAGCATTCGTAGTATTTATTAAGAAAACAACAATTTCAATTTAAGACTCACGGTCATGCTTGACACCAACGCATAGATACTCATTACCATACCTATACGTCGTACTCAACAAATAAGACATAGCAAATAGGACACAACTCCTAATTCCTCAAGCTAAGGTTAGACCAAACACTTACCTCGAACTTCCACGGCCAATTCAAGCCTGAAACACCGCTTTTCCTTTAGAATTCGCCTCCAAACAACTCGTATCTAGTCCAAATTGATTTAACAACATCAATAAATGCTAAAGAATTCATACCCAATGCTCAATTATAGGTTTTCTATCATTTTCTCCAAAAATTTCAAAATCGACCCCAGGCCCGCTTGGTCGAAACTCGAGGTTCAGACCAAAACCCGATCACCCATTCACCCACGAGCCCAAATATATAATTAGTTTAGAAATCCGACCCCAAAACAAGGTCTAAATCCCAATTAATCAAAAAGCCCTAACTCTACCCAAATTCCTAATTTCTACCTTAAAACCCCTATATTTTAGGATGAAAATTGATGAAATGCAATGGGAAATCGAAAGAAAAAGGTTTAGAATCATTTACCAATGTTTTGGGGAAAAAATTATTTTTTGAAAATCATCTCAATACTCCCAAATTTCGAAAATATGAAGTAAATGGGTTCTTCCCGTTTTTGCTTCTGTTTTAAAATCACTGGGCAGGCCTTCATCGCGTTCGCGATAGGCCTGTTGTGTTCGCGATGGGCCAGGCCCAGCTAATTATCGCGTTAGCGATTAGAAGCTCGCGTTCACGAAGCTTTAGCTCCCAGAGTCATCGCGTTCGGGGTCAGGTGGCCGCGGTCGCATAAGGTAAAGTGTGAAATCCCTCCCCCAGGCCACTAACCCTATGCGTTCGTGAGGCCCTGGACGCGTTCGCCTAGGTTATTCCCCCCACGAGCTCGCATTCGTGTCCCAAGATCCGCATTCGCGAAGAACAAATTTTCCCCTGAGGGAGATTGCCTTCCGCGTTCGCGAGTGTAACCACGCGAACGTGAAGCACAAAATCCCTATGCACCAGAACCGAAAACCTGCAGCTTTTCCTAAGTTTAAAACCTTCCGAAACCTATCCGAAACTCACTCAAGCCCTCGAGGCTCCAAACCAAACATGCATACTAACTCAAAAACATCATATGAACTTACTTGTGCGATCAAATCGCCAAATTAATATCAACAAGTATGAACTTAGCATCAAAATCATGAAATCACTTAAGAACCTCAAATTTTCCAATTTTCTCAAATACGGTCCGATTCATGTCATTTCAAGTCCGTTTCTTACCAAATTTCACAGACTCAACTTAAATCACATATAAGACCAGTACCAGGCTCCAGAACAATAATACGAGCCCGATACCATCAAATTTTAAATAAATTTCATTTCCAAAAACTCATAAATTTTCTTCAAAAATTCATTTCTCGGGCTTGGGACCTCGGAATTCGATTCCGAGCACACACCCAAGTCCCATATTTTCCTACGGACCTTCCGAGACTGTCCAATCACGGGTCCGAGTCTGGGTTTGTTTACCCAAAATATTGACCGAAGTCAACTTAAACTAATTTTAAAGGCAAAATTTAGCATTTTCACAGATTATCACATAATGGCTTTCTGGCTACGTGTCCGGACTGTGCATGCAAATCAAGATGAGATAAAAATAGGTTTGTAAGGCTTTGAAACACAGAATTTGTTTTTAAAACAAGTGATGACCGTTTGGGTCATCACATTCTCCACCTCTAAAACAATCGTTCGTCCTCGAATGGACATAAGAAGGAGGTACCTGAGTTGGGAAAAAGATGGGGATAACGGCTTCGCATGTCGGACTCGGACTCCCAAGTCAATGCCTCAGCGGGCTGACCTCTCTACTGAACACAAACAGAAGGAAAACTCTTTGATCTCAATTGACGAACCTGCCGGTCTAGAATAGCTACCGGATCCTCCTCATAAGACAAGTCCTTGTCCAACTGGACAGTTCTGAAATCTAACACGTGGGATGGATCGTCGTGATACTTCCGAAGCATAGACACACGAAACACTGGATGCACTGTTGATAAGATCGGCGGTAACACAAGTCTATAAGTTACCCTCCCACTGATCAAGGATCTCAAACGGGCCAATGAACCTAGGGCTAAGCTTGCCCTTCTTCCCAAACTCATCACTCCCTTCATAGGCGACACTCGAAGCAATACCCGCTCAACGACCATGAAAGCCAAATCACGAACCTTACGGTCGGCATAAAGCTTTTGCCTGGACTGAGTTATACCGAACCTATCCTAAATAATCCTGACCTTATCCAAGGCATCCTGAACTAGATCTGTACCCAACAACTGAGCCTCTCCCAGCTCAA
Organism: Nicotiana sylvestris; assembly: GCF_000393655.2. NCBI lineage: Eukaryota > Viridiplantae > Streptophyta > Magnoliopsida > Solanales > Solanaceae > Nicotiana > Nicotiana sylvestris. The sequence goes on along the minus strand of NC_091063.1, from coordinate 74,295,078 downwards.
ACCATCCAACCGGCGACCGACACCGCCTACCATACAAAGCCTCATAAGGAGCCATCTGGATACTCGATTGGTACCTATTGTTGTAGTCAAACTCTGCTACAGGGAAAAACTGATCCCACGAGCCTCCAAAGTCAATGACACAAGCTCGGAGCATATCCTCCAAAATCTGAATGGTTCGCTCGGACTACCCATCCGTCTGAGGATGAAACGATGTGCTCAACTCTACCCGTGTGCCCAACTCTCGCTGAACTGCTCTTCAAAAATGTGAGGTAAACTGCGTACCTCGATCCGAAATGATAGACACGGGCACACCATGAAGACGAACAATCTCCCGAATATAGATCTCAGATAACCTCTCGAAAGAATAGAAGACTGCCACAGGAATGAAATGTGATGACTTGGTCAGCCTATCAACAATAACCCACACTACATCGAACTTCCTCTAAGTCTGTGGGAGTCCAACAACGAAGTCCATAGTGATGTGCTCCCACTTCCACTCTGGAATCTCAATCTTCTAGAACAAACCACCGAGCCTTTGATGCTCGTACTTAACCTACTGACAGTTCAAACACCGAGCCACATATGCAACAATGTCCTTTTTCATTCTCCGCCACCAATAATGATGACGTAAATCCTAATACATCTTAGCGGCACCCTGATGAATAGAGTATCGGGAACTATGAGCCTCTTCTAAAATCAACTCTCGAAGTCCATTCACATTTGGCACATAAACTCGACCCTGCAGCCTCAAAACTCCATCATAACCTGCTTGGCACCTCCGTGCTGCACTGTGTCCCTAAGGTCATACAAATGAGGGTCATCATATTGCTGATCTCGGATACACTCCAATAATGAAGAACGAGCGACTGTGCAAGCTAACACACGACTGGGCTCAGAAACAACCAACCTCATGAACTGATTGGCTAAAGCCTAAACATCCAAAGCAAGCGGTCTCTCACCGACCGAAATGTAAGCAAGATTTCTCATACTGGCTGACTTCCTACTAAAGGCATCGGCCACCACATTGGCCTTTCCCGGATGATGTAAGATGGTGATATCATAGCCTTTCAACAGCTTCAACCACCTTCTTTGCCTCAAATTTAGCTCCTTCTGCTTGAACAAGTACTGCAGACTCTTGTGATACATGAACACCTCACATGCCACGCCATACAGATAATGCCTCCAAATCTTCAACGCGTGAATAATGACTGCTAACTCTAAATCATGAACCGGATAATTCTTCTCATGAATCTTTGACTGCCGCGAAGCATAGGCAATGACCTTGCCATCCTGCATCAACACCACACCAAGCCTAATACGAGATGCATCACAATAAATTGTATATGGCCCTGAACCTGTAGGCAAAACCAACACTGGTGTTGTAGTCAAAGCTGTCTTGAGCTTCTTAAAGCTTGCCTCACACTCTTCCTACCACCTAAACTTGGCATCCTTCTGGGTCAACCTGGTCTTTGGGGCTGCAATAGACGAAAACCCCTCCACAAACCAACGATAGTAGCCTGCCAAACCCAAGAAACTCCGGATCTTTGTAGCTGATACAGGTCTAGGCCAGTTCTTGACTGCCTCTATCTTTTTTAGATCAACCTGAATACCCTCCGTTGGTACAACATGACCCAAGAATGCAATTGAACTCAACTAGAACTCACACTTCGAAAACTTGGCATACAATTGACTATCCCTCAAATTCTAAAGAACCACTCTAAGATGATGCTCGTACTCCTCCTGGCTGCGGGAATAGATCAAAATATCATCAAAGAAGACTATCACGAACGAATCCAAGTAAGGCCTGAACACTCGGTTCATCAAATCCATAAAAGTTGTTGGGGTATTAGTCAACCCGAATGACATCACCAAGAACTCATAATGCCCGTACTGAGTGCGAAAAGCTATCTTAGGGATGTCGGATGCCTAATCTTCAAATGATGGTAGCCAGATCTCAAGTTGATCTTCAAAAATACCTTGGCACCCTGAAGCTGATCAAATAAATCATCAATCCTCGGCAATGAATATTTGATTGTAAACTTGTTCCTGTTTGTAATCTATACACATTCGCATCAATCCATCCTTCTTTTTAACAAACAACATCAGCGCACCCCAAGGAGAGACACTAGGTCTAATGAAGCCTTTCTCAAGAAGGTCTTGCAACTGCTCATTCAACTCTTTCAACTCAGGCAGGGCCATACGATACGGAGGGATAGAAATAGGCTGAGTGCCCGGAGCTAAATCAATGCAGAAGTCAATATCCCTGTCGGGTGGCATACCCAGCAAATCTGAAGGAAATACCTCAAGGAACTCACGAACAACAGGCACAGAGTCAATAGAAGGAACCTCGGCACTAGAATCACGAACATATGCCCAATAGGCGAAACCCCTTTTTGACCATACGTCGAGCCTTCACATAAGAGATAATACTACAGGTAGAATGACTAGGAGTCCCTATCCACTCTAAATGGGGTAAACCCAGCAAGCCTAAGGTCACTGTCTTGGTATGACAGTCCAAGATAGCGTGGTAAGGTGATAACTAGTCCATCCCCAATATGACATCTAAATTAACCATGTCTAGAAGTAACAAATCTACACGAGTCTCAAGAAACCCAATCACAACTATGCACGAATGATGGACTCGATCTACCATAATAGAATCACCCACCGGTGTAGACACATATATGGCAGCACTCAAAGAATCACTAGGCATGACCAGATATGGTGCAAAATAAGATGATACATAGGAGTATGTAGACCCTGGATCAAATAGGACTGAAACATCTCTACTACAAACCATAACAGTACCTGTGATAACGGCATCGGAAGCCTCAGCCTCAGGCCTAGCTGGAAGAGCATAACATCGGGGTTGGGCCCCACTACCCTGAACTACATCTCTAGGACAGCCTGTTGTTGGCTGGCCTCCACCTCTAACTGCCTGACCTCCACCTCTAATACCTCTACCTCTACCTCCACCTCTAGCACCTCTACCCCCACCCCTAGCTGGCGGAGCGGGCGGTGGAACACCTAGTGCCTGAACCATAGCATGGGAACCCTGCTGCTACGACTGAATACCCACCAATCTCGGACAAGCCCTCTAGATATGACTATACTCACCATACTCAAAGCATCTACCTAAGTGTTGCGGATGAGGAAACTAAGACTGACCCTGACAACCTGAATGACCACCCCGAAAACTCTGGAGCAGCGGTGCACTGATAGGAGCTGGTGGTGCACTGTAGGGCTGCTGATCATAATACTACATATGAGAACCACAACCACCTCAAGTATCGTGAGAAACCTAAAGTGCTTACTGGAAAATCCTAGGAGGATGACCCCTACCATACGAATCCCTGCCTCCAGATGAGGCACCACTGAATTTGCTTGAATGACGAGGCCTCTTGTCAGACCCCTAACCACCCCCTTGCGACTGAACCATCTTAACTCTCCTGGCCATATTAGTCGCCTCCTAAAAAGAAATCTCACTCCATATTTCCTTAGTTATCTGAAGCCGAATCGGCTGAATGAGTCCCTCAATGAACCTCCTCACCACCTCTCTCTCGGTGGGAAGTATGATAAGAGCACGACGGGCCAAGTCAATGAATCTGGTCTCATACTGAGTAACAGTCATAGAACCTTACTAGAGATGCTCAAACTGCCTCCGATAGTTCTCTCTTTGAGTGATAGGGAGAAATGTCTCCAGAAATAGCTGAGTAAACTGCTTCCAAGTCAAAGCTGGTGATCCGATGGTCTAGCCAAACAATTATCTTTCCACCAAGTCTTGGCGAATCCAGACAAACAGAAAGTAGCAAAGTTGACCCCATTGGTCTCCACTATCCCCATGTTCCTAAGAACCTCATGACAGCTGTCTAGATAATCCTGGGGATCCTCAGAAGATGCACCGCTGAAAGTAGTAGTGAAGAGCTTGGTGAACCTGTCCAATCTCCACAAAGCATCGGCAGACATAGCTGCTCCATCACCGGTCTGAGCTACCACACCTGGCTGAACTGATCCAACTGGCTGAGTTGTTGGAGTTTGAAACTGGAGAGCCATCTGCTCCAGACTGTCAGTAGCAGGAGTCTGGGCTTCTCCTCCAGCCTGAGAGACGGCTGGTGCTACAGGAAGCAAGCCTGCCCGGGTGACACTCTCCATAAGGGCCACTAGATGGACTAGAGCATCCTGGAGTATTGGGGTAGCAATAAACCCCTCTAGGACCTGAGCTGGGCTCACCAGAAGTGTCTAGGCCGAAACCTCATCATCAAAGTCAACCTGAGGCTCTGCCGCTGGTGCTGTTGCTCTGGGCTGAGCTCTACCCCTACCTCGGCCTCTAGCACGGCCTCGACCTTACCCTCTGCCCCTTGTAGGAGCTGCTGCTAGGGGCTCGGGTTGCTGATCGATGGATGAGGACGTGCGTGTTCTCGCCATCTGTGAAAGAACATAGTAGAAATTCAATTAGCATTGAGTAACCAAACCGCACGACAGTAAAGAATAAATGTGAAGTTTTTCCTAACTCTGTAGCCTATGTGGGATAAATACAGACATCTCTGTACCAATCCTTCGGACTCTACTAAGCTTGTCCGTGAATCGTGAGACCAATATAACCTAGAGCTCTGATACCAACTTTTCACGACCCAAATTTCCCACCCTCGGGAGTCGTGATGGTGCCTACTCGTGAAGGCTAGGCAAGACGAATATTGTAGATTCACTCACTCTTTTATTTAGCCCTTTTAAAAGTTTAAAACAGCATGCGATCAACAGTGACATATTAATAATAATTAAAGATATGCGGAAGACGTAATATGATAACTTAGCCAAAAAAACAAGTTCAATAATACCAAGTACATCTCTACCCGGACCTAGTATCACAATATCACGGACCATCTACGAATACTACAAATAATTATCTGGAAAGAAAAATATAATTTGTCTCTGAAGATAATGAAAACAGAATATAAAGATAGAGGAGAATGTGAGGGCCTGCGGACGCATGCAAGACTACCTCGGAATCTCCGACTGGACTGAAGGCAGCTGCCCAAAGCTATGGTCCAAAAGCTGCCGCTCCGGGATCTGCACAAAGTGCAGAGTGTAGTATCAGCACAACCGACCCCATGTGTTGGTAAGTGCCTGGCCTAACCCCAACAAAGTAGTGACGAGGCTAGGACTAGACTACCAAATAAACATGTGTAGTTATATCATATACAACGGAAAATAAACAAAAATAGACAATTAAATATAGGAGGGGGACATGCTGCGAGGAATATCATTTACCAACAGTAATTTAAGAGAAAAACATAAAGAACTATTTAAAATTCACAGCGAAAGAATAAGAAAATCTTTATTAGTCGATAAACACTTTTATTACCTATTGTTGCGGTGCACAACCCGATCTAAATCATAAGAACACTGTTGCGGCGTGCGACACGATCCATATCATTTATCACTGTTCTGGCGTGCAACCCGATCCAATTATATTATTTTTGCGGTGTGCAACCCGATCCAAATATAATATTATTGCAGTGTGCAACCCGATCCAAATATAATATTATTGCGGCGTGAAATCCGATCCACATATACAGTTCAACACCAATCACAAAGAGAGTCCTGGCAAGGGATCAATAAAGAAACAACTCTATCCCGGCAAGGGAATTGACAGTATAAGTAAATGCGTCCCGGCGAGGGAAAATCAGCTATAACCAAACTTGTTCCAACATCCAACTTCCTCAACTAGCACCAATACTCAATTATAAGTAATTTCCACGAGAATAATTATAATCTTTGCTCAACACAGAGAATCAACAACTTAGCATTCATAGTATTTATTAAGAACACAACAATATTAATTTAAGACTCACAGTCATGCTTGACACCAACGTATAGATACCCGTCACCATGACTATACGTTGTACTCAACAAGTAACACGTAGCAAATAGGACACAACTCCTAATCCCTCAAGCTAAGGTTAGACCAAACACTTACCTCGAACTTCCACGACCAACTCAAGCCTCAAACACCACTTTTCCTTTAGAATTCGCCTCCAAACAACTCGTATCTAGTCCAAATTGATTTAACAACATCAGTAAATGCTAAAGAATTCATGCCCAATGCCTAATTATAGGTTTTCTATCATTTTTCCCAAAAAGTCAAAAATCGACCCAGGGGCCGGTCAAAACTCGAGGTTCAGACCAAAACTCGATCACCCATTCACCCACAATCCCAAATATACAATTAGTTTCGTAATCCAACCCCAAGATCTAAATCCCAATTAATCAAAAAGTCCTAACTCTACAAATTCCTAATTTCTATCATAAAAACCCTAGATTTAAGATGAAAATTGATGAAATGCAAAGGGAAATAGAAAGAAAAAGGTTTAGAATCATTTACCAATATTTTGGGGAAGAAATTGCTCTTTGAAAATTGGCTCAATACTCCCAAATTTCGAAAATATGAAGTAAATGGGTTCTGTCCATTTTTGCTTCTATTTTAAAATCACCGGGCAGGCCTTTATCGCGTTCGCGATAAGCCTGCGCGTTCGCGATGGGTCAGGCCCAGTTGACCATCACGTTTATGATCAGAATCTCGCGTTCGCAAAGCTTTAGCTCCCAGAGTCATTGCGTTCGCGGTCAGGTGGCTGCATTCACATAAGGTAAAGTGTGAAATCCCTCCCCCAGGCCACTAACCCTACGCATTCGCGAGGTCTTGGACGCGTTCAAGTAAGGTATTCCCCCACAGCCTCGCGTTTGCGTTCCAAGCTCCGCATTCACAAAGAACAAATTTTCCCCTGAGGGAGATTGCCTTCTGTGTTCGCGAGTGAAGCCACGCGAACGCGAAGCACAAAACCCCTGTGCACTAGAACTGAAAACCTGCAACTTTTTCTAAGTTTAAAACCTTTCGAAACCTATCCGAAACTCACCCGAGCCCTCGAGGCTCCAAACTAAACATGCATAATAACTCAAAAATATCATATGAACTTACTCATGCGATCAAATCGCCAAAATAACATCAACAACTATGAATTTAGCATGAAAATCATGAAATCACTTAAGAACCTCAAATTTTCCAATTTTCTCAAATACGGTCCGATTCATGTCATTTCAAGTCCTTTTCTTACCAAATATCAGAGACTCATCTTAAATCACATATAATACCTGTACCGGGCCCCGAAACCAGAATATGGCCCCGATACCATCAAATTTTAATCACATTTCATTTCCAAAAACTCATAAATATTCCAGCAAATAATTTTCTTCAAAAATTCATTCCTCGGGCTTGAGACCTTGGAATTCGATTCCGGGCATACGCCCAAGTCCTATATTTTCCTACAGACCCTCCAGGACCGTCGAATCACGAGTTCAGGTCCGATTAACCAAGATGTTGACCGAAGTCAACTTAAACTCATTTTAAAGGCAAAATTCATCATTTTTTACAGATTTTCACATAATGGCTTTCCGACTACGCGTCCGGGTCATCTCACTCTACCATCTCCCCCATTTGTACCATATCATTGAAAGTTTTACCCAAGGATGAGATCAAATGACTGAAGTAGGTAACCCCCTGGGCTTGTAGGAAAAGCTCAACCATTTCTTCTTCACCAATCGGGGAACTGACTCGAGCAGCTCGTTCCCTCCATCTGAGTCCAAACTCCTTAAAACTTTCCTTGGGTTTCTTTTCCAACTTAGATAAGGAGGAGTGGTTTGGGATAATGTCTAGATTGTACTGAAAGTGTCGAACCAAATCTTGAGCCATGTCATCCCATGCATGCCACTTCTTGTCATCTTGACGAGTATACCATTCCAAGGTTGACCCACTCAAACTCTCACTGAAATATGCCATCAACAAATCATCATTTCCGCCAACACTTCTCATTTCACTGCAATAACCCCTCAGATGGGCTACTGGATCTCCACCCCATCATAAAAGTTAAACTTTGGCACTTTATACCCCGCAGGCAGATGAACATCAGGGAACATACACAAGTCATTGTAAGACATGTTAATCTGATTTCTCATCCCTTGCATGTTCTTTAAGTATTGTTCTATACCTTTCAGCTTCCTGAATATCTCATCTTGTCCTTCTTTTCCTATGAACTTTTTATTTTCCACATGAGGCTCATTCCAAAAGCTATGATTGTATGAGTCAGGGACCTTATGGGCAACCTCTGAGGGGTAATATTGGGCGTCATAAGTTTTGAGTGGGTGTTCATTGTTGGATTTATGAAGGAAAGATTGTTGAGAAGTTATGATCGTATGGATAGTATATATGACAAGAGGACAATTTTTGGGAAAGGTAGTTGGAAGACGAGTGTTGGAGCTACTAGGGTGGTTGGGAAAGCTATGATAAACGGGAGAATCTAGGGAGTATGGGGGATCATCTGGACCATGATAGGAGTTAGGGTAAGGGTAGCATCTGGGAATCTAGGTGGTGGCGGGGGTGGTGCCTTTCCAGTCACCCAAGCCTGATACATGTCTGTCATGTGTTGTCTTAACATCCTTACCTCTTCAATCAACCCATTGTTCTGTTTAACCAATTACCTTTTGGCACCAGCATCAACCAACTCAATTTTGTTGTCGTTTGCGTGCGACTTTATGTTGTAGAGAAAAGTTACCACTTTAAGAACCACAAACCAACCACCCTTCTGCTTTATGAAGATAACAAAGAGGAACAAAATGAAGCCACCGCGTTAGCGTTAGGGCATTTAACATAAGATAATCTCACATTATGTGCAATTGCACCTGGTCATAGTTATCGGTTCTAAAAATGACTTCGAGGGTGTGAAGGTCATATGGCATCATACCAATTTGTTCATTTCAATCTTTTTATTTTCTTTCTTTTCTAGCATTTCTTGGCTTACTCATTTTCCTTCCTTTTTTTTCCTCTAATTATCACTCTTTCCTCTCCTCTCATTTCTCACATCCCATAATTTCATCTTTTTTTTTTCTTTTTTTTATTTCCTTCTTTTTTTCCTTTTTCTTTTAATAGAAAAATGATTCTATCGAACCCCATGTAGGTTGCCTACGTATCTTGACGCAGCATAAATCAGACCAAGCGCAGTTCTAGAAGATTGGGAATAAAGCAAACAAACTAACGTTCTCATTTTTTTTTGTTTCTTTTTTTACCGTAATGACTACTCTGATGAGAAAAAAGAAGAAAATCTCTCTCTTTTTCTTTATCTTTTTCTTTTTCTTTTTTGAAACAGATGCTCTATGAGAAATTATTAAGGAAAAACCCTAGGAGAGAAAAATATTTTTTTGATTCTTTTTTTTAGGAAGGAAATCTAAAGAATGAACCAAAGAAAAATATTTTGAATTTTCACTTGATATCTTGAAGAAATATTTCGAAACAAGAAATGAAAAAGATAAAAAACGTTTTTGGATTTCAGTTTTTGATTACCTAAAGGAGAAACTCTAAAGATAAATAAAAGATAAAGTATATTTTTTTATTTCTATGTACAATGTCCTAAAGTTCTAGTGAAAATAAAAAGAATATTTTTTTGTTTTATATATTTCCCAAAGAAGAACCTCAAAAGAAAGTCTTTTTTTTTTTGGATTTTTGGAATTAATATCTTTTGAAAACTTCTAAAGAGGTATTAAAGAAAATTCACTTTTTTTTGAATTTTTAGTCTTAATTACTAAACGAAATATAAGAGAAATATTTATTTTGAGTTCTAGATATTAACTTCCTAAGGAAAACCACCTCAAAAGAATTTTTTTTATTTTTTTTTATTTCTAGAATTAGTATTCTAAAGAAAACTTCTAAGAGAAATATAAAGCACAAAATCTCTTTTCTTTTGGATTGTTGAGTTATAACACACTTTTTCAAATACAAAATAGTAAGTACAATAACAAAAGACTCGACATTACTGTACAAAACTAGAAGGTAAAAGACGACATAAAAAGAAAAACATACTCAAAACATAAATAAAAAAATCTCCTTAAGCAACTCCTGGATGAGCGATCCTGACTGAATGGTCCCGGGGTGTCTGTCATGCTCAAACTCCGGCAAGTAGATCCACACTTGTATGAGAAAACTGAAACCAACACTATGTGAACAATAAACCACTTTGCGAAAACCACTAGGAAGGCAAGAATTGGCTACGACCCTCGAAGCCAAGAAACTAAAACTCACTAGGAAGACCAAACTCTATGTGGGTTGCCTACGTATCACGCCCCAAAAGACGAGAATCAGGTATTCCTAGTTCGGGAAGATTAGATACGGGCGAGAATTAAAACAGCAACTAATTTAGAGAAAATATATTTTTTTGTCTTTTTTTTTTGAAAAATGATGAAACATGTAAACTCTTTTTGGATTTTCTTTTCCTCTTTTTTTTTTGGAAAATGATGGGAAAGTGCAAAATCTTTTGGATTTTTCATGTTTTTTTTCTTTTTCTTTTAAAAAGAAAATGTGAAAGAAAAACATAACTAAGCCCTACTTGCTTTATTTTTTTACACTTCACCATCTTTTTTCTCATTTATCCTCAACCATCATTGGTCCGCCAAATGACCCTTTTTATCCTTGAAGAATGGAACATGTAGCATCCAATGGACCATCACATTCGCAATAATTCATTCAAACAATTTCACATTTTAACCAGCAACAATCAGCATAATAAGGCATCCAAGCAAGTAAACAAATAGATAAACCGAAGAAGTTAGAAGAGCATGAATCAAAGCTATCAAGGGAACCATTTAAAGATCTTTCGTTCACCCCTTCCCTTCTAGTTCTTTATCAACTCTTATCACCTAGATAGTATAATCACTTAAATCGAATTCCACCTAATTAAATGAATCCAACTAACTGAAAGTATTAGACAAATGAGCTCATGTTAACACAAAAACATGCGAAATTCTCACTTCAAAACATTACTATCAGAGTAAGTGACCAAGAGATCGGCTATCAGGTGCGACATGCTAAAATAGTGAGAAAGACCTGATGAAAGATGATATTTAAGCCGTAAAATATTTGACAAAATTAGCTTATTCACAACTGACTTCACTAATACTTGGACTTTAACAAGACAAGGATGCATGTCTAGACTAACATCTCGAACTTATCACAGTATGCATGCCTATAGGACTATTATTCGACTTAGTAGGGATTCAAATATGCCTATGACTTCATTTCTGATACATATGATGACCTTAACGTAGGATGTGGACTAGGTCTATGAGATAGAAAATTAATGGACTTAATCGACTCAGGAAAATGAAGTCAAAGAGTAATTCTTGAAGGTTCACTGTCTTACCCTTAACTTTATTAACAAAAAGCTATTTCAGCAACTCACTTATGAATCTTAAAGGTTCTACACTCTAATAATGAATGAAGTGGTTCTTCAACAAGATTTTAACCATTGACTCATGGATCCATACAATAGCAAGTATGGACGTGAATCTCACTTTGGATAATGAAAAAGTAGAGAACTATGTCATTTCACTGAACAACTCGTTTTAAGCTCGGAACTATTCACAAACAGAATACACATTGATAATGATAGATTGAGAACTGAATAAAAACAAATGAGAACACATAATTTCTAGATAAGCAAATTTTTAGAAGTCAATCAATCACTGAAGCAATTCAAACGTAAAATTCTACCCTTCCTAAAATGGCTCTTTTGAAGCTCGCCTCAAGTTAATAAAATCAAGATAGAGAAAGAGTGACAGAGATGAAGCTGCTAAACTGAAAATCTTCTAATTGACAATGAAAAATTAGCAAATGTAAATTCCTCCGATCATAAAAATATACCGAGAAACAGCAACAAGAAACAGGACCTAACAATCAACGAACAGACCTCGATCTGCACTGCAAATCTCAGCCGGACTCGCACTCGGACCGAATGTTCATTCAAACTCCATTTTTTTCAAATCAAAATTGAGATTCAACAAAAGAAATAGAAGAAATAAAAGAGTTATCTACCCTTTTCCCTCTATTCCGTTCTCTTTTGCTATCTATATGTGTGTGTTGCGGCTGCATGCTCTTTTAGAATGAGAGAGGAGCTCTTTGTCTCCTAGTTTGGAGAAGAATGACGATGAGGAAGGGATTTTTTGGATCAACTATGGTCATAGTCAGTTGCTGCTCTTTTTCCGCCAACCAAAAACACTGAGTATGGTCTCTCTTAGTCTAAAAAATGGCTCCAGCTCACCTAGGATTCTAGGTTTTGTTATGCCTTAAGAAGACTTATAAGTTAGGATTTTAACATATTTTATGCCCCTACATGCCTATGCTTCGATCATATATTGTTACAAAATAGTCCTAAAAGACTCAAAAGTTGTGCTTGATCGCAGGTTTGATCAACAAAGTGACGAAATGTCAAAGATCGGCTCAAAAAGGAGTGAAACCTATTCAAGTATCAAAGACCAATAAATCTAAGGAAAGAAGGACTAGTGTGGACCGCGCAAGGTTGAATGCGGCTGCACTAGGTGGTTCAGAGAGTTGGTAAATAGGCTAGAGGCAATGCGGCCGCGGTACACATCTCGCGGTCCGCGATGAAGGCTCTGCGGCCACACTACTCTTTTGTGCAGTCCGCGGTCATGAGATTCATTTGCAAGCCAACGCCATGCGGTTCGCGGTTGTGATTGCGTGGACCGCGCCAGCTCCCTCCGCGGCCACGGTCTATTCTACGCAATCCACGAAGTCCAAGTTCAGAGAAGCACAAGTCAAAGTCAAAGAGCCCAGTGCGGCCACGGTTCATTTAGTGCGGCCCGCACTGACCCCGCAAGGGTATTTTTGTCCAGTTTTTTCAGCCTAGTATAAATAAAACATTTTACCATTTTTTAGGGAATCAGATATATCAGAGTTGAGTTGCGCTCGTGGGAACATCATTTGTAGCCATTTTTGGCATCTTAGCTTCAAATTAACAATAGATTCTCTGTATATACATTAGCATTTAATTAATATGCCTTGTTCTTCATCTATTTCTTTATTTTCTTCTTCAAGCATGAGTAGGTAAACCCATCAGCTAGGGTTGTGGTTCTACCCTAGTGTGGGTAATTGATGGGTGTTGCCATCTAATGTAGATTGACTATGGGTGTTTGTTATTTAGGTTGATTTTATGTTTTAATCTAGAATTGGTGGTTGCAAACACTTATTCAAGCTTTGTGGGTTTAACTCTTCTTGAGAAAGAGGGTCTATGACCCCAAAATTGACCCAACAAGGAATTGGGGTGGACTCATGAGAAATGATAGTCCCAATTAATGGGTTAAACCTCGAGAGAGTAATTACCCTAGTTGCTTGGTCTAATTTGCCTACCCATTTGGTCTCGAGATAGTCAATTAGGCAAAATCACTTTCTCTACCGAGAGGTGTGAGAGTGGGTAAAATTGTACAACGGTTATAGCATAATCCCCAATTATGTCAATCGAACCTTTGTAACATCTACCCATCAATTAGCCACCTAGGTAGTGTCACGCCCCTAGTGTCCTTCTTCCCACTAGATACAACTTAGCAATATTCTCGTAGCATAATTTAGTGTTAATCAATAGTTTTATAAAAATAGTTATAATTCAAAAACCCAAAAATATTTGAAGTGACATTAGGGGTACAAACACATCTCTAGGCTAGACAGACAATCCAACTCCACTACTAGCTCCTTGAGGAAATCGATCCCGACCCTCATATCGGATAAAAGCTATTACGACCCGCTCTTCCTACCTTAGTGTAGCGTCGAGTTGGTAGCGATCAAAAACTAAAAAGAAGGGTCTTCGGGTTGGTTTTGGGCCTATAGGAATTATGGGCTAAGGTTATTTGGGCTAGATCCGAAAATTAGGCCTAGAAAATGGGTTATTTGAGCCCAAATTGTATTCTTTCTCTTTGAACAAGACTAAAAAAATGCTACCTCATTTACTTAATTAATCATACTTAAGTAAAAATAACTATTAAAATAAAACTAACCATTAAAACAAACTTATTTTTTGGTATTTTTTCAAATATCACACTAAAAGACCAAAATGGAATTAGATTAAAAACATCGCAAAAATTAAAATAATATTCCTAAAAATAAAGTGGAACTATTTTTGTATTTTTTTTAATTTTATGTAAGGTAGTTAAATTAAACGTGACTAGATAAATATTAATTAACTAAATAAAAGGAAATATCTTTGTATTTTTTATTTTTGTGATAAAATAAAGTAAAAGAGTCAAAACTAGTTGAAATAACTAGATTAGACCTAAACTAAATACTTAAATGCTAAAATATTTAAAATCTTGGGGAGGGTCAAAAATCACATGTCTGCAGTGATATTGACGCGCATGCGGCGGTATAAGGCTAGGGTTAATGTGCATGCGGCAGCATAAGGTGGGACTTATGTGCGTGTTGCATGTAACGGAATTACGTGAAGCCACACAACATCATAAGGTGGGCTAAAGTGCGTGTAGATATTTCAGGAAAACTATTTTCAAAACATATTTAAATGTAAGGCTTACGCGGTATAAGGAAAGATTGCGATTGCGATTGTGAATTGTGAATACGAGGCGGTACCTCGGTTGTGATTTTTAATATATACACGAGGCGATACCTCAGTTGTGATTCTTATTATATAGGAGGGGCACCTCGTTGTGATTCTTGTTGTTTATCTCATGTTGCAAAGAGTTTCAGTGGGAACACTTCTTGTTGTTTGTTCTTCCTTGTTCTATCAGTTATTGTCCGTGTATGATTATTGTGGTATCATTAATTGATTTATTTATGTTGTTTCCATGCTTACAATTTCGATATTAGTTCATGCTATTAACTTATTTTGCATCAGTTATTTCTTTGCCTTCCATTATTTATCCTTATTATGTTTTCATACTGCTTAATTATATCGTAGTAAGTGTCTTGATCGTCTTGCTTTAGTATTTCTACTAATTATTTCTATCAAGTTAATATTAAATGTTAGGCTTACCTACTTTTTGAGACTATGTTCTATCACGACAACCTACAGAGGGAAATTATGATCGTGACAAGTTAGTATCAGAGCTCTAGGTTCATAGGTGTTACGAGTCATAAGCAGGTTTAGTAGAGTCTTGCAGATTGGTACGGAGACGTCTATACTTATCTTCAAGAGGCTATGGAACTATTAGGAATACTTCACTTCTTTGATTCCTCATCATGCATATTGGTTGACTTCAAAAATTGAATATTTGACTTTCTCTTCTCTCACAGATGGTGAGAACACACACTGTTGGATCTGACAATCAGACACTAGTACCCCCTGCTAGATCCACGAGAGGCCGAGGTAGAGGCCGAAGAGGGGCACGTGGTGTAGCCAGAGCACTTTCCTAAGTTGCGATAGAGGAGCTACCAATAGCTCCAGTTGGGGTACTGGCACCCGAGGCGCCTGTTGCTACCCCTACACTTCAAGAAACCCTCGCACAGTTCCTGAGCATATTTGGTACCTTAGCTCATGCGGATTACCCTTGCACCAACCACATCTCAGGCCGGGGGAGGAGCTCTGACTCCTGTGGACCATACCCCAAAGTAGTGGGTCCATGTTAACCAGGTCCCAGAGATTATTCCAGTATAACGTGTTGCTTCGGTTCAGCCATCGATTGGGGAATAACATTTGAGGAGGAGCAGCTTAGACTTGAGAGGTTCAAGAAGTATCATCCTTCTACTTTCAGTAGTTTAGCTTCAGAGGATGCACATGGTTTTCTAGAGGAGTGCCACCGCATTCTCCACATCATAGGTATTGTGGAGATGAGTGGGTTACTTTTACTATATTCCAGTTGTCAGTAGCAACATATCAGAGGTGGCAGGTCTACTAGGAGGGTAGCCCATCCGATGCAGCTTCACTTACATGGACTCAGTTTTCAGAGTTGTTCTTGAGAGAGTTTGTTCCTCAGGACCTTATGAATGCATGGCATGCTGAGTTTGAGCAGCTGCGCCAAGGTACTATGACAGTATTGGAATATGCTGTCCAATTCAATGATTTGTCCAGACATACACCTGCCTTGGTTTCTACTATCAGAGAGCAAGTCTGTTGATTTATCGAGGGGCTCAACTATGGTATTAGGTTCAGTATGGCTAGAGAATTGAAGACAAATACCCCATATCAGCAGGTGGTGGAGATTGCACAGAGGTTGGAGGGTCTGTGGGGCTATGAGAGAGAGGATAGGGAGGCCAAGAGGCCTCGAGGTACTAGAGGATTTAGTGGTGGTCATGCTACAGCTACATCCTATCATGGCAAAGGCTATGTGAGCCGTCCAGTTCACTCAGCACTTCTAGCTTCTAGTGGTGCTCCGGTTTTCCTGAGGTCTCAGGTTGCACACTTTACTCAGCCCACTTTCTAGTGCACCTCCCACACATGGTGCCTTCAGCGGTCAATCCAGCCGACCAGGCCCGAGCCAGTCCCAGCGGCCATGCCCACCGAGGGCTTGTTTTGAGTTTGGTGATACCCGCCACATAGTTAGAGACTGCCCTAGACTTAGGAAGGATTCACCCAACAGACTACTCAAGCTCTACGGATTCAGTCAGGCCCACAAATGTCTCAGTCCATGATTGCTGCCCTAGTTGCTGCTCCACCCGCACAACCAATTAGTGTGGGGGACGGGCAAGTAGAGGTCACCCTATAGGGGGATACCATGCTAGATTTTATACTTTTTCGGGTAGGACGGAAGCAATTGCTTCACATGGAGTCATTACAAGTATGGTTTCGCTTTTCCATAGAGATGCATCAGTCTTATTTTATCTAGGATCCACTTATTCATATGTGTCATCTTACTTTACTCTGTATTTGGATAATCTTGTGATTCTTTAAGTTCCCTAGTTTATGTGTTCATGCCTATGAGAGATTCTATTGTTGTGGACCATATGTATCGCTCATGTTTAGTTGTTACTGGTGATTTTTAGACCAGAGTTGATTTATTGTTGCTTAGTATGGTAGACTTTGATGTTATCTTAGGCATGGACTAGTTTTCGCCCTATCATGCTATTCTGGATCGTAATAGAAAGACTGTGACATTGGCTATGCCAGGTCTACCACAGTTAAAGTGGAGGGGTGCATTGGATTATGTTCCTAGCAGGGTTGTGTCATTTCTAAAGGCTCAGCGGATGGTTGAGAAGGGGTATAATGCTTACTAGCCATTGTGAGAGATGTTGGTGCCAATACTCCAACTGCTGAGTTAGTTTCCTTAGTGAGAGACTTCCCAGATGTATTTCCAGCAGATCTTCTGGGCATGCTGCTAGATAGGAATATTGACTTTGGTATTGACTTGTTGTCGGGCACTTAACCCATTTCTATTCCACCATATCGTATTGCCCTATTGGAGTTAAAGAAGTTATAGGAGCATTGCAAGAGTTGCTTGATAAGGGTTTCATTCGGCCTAGTATGTTGCTTTGGGGTTCTCCGGTCTTGTTTGTGAAGAAAAAGTATGGTTCTCTGCATACGTGTATTGATTATTGGAAGTTCCAATGAAGAACAGGTATCCATTGTCACGCATTGATGACTTATTTTATCAGTTACAGGGTACGAGAGTGTTCTTTAAGATTGATTTACGGTCAAGTTATCATCAGTTGAAAATTCAGGATTCGGATATTGCGAAAACTGCCTTTAGGACTTGTATGGTCACTATAAGTTCATCGTGATGTCATTTGGGTTAACCAATGCCCCAACAACATATATGCACCTGATGAATAGTGTATTCCAGCCTTATCTTGATTCATTCATCATTTTATTTATTGACGACATCTTGGTGTACTCCCGCAGCCGAGAAGTTCATAAGCAACACTTGAGGATCGTGCTCCAGACCTTGAGAGAGAAGAAGTTGTATGCAAAATTCTCAAAGTATGAATTCTGGCTTGATTCGATAGCATTTTTAGGTCATGTGGTATTGAGTGTGGGATCACGGTAGATCTGAAGAAGATTGAAGCATTTTAGAGTTAGCTCAGATCGTCTTTTGGCCACTAAGATTCGAAGTTTCCTTGGTTTGGTTGAGTATTATCATCATTTTGTAGATGGTTTTTCATCTATTGTTGCACCTGTGACTAGATTGACCCAGAATGATGCTCCTTTCAGATGGTCCAAGGAGTGTGAGGCAAGATTTCAATACCTCAAGACTGCTTTGACTACAACCCAGTGTTGGTGTTGCCTACAAGTTATGGGTCTTACTCTGTGTATTGTGATGCATCACGTATTGGCCTTGGCACAGTGTTGATGCAAAATGGTAGGGTGATTACCTATGCGTCTCGACAGCGGAAGACCAATCCAATCCACAACTTGGAATTGGCAGCTATTGTTCATGCCTTGAAGATTTGTCGGCACTATTTGTATAGTGTCCCTTGTGAAGCCTTTACCCATACCAAAGTCTACAACATCTGTTTAAACAGAAAGGTCTTAACTTGCAGAAACGAAGGTGGTTAGAGTTGCTTAAGTAATATGATATTACTACTCTATATCATCTTGGGAAGGCTAATGTGGTGGTTGATTCCTTGAGTCGAAAGGCGGAGAGTTTGGGTAGTTCAGAATATCTACGAACAACAAAGAGGCCATTAGCATTGGATGTTCAGGCCTTAGCTAACTAGTTTGTTAGATTGGATATTTTGGAGCCCAGTCGAGTTCTTGCTTGTGTGGTTTCTCGGTCTTCTCTATATGATCGTATCATAGAGCGTCAGTATGATGACCCATATTTTCTTGTCCTCAAGGACACTGTTCAGCTCAGTGATGCTAATGAGGTTTTGATTGGAGATGATGGTGTGATGCGAATGCAGGGCCGATTATGCGTGCCCAATGTGGATGGATTATGTGAGTTGATTGTTTAGGAGACCCACAGTTCGCGGTACTTCATTTATCAGGTGCCTCTAAGATGTATCAGGATTTGAGGCAGTACTATTGGTAAAGGAGAATGAATAAAGACGTAGTGGAGTATGTATCTCTGTGCCTTAATTATTAGCAGGTGAACTATGAGCATCAGAGGCCAAGCAGTTTGCTTTAGAGACTCAAAATTCTCGAGTGGAAATCGGAGCGTGTCACTATGAACTTTGTTGTTGGGATCTCATGGACTTATAATAAATTTGAAGTGGTATGGTGATTGTGGACAGGTTGACCAAGTCGGCTCATTTTATTCTAGTAGTAACTACCTATTCTTTAGAGCAGCTAGCTCAAATCTATATCCACGAGATTTTCCTACTTCATGGCGTGCCAATATCCATCATCTCTGACCGGGGTACATAGTTCATATCACATTTCTGGAGAATTGTACATCATGAACTAGGCATACGGGTTGAGCTGAGTACAACATTTCACCCCCAGACGGATGGAGAATTCGAGCGCACCATTCATATATTAGAGGATATGCTTCGTGCCTGTGTTATGAATTTTAGGGGTTGTTGGGATCAACTCTTAACGCTTTTGGAGTTTGCCTACAACACTTGCTACCAATTGAGTATTCAGATGGCTCCTTACGAGGCTCTATATGGGAGATGGTGTCATTCTCCAATTGGTTGGTTTGAGCTGGGAGAAGCTAAGTTATTAGGCACATATTTGGTTCGAGCAGCCTTGGAGAAGGTCAAGTTGATCCAATATCGGCTTCATACAACCCAATCTAGACAGAAGAGTTATGCAGATCAGAAGGTTCATGATGTTGCATTCATGATTGGAGAGCGATTCTTGCTCCGGGTTTCACCCATGAAGGGTGGGGCAAGTTGATCCATAGGTACATCAGACATTTTGAGATCCTTGAGAGGATTGGTGAGGTGGCCTAAAAGCTTGCATTGCCACCTAGTTTATCTGCGATTCATCTGGTGTTCCATGTAACTATGCCCCAAAAGTATTATGGTGACCCATCTCATGTTTTAGACTTCAACACAATTCTATTGGACGAGGATTTGACTTATACAGAGGAGTCGGTGGCAATCTTGGAAAAACAGGTCCAAAAATTGAGATCAAAGAACATTGCTTCAGTAAAAGTTCAATGGAGGGGTCATCAGGTCGAGGAGGTGACCTGGGAGACCGAGAATGACATGCAGGGTCATTATCCTCATTTAGTCATCACTTTAAGTATGTCCTTATGCACGTTCGAGGACGAATAGTTGTTTTACGAGGGGGGGAATGTAACGACCTGATCAGTTTGTGTAATTACCTCCCCTTACCCTTTTTATGTGCTTATGGTTTTATGACTTGCGGGGTTGGTTAGTTTTGTTCCGGAAAACTTTCGGGTTGTTTTAGACCCTTTGATTCATGGCTTAGAAGTTTAAGTTAGGATTATTGACTAAACTTTGACTTTTGTGAAAATGAATCCAAAACGGTGTTTTGATGGCTCTGATAGCTTTGTATTATGATTTTGGACTTGGGCATATGCCCGAAATTAATTTTGGAAATTCGTAGGTTGATTTGTATTATTTTGCCGAAATTTAGCAATTTGAAGTTGAAAAGTTTGATAGTAGGTTGAATTTTAGCAATCAAGTTCAGAATTTTATTTTGGGACTTGGGATAGGTCCGTTATACTATTTGGAACTTGTCTACAAAATTTGGTAACATTTGGTATTGACTTGGTAGGATTCGGACGTCTTGTTGCAATTCTAGAAATTCTTGAAATTAACTTTGAAATTCATGCGTTTTAGTATTTGATTTGTAGTTTTAGATGTTATTTTGAATTTTGATCTTGCGAGACAAATTGTAAGAACCAATCTCGCAATTGCAAATGTGATAGTGAGGGCACATATGTCGCAATTGCGACTTCTCCTTCGCATTTGCAAAGTCCGTGGGATTTTGACTAAGTTCGCATTTGCGAACATTTGTTCACTTTTGTAAGGTTTCCAGTTTGGCAATTGTGAAGCCTCTTGTCACAATTGCTATGTTGAATGAGGTTGTTAGGATTCGCAAATGCGAGCCCTAGTCCACAATTGCAAGGGGTCACACTGTGCCGCAAATGCGACAACTGCAACTGGTACAAAGGGCTGAGAGACGGGATTTTTCAACACATTCTCTCATTTTAGAACCCTAGACTTGGTAGGAGGTGATTTGGAGATGGGATTTTCATCGACAAACTTTGGGTAAGTGATTATTATCTATTTTAATCATATTCCATCAATATATCTTAGATTTTAACATCAAAATCCTGTGACTCAAAGTGAATTTGTGAAACTTTGTCAAGTTTGTGAAAAATAAGAAATTGAGTTTTGAGAGTCAATTTGGGCTCTGATTTTGAAACTAATCACATATATGATCTCGTGAGGTCATGGGTAGTCGGAATCTACCATTGGAGACAGGTTTTTACCGGGCAAGCCTCGGGTTGACTTTTTTATGAAAAGTGTAACGATCTTAGCTTTACTTATTATAATTAATTTTTCCTGCATTATTTGATGATATTAAGTCAATTTTGGTTAGATCTGAGCGGTGTGAAGGCGAATTTTAGGGAAAAAGCTATTTGAATTGGCCTACTTAAGATAATCACCTTGCCCAACTTTGTGGGGGGGGGGGGGGGGAACTACCCCTTTAGGATTAGTAATGATTGACTCATTCGTGCTATGTGAAAGCCATGTACGCAAGGTGACGAGTAGGTACGCGAGTTGTACGTGGTATTTGACCGGTTTAGGATACTTAAACTCTTTCGATACTTTAATTGAAATGTCATATCATGTTCTAAATTCTCATAGTCAATCTATTCTCACTTGTATTAGTCTATTCTTATATGCCTTAAATGACTTGTGTTTACCATGAAAATGGTAATAACAATTAAATTTGTTGTTGGGACTCTAAAAATATGTGATCTAATTTTATGCTAGTTGTTAGAGCAGTTGATGCTAGATATGAAGTTTAACGGCGAAATACGAACTGAAACAGAGTTATAATCAAACCGAGGGCTAGCTATCTGGGCCTTGGGCTATCCAATGAAGGGCATCGTGGTTGACATCTGGGCTCGAGCTCGAGCTATCGGGAGTAACCTGGAAGGGACTAACAGTTAGGATATAATTAAAGGAGGCTATTTATTACCGATATTAAACAATAAATGAAGAACAAGTATGAAAGCAACAAATGAAAGAGGTAGTCTCAAGCGAGTAAGTTAGAGAGAAGAGAGACAGAGAGAGAGAGAGAGAGAGAGAGAGAGAGTTGTTATTGATCTTGTGTAGAGTAGTTGGAGCAACAGCAACCCTTTACAACTGGTGAGGATACCCTATAAATATGAGGGGAAATACAAAATAGTACAGAATGCATTAATTGTAAAGATACGGAGATGGGACGGCAGACATGATATTAGACTTTCCGGTGCTATATGCTGCCCTGAGGAATTTTCCACCCTCGGTATCGTCGTTGGGTCGAGCATAAATGAACCTCGAGTGAGAGAACCCGAGTGCAACCCCACAGCCTCGAGATCTCGATATGACTCCCCAAAAACACCTTAATGGCAAGAAATTGGACCCTCCAATTTTACCGTAAACAGATAGTCTCCGTGTTTCCTGGGATGAAGTAACAAGAAACGATTTTGAGCCATCATTTCGAGGTCATCATTGCCGTGACGTCAACCAATAAGAGCATTAAATTCCATGTTCCAAAAACCGTGCAAGAGTCACTGTCAATTGCGATTATCAAGGAAACCATGAACTGCTTATTGGCTCGCCCTTTCCGCTGCCTAGGCGGTTCCTATAAATATATCGACCATTTGACACTCCTTATTTTCACCCCATCTTCAAATTCACGAGTCAGAACCCATTGTCTTCTATACTATTTCATCTTGTTTTATAGAAATTTTTACCATTGATATGGCTAGGACCTCTAGAACGGTTCCTCGGCGGAACGAGGTTGCATCATCATCTCGAACGTCTATGGGGAAAATCAGAGTGATTCCTACCTTACAACAGTGTACATCGCCTAATATTGATATGTCGAAGGATTATAACATCGATACCACTTCATCCACACCGGGCCAATGTGAGCACGTGTCCCAGTATATTAGCATCGTGACCAACATACAAACGGTGATTAAAGACTATCGATGGAGCAAGGCGGTAGGGGTGGAGATTCCCGTCCCTATGAGAATATAACGGACCATAAGGCTAGCTTCCTCTACGTGTATACCTACCTATTCACCATGGGTCCCGATAATTCTTCCGAATCCTCTCCCCCGAAGATAGACCCGGTTATCCTTGACTTCTGTTACAAGTACCAAGTGATGCTTGGTCAGATCTATCCTTCTTTCTGGAGGATAGTACTGATTCTCCGCCATTTCACCGAAGGGTTGGGGCTGAGACTTTTACCCTCAATCATTTGATCAGGATGTATAGCCCTCGATTTTATCGAGGTTTGATCAGGCTCCATCATCGGTCCAAAAATTCATTTTTCTCGAGCATCGACGAGAGAAAGGATCGAGGGTGGATGAGCAGATTTGTCAGGGTAAAGACCTCGGATATTATCCCGGACTGGAGGATGCCCTTTCCGAAGAAATTGAACACGCAACGTAAGCAATTTTCCCTTAACCACTTTTTACTATTTTTCTTTTGAAATAACGACCTTTCTACGCTTCCTGCAGCTGCTGCTTGGTACCCCGATGCGATTCCGGATTTGTCGGGATAGATCAAGCGGTTGGACAAGGCGTTCCCATATCTTGTTCGGTCTTGGACCAACCTAGACAAGGAGCGATGGGTGGCCAAGAATCATGGTAGAGTTTCATTACCGCCTACGCCTCATATTTGTGTTTCTACCTGTGCCCTTAGTGATGGCATCCTGTGGTTAGTGTGCTTATGTAGGTCTTGGCGAGAATATGCAGATGAGGCCGCCCCCTAGCAGCGAAGTGGAGGCTTCGGAGCCTAGCGAGGGCAAATAGAGAAAAAGCAAGGCAAATGTCGCCCTTCCTACGGCAAAGAAACCCAGGTCACTCGAGCATCGTACCACTGCTGGGACCTCTGATTCAACTTCAGGGGCGAATCACAACACCGGGGAAGAAGATGACGATGAATGCCAGCTAGCGCAGAGGACGAGGTCGAATGCAAAAGCCTCGTGGGTGCCTCGATCGAAGGCTGCTGAGTCCAAAACGGCTGACTCCGATCGGTCTCATAAATTAGAGACCCTTGAAGAGGGTGTTATTGCAACCTCAAATCGTGCAATTGGGTTCGATGTTGTTTCCCTTGGGGGGATCGCTGCCATCGATCCTGAAGAGTCGGGGCCCGGAGCATTTCAGGAGCAGGGTTTCCTTTTGGGGAAGTCGGCGACATGAACGAATTCATCTCATGCTTCCAGGTATCGTCAGGGGAACTAAGGGATGCTCAAGAAGCGGTCGGCGTCAAAGTAGAAATTCCTCTCTAAGGGGGTGACTCTATTGCCAACATCTTTAGCGGTGTTAGTGATAGTGTCGGTCTTGATGTTCTCGACGTCGTCAAGGCAGTGGAGAAATTCATGCGGCAGGAGATAGCCATCTTTCGTGCATTTCTTTTAGTCTTTGAGTGTCGTTCTCTATCTTTCTAACTTTTTCAATATACCGCAGTGCAAGGATATGTACGATCATGCCTTCCTTCATCTCCGCTAGGAGCTTTCTTACCATGAAACGGAGTGTTAGAAACTTACCTCGATGCTGCAAGATTCGGAGGCTTGCTCTGCTCGGGGAGGGAAAGAACTAGGAGAGCTCCGAGCTGCTTTGGAGACAGCGCTCTGGGAAAAGGCCGACCTTGCTATGCAGGTAATTTGCCTTGCTTGTACCTGACTTCTACAACCGTATTCTGACATAAGTTGGCTTACCTTTCTTTTTTGGGTCAAGTAGAATGGTTCACAGATTATCCAACTGAACACGGAGATTTCTGGGCTGAGGAAGCAAAGTGAAGTAGAGACTGAGGAGTTGGCGACATCCCAGGATCTTATCAGGAATGCTCGCGAGGAGGTTGCTGCCTTGGCCGCTGCCAAGTACGAGGTTGAAGGAAATGCTACCACTTATCTGGAGGACACAGCCACGACGCACAAAATAGCTTGTGACATATCGATAGCAGCTGAGCAGAAGCTGGCTCGAGCCATTAATTATGCTAAGGCAGCAGCGAGAAGGGAGACCCTGGAGGAGATAGGGCAAGAGGCATCGACTTGTCAGCTGATCTCGAGGAAGCCCGCGAATTGGAGAGGGAACTGGCGCTTTTAATTGTCCCTGATAAGGGCGAATATAGTAGTGATGAGGAGTAGTCCCCAAGTCATTTTGCATCCCCTCTTTTTCCCTTTGTCTGCAACCCCCAGGGGATGGATTTCGTACAGATGTTTCTTGTGGATACGTTATTGGCAATGTAAAAAAGAGGGATTTTCCTCCTGTCAGCTTTTTCAGTCTTTTTTTTCTTCGCTCTTTTGCTTTTGCGGATTGGATTTTGACTTTCGATGTTGGCCTTTCAGAATCTGTCCTCAAAGCAACCGGGACCCTCAAACTGGCCATGCTTGGGGTTAAATCGATAGCTCCTAACGGATCGGTGCTGGTGATATCAGGGAGCCCCCAAGGCCTCGCAGTTTTTGAGTTATACGAGGTAACAACATTCCCTTGATCCGGTAAAGGGGGGCCTTGGGTGATTACGTCAGTACGTTTCCCTAGGAGAGGGTGACCAGAATTAATTGGCCTTTTTGGGTAGGTGGGTAGTTGCTTCTTTGCCCCTATATATTCATTCATCCGCCTTTCCAATGGTGATTCTACTGCTTTGATAGACTATCTCTTCCGTAGAGACTGGCGCTTTGTTGTAGTCCTTCCGCTCCCCCAATTCAAAGTTTTTTTGCTCACACCCACATATTTCCCCTCCTATTTTACCGTAGCCATGACTGCTACGTCGACGTCCGATTGTCGGGTAGACGGGAGTTCTTCCTATGTTCCGCACTCGGTTGGCGATAGAGACTCACCTCCGATGTCCAGTGAGCGAGACTTGGGGTGCCCTGCCTCGAGGAGAGTTGTCACGGTGGGGAGACCTCCCAATGTTTCAAGTCACCGGGAGCATGTGTCAAGGATCATCTCATCTGTGGGAGAGGAAAACCTCAAAATGATCAGAAAAGACTACGGATGGGGAGAAGGCGTGGTATTACAAGTACCTTCTCCCGAGGAGAGCGTCAAGACATACATTGAGGGGTTTTTGAGCGTATACACACATGTTTTTACACCGGGTTCACCCGATCGGGTCGTGCTTGATTTCTGTCGGAGATATCAGGTTACACTGGCGCAAGCTCATCCCTTCCTTTGGAAAATAGTGCAGGCGATGAGATATTTTGCCAATAAGGCCAGGATAGAGTTTAACCTTAGCCATTTCGTGAGGTTATATCGACCACTGAGTTACCGGGGTTTGATTGCTCTTCAGCGTCGATCCACTCGAGCTCCCGTCGTCGGTAGCGAGGAGGACAAGGACCATTGATGGATGAATCAGTTCGTTAGAATTCGAATGATCGATGTTATTCCTAGAGTATTTCTGCCATTTCTTGAGAAATGGAACTTTACACATAAGTGTCTCCTCCGAACTGCCATAGTTTTGACCGAAGGCAGGCTCCGTAATGATATCTTTCCGTTCCATATTTGTACTCATTGGTCGCTAGATGA
The DNA here is from genome assembly GCF_000393655.2 of Nicotiana sylvestris. Lineage (NCBI taxonomy): Eukaryota > Viridiplantae > Streptophyta > Magnoliopsida > Solanales > Solanaceae > Nicotiana > Nicotiana sylvestris. The sequence continues at coordinate 74,268,636 of NC_091063.1, read as the reverse complement.
GGTCCCTGATTTAGCCGAGTGGTCTCATAACTAGCAGCTTGCTCGATTTATTAGCCGCTAGTGGCGAGATCTGTCCAAAGGGGGATGGGAGGTGAAGCATCGTGGTAGGTGTCTAGCGCTTTGCTTCCTAGAAAATGGCACTTTTTTGTTGGCTTATTTAACTCAACTGTCGCAGGTGTTGGGGGTTCTTTCGAAATGAGTCTGTGTCCTCCGTGGGAGAAGGAAAGATTGCTGGCCTCGGGATCGAGGAGTGATGACAAATGAAAAGATGCTCCGGGTTCCGAAAGGGCTTGCAGTGAGGCGACTCCTTCTAAACGGATAAGGAGAAGTGATTCGATTGATCGGCCACCTTCTGAAGGTGGTACGCCATCGGATGTTGCTTCGGCCTTTAGCGAGGCTCAGCGCTTGGCCTTATGGTGAGTTTTGATTGCTGTAAGATTATTATGGCCCCGTGCCTTTCTCTTTTTTTTTTATTTAGCTTTCTTTCATAGGCATTTGATAGGCTTAAATCCGAGCTGCTTCGTAGTGAAGGCCCATTGCGAGAAGCTTTGGGTAGGGAGAAATCCCTTAAACTTCTTTGTGCGGAAAAGGAAAGCGAGCTGGTTTCCCTGCAGCGCAAGGTGGACCGGAGCCGGAGCCGCGAGATCCTTCTGGAGAAACAGGTGCCCTGTATTTCATGTTGGCTTGCACTCCCCCTTTTTGCCTTGGTATCTTAACGTTTTGATATTTCAGGTGGAGGACAAGGCGGAAGAGCTAGGACGGCTCTAGGGTGAGGTTGGTCGAGCCAAACGCGAATTCAATGAGCTGTAGGTGCATGTAAGTGCCCATTTTGCGGCCAAAGAGAGTGCTCTAGCCACGGTTCTACTCTTGAGGCGCAAATCCAGACTGTTTGCGCGAATGATTCTGCTCGGGTGAATATAATCGCAAGGCTCTCATCCGAGATTTCGAAGGCAAAGACCAAGGTGGTGAATATCCGGGCCGAGGTTATGATGAGTAATACCAGGGCGGGGCAGAAAGTGGCGGCCTATTCGAAGAGCATTGCCATTTCTAAAGCTAAACTGAATAGAGCCCTTGATCGTGCAAGCAGTAGTAAGGAGTATGCGAGGTGTAGATCCCGGAGGGAAGTTCTTGAGGAGATTCATATCATGGGCTTTGTTCTCTCGGGGGAGATCGAGCAAGCCAAAGGGGAGGAGTATGATGCCAAGTTCCTTCTGTCTGATGCAAAAGACGGCGAGGAGGGGGCCGCCGGGCCATAGTCACTGAGGAGGGACGTTTATTCCCTGTCTTGTTCTTGTGTACATAGCTTTCATAATATGTTGTAGACGGAGATTGTAATTCACTGCCTGTATGTAAAAAGGGGGGAACCCCGCAATTTGTGTCTTCTATTTTTCTATTTGCCAAGATCTCAATCAGGTCGATTCGACCTTTGAGTTAGTAGGAATCCTCAAACCTATAGTACAACCCTAAGGTTTGTTAGGCTGGCGATAACGACTTTCATCTTTTGCCCTTGGGCATATGCATTTTAACTGTTTTGGGTTCAGTCTCCAAATCGGGCTTCGACTCGAGCTCAATCGACCCTCAAGTTTTATATCTGCATGGGCTGGCGACATTGGCTTTTACGCCTTAGGTCGAAGTGACCTTTTATGTATGTAGCCCTAAGGCTCATGAAGCTGATAGCGATGGCTCTTAAATGTGCCCTTAGGCATGTATAGTTAACTATTTTGGATCCGGTCTCCGAATTGGGTTACGACTTGAGCTCACTTTGACCCTCAAGATTTCAAAGTTTTAAGCTGGCGACTATGGCTCTTACGCTTTTGGTCGTTGTGACCATTTAGTATGTGTGGCCCTGAGGCTCATTAGGCTAGCGACCATGGCTCTTATGCTTTGCCCTTAGGCATATGTAGGCTTTGTTTTTCTCTCGTTAAGTACTTTTGAAATAATTTTGCCTGACCCGTCGTCGGTTCGGGAAGAACCTCGATTTCAAGTTGTATGCGGCGATGTTCGAGCACCTCGGAAGGTTTAGCTCGTAGGATGAGTAGCCCGAAGCCTTGTGATTTGAAGCTAACATGGTCGAAGCTCGTTTTCATGTCAACGGTAGCCTGTTTAACCGATTATTTTCGAAGTAGATTCGAAGTAATGGCCTATGATTTTATAGTGACAGTGGGGCATCCCCGAGTTGCGTTATTTGGCTAGTGCAGCTGTATTGACCATGAGGCCATGCGGGTATCAAATTATTAACGCTAGTCTCCGAGTATTTTGGGACGTACTCGATGGAGGGACCCTTGCTGTGAACATGCTAAATTTTCTTTGGAGTACGAGATGCTTTTGGTGAAAGATATTCTTTGATTGCTTGGCATAAGTACATGTTGTTTTGTTGCCGTAAGCCCGGCTTATGCGGACATGGTTCATTCGACTGTTTGGCCCGGTACATTATTTCCTACTAGAACCTCGTTTGTCATTTCCTGGTACAGGGTTGATTGCAAAAGAAGCCTTGTAAGCTTGTTGGGTCCTTCTTAGGTAGCGCGTGGACATTGGCTCGTTAAAAACCTTGCAAGCAAAAACCCATTTCGGGACAAAAACACAGTCGAAGGAAAAGAGTGCAACAGATGCTTTGAAACCTCAGTGCCCTCGAGCCGGATCGGCATCACGACTACTTTGGTCATTGGCATGTGCAAGAGTTACTGTAAAGTAAAAGATTGAAAAAGGGAGAGATGATTATACCTTAGTGGCATTCATTTGGCGAATGCGATGTGGCCCTTCATTCGAATACGGCCGATGGCGTGCATTAAAAAATTGTGTGGATAACGTGTTGGGGTTCGTCTGCTTTGTTCTTTTCGGTCGTTTCTCTTTCTCGGGACTGGTTTTTAGTTCAGTTGCTGAGGAATTCCCGAAGGTGCCCGTCATCGAGTAGCCGAGCCATTTCCTCCCGGAGTTTCCTACAATCCTTGGTTTTGTGCCCATGCGAGTTGTGAACCTCACATATCAAGTTGTAGTTCCTTTGGGAAGGATCCGAGTGTGTAGGTCTGGGCCATCAGGCATCCCTGATTTTGCTGATGGTGAACACGATGTCTGATACATCGACGTTGAAGTTATATTCTGACAGGCGAGGTGCCCCCGTTAGCCCCGTGTCCCCATCGAAACCACCTCTGTTGATGGGTCCCCGAGGGTTTTGTCCTTTATTCACCAATCGATCGTTGCGAGGCGGATTGTGTCTCGAGGAACTCCTCCTCTCATTGGGGTACGACTGATACCTCTCTTTATTCGATTTTGACTCCTTCACCAGGAGTATGATCGGATATACTGATCCCAAGGGAGCTCCCAACTAGTCATCCTCGACCCTGATCTTTGACTGATACCGATTGTGGATGTCCGACCAGGTTACGGCGAAATATTCGATCAGATTCTCTTTTAGCTTCCTTGAGGCCGCCAAGCTTCATTCATTCAGGCCTTGAGTGAAGGCCTACACCGCCCAGTCGTCAGAGATCGGGGGTAGTTCCATTCGTTCTGTTTGGAAACGAGATACAAATTCTTGCAACATTTCGTTCTCCTTCTACTTAATCATGAATACATCGGAATTCCTTGTTGCTACCTTGATGGCACCGGCGTGTGCCTTTATGAAGGAATTTGCTAGCATGGCAAATGAATCTATGGAGTTGGGAGCTAGGTTGTGATACCACATCATGGCCACTTTTGAGAGCGTTTCTCCGAACTTCTTCAATAAGACGGACTCGATCTCGTCGTCTTTTATGTCATTGCTTTTCACCGTGCACGTATAGGCAGTGACATGTTCGTTGGGATCTGAGGTCCCGTTGTATTTTGGGAGTTTTGGCATTCTGAACTTCTTTGGAATGGGTTTCAGAGCCGCTTCCTCTGGGAACAGCCGTTGTACGAACTTCTTCGAATCTACACCTTTCAGGACCGGGGGTGCGCTCGGGATCTGGTCGACTCTGAAGTTATAGGTTTCTACCTTCTTGTCATTGGCTGCTATCATTTTCTCACCTGACTTGATCCTTTTAGTGAGGTCCTCTAGCATTTTCACGATGGCAGGATCGACTACTGATCCGTTGTTACTCGATCTCTCCGGTACCCATTCGGCCAAGGGAGTAGTTTTCGGTGCTACTGTGCTGGGAGTCTTCGGGTGGCTTTGCAACTGAGCGATAGCCAACTGTTCTGTATGCAATATTTCGAAAATAACATGAAGGATAACTTCCCGATCTTCCCGAGCTTGCGTTCTTTGGGCTTCCTGTTGGTCGTCATGTTGTATGCTCCTGTGGGTGTGTGAGGTTTCATCGACCTGCTGCGCGTCTTGTGAACCCGCGTCCACTAGAATCGGTCCAGGTGCGTTGTCGGGGTTTTGTGGTGGCACGCCAATAGTTGGAACAGCCACACTGTTTTCTCCATGGTCTTCAAGGTTGTTGTTCTCAACTCTGTTCATTGAGCCAAACATTCGAACATAAAATCGAAGATCTTGGACAAGAATAAGTGTGAAAGATAACTTGCGTTGTGTGACGAAACCAGCAAAAAAATAATTACTACTAGTTTTATCCCCACGGTGGGCACCATACTATTTACCGTGAAAATAGTAATGATAATTAAATTTGTTGTTGGGACTCTAAAAATACGTGATTTATTTTTATGCTAGTTGTTAGAACAGTTGATGCTAGATATATGAAGTTTAGCGGTGAAATACGAACTGAAGCAGAGTTATAAACAAACCGAGAGGCTAGCTATCTAGGCTTCGGGCTAGCCGATGAAGGGCCTCGAGGTCGACGTCTAGGCTCAGGCTCGAGCTATTGGGAGTAATCGGGAAGGGATTAACAGTTAGGATATAATTAAAGGAGGCTCTTTACATCCTACATGATAAATTGCTCTCATCTCTTTGTTGAACTTGTTGCCCCTTTTAATGTTACATGTTATCTATTTTATTGTTGATTATCATTACCTGAAGTCATTGTACGTGTCATCTCTTTAATTGTTGATTATCATTATTTGAAGTCATTGTTACAAGTTATCTCTTTCTTTGCTATTATTCTTATTTGAAGTCATGTTATCTCTTCCATTGTGAGTTATTTGTATTTGTATTTAGTTCGTGGTTACACATTATCATTCTCATTGTTGAGTTATTGGTGTTGAAGTTGTGAAAGCCGTATCAATTTGAGGTAAAGTTAATAATTGTTGAGATATCTTTCTTGTTGAGAATTTTACATTCATTGTTATTGTTGATATTCTTGTATACGTTGTGGTAGAGCCATGGCATATTTTAGTGAAAATATTAATATTGTTGATTGTTGACAAGTTGTGATATATGGGCAGTTGTGGTGTAAGTTGTGATTGTGATTTAATACTAAAGCACATGCAGCAATATAAAACTAGGGTTTAATATGCATGTGGTGGCACAAGGTGAGACTTATGTGTGTGTTGCTTATAACAGAATTATGTGAAGCCACGCGACATCATAAGGTGGGCTAAAGTGTGTGTAGCTATTTCGAAAAAACTATTTTCAAAACCTATTTAAATGTAAGGCTCACGCGGCGGTATAAGGAAAGATTATGATTGAGATTGTGAATTTTGAATAAGAGGCGGTACCTCTGTTGTGATTCTTGATATATACACGAGGATGTACCTTGGTTGTGATTCTTATTGTACACGAGGAGGTACCTCGTTGTGATTTTTGTTGTTTATCTCATGTTGCAAAGAGTTTTGGTAGGAACATTTACTTGTTATTTGCTCTTCCTTGTTCTATCAGTTATTGTCCGTATATAATCATTGTGGTTCTCTTTAATTGATTTATTTATGTTATTTATATGCTTATAATTCCGGTATTAGTTTATGCTATTAACTTATTTTGCATCAGTTATTCCTCCGCCTTCAATTATTTATACTTATTATATTTTCTTACTGCTTATTTATATCCTAGTAGGTGTCTTGATTTGGCCTTGTCACTATTCTACCAAGTTTAGGCTTGTTACTTACTGGGTACCATTATGGTGTACTTATACAATGCTTTTGCACATCTTTTTGTGCAGATCCAGGTACGTCCACTCGTGACGGACGTTAGTGATCGACTGTTAGCTGCTTACAGAGACTTCAAGGTATGCCTGCTCAGCATCCACATGCCTCGAAGTCACATTCCTTTACTTTTACTACTGTTGTATTTTTTATTTAGGCAGTGATGTAGTAGATATTTAGCTTACTTTGCAGAGCTTATGACTTAGTTCTATCGATTTTGGGAAGTGTATTGCTGAGATTCTATTTTGGGAGATTTTATTTGTCTTGTTTTAGTATTTCTGTTAATTATTTCTGTCAAGTTAATATTAAATGTTAGGCTTACATAGTTTTAGAGACTAGGTGCCATCACGATATCCTACGGAGGGAAATTGGGGTTGTGACACAAAATAGGCATAGATTTAGTATTTGCAACCACAAAATCAATCAATAAAGTTTGGAGTAATTAGAAAACACAAAGCTTAATCAATTTGTGAATTTATATTAACAACCCAAAAACATAACCCCATTTAGGATTCACGATCCTAGCTTAAGAAATTAGCTACTCATACGAGAAATAAAGAATAAAAGATGAAATAAGAAAATAAGTATAATTAAATACTAAAGTTGTAAGAAAATTCAAACAAAGTATTGTTGATCTCCCAATCCTTCCAAAATTGCTCAAAAGTTGTAATGGAGTACAACAGAATGAAAAATGACCTAAGAAATCTAGCTAAAAATCTATTTATAGTCATCTAAAAATTATGACAAAATTGCCTCTCGGATGTCAGCGTAGCTCCACAAAAAATGGTGCGTAGCTACGCATGACAACTCTCTCTTGCAATGTTTCAGGTCTTCAGTTGGCGTAGGTAGGGAGTGTGACAACGCAGAGCAACATAGCTAATTCCATAAAACTGTTACACCCTATGTTTTTGTACGTGAAAGTACGCCATAAGTAAATTGATGGAAGCTCGAAAAATGATATGTTACATCCCGCATTTTCATACGTTAAAGTTTCGTCGTAAGTTAATTGACATAAGTTCGGGCATGAGATTATTTTGAGATTATAAGTATTATGCTATTTCAAACATGTGATTAGTAAATTCATGAAGGTTAGAGGGTAACAAAAACGAAGAAAATTAATTTTGTCAAAGTTTGACAATTTGGGATAAAATACGGTCTGAGCTATAATTTCCGGTATTTATGTACTAGTGTCATACAAGCTACCACATGACCGTGATTATAAGGTGTATAAAGTGTGTTAAAGGTGAGTGGTATTTTAAGTAATTTGAGATAATTCACAATAATATGGGTAATTAGTTAATTATTGGATAGTGGGAGATTATTAAGTTAATCAAGAGATTAGTGGTTAATTAATTATAATATTTGGCTAAGCTTAAATAAGCCAATGTGGCAGCAATTGGAATTAGGATAAAGACCCAAATTATGACTCTTAAATTACGCGTATATATATATATATATATATGGGATATGGAAAAGGTTATGGCGTTATATACGCACCACCACCTGATCAGCTGGTATACGTTGATGATTTTGTCTACAGTGGCCGAGATAGTATGATAGGATGCCCTCAAAGGCTTGATGATGTTATGAACACATGTACCTATACACGACATGACATTTATATGCATATGCATGGCATTATACATATTAATGATTCACAAAGTTATTCAGATTTACATGTCGAGTATTTTACTCCATGTTTCTCTCATGTCTATTATTTACTAATTTTCATTCCTTACATACTTGGTACATTATTTGTACTAACATCCTTTTTGCCTGGGGACGCTGCGTTTCATGCCCGTGGGTCCTGATAGACATGTCGAGAGTCCTTCAAGTAGGTTATCCTCTTAGCGGAAGATATTAGTACGCTCCATTTGCTCCGGAGTTGCTTATTTTTGTCAGTATGATTTGGACATTCATTGTTTAGTATGGCGGGGCCCTGTCCCGGCCTTTATGGTATTTATCTACTCTTAGAGGCTTGTAGAGATATGTCATGTACGTAAAATATTGTATGGCCTTATCGGCCTATGTTCAGTATACGAGTGGTCATTTTGGTCTTATAGGCCTGCATGTCTTATGTATAAGTTGGTATTACAAATTTTATTCTAGTTATCCTGCGGCAGGCCTTCCATCTCATTTACCTATGATAGCATGATACAAAAAGATACGTTTTGTTGGTACTTGGTTGAGTAAGGTACCGGGTTCCTGTCGCGGCCCATTGATTTGGGTCGTGACAAAAGTGGTATCAGAGCAGTTCTGTCCTAGGGAGTCTACAAGCCATGTCTAGTAGAGTCTTATTTATGGGTGTGTTGTGCACCATACTTATAAGAAGGAGGCTACAGAAAATTTAGGATTGTCACTCTTTCTTTTTACTCTAGATCGTATGGTATTGCTCACTTGTAAAACTGCTAAATTCTATTTTATTCATATTAAGACGATACCTACATCCAAAAAGACGGTTGGTAAAAGATATAGTTGTGGAAGAGTTAAGTTAGAGGAACTCGATTTTGCATTATGCTTATGATGAGTAAATGTGAGGTCTTCAGTAGATCATGAGTGTACTAAAAATGTGTAAGGTTCTTGATAAGGAGATTTAAGGAAAGAATATTTATCCACTTTGATGGTAAAAAGGAATAAGAAAAATGGAAGGTAGACACAAGTTTCAGCAAGTAAAAGAAGCAAGGTGAAGAAGGGTACGACATACACAGTTAATGAAGATTATCATTATTTACCATTCAGGAAGAGAGATATAAGCATTTTGAGTTACCTTCAACAGTAACAGATGTATGTACAGTCGGCCACACCGATCTCAGTTATGCCATAGGGGAGCTACAGATATGGTTTGAGAAAAGGACAGGATATCAGGATCCAGCTGGGGTTAGAGTGACCCAAAATGGTAAATGGACTACTTGTGTTAGTTGACATTTCCGAAGGATATTACAAAGGTGTCAATAGATCTCCTTATGAGACACCCAGATGGTGCACTCTAAATTAGTACAGCTAGATATGAGTACTACAAAGATAGGCACTGGAAGCCTGAAAGAGATAAATATTACCTTAGTGTGGCTCCCGTCCCTAGTAGAGAGAAAATGTTAGGCAACCCGAAGAGCCAGCAGATGGAGCAAGGGGAGCAAAAAAGCAAAAGAATGTCTTGATAAAATTTTCAGAATAAAGTGATAGACAAAAATATTAGCAGGGAAATAAGAAGAGAGACAATGAAGCATTATGAGTAAGATGTGATACGTGGATGACAACGATAGATAAAAAATGACAGTATTACAGAGTCTATAGCCAAGTAAAGGAAGGGACGAGGGGTGATAGGCTTTGAGACAACAAAAGAGTATAGGCCATAAAGTCATATCCTCATTTCGAGAAATAATTTCGTGACTAAAACGTGATTACCAGAAAAAAAAATTAGACCCCAAAGTAATAGAAATTAGTATGGACTGGTGAACAAGATAAACTAAACATGAATTAGGGAATGAGTGATTTGATAATAATCGGCATCATGAGAATTTTAGATTTCGTTCTGGCAGTAATAGAATGGACAACAAAAGAAGATTCATGAGAAATTCAGAGAATGGTCAGTCAGTAAGACTCTTCCCTAAAGCAAGCAACGTGAGAAAAGTTAAGCTTAAGGGACGTATGTGCCAGTTATACTAAGTGTCACCCTCGTGAGCAAGGAATTTTGGTACAGGAGGATTACCGCAAGGCAAGTAAGGATCATCGATGATGTGAAAAGACGCCAAAAATTAAGAAGTAAAACATCTATAGTTAGATCGTCGTAGCTCTAAATCTTAGTACTCCCCTAAAGGGGGGAATATGGAGTGATGTGTCATTAAGTCAGAATTAAGTGGTTCTAGTAACTATGGAATGGTAAATGAAGAATAAGATTGCACTTATCCAAACCCTACAAATATGCTACGATTTCAGAACACTATGCAAACACGACGTCAAGGAGAGGAAGTAACGGTTCCTACCCGAAATGTTATTGATAGATAAAGAGCTAGTGTAGGATGTAAGTTAAGACAAAGGAATAACCCAAGAAAGATTACTTGGAATATTGATATGAGAATGGGCCAACGAGCAGTTAGTAGTTGATTCAGGAAGAGCCTAGTTATGGTTGGATAAGAGGATAAAGACAAATCAACAGATCATGCAAGATAAACATAGTGAACCTCAACGTGGGGAATTCAGTCTTGTAGATATGACATTGTGACCCTCAAGAAATATTCAGATAGGAGTTAGGTTAGTTAAAGGGGTCGTATGAGTATTACGAAAATAAAAAAAGTTCCATTGGGAAGACAGTCAAAACTTCAGTTCACGAGCAACCATACGAGCAGATGAGTGTGGAGGTAAGTAACTAAGAATGAATATAGGTGAGTACGAACATCAAAAATTCTATTAGGAATATGATATAATAAGCTCGCAGCTTTATAAGAGTCAGAGGGTCCTCCCTAAGTACTATAATGAAAGACTAGCTGCGGAAATAAGGAAGAAGGCTTCAAACTAAACATAGTAACCTGATGAAGAAATTGTCTTGTAACAGCAGTCTCACTACGACATCGTATGCACTCCATAATAAAGTGACACATATCGTGGCTAATGAATGGGAAGTAAAGTCGAAGTAATATTTGAGATCATGTGAGTTGCACGAAAGTTCCGGCATGCGTTGGAACTAAGATAAGCCAAGTATGTATGCAACAAGTAGTAGAACGAACAGGAAAAGTAATTGCTTACATCTAAAAAAAGTTGAGAAGCAACACAAGTAATTATTCGATCACTGATCCAGAGTTAGTTATGTTATGAATGCACTTAAGATTTCAGAATATTATTCATGCAACATATATACTGACATTCATATAGCCGTAGAAAACTCCGATATAAGTTAAAAGAAAGAATTGAACTCAGGGCATAGACGAAGGATTGAATTTCTAGAAGATTGTATCATGGATACTCCATAGTGCCCAAGAAAGGCTAAAGTAATAAATAATGCCAGGAGCCACAGATCAGAAGATAGCTTAAGCCTACATGAAGGCTGATCAGAAGAAAGAGGAAACTAAAGAGTTACATCAACAAAGTACAGCAGGAAATCTGATTATTAGACCCAAACAATTATAGAAATCGTGATTGAGAACATTGCAGGATCATCCTTAATATCAGAGACACAAGAGAGATAGTACAACAAAACTACCAGATTGTGTATGCACTAGAGGTGCAAGTATTATAAGAGAGCTTCAAGTTGTGGATGTGAATTATACCCATGTGGAAGGGAGGTCATGAAAGAGATAGAAGATATGATGTGAGACTTTAAGATAAGTAAGGTAAAGGTGGACAACGTATGAGATACTCCAATACAGAAGGTTGTGAATAGTCCTTACTACGGATAGAAGGCTAGAAGTGCGGGAATTCAATATCCAAGAATGATAGCAGTGTTGTCAATGGCATATCTTCCAGCCTATGGTTTCTAGGTATTGATAGGCATAGTCAAGAAAGTAAAGAAGAGTTAGAGATGATGTGATGTCTCGGTTGATGTTCCAGAATAACATAAGGAACTCTATGGTGTAAACAAGTTGAAGGAAGGTTGCGAGTAGTATAAATAGCTATGTGTAGGTTGCAAGCTATAGTATGGTAAAGCGACAATGTTTTTTTGGGAGACATGAGTAAGGATAAGAAAGGGAGAGTGAGAAGGTGACGATAATGGATAAGTCCTCAGGATTAAGCCCATGAAAACAAGAAAGCTGATAGTTTCTCTAAGTTATAGAAAGCTCAGTATAGCCTGAATGAACTCAAAGGAGTTGCTCATCATAAGTAGCATTTAGAAGAGATGGAATACTGCCCTGATAGTACAATAAGGGTATAATCGTAATAGATAAAGGATGACGTTTGGACCTTCGATTGTCCACGAAAGGTAAATCACATTGGGATGCTATGAAATACGATTATGGAAATATAGCATTGTATTGCCCCAGGTGGATCGGGAAAGTCACTTCAGATATTCTTCAATGAGAAATAAGCCATAGTGACATTGCATTACATAAGAGGTTTCATGTTATCTGTGGTAGATTATGGATCAACGTTAAGGTGAATTGACAATATATGGATAAATTTCCAACGTATGAGAGGAGATAAAGATTTCATCCTTTAGATGAACAGTAATAAGGAAGCATTGAAGGACTTGATTTACACATCTATGATAAGAAGCGAGAGAGTAACCTGGAATTAGGTAGCAGCCCTCAATGATAACAAAACCAAGGTAAGAGTTATGGTATAGTATAACCTACCTAGATGCAGTAAAGTCATACAGATGAATACCCAGGTCCATGAAACAAGATATAGCAATATTCGTAAGTTCGACAAAGTACTAAGCAAAGAACTTCAATATAACAATAGACGATCAGAGGGACATCTTGTCAAGCTCTGTATATGTTTACAAAGTGAGTCCTATAGATTGGCTAAAACATGAGGAAAAAGGAGAAGAGAATCGCATAAGCACAGTCACAAGGTCAGAGTCGTACAGGTTACATGATAGAAGGTAGGAACGGTTACGACATAGGAAGGATTCCGGCCACAAGTCATGGTGTGAGAAAGAGGCCTACAGGGGGAAATGCTCTGGCCTTTGGATTTATTCAAAGAACAGTTGTCTAGATGGCAAGGAGGGTACTAAAGTATTTGAAGGACATAAGTTATGAAAACAATAAGTGCATCAGTCAACATTCGAGAACGATATGAAAACGATAAGTGCATCAGTCAACATTCGAGAATGAATGTTCCAAAGGGGGGACTGATGTTACACCCCATGTTTTGTACGTGAAAGTATGCCATAAATAAATTAATGGAAGCTCAAAAAATGGTATGTTACATCCCGTATTTTCATACTTTAAAGTTTCATCGTAAGTTAATCGGCATAAGTTCGGGCATGAGATTATTTTGAGATTATAAGCATTATGCTATTTCAAATAAGTGATTAGTAAATTCGTGAAGGTCAGAGGGTAAGCAAATCGAAGAAAATTAATTTTGTCAAAGTTTGACAATTTGGGATAAAATACGGTCCGAGCTATAATTTTCGGTATTTATATACTAGTGTCATACAAGGTACCACATGACCGTGATTATAAGGTGTATAAAGTGTGTTAAAGATGAGTGGTATTTTAAGTAATTTGAGATAATTCATAATAATATGGGTAATTGGTTAATTATTGGATAGTGAGAGATTATTAAGTTAATCAAGAGATTAGTGGTTAATTAATTATAATATTTGGCTAAGCTTAAATAAGCCAATGTGTCAGCAATTGGAATTAGGATAAAGATCCAAATTATGACTCTTAAATTACATAACAAGGTGGCACTTTTTAAGAGAATTTAGTGGCCAAATCATCATAGCATGTCCCACATCTAAAGGTTTAAAAACCTTTCTAAACTCACTTTGTCTCTCCACAAGGTGATGAAGTGTGCTTCAGCAAGTTCATATAAGAACTTATGAGGCAGTAACGTGAAGTATCCAACAATTTTAAGAAATCTACCTTATCAAGGTATGATTCTAAGTAGAGTTCTAAGCATGGCAAAAGACGGATTAAGCTTCAATTCGGATTCGCAACTCTAAGAGATTTGCAACGAAGCTATTCGGTGTAATCACAACGAGATTTGTAATTCTAAGAGAACACGATACAATCTTTATCAAGAACATCAAATAGATTTTTTTTTCTACTTCAATCCGTCGTTACGTGTTGTCACAATTGACATATATTAGAGGGATTGTCAAGAGAACTGGCTCAGGTATATTAAGGCTATCCCTTCTTTCTTTTTGGCATGATCCAAAAAATACAAATAAAAAGAGCAAAATATGCAACTTTCATAAATGACTTTATTCATAGAAATACTAGAGGTGTCTATACTCTTGATTCCCCATGTGAATTATTATTATTTTTTCAGTTCATGGGTCTCAGAAAAATACGTATTTGATAAAGTTTATCCGAAAGGCATATTGATTTTTATGGCATTCCGAGAAAATCATATTAACGTATTTCTTATGCATTTCATGCATTTATACATGTACATTGACTCATAACCAGATAGTGTTCTATACACGTGTATATATATATATATATATATATATATATATATATATATATATATATGGGAAAGGTTATGGGTTATATACACACTACCACCTGATCAGCTGGTATACATTAATGATTTTGCCCACAGTGGTCGAGATGATATGATGGGATGCCCTCAGAGGCTTGATGTTGTTATGAACACATGTACCTATGCACGACATGACATTTATACGCATATGCATGGCATTATACATATTAATAATTTACAGAGTTATTCAGATTTACATGTCGAGTATTTTACTCCATGTTTCTCTCATGTCTATTATTTACTAATTTTCATTCCTTACATACTCGGTACAATATTTGTACTGACGTCCTTTTGCCTGGGGACGTTGCGTTTCATGCTCGCAGGTCCTGATAGACAGGTTGAGAGTCCTCCAAATAGGCTATCCGCTCAGCGGAAGATGTTGGTGCGCTCCATTTGCTCCGGAGTTGCTTATTTGGCCAGTATGATTTGAACATGCATTGTTTAGTATGGTGGGGCCCTGTCCCGACCTTTATGGTAATTATCTACTCTTAGAGGCTTGTAGACATATGTCATGTACGTCAAAGATTATATGGCATTGTCGGCCTATGTTCAGTATATGAGTGGTCATTTTGGTCTTATAGGCCTGTATGTCTTATGCATAAGTTGGTCTTACATATTTTATTCTAGTTATCCTGCGGCAGGCCTCCCATCTCATTTTCCTATGATAGCATGATACGGAAAGATACGTTTTATTGGTACTCGATTGAGTAAGGTACCGGATGCCCGTCGCGGCCCATCGATTTGGATCGTGACAAACACTCCTAAATCTTCAGCTTCCAATGCATTAGCAGTGTAGCTACGCATGAAGGGAGCGTAGCTACGCACATCTTCCACTTTCCTTTATTTTCATTCTTTTAAAAATTTTAAGCTTCCGTTCACCATTCTCATGCATATTCTTTTTTTTATGATTTTCTTCTCCTCTAGGCTCTTTAATCACTTCATACCCTGAAACTTCATCATTTAAAATATAATTAGTCTATTTATTCTAACAACTGGGCATAAAACTCTATCAAAACACTAAAAACAATTAGCTAAAATACTAACTTATAAAATATCAGGGCAAACTCCTACAATATTTTCATCTTACGAGGTTATGCGAATCTCTTACACCTCTATGAGGTGAAGATGGATATAAGTTTCTTATATATACGTGAAACATGTTTGTGAAAATTACAAACATCCTCGAAACATGTGTTGGGTATTCAGCCTTGCATATTTTTCACGGATTTACACTTGTTTCGACTGATATTTGTTTTTTGTTCTTATTTTAAAAAGTTATTAAAAAAAGACATCTCTTCCTTTTCACCATAAACATTACAAGTCTTTAATTTTATAAGCTTGAGCTAGGAAAATGCAGAACTAGTGTGGAATGTTGTCTCCAACCTAAACATGGGTTCATGTTGTGGTTAGAAATACAAACTAGGTTGCTAACAACGGAAAAACTGTTGGATTTTTAGGTTTTTTTCTTCCTATATGAATAAATAAAATATATTTTGGACCTAACTAATTTTTGCCTTATATATATATATATATATATATATATATATATATATATATATAATCTTAGGTCTTATTTCAAGAACATAAGAGTTATTTTACAACAGTCATATAGAGAGAGAAAGTGAGAGAGAAGTGGTGATTTTCGCCCAGTGAAAATCAGCTACAACATTCCACTGCAAACTATATTTTCTAAAAATACGTGATCTATTTTTATGCTAGTTGTTAGAGCAGTTGATACTAGATAGGTGTAGCTTAACAACGAAAGACGAACTAAAACAGGGTTATAAACAAACCGAGGAGCTAGCTGTACGGGCCTCGGGCTAGCCGATGAAGGGCCTAGGGTCGATACCTGGGCTCGAGGTCGAGCTATCGGGGTAACTGGGAAGGGGCTAACAGTTAGGATATAATTAAAAGAAGGTTTTTTATAGCCGATATCAAGCAATGAATGAAGAACAAGTATGAAAGCAATAAATGAAAGAGGTAGCCTCGAGCGAGTAAGTTAGAGAGAAAAGAGAGAGAGAGTTGTTATTGATCTTGTGTAGAATAGTTGGAGCAACAACGGCCCCTTACAAAGTGGTGAGGATCCCCTTTATATAGGAGAGAAAATCCAAACATAGTACAAGAGTGCATTAATTGTAAAGGCATGGAGATGAGACGGCCAGACGCGATGCTAGGTTCTGCCAGTGCTATCCGTTCACCTTGGGAACTCCCTTTTTTTGTATTGTAGCCATTGATACGCAATGCCCCCGGGGCCAATACCCGACGACCCCTGAGGGTGGGTCTTGACCTTGGCTTCAAGCCTCGAGAATCATGCCCGCAAAGTGACCTAATGACGGGGAAATCGGACCCCCGATTTTACCTCATACAGATAGTCTTCGCATTTCTTAGAGTGAAAGCGGTAAGAAATGATAAGAAACGACCTTGAATTTCGTCTTCCTTCGATGCTCTTGCAATCGGCGATGGCTACGAGGTGCAAAGATGCAACACGCACGCTGCTCCTGCAGGTTTCCAATTGACTGCGGTAGTTGGCTGCCTCTTGGTCTCCTTCAATGTGCACATGGTGGATTTATAAATACTCCCCTTCTTTCTTTCTATAACCCCTTGCGCGCCCAAACCCCTAATAAGGCTCGTTCTTCCTTTGTTCTTGTTCTTTCTCAGGAACACACTCTTTTTCTTCCTTCAGAATCTTCTAAAAATGGCAAAAACTTCCACCTATGCTTCCCAAGAGGTTACGGGCTCATCCTCTTCGCTTCTTTCTCAAGGAGAGGTGGCTACACCTCCTCGTGATGAGGAATGCGTCCCAGGATCTTTTGCGATGATATCCAATTTCAAGGTCGAGAGATCTTCCTCGAAACCAGGGCGTCGTGAGCCCATGACTCGGTACATCAGCTCGGTAACGGACGTCGGGAGAGTGATGGCTGATTGCCGCTGGAAGGATACCGTACTTGTGGAGATTCCTACTCGGAAGGACGATATTACGGCTTACAAAGCTGGCTTTCTAAGTGTGTATACATATCCATTCACCTTGGGGCCGGTGGGGCCATCCTCACCCCCGATTGATCCTGTGATTCTTGACTTCTGCCGGCGTTATCAAGTGACTCTAGGTCAAATTCATCCTTCGTTCTGGTGCGTTGTTTATATGATCGGGCATTATTCTAACATGACAAAGGAGATGCCTTTTACCCTCAACCACCTGATCTGGATGTATAGTCCTCGTCTCCTCCGAGGAGGCTTAATCAAGCTTCGCTATCGAGCCTCGAGGTCTCTTTTTTCCTACACCGAGGAGACCGGGAATGAAGGATGGATAAGCCGATTCATTCGAGTGGGGACTTCTGACCTGATTTCGGCGAAAAAGATATTGCTCCCTGAGAAGTGGAATGTTGAGCGTAAGTAAACGCGTTGTCTTCGCTTCTCTTTGGCAATATTTCTTCAGGCATCTAACTCCATTTTTCTTGCCTTTTTAGCCATAGCAACCTACCCTGGTGCGGTTTCGGACCTCCAGGGCTGGGTCGACCGCTTATACTCAATTTGCCCATATGTCGAACGAGTGTGGCTAGATTTATCCTGAGCTTGGTGGGAAGCCAAAGATCATGGTAAGCTTCGAACCTTGTTGCATCCGCATACTTTGATGCAAATCACGATTAGTAGCATTCTTCATTCTTTGTGTTTAACTTTTGCATTTGTATAGGTCTAGGGGAAGTCCCTTTGACGAAGGGGGCACCACATGTTGAAGGGGATGCCTAGTGCATGGCAAGAAGAAGAGAAGGCAGGGGGGTTTGTCGGTCAAGCCTTTGGAGTTCAAGAGGGTTAAGGCGGAAGAATCCAAGGTTGACCTGGCAGCTCCGACCTCGGAGATGACGACAAACCCTCGAGCTGAAGGGGGGGAAAGTAGCTTCCCAACGGCCCCCGATAAGCGTATAGACTCGGCCAAACTTCGGGCCATGGGATGAAAATTCTGAACCGGAGACTGATTCCGCTATGGCCCATCTTTGTGGTGGGAAGGTAACGGATGGAGTATCGATTACTACCCCCAAATCGGCTGGTGGACAGAATTCTTCCCGAGTTGAGGACCCTTTGGTGGGTAGTTCGGAGGGGCCCGGCTCCAGGCTCCAGGGTGAATAAGGAACGAAGGCTTTGACTAGTCCCGTTAGCCCTATGATCGTTGTTGATTCACCTCAGAGAGTGATCCTACCACCACATGGAGTGCAAGATGCCCCGTGTGAAGAGCCTTTCGGAGCAAGTGCATTAGTCAGAGACGGAGATGCGCTCGAGAGGTTGCCGACCGTTCTCGAGGGAGGTCCAAATGTTGATGTTTCATTCGTTTTCGGTGAGATGGGCAGACTTTGTGAGCAGGTAATTTTTGCGGACCTCGCCCGCTACTCTGGGCTGCTCCGATCTATGTTTTTATAACTTGTCCTTTTTCGTGGCTTCAGGCTAAAGCGCTTTACAGCCAGGCTCTTACCCAGTACCAGGATGAGGTGAACCATCGTGAGCGTGAGAAAACCTATCTTTTCGAGTAGGTTACTCATCCCCCGTTTACTATTATTTGAATCTTTGTGAGATTATATTGCTTTTAACGTCTCGAACCTGATTTGTGCAGTTTGAGAAGAAAAATGCCCTACTGAGAGGGGAGCTTCGGGCTAGAGATGCTGAAATTTCTGAGCTTAGTCGATACATAAACAAAATGACTTCCGAGAGGGACACCCTCCATGGAAAGGTAACCTTAATCAAGTGCCAGCTCCGGGATGCGAAGGAGGATAGTGACAAGTATAAGGGTCTCCATTCCGGACTGGTGGCTGTATTGTCTCGGATCAAAGCTAAAGTCGAGGCGCTTGTATCCTTGTACGGGGAGGGAGCTATTGTCACAGATTCTTGTGTTGGGAAGGCGTCTGAGGGGGCTAGCCCGAATTTACCTCGAGCTGTGGATCGTGCCTAGCTGGTTTCCCGAAAGCAAACCGTTGGGGGTTCATCGGATGGCAGCTCGGGTGGTGCTAAAAATGAGGGTGGATCCCTGGGGAGAGAAGATGTCGTTGATAAGGAGCCTTCGGGGGACTCGTAGTTGTTAGGGTGCAACCCTTGGGGAGCCATTGAGGATGTAGGCTCAGCAATAGATTAGGATCCTGTTGATTTTCCTATCGATTTTCCTGTTTGTATATAGTACTTTCATACTGGCATATGTATAAAGTGAACCCTGCGGCTTTGTTTCTTATACTCCCCTTTTTTGTCCGGAATTCAGTCGGGTGTTCATGTTTATAGAATTGGCAAGAAACTTTAGATTCGTGATATGGCCCCATGGCTCGTTAGAAAAGCTCAGGGGATTTTACACACCTGGTCGATGCGACCTTTAATTTAAACTGGAGATAGAGCTCTTATACTTTTGCTCAATTGTTTTGGGTTTAGTCTCCAAGTCAGGCTTCAACTCGAGCCCATTCGACCCTCAAGCTTTTGTGTTTTCGTGGGCTGGCGTCAACGGCTACTACGCTTTGGGTCGAAGCGACCTTTTATGTATGTGGCCCTGAGGCTCATAAAGCTGGCGACGATGGCTCTTACATTGTGCCCTTAGGCATGTATAGTTAACTATTTTGGATATGGTCTCCGAATCAAGTTACGACTCAAGCTCACTTTGACCCTCAAGCTTTTAAATTTTTAAGATGGCAACAGTGGCTTTTACGCTTTTGGTCGTTGTGACCGTTAAGTGTGTGTGGCCCTGAGGCTCATTAGGCTAGCGACAATGGCTCTTACACTTTGCCCTTAGGCATATGTAGGCTTTGTTTTCCTCTTGTTAAGGACTTTTGAAATAATTTTGCCTGACCCGTCATCGGTTCGGGAAGAACCTCGATTTCAAGTCGTTTGTGGCGATGTTCGAGCACCTCGGAAGATTTAGCTCGTAGGCTTAGTAGCTCGAAGCCTTGTGATTTGGAGATGACATGGTCTAAGCTCATTTGCCTGTCGAAGGTAGCATGTTTAACCAGTTCTTTTCGAAGTAGATTCGAAGTAAAGGCCTGTGATTTTATAGCGACGGTTGGGCGTTCCTGAGTCGCGTTAATTTGGCTGGTGCAGCCATATTGACCGTAGTTATTTATGTTTGGCCGAAGCCATTTTTGATCCCGAGTATGGTATTTTAGGCATCTACATTGAGGGTATGCCCTTTCGGGAGTCTTACAAATGCGACATATAGCCTAAACTTTAGGATTGAGTTTTATGTCTATAGTAAGGTCTTACAAAATTTTCATGCTTGTTGAGGTCTTACAGTTTTTCGCGCATGTTGAGGTCTTACAGTTTATCATGTCTGTTGAGGTCTTACAGTTTTGCCATGCCTGTTGAGGTCTTACAGTTTTTCACGCCTGTTGAGGTCTTACAGCTTTTGTACGGCCTCGGATTTTTAAGTGAATGGCGATTTGATGACAGTATCTGAGTCATCAAGTTTGCTTAGGCTCGGAGGCCGTTACTCGTGAGCTCGGAGTTGACTTATTGAGGGCTTATGAGTACGGAGTTTTGACCCTGAGGCCATGCGGGTGCCGAGCTATAGACGGTAGTCTCCGAGTATTTCGGAGTGTCCTCGGCGGAGGGATCCTTGCTGTGAAAATTTTCTTTGTAGTACGAGATGCTTAGGAGAAAGATGTTCTTTGATTGTTTGGCATAAGAACATGTTGTTTCGTTGCCGTGAGCCTGGCTTGTGCGGGCATGGCTCTTTCGACCATTTGGCCCAGTACATTATTTCCTATTGGAACTTAGTTAGTCGTTCCCTGGTTCCTCCGAGTGGACGACCTTTCAATGGGGTTCCCTCTAGTGTTCGGGGTTGATTGCAAAAGAAGCCTTGTAAGCTTGTTGGGTCCTCCTTAGGCTGCGCATGGATGTTGCCTCGTTAAAACCCTCGCCGGTGGAACCCTCTTCGGGGGAAAAGCTTGGTCGAAGGAAAGAAGTGTAACGTTTGCTTGAGGATTTTTGCGAAGTTTTTCAATTGGATGCCCTAGCAGTAGTGCCGTTTTAGCATCGATATATTCTAGTTGCTCGGAAGTTGTTCGACCTCCATGGTGCCAAGCTTATAGGATCCCTTACCGACTATTCTGGGGACACAGTACGGTCCTTCCAATTCTGGCACAGCTTTCCTTCATTGGGGTTTTGGGTGTTGAGAGTAACCTTCCTTAGGACTAAGTCCCTGACCCCAAATACCAAAGATTTATTCTTCTGTTATAGTATCTTTCAATTTTCTGCTTCTGGGTGGCCATCCGGATCAGTGAAGCTTCTCGCTTTTCAGCGAGTAGTTCAAGGGCCATTGTAATGGCCTCATTGTTCGAGCCTTCATTAGCGTACTGAAATTTGGCACTCGGTCCCCGACTTCCACTAGTATCAGAGCCTCGGCACCGTATAATATAGAGAAAGATGTTTCCCCGATGCTTAACTTTGAAGTTGTTCGATATGCCTATAGCACCTCGAGCAGCATTTCTCTCCACTTTCCCTTGGCGTTCTCTAGTTTTTTCTTTAGGTTCTGAATGATGGTTTTATTCGTGGATTCGGACTAGCCGTTTGCACATGGATGGTAAGGCGTCGACACGATTCTCTTTATTTTGTTGTCTTCAAGGAACTGTGTTACCTTGCCCTCGATGAGCTGCCTTCCGTTATCGCACGTTATTTCAGACGGGATTCCGAATTGGCATATGATGTGATCCCATATGAAATTGATGACTTCCTTTTCTCTTATTTTTTCGAAGGCCTATGCTTCCACCCATTTTGAAAAGTAGTCAGTCATAAATAAAATGAATCTAGCCTTACCTGGTGCCGTCGGCAAAAGGCCGACGATGTCCATCCCCCATTTCATAAATGGCCATGGTGATAAAACGGAATGTAGTTGCTCGCTGGGTTGGCGGATCATAGGAGCGAATCTCTGGCATTTGTTGCACTTTCGGACGAATTCTCTGATGTCTTTTTCCATGCTATCCCAATAGTAGCCTGCTCTAATCACCATTCAAACCAAGGAGTTGGCGCCGGAATGATTCCCACAAGTACACTCATGGATCTCTCGGAGTACGTAATCTATGTCACCTGGCCCTAAGCATACCGCCTGGGGGCCATCGAAAGTTCTCATGTATAGAGTCCCATTTTCGTCGAGCGAGAACCGGGCTGCTTTGGTTCGCAGGGCCCTCGATTCTTTTGGATCTGTGGACAGTTTCCCGTCTTTTAAATAATCAATATACTTATTTCTCCAATCCCATGTTAGACTGGTGGAGTCTGTGTGACCTT
This sequence comes from Nicotiana sylvestris, assembly GCF_000393655.2. Lineage (NCBI taxonomy): Eukaryota > Viridiplantae > Streptophyta > Magnoliopsida > Solanales > Solanaceae > Nicotiana > Nicotiana sylvestris. The sequence continues at coordinate 74,246,238 of NC_091063.1, read as the reverse complement.
CCTCGACCACAGATTTAAACAATTGGACAACAGCTCCGGGGAGTAGGTCCTCTTCTTCAGTGGAAGATCCCAGGTTTGTGAGGGCATCAGCCTCGTTGTTATGCTCTCGAGGTACATGTACTAAGGTCCATTCTTTGAAGTGACTTAATACGATTTGGATTTTATCCAAGTACCTTTGCATCCTGTCCTCTCGAGCTTTGTAGCTCCCATTCACCTGGCTTACTACGAGGAGCGAATCACATTTCACTTCGACGGTCTCGGCTCCCAAGCTTTTAGTTAATTCTAAGCCTGCAATCATAGCCTCATACTCGACTTCATTGTTAGTCAATTTTCAAGTTTTTATGGATTGTCTGATTACGCCGCCAACGGGTGGCTTAGGATTATACCGAGCCTGAATCCTCTTATGTTTGTGGCTCCATCTGTGAACAAGGTCCATACCCCGTAGGACATGCCTGATTTTAATAAAATTTCCCTTTCTACCTCGGGTATGAGGGATAGCGAGAAATAGGCCACGAAGTTCACCAGAATTTGGCACTTGATGGCCATTCGAGGTTGATACTCGATATCATAACTTCCGAGTTCGATGGCCCATTTAGCCAATCAGCCCGATAGCTCGGGTTTATGCAGTATACTCCGAAGGGGGTACGTCGACAAAATGTAGATATAGTGAAATTGAAAATAGGGCTTCAGCTTATGTGAGACGCTTATCAGCGCGAGAGCCAGTTTTTCCAAATGGGGATACCGGGGTTCGGCGTCCCCTAGGGTTCGGCTTATATAATAAATAGGAAATTACGTACCTTGCTCCTCTCAAACCAGTATACTGTTTACCGCTATTTTAGACACGGCCAGGTACAGGTATAGCATTTCATCCTCCTTGGGTGTGTGCAGCAAAGGTGGGTTGGTCAGGTATCGTTTTAGTTCTTCTAGGGCGTGTTGGCATTCTAGAGTAAATTCGAAGTTACTTTTTCTTTTGAGTAGAGAGAAGAAATGATGGCTTTTGTCTGATGACCTTGATATGAATCTGTCCAAGGCCGCTATCCGCCCTGTTAGCTGTTGGACAGCCTTTACATTGTTCACCACCGTGATTTCTTTGATGGCCTTTATTTTGTCGGGATTGATCTCGATCCCCCTCTTTGAAACCATGAAGACCAGGAATTTGCCCGAACCCACTCTAAAGGAACACTTCTCGGGGTTGAGTTTCATGTTATAGCTTTTGAGGATGTCGAAAGTGTCACGACCCAAACCGATGGGCCGCGACGGGCACATGGTACCTTACTCAACCAAGTACCAACGTAACGTATCTTCTTAATACATCATCATTTACACGTGACATACATGCTTAATAGGGCAACATGATCTTTTATAAACTCAAAACATAGCCCGACAAGGCCGTACAATCTTTCACATACACGACATATGTCTACAAGCCTCTAAAAATACATAAATATCATAATGGTCGGGATAGAGTCCCGCCATACCAAACAATACACATCTAAATCATACTAACCAAACAAGCAACTCCGAAGCAAATGGAGCGCACCAACATCTTCCGCTGAGCTGATAGCCTACTTGGAGGGCTTTCGACCTGTCTATCGGGACCTGCGGGCATGAAACGCAGCGTCCCCAGGCAAAAGGGACATCAGTACAAATAATGTACCGAATATGTAAGGCATATAAATAAGTACATAAGAGACATGGAAGAAATATAGAGTACATGACTCATCCTGTATGTCTGAATAACTTTGTAAATCATAAATTACTTTTAGCATCATGCATATGCATATGAATATCATGTCGTGCATAGGTACATGTTTCATAACATCATCAGCCTCTGAGGGCATCCCATCATATCATATCAGCCACTGTGGGCAAAATCATCATCGTATACCAGCTGATCAGGTGGTGGTGCGTATATAACGTCATAACCTTTCCCAAATTTCATATACATATATATACATACATATATACGCGTATATAACGCCGTTTGAATACATACATATATATGCGTATATAACGCCATTTTAATACATACCCATATATGTGTATATAACGTCGTTTGAATCATATCTCAGCCACTATGGGCAACATCATCATCATATACCAGCTGATCAGGTGGTGGTGCATATATAACGCCATAACCTTTTCCCATATCCCATATACATATATTTACATATACACGCGTATATAATGCCATCTGGTCATGGGTCAATGCACGTGGATGCAATGCATGAAATGTACGTCAATAAAATTATTCAGAATGTCATAAGACCATTTTGCCCCTTGAGCAATATCGTAATGTAACATCCTTTCAACTTTCGTATTTTTCTGAGACCCATGAACAGATGATAAAATATTATGACACCTGGAAATTAAAGAACATAGATATTTCTATTACTCCTATGAGTAGAGTCACTTTTGGAATTTGTGCATTTGCACGTTTCGTTCATATCGTAGGGATCATGCCAAAAGAAAGAAGGGATAGCCTTAACATACTTGGAATAGGAATAACTCCGTATAATTATCCCGTTAAAAACCTTCGTGGATTGAATTTAGACCCAAAAATCAGATTTAAAATTCTGCGATTGAACTTGAGGAACTAAATTATTCTGTTTCAATAGCTCTTGGCTTCAATGTAACGAATTGTATTTTCTTTCAATAGTTCTTGGCTAACTAACAGATTTTTCTTTTTGCTTCAAACCCAAAGATACTAAATGACGCTAATGTGGTTTCTTTGAGAATTTGAAAGGAAAATGTTTCTGGTTTTCTTATGTTTGTAAGGAAACGTCCTTATTTGAATTCCTTGATTCATTGACAAGAATGAGTGATATAAGTTATTATCCTAATTAGGTAGGATTGCTAGGTTACATTATTAATGTGATCTTACATAGCCACATGGCATAATGACTTATGAGTCATGTTTAGCCATTGTGGCTTTAGGCCACGTGGGGGTATAATTTTTAATAAATTTTATTTTTATCCACTTATTAGTTAATCGGGTAATGTTCTGTTACCCGGTATTACCCGCATAATTGAGAATTATATCCACTTACTTAAAATACTACTCTCTTTACACCTACCTTATACCCTATTATCATGGTCATGTAGTACCTTGTATGGCACTAGTCCATAAATGACGAGTATTTTAGCTCGGGCCGTATTTTATCCCAAAATGTCAAACTTTGACAAAATTCATTTTCTTAGACTTGCTCCCCCTTTCACCTTCATGAATTTACTAATCACTTATAATTCTTATAGTCCCCAAATAATATTTTCCTTGGACTGATGTCAATTACTTTACGATAAATTCAACGTACATTACTGCAGGGTGCAACATCATCGTAACTTATTACTGCGAAGCGTAACATCAACGTAATGTAATATTGCTGGCATTACATTGTCTTAATATAATACTGCCGAACGTAATATCGACGTAATATTGCGGGGCGTAACATTATTCCCCCCTTTGAAACATTTGTCCTCGAATGTTGACTGATGCTTTTATCATTTTCGTAACTTATATTTCTCGTGAATACCTTAATATTCTTCTTGCCATTTAAGAATTTTCTCTGTGAATAAATCCAAATTCTAGGGTATTCCCCCCCTTTAGTCTTTTTGCTCATATCATGACCTGTGGTCCTAATCTTCCTAATCTTGCAACTTTCCTTCAACTTGCTTGCACCATAGATTTCCTTATGCTATTTTGGAATGTCAAGCGATACATCACATCGTCTCCAACTCTTCTCTGTTCTCTTAACTAGATCTCTCAGTACTTAGAAACCATAGGTTGGAAGACATGCTGCTGATGATGCCGCTATCATTTTCGATTATTGAATCCTCGTGCTTATAGCCTTCTATCCGAAGTATGGACTATTCACAATCTTCTTCCTTTAGGTATCTCGTACATTGTTCACCTTTACCTTACTTACTTTAAAATATCGTATCGTATCTTCTATCTCTTTTCTGACCTCCCTTCCACCTAGGTGTAATTCATGTCCATAACTTGAAGCTCTATTATAATACTCGCACCTATGGTACATACACAATCCGATGGGAGCTTCGTACTGACCTCTTATGAGGCTGGTACTTCTTCTAACTGGCTTCCTTGTAGGGTCATTATAGATTATGACTGTTGTGTTATTTTTCTTGAACATCTGACATTAAGAGTGATTCTATCATGTTCTCCAGCACAACTTCTATAATTTTTCTAGGTCCAATAATCAGACTTCTGATTTACTTCGGTGATGTAATTCTTTAGTTCCCTCTTCCTTCTGATCAACCTTTACGTAGGCTTAAGCTATCTTCCGACCTTTGGCTCATGGTATCAGTTATTACCTTAGCCTTTCATGGGCGTTATAGAATATCCAAGATACAATCTTCTAACAATTCAATCCTCTGTTTATGCCCTGTGCTCAATTCTTTCTTTTAACTTATATCGGAGTCTTCTATGGTTGTATGATTATCAACAAATATGCTGCCTGGATAATACTCCAAAATCTTGAGTGTATCCATAACGTACTAACTCTGGATCATTGATCGAATAATTCCTTTCATTCCATCTCAGATTTCTTTCAACATAAGCTATTACTTTTCCCGGTCTTTCTGCCCCTTGTTGTATCCATACTTAGCTTATATTAGTTCCCACATTTGCCAGAGTTTCATATAACTCATATGATCTTGAATATTACTTTTAACTTTATTTCCTGTTCATTTACCACGGTTGGTGCCACTTTCCTTTTAAGTGCTTACAATGTTGTTGTGAGACTGTTGTTACATGACTATCTCCTCTTTAGGTCGTTGTACTTAGATTGAAGCCTTCTTTCTTATCTCCTCAGCTAGTCTTTCGTTGTAGTACATAGGGAGAACCCTTGACTCTCGTAAAGTTGTGAGCTTATTATGGACCTTTTGATGTCCTTCCTTGCCTATAATTATCCGTAGTTACTTAGCTTCATGCCCTTATGCTTGTATGATTGCTTCTGAACTGATATTTTGACTGCCTTCCCAGTGACACTTTCTTTTATCCCCGTAACACTCATACGATATCTTTAAATACCCCAACTCTTGTTTGAATATATCTCACGTATTATAATGATATTCTTTTGATGTTGAATTCTCCATGTTGGGTTTTACTATGTTTATCTTACACAATCTGATGACTCGTGCGTAACCTCCTGGTTAGCCATAACTGGGATCTTCCTGACCAATTGCAAACTACTCGTTCTCCCATTCTCATATTAATATTCCTTGTAATCTTTCTTAGGTTATTTATTTTGTTTTAACTTACGTCTCGCACTGGCTCCTTATTTATTAATAATAGCTCAGGTAGGAACCTTTACTTCATCTCCTTGACATCGTGCTTGCACAATATTCTTGAACCGTAGCATATCTGTAAGATTTGGATAAGTGCTATCTCATTCCTCTTTCAATTATCGCATTCTTCCTTTACCATTTTATAGTCACTAGAACCACTTAATTCTGGCTTAATGCAACATTACTCCATATTCCCCCCTTTAGGGGTGTACTAAGAGTTGAAGCCACGAGAATTTACCTATAGATGTTTTACCTCTTCATCTTTGGCGTTGTTTCACAACACCAATGATCCTTACTCGCCTTGCGGCAATCCTTCTGTACCAAAGATGACAAATTCCCTTACTCGCGAGGGTGGCACTTAGCTTAACTGGCATATACAGTCTCTTAAGCTTAACTTTGCTCACATTGCTTGCTTTAGGGAAGTGTCTCCCTGGATGGCCATTCTCTGAACTTCTCATGAATCTTCTTTTGTTGTCCATTCTACTATTGGTGGGACAAAATCTGAAATTCCCATGATGTCGAGTACTTTCCAATTATTCAGTCCCTAATTCATGTTTAGTTTATCTTGTTTATCAGTCCATACTGATCTCTATTACTTTGGGGATTAACTCTCCCCTCTGGTAGTCGTGTTGGATTCACGAACTTATTTTCAGAATGAGGATATAACCTTATGGCCTATACTCTTTTGTTGTCTTAAGGCCCATCACCATCTCTTCCTTCATTTGACTATATGTTCTGTAACACTCTACAGATTTCATCTATGTATCACACTTTATTCATAATGCTTCCTTATCTCGCTTCTCATTATTCTGCTAATATTTCTGCATATCCCTTTTCTTGTGAAAACTTCAATACGACATTCTTTCGCTTTTAATTTTCCTTTTCTCCATCCAGTGGCTCTTCAAGTTGCTTAACGTTCTCGTTTTACTAGAGACGCGAGCCACACTAAGGTAATATTTATCCCTTCAAGACTTATAATGCATGTCTTTATAGCACTCATATCTAGCTGTACTATTCTAGGGTGCACCATCTGGGTATCTCACAAGAAGATCTATTGGAACATTTATAATACCCTTCGAAAATATCAACAACACAAGCAATCCACTCACCATTTTGGTTTACTCTAACCCCAGCTAGGTCCTGATGTTCCGTCCTTTTTCTTAACTACACCTGTTAGCCCCCATAGGGCATAACTGATATGGGTACGGCTAATTGTACATACCTCTGTTACTGTTGAGGGTAACTCTTAATGCTTATATTTTTCTGCCGGAACTGTAATACTAATAATCATCATTAACTGGGCACCTTGTATGCTTCTTCACCTTGCTTCTTTTACTTCTTGAAAGCATTGTCTTTCACCATAAAGGTGGATAAATATTATTACCTTAAGGTTCCTTATCAAGAGGCTTACACCTTACAGTACACTCATGATTTGCTAAAGACCTTACATTTATTTATCATTAGCAAGATGCAAAATCGAGTTCCTCTAAATCAACAATCCCACCGCTATATCTCATATCGATCGTCTTTTAGAATGTAGGCATCGTCTTATTACGAATAGAAGCTCGGGATTTGAATTCTTATAAGTGAGCTCTACCACACGATCTAGAGTAAAAAGAAAGAATGACAGTCCTAAATGCCCTGTAGCCTCTTGCTTATAAGTGTGGTGCACGACACACCCATAAACAAGACTCTACTAGACACGGCTTGTAGACTTCCCTAGGAAAGAACTGCTCTGATACCACTTTTGTCACAACCCAAACCGATGGGCCGCGACGGGCACACGGTACCTTACTCAACCGAGTACCAACGTAACGTATCTTCTTAATACATCATCATATACACGTGACATACATGCTTAATAGGGCAACATGATCTTTTATAAACTCAAAACATAGCCCGACAAGGCCGTACAATCTTTCACATACACGATATACGTCTACAAGCCTCTAAGAATACATAAATATCATAATGGTGAGGATAGAGTCCCGCCATACCAAACAATACATATTTAAATCATACTAACCAAACAAGCAACTCCGAAGCAAATGGAGCGCACCAACATCTTTCGCTGAGCTGATAGCCTACTTGGAGGGCTTTCAACCTGTCTATCGGGACCTGCGGGCATGAAACACAGCGTCCCCAGGCAAAAGGGACATCAGTACAAATAATGTACCGAGTATGTAAGGCATATAAATAAGTACATAAGAGACATGGAAGAAATATAGAGTGCATGACTCATCCTGTAAGTCTGAATAACTTTGTAAATCATAAATTAATTTTAGCGCCATGCATATGCGTATGAATTTTATGTCGTGCATAGGTACATGTTTCATAACATCATCAACCTCTGAGGGCATCCCATCATATCATATCAGCCACTGTGGGCAAAATCATCATCGTATACCAGCTAATCAGGTGGTAGTGCGTATATAACGCCATAACCTTTCCCATATCCCATATACATATATATACATACATATATACGCGTATATAACGCCGTTTGAATACATACATATATATGCGTATATAACGCCATTTGAATACATACCCATATATGTGTATATAATGTCGTTTGAATCATATTTCAGCCACTATGGGCAACATCATCATCATATACCAGCTGATCAGGTGGTGGTGCGTATATAACGCCATAACCTTTTCCCATATCCCATATACATATATTTACATATATACGCGTATATAATGCCATCTGGTCATGGGTCAATGCACGTGGATGCAATGCATGAAATGTACGTCAATAAAATTATTTAGAATGTCATAAGACCATTTTGCCCCTTGACCAATATCATAATGTAACATCCTTTCAACTTTCGTATTTTTCTGAGACCCAAGAACAGATGATAAAATATTATGACACCTGGAAATTAAAGAACATAGATATTTCTATTACTCCTATGAGTAGAGTCACTTTTGGAATTTGTGCATTTGCACGTTTCGTTCATATTGTAGAGATCATGCCAAAAGAACGAAGGGATAGCCTTAACATACCTGGAATAGAAACAACTCCGTTTAATTATCCCGTTGAAAACCTTCGTGGATTGAATTTAGACCCAAAAATCAGATTTAAGATTCTGCGTTTGAACTTGAGGAACAAAATTATTCTGTTTCAATAGCTCTTGGCTTCAAAGTAACGAATTGTATTTTCTTTCAATAGTTCTTGGCTAACTAACAGATTTTTCTTTTTGCTTCAAACCCAAAGATACTAAATGACGCTAATGTGGTTTCTTTGAGAATTTGAAAGGAAAATGTTTCTGGTTTTCTTAAGTTTGTAAGGAAACGTCCTTATTTGAATTCCTTGATTCATTGACAAGAATGAGTGATATAAGTTATTATCCTAATTAGGTAGGATTGCTAGGTTACATTATTAATGTGATCTTACATAGCCACATGGCATAATGACTTATGAGTCATGTTTAGCCATTGTGGCTTTAGGCCACGTGGGGGCATAATTTTTAATAAATTTTATTTTTATCCATTTATTAGTTAATCGGGTAATGTCATGTTACCCGGTATTACCTGCATAATTGAGAATTATATCCACTTACTTAAAATACTACTCTCTTTACACCTACCTTATACACCCTATTATCATGGTCATGTAGTACCTTGTATGGAACTAGCCCATAAATGACGAGTATTTTAGCTCGGGCCGTATTTTATCCCAAAATGCCAAACTTTGACAAAATTCATTTTCTTAGACTTGCTCCCCCTTTCACCTTCATGAATTTACTAATCACTTATAATTCTTATAGTCCCCAAATAATATTTTCCTTGGACTGATGTCAATTACTTTACGACAAATTCAACGTACATTACTGCAGGGTGCAACATCATCGTAACTTATTACTGCGAAGTGTAACATCAACGTAATATAATATTGTTGGCATTACATTGTCTTAATATAATACTGCCGAACGTAATATCGACGTAATATTGTGGGGCGTAACAGAAAGTTTCCTGCAAATGGGTCAAATGGTCCTCTGTGCGCAGGGTCTTGACTAGCATATCATCAATGTATACCTCCATTGATTTACCTACTTGATGCTCGAATATTTTATTGACTAGGTGTTGGTACGTTGCCCCTGCGTTTTTTAGCCCGAAAGGCATTACGATGTAGCAGTATGTACCATACTTTGTGATGAACGAGGCTTTTTCCCTGTCCTTGTGGTTCATCTGGATCTGATTATACCCCAAGTAGGCATCGAGAAAGGTGAGGGTCTAGTTGTCGGCCGTGGCATCGATCAGACGATCGATATTAGGCAATGGGAAGGAATCTTTGGGGCATGCCTTATTAAGGTCTTTATAATCTACACATATTCTTAGCTTGTTTCCCTTTTGGGCACTACGACGTTGGCCAGCCATTCGGGGTACTTTACCTCTCTAATGGATCCGATTTTAAGAAGTTTCGTTACCTCTTCTTTGATGAAGGCATGTTTTACCTCGGACTGTGGTCTTCTCTTATGCTTTACGTGTTTTAATATAGGATCGACGCTCAGCCTGTGGGAGGTTATATCTGGCGAGATTCCTATCATATATAGGTTGGGCCAAGTGAAACAACCGATATTGTTACTAAGAAATTGAATGAACCTTGTACTGAGTTCAGGGGTCAACCCCGTTCCCAGGTATACCTTACGATCCAGGAGGTGCTCGATTAAAATGGTCTACTCTAGCTCTTCGACTGTCGATTTAGTTGCGTCCAATTCTTCAGGGGAAACGAAAGTTTGGGGAGCTAAGAAATCTTCCTCATCGTCCTCGAAGGCCTATGTGTTTCTATCCTCGTCCGAGATCGGGCATGTGGGGATCGGTGCCTTATGGTGGACTGCTAACATTTCTTTCGCTGCCCGCTGTTCTCCATGTATGGTTATGATGTCGTCCCTCGTGGGAAACTTTATCACCTGATGTAAGGTTGATGGTACTGCCCTCATGCTGTGTATCCAAGGCCTGCCAAGTAATGCATTGTACCTCATGTCGTCGTCGATGACTTGGAACTCAGTGTTTTAAATCACGCCAGACGTGTCGATCAGGAGGGTGATCTCTCATTTAGTTACTTTGTCGGTCGTGGTAAAGCTGTGGAGGACTTAAGGGATGGGAGCGACTCGATTGAGCAGCCCCAGCTGTTCTACTACCTCTGATCTAATTATGTTGGACGAGCTGCCTAGATCCACGAGCACGCGCTTTATCTTGGTATTATTTAAAATAAACAAGGTCACCAGTGCATCGTTGTGCAGTTCTATCATGGCCTCGAAGTCCTCCTTGTTGAATATGAGGGTGTCTTCGGCCACGCGGTTTCGGGTCGGTCCCTGTTCCGTGGTGGACGTTCTTGTCCGTTTGAACATGGGTCCTTAGGGAACGTTGGTTCCTTCGATAATCATATGGACATCATGTCGAAGAGCCTCCCCTTTCGCCCTGGTTGAGTACGGTGGTGTACCGATATCTTGTGCAGTCGTGTCTTTCTCTTTGCTATTTTTGAGGTTCTGGTTCCCCATTTTGTTCACTGAGCCAGACGTTCTAACCTGAAATCAAAGATCTTGGACAAGAAAAAGTGTGAAAGATAACTTGCATTTGTGTAGTGAAAACAGCAAGAAAATAATCACTATTATTTTTAGCTCCACAGTAGGCGCCAAACTGTTTACCGTGAAAATGGTAATAACAATTAAATTTGTAGATGGGACTCTAAAAATACGTGATCTATTTTATGCTAGTTGTTAGAGCAGTTGATGCTAGATAGGTGTAGCTTAACGACGAAATACGAACTAAAACATGGTTATAATCAAACCGAGAAGCTAGCTGTACGGGCCTCGGGCTAGTTGATGAAGGGCCTCGAGGTCGATACCTGGGCTCGAGGTCGAGCTATCGGGGTAACCGGCAAGGGGCTAACAGTTAGGATATAATTAAAAGAAGGCTTTTTATAGCTGATATCAAGCAATGAATGAAGAACAAGTATGAAAGCAATAAATGAAAGAGGTAGCCTTGAGCGAGTAAGTTAGAAAGAAAAGAGAGAGAGTTGTTATTGATCTTGTGTAGAATAGTTGGAGCAACAGCGACCCCTTACAAAGTGGTGAGGATCTCCTTTATATAGGAGGGGAAATCCAAACATAGTACAAGAGTACATTAATTGTAAAGGCATGGAGATGGGACGGCCAGATGCTATCCGTTCACTTTGGGAACTCCCTTTTTCTGTACTGTAGCCGTTAATACACAATGCTCCCTGGGGATAATACCCGATGACCCCCGAGGGTGGGTCTCGACCTTGGCTTCGAGCCTTGAGAAGCATGCCCGCGAAGCGACCTAATGACGGGGAAATCGGGCCCCCGATTTTACCGCATACATCTTTTTTGGGGGTGACTTCTCTCTTTTCTTCACTAGTTTTGGTTTTATCTTTTATGTATTGTTGCTCTGTGTTTGGCATTATTATTGTAGCTATTTAGAGAATATTGTTGTAACTCTTGTTAATTATTAGTGGAGCTTTTATGGGTCTAATGTCCCGTGGTCTTTTACCTTTTCAAGTTGAATGGGTTTTCAAGGTAAATTTGGTGTCTCGTATCTTGATTACTTTTCCTTATTATTCTTCATTTGTTTGTGGTATAGTTGTTGCACCGTATTACCATTTCTGCTAATTTATTGTCTTCTCTTGGTTCAAGTAGATTGAAAAAGTTTGACTTGAGTATTATTTTGTTGCTACCTCGTCGTGCACATTGTGTGTGCTTGTTATTTACCAACATAGTGGTATCAGAACTTGTGGTTATATGTGACTATGTTGATTGTCTATTTGAATGAGGGAGGCAAATATGGGCAAGATGATTTTTTTGAATGACAACCATTATCACATTTGAAAAGGCAAGATGAAAGCTCTTCGATTTGTTAAGAAAATATATTCATGTGTTTGCTTCCAACAAACCTAAAACTCTATCTAATGAAGATTGGGAGTTTGAGAACTTACAAGTTTGTGATTATATCGGACAATGAGTTGAAGATAATGCTCGTAATCATACTATTAATGGCACACATGCTAGAACTTTGTGGGAAAAGCTCGAGACACTTTATGTTTCAAAGACTGGCAACAATAAGTTATTCCGACTTAAGCAATTGATGAATATTCAATACAAAGATGATAGTCCTATTTCTGATCATATAAATAATTTTCAAGGTGTCCTAGACTAGTTGTAACTATGGAATATGCTAAGAGTGGTGTCTTAAATGAAGAGATAAGGAGAAGATCTCAAGCTTCGTCTTCTTCAGCTTCACACTCTGATATTTTGGATACTGAAGACAATGGGAGAAGTAATTCAGAGGTCAGAATGATAGAGGTAAAAGCAAAAGAAAGTCGAGGTCCAGGTACATAAATATTACATGTGATCACTATAACAAGAATGGGCACATCAAGAAGTTCTGTTTCAAGCTTAAGAGAGAAAGGAAACAATAAAAGAAAGATGACCACAATAAAAATTATGTTGCTACTATTGTTGATGATGATCTTCTTTTTGTCAACGATGAAGATACCATAAATTTTGTTCATGATGAGGCTAGCTGGTTTGAGGATTCAGGTGTCACGCCAAAGAAGGAATAATTTTCTTCTTATACTGTAGGTAACTTTGGAAAGTTAAAAATGAACAATGATGGTGAAGTTGATGTATTTAGTATTGGTACTATTTGTTTGAAAACTAACAATGGCTGCAGGTTAGTTCTTAGCAATGTCAAGCATGGTTCAGATATCCATCTGAATCTAATCTCTATAGGAAAGATTGATGATGATGGATATTATAACATCATTGGCGGTGGACAGCAGAAGCTTACTAGATGCTCAATAGATGTGGCTCGAAGTATAAAGGTATCTCACTTGTACAAAATGCATTGCTCCATTTCTATTGATTTAATTAATTTGGTGGAGAATGATTCATCAGAGTTATGGCATAGAAGGTTGAGTCATATGAGTGAGAAGGGGATTGATAGTTTGGCTAAAAAGAATTTTTTTTCTGGCATAAAGCAAGCAAAATTACAGAGATGTGTTTATTGTTTAGCCGGGAAACAGAAAAGGGTTTTTTTTCAAAGTCATCCACCTTCGAGAAAGCTTGATTTGCTGGAATTGGTAAATTCTAATTTATGTCATCCTTTTAAAGTAAAGTCACATGGTGGTGCACTTTACTTTGTGATCTTTATTGATGATCATTATCACAAACTCTGGGTACTTCCTTTGAAGTCCAAAGATCAAATACTTGATGTGTTCAAGAATTTTCAGGCCTTGGTTGAGAGGAGACATGGAAGAAATTAAAATGCATCCGCTTAGAAAATGATGGTGAGTATATTGGCCCGTTTGATAATTATTGCAGATTGCAGGGTATTCGGCATCAGAAAACTCCTCCAAAGACTCCTCAATTAAATGGTTTAGCAGAGAGGATGAATAAAACTTTAGTTGAGAAAGTTATATATTTGCTTTCAGATGCTAAGGTGCTAGACTCCTTTTGGGAAGAAGCACTTAATATTGTTGCTTATATTATCAATTTGTCTCCTATTGTTTCTTTGGATGGTGAGGTCCCTAACAGAGTTTGATTTGGTAAGAAGATTACTTATGATCACTTGAGAGTATTTGGGTGTAAGGCCTTTGTGCATGTTCTTAAGGATAAGAGGTCAAAGCTAGATATTAAAACTAGGCAGCGTATCTTTATTGGTTATGGTCAAGATGAATTTAATTATCTTTTCTAGGATCCAGTTAAAAAGAAACTTGTTAGAAGCCGTGATATTGTATTCTTTGAAGACCAGACAATTGAAGATTTCGATAAAGCTGAGAAGGTTGATTTTCAAAGCAATGAGAACTTAAGTGATGTTGATCAAGTTCATGTGACTATTCCACCTGAAGAAAATCTTCAAACTAATGATAATCAAGTTGATAATGAAGATGATGATCATGTTCAGAATGACCAGCAATATGTTATTGATGCTATAGTGAAAGATGATGTGGTTGACCAGAAACCAACTACTATTGATGCTCTAGAGAGTTCTCTTAAAAGATCTACTAGATAGAAAGTACATTTATCATGTTATCCTCCTACTAAGTATATACTCTTGATTGATAGGGGAAAACATGAAAGTTTTGAAGAGGCCATGGATTGTGATGAAAAAGAAAAGTAGTTTGATGCTATGAAGGATGAGATGAAATCCTTGCATGATAATCATATCTTTGATTTTTTTAAGCTATCTAAAGACAAAAAAGCTTCGAAAAATAGGTGGGTTTTCAGGGTGAAACATGAAGATGGTAATCCAGTTCCATGGTAAAAGGCTAGATTGGTTGTCAAGGGCTTTAATAAGAAAAAAGAGTTGATTTTGATGAAATATTTTCTCCAATTGTGAAGATGTCATCCATTCAGATTGTTCTAGGCTTGGCTGCAAGTCTAGATTTAGAGCTTCAGTAAATGAATGTTAAAACTACTTTTCTTCATGGTGACTTAGATGAAAAATTTATATGGAGTAGCCAAAAGGTTTTGAAGTCAAGGGAAAAGAGAATTTTATTTGAAAGTTGGAGAAGAGATTGTATGGTTTGAAATAAGCTCCAGGAAGTTTGGTTCTTTTATGAGTCAGCAAGACTTCAAGAAGACTTTTTCAGACCATTATATTTTTGTGCAAAAATTCTCTAATGTTGACTTTATTATCTTATTACTTTATGTTGATGACACTTGTTGTTGGTCATAATGCTTGCAGGATTCAAAAGTTGAAGCAAGAGTTGAACAAGTCTTTTTCTATGAAAGACTTAGGACCATCAAGACAGATTCTTGGCATGCAGATTGTCTGTGATAGAGAGGCCAAGAAGTTGTCGTTATCATAAGAGACGTACATTCAGAAATTACTTCACAGATTCGACACGGATAAAGCTAAAGTTGTCAGTACACCTGCTATGCATTTCAAATTGAGCATGAAACAGTGTCTTTCTAATGATGATAAGAAGGAAGACGTGAAGAAAAATCCTTATGCTTCAGTTGTTAGCAGTTTGATGTATGCAATGATTTGTAAAAGACGAGATATTGCTCATGTTGTTGGTATTGTTAATCGTTTTCTTTCTAATCCAGGAAGAGAGTATTGGAATGCGGTAAAGTGGATAGTGAGATATCTTTGTAGCACTTCTAGTTTGAGTATGTATTTTGGGACAGGGAAACTTATTCTTTATGGTTCACTGATTCAGATATGGCAAGCAATGTTGATACTTGCAAGTCAATTTCAGGCTACTTAGTTACCTTTGCAAGGGGAGTTGTGTCTTGGCAATCTAGGTTGCAAAAATGTGTTGCTCTATCTATTACAGAAGTTGAGTTTATTGCCGTCGTTGAAGCTTGTAAAGAGCTGCTTTGGATGAAGAGATATTTGGGGGGAACTTAGCTTTGCTCAAGAGAGGTATATACTTCATTACAACAGTCAAAGTGCTATTCATCTTGGCAAGAACTCTATATTTCATGGTAGATGGAAACATATTGATGTGAGATATCATTGGATTAGAGATGTGTTGGATTCTAAGTCGCTTGAACTTGAGAAGATTCACACCAAAGATAATGGTTCGGATATATTGACTAAAGCTCTCTAAAAGGGAAGTTTGAAGAGTGTTGCATGATCGTCTGGACTGCGGTCTCCTCCATATAATTGGGAGGGGGAGAATTGATGGGTTTTTGGATTTTTTTTCCCTCCCTATGTGGATAAATAAAATACCTTTTAGACCTAGCCCGCTTTGCCTTAAATTATACTATATGTATGTATGTATGTATATGACCGATTTAGGTCTTATTTCAAGAACATAAGAGTTATTTTACAGCATCCATATAGAGAGAAAATAAAAGAGAAGTGGTGATTTTCGGCCAGTGAAAATCAGCTACATCAGTCTGCTTCAAACTATATTTTCTAATTCGTTAACCGTTGGTTCGTGCTCAAATTTGAACGGGGGGTTCTTAACATCTGGTTTTTTTATTTCAGTGGTGGAAATTGAATTTTGTGGTATATAGGTCCAGTTTTCGAGCACGAATAGTAGTTCATTATTTTAGGGTGATTTCTCTCTTTTCTTCATTAGTTTTGGTGCTACCTTTTATGTATTGTTGCTCCGTATTTGGTATTGTTTTTGTAGTTATTTGAAGAACATTGTTGCAACTCTTATTTATTATTAGTAGAGCTTTTGTAGGCCTAAGGTCCCATAGTTTTTTACCTCTTCACGTTGAAGCGGTTTTCCACGTAAATTTGGTGTCTCGTATCTTGATTACTTTTGTCTTGTTATTCTTCGTTTGCTTGTGGTATAGTTTCTACCCGTATTATCATTTGTGCCAATTTATTGTCTTTTTCTTGATTCAAGTAGATTGAAAAAGTTTGACTTGAGTATTATTTTGCTTCTACCTCATCATGCACATTGCTTGTGCTTGTTATTTCCCAACAAAGACTACTGAAGATAGGTATAGCATGTGAAGGAAGTTGACTGCAAGTTATGTAAATGCAATGCAATTAAAAATCAGGGGCGTACCTACCTTAGTGCAAGCGATGTCATCTGACACCGCTTGG
Organism: Nicotiana sylvestris; assembly: GCF_000393655.2. Lineage (NCBI taxonomy): Eukaryota > Viridiplantae > Streptophyta > Magnoliopsida > Solanales > Solanaceae > Nicotiana > Nicotiana sylvestris. Next base: position 74,229,387 of record NC_091063.1, on the reverse strand, counting down.
TCAAAAAGATTTACTAAATATAAATATACACAATATGAAGAGAGAGAAAAAACAAAAACTAGTAAATAAAATGAAATTGACACCGTTTGACAAGTAATGTTGCTTAGCGTAGTGGTTGAGTGCATCAAGTTCGTTATGTCAGGTTGTGAGATCGAGCTGTGATGTTTTCTTTATTTTTTGGAACTTTAAATTTAAATTTATCATTTAATAAAGGACAAGTTAAAAAGAAATCAAACTTTTACCCTCTTTTAGAAAACGTATCAACTAAATCTTTAAGCCTAAAATCACTATGATGCCATATGCTAACAAAAAGCGACTGAGATAAACGTATCATTTGTTACTGTAAATATACATTGAAAAAAGAGAATGAGGCGAGTTTTAGTAATATATTTTGAATTATGTTTTACTAATATAATATGCTTATGTTTTTTAAATACGATATTGTTTCAATTATTTGTTCACTTGTTTAATTTTTCGAAATATCGATGTCGCTTATGAAAAATCCTGTATATACCCCTGTTAAAAATATGCATCACCTACTTGTTGACTATAATCAGATGGGGCGAGAGGTACAAGTAGAGGAGATTATGCTAATCTTAAGAAAGATCAAGATGAAGCTGTCACGACCCGGATTTCCCACCCTTGAGAGTCGTGATGGCGCCTACTCGTGAAAGCTAGGCAAGCCGAGTGTTACAGATTTTATTACCCTTTTTCCTTAACCTTTTAACAATTTCAAATTAACATGTGATCAATAGCAAAATAATAATAATAATAATAATAATAATAATAATAATAAAAGAAATGCGGAAGACGAAAGTACCAATAAGGTCTGAACGAAAATCTACCTAGGACTAATACGAAAATCCAAAATGCAACTCTACCTAGAACTGGTGTCACAATGTCACGTACCATCTATGAATACTATAAATAAGGTCTGAACAAAACAAATACATATATGTCTCTGAAATAAGTAGGAACAGAAAGAAAGTAGGATAGAAGGGGACACCAAGGCCTGTGGACGTCTGCAGGACTATCTCGGGTCTCCACTGGACTGAAGGCAGCAACCTCTCTATGGTCCAAAAGCTCTAGCACCGAGATCTACACACAATGCAAAGTGTAGTATAAGCACAACCGACCCCATGTGTTGGTAAGTGTCGAGCCTAACCTCGGCGAAGTAATGACGAGGCTAGGACAAGACTACCAAATAATCCTGTGCAGTTAAAGCATATACGGCAAATACTGATAAGAGAAACTAGCAGTTAAAGATGGGAAGGGGAAATATGTTGCGGGAAATATCAAGTATTAAAAAATTTCAGTGAAGAAGCATAAGGAACATCATAATTTCGTATCAGCAAGAATAAGGAAAAAAGTAACGAATCAATATTCACTTTTATCATTCTTGTTGCGGCGTGCAACCCGATACCAATCATATAGTACTGTTGCAGCATGCAACCCGATCCAAATCATATAATAATGTTGAGGCGTGCAACCCGACCCCACTTGTCCACCCTTATTACTCCTTGTTGCGGCGTGTAACCTAATCCCATATAATATTGTTGCGGCGTGCAATCCGATCACCATATACAAATCAACACCAATCACAAAAGATTCCCAGCAAGGGAATAATAGCATAACAACAACATCCCGACAAGAAAAATAATATCATAAGCAATAACATTCCGACAAGGAAAACAATATCATAAACAATTACATCTCGGCAAGGGAATCAACAATATATCTCATCTCGTTTCCACAACTATTTCACAACCTAAGTCTCAACTTGAGCCAATGCTCCACATTGGTCAATTTTCAAGAATGCTTTCATAAGCCTTGTTCAACATTGAAAATCATCATATTAAGCATGGACAATGCACAATGGAGTCACAACAACCATAGTATAAGACTCACGGGCATGCTTGACACTAACGCATAAATACTCGTCACCACACCTATACGCCGTACTCAACACTTAACACATAGTAGATAAGATCACAACTACTATTCCCTCAAGCTAAGGTTAGACCAAACACTTACCTTAATGCCACGAACACAATCAAGCCTCAATTACCGCTTTACCTCTCGATTCTACTTCCAATTCGCTTGTATCTAGTCATAATTTACTTAATGATATCAGTAAATGCTAAATAAACTAATTCTAATGCATGAAAAACAGGTTTTCTAATGATTTCTCCAAAAGTCAAAAATCGACTCGGGGCCTGCTTGGTCAAAACCCGAGATTCGAACCAAAACCCGATCACTCATTCATCCACGAACTCAAATATATAATTTATTTTGAAATCCGACCTCAAATCGAGGTCCAAATCCCCAAAATTTAAAAATCCTAAGTTCTACCCAAAATCACCCAATTTCCCATGAAAAACCCTTGATTTTGAAATGAAATCATGTAAAAAGATGGATTAGATTGAAAAAAATGAGTTAAAAATGACTTACTAATGATTTGGAAGAGATTGTGCCTTTGTAAAATTGCCCAAAGATGTTTTAAGGTTTGAAAAGTTGTAAAAATGAAGATGAACCCCGATTGAAATCTCACTTATCATGTGCAGATGTCGCAATTGCGACCAATTGCGAACCCTTCAAAAGTCTGCTACCTTCGTATTTGCGAAGGATTCATCGCATTTGCGACTACTGGAGATTCCTCCCATCTTCGCAATTGCGAAGGGAATGTCGCATTTATGATTACTGGGATTTTCTGAGGGTTTCGCATTTGCAAAGAAATGCTCGCAAATGCGAGCAATGCTGGTCAGGGCTTACTTCGCAATTGTGATCAGCCCCTCGCAATTCCCAAGCTATCAGACTTCGCAATTGAGATCCCTGGATCAGAGGCCAACACCAGACCTGCAATCCTGCAACAATTTTACTAAGTCCAAATACACTCCGCAGCCTATCCAAAACTCACCCGAGCCCTCGGGGCTCCAAACCAAACACACACACAACTCCGAAAACATCATACGGACTTGCTCATGCGATCAAATCATCAAAATAACATTAACAACTATGAATTAAACCTCAAATTCATGAAATCACTCAAGAACATTGAAATTCCTATTTTCTCAACTATAGGTCCGTTTTATAACAAACGAACTCTGATTCTTACCAAATTCCACAGATTCAACTAATTTATTATTTTAAAATTATACCGGGCTCTGAAACCAAGATATGGGCCCGATACCATCAAAATAATGCATCATTTCACTTCTAAAAGCCTTTATATTTTCCAACAAATAATTTTATTTAAAAAATTCTTTTCTCTGGCTTGGGTCCTCGAAATCCGATTCCGTGCATACGCTCAAGTCCCATATTTTACTACGGACCCTACGAGACCGTCCGATCACGGGTCCGGTCCGTTTGCTAAGAATGTTGACCGAAGTCAACTTTAATCAATTTTAAAGGCTAATTTCATTATTTTTTTTAAATTTCACATAAAAGCTTTCCGAAAATGTGTCCAAACTACGCACGCAAATCGAGGTGAGACAGAAAGTGATTTTTAAAGCTTCGTAATATAGAATTTACTTTCAAAACGAGTGATGACCCAAATGGGTCATCACATTCTCCACCTCTAAAACAATCTTTCATCCTCGAACGGACATAAGAAAAGTACCTGAGTCGGAGAAAAATGGGGATATCGGCTCTGCATATTGGACTCGAACTCCCAGGTCACTGCCTCAATAGGCTGACCTCTCCACTGCACACGAACCGAAGGAAAGTTCTTCGATCTCAACTGACGAACCTACCGGTCTAGAATAGCTACCGGCTCCCTTGTCCAACTGGACAGTGCTGAAGTCTAACATGTGGGATGGATCGACGTGATACTTCCAAAGCATGGAAACATGAAACACTGGGTGCACAGATGATAAACTCAGCAACAATGCAAGTCTGTAAGCCACCTCTCCCACTTGATCAAGAATCTCAAAAGGACCAATGAACCTAGGGCCCTAGCTTGCCCTTCTTCCCAAATCTCATCACACCCTTCATGGGCGGCACCCGAAGCAACACCCGCTCTCCGACCATGAATGCCACATCACGAATCTTATGGTCGGCATAACTCCTTTGCCTGGACTGGGCTGGACGAAGCCTATCCTGAATGATCTTATACTTGTCCAAGGCATCATGTACTAGATCCGTACCCAACAACTGAGCTTCTCACGGCTCAAACCACCCAACTGGCGACCGACACCACCTACCCTATAATGCCTCATAGGGAGCCATCTGGATGCTCGACTGATAGTTGTTGTTGTAGGAAAACTCAGCTAATGGCAAGAACTGATCCCACAAGCCTCCAAAGTCAATAACACAAGCTCGGAGCATATCTTCCAAAATCTGAATAGTACGCTCAGATTGTCCGTCCGTCTAAGGATGAAATGTTATACTCAACTCAACTCGTGTGCCCAACTCACGCTGAACTACTCTCCATAAATGCAAGGTAAACTGCGTACCTCGATCAGAAATAATAGACACGGGCACACCATGAAGACGAACGATCTCCCGAATATAAATCTCTACCAACCGCTCAGAAGAATAGGAAACTGCCAAAGGAATGAAATGCGCTAACTTAGTCAGCCTATCAACAATAACCCACATTGCGTCAAACTTCTGCTGATCCCGTGGGAGTCCAACAACGAAGTCCATAGTGATACGTTCCCACTTCCACTCAGGAATCTCAATCTTCTGGAACAAACCACCAGGTCTCGGATGCTCGTACTTTACCTACTGACAATTCAAACACCGAGCCACATATGCAACAATATCCTTCTTCATCCTCCTCCACCAATAATGTTGCCGCAAGTCCTGATACATCTTAGTGGCGCCTGGATGAATAGAATACCGGGAACTATGGACCTCTTCTAGAATCAAGTCACGAAGTCCATCCACATTAGGCACACAAACTCAACCTTGCATCCTCAAAACTCCATCATCTTTGACTATAACCTGCTTGGCACCTCTGTGCCGCACTGTGTCCCTAAGGACAAGCAAATGAGGATCATCATACTGCCGATCTCGGATATGCTCAAATAATGAAGAACGAGAGACTGTACAAGCTAATACACGGGTAGGCTCAGAAACATCCAACCTCACCAATTGATTGGCTAAAGCTTGAACATCTAAAGCAAGTGGCCTCTCATTGACCGGAATATACGCAAGACTGCCCATGCTGACTGACTTTCTACTCAAAGCATCGGCCACTACATTGGCCTTCCCGGATGATATAAGATTGTGATATCATAGTCCTTCAATAGCTCCAACCACCTCCTCTGCCTCAAATTTAGCTCCTCCTGCTTGAACAAGTATTGCAAACTCTTGTGATCCGTGAACACCTCACACGATAAGCCATGTAAATAATGCCTCCAAATCTTCAACGCGTGAACAATGGCTGCTAACTCCAAATTATGACTGGATAATTCTTCTCATGGATATTCAACTGTCGCAACGCATAAGCAATGACCTTGCCATCCTGCATCAACACCGCACCAAGTCCAATACGAGATGTATCACAATATACCGTATATGGCCCTGAACCTGTAGGTAATACCAATACCGGCACCGTAGTCAAAGCTGTCTTGAGCTTCTGAAAGCTCGCTTCACACTCGTCCGACCACATGAACTAGGCACTCTTCTGGGTCAACCTGGTCATCGGGGCTGCAATAGATGAAAATCCCTCCATAAACCGACAGTAATAGCCCGCCAAACCCAAGAAACTCCGGATCTCTGTAGTTGATGCGGGTCTAGGTCAGTCCTTGACTGCCTCTATCTTTTTCGGATCCACCTGATTACCCTTTGTTGATACAACAGACCCAAGAATGCAACTGATCTCAACCAGAATTCACATTTCAAAAACTTAGCATATAACTGATTGACCCTCAAAGTCTGGAGAACGGCTCGAAGATGCTGCTCATGCTCCTCTCGGTTGCAGGAATAGATCAAAATATCATCAATGTAGACTATCATGAATGAATCCAAGTAAGGCTTGAACACCCGGTTCATCAAATCCATGAAAGTTGTTGGGGCATTTGTCAACCCAAATGACATCACTAAGAACTCATAATGCTCGTACTGAGTGCGGAAAGTTGTCTTAGTGACATCGGATGCCCTAATCCTCAACTGATGGTAGCCAGATCTCAAATTGATCTTAGAAAACACTTGGGCACCCTGAAGCTGGTCAAGCAAATCATCAATCCTCGGCAATGGATACTTATTCTTGATTGTGACCTTGTTCAACTACCATCTATACACATCCTTATCGATCCGTCCTTCTTCTTAACAAACAACATCAGCACATCCCAAGGTGAGACACTAAGTCTAATGAAGCCTTTATCAAGTAGGTCTTGCAGTTGCTCTTTTAATTCTTTCAACTCTGGTGGAGCCATGCGATATGGGGGAATAGAAATGGGCTGAGTGCCCGGAGCCAGATCAATGCAAAAGTTAATATTCCTATCGGGTGGTATCCCCAACAGGTCTGAAGGAAATACCTCTAGAAACTCACGAACAACAGGCACAGAATTCATAAAAGGAACCTCGGTACTAGAATCACAAACATACGCCAAATAGGCCAAACATCCCTTCTCAACCATACGCCGAGCCTTCATATATGAGATAACCCTACGGGTGGAATGACCAGGAGTCCCTCTCCACTCTAAATAAGGTAAACCCGGCAAGGCTAAGGTCACAGTCTTGGCATGATAGTCCAAGATAGCATAGTAAGGTGATAACCAGTCCATCCCCAATATGATATCAAAATCAACCATATCTAAGAGTAACAGATCTACTCCGGTATCAAGACCTCCAATCATAATTATACATGAATGATGGACACAATACACCACAATAGAATCACCCACTAGTGTAGACACATATACAGGATCACTCAAAGAATTACTAGGCATTACCAAATACTGGGCAAAATAAGATGACACATAGGAGTATGTAGACCCTGGATCAATTAGAACGGAAGCCTCTCTATTACAAACCAGAACAGTACCTATGATAACTGCATCAGAGGCCTCAACCTCTGTCCTGGCTGGAAGAGCATAACATAGGGGTTGGGCCCCACCACTCTGAACTACGTCCCTGGGATGGCCTCCTACTGGCTGGACTCTACCTCTAGCGGCCTGACCTCTACCTCTAATACTTCTACCTCCACCTCTAGCACCTCTACCTCTAACTCTAGCTGGCTGGGCGGGCGGTGGAACACTCGATGCCTTAACCATGGCACAGGAACCCTGATGTTGCGATTGAACACCCACTAATATCGGATAAGCCCTCCGGATATGACCATACTCACTGCACTCAAAGCATCCCCCTGAGTGTTGTGGCTGAAGAAACTAAGACTAACCCTAGCGGGCCGGCTGACCATGAGAATAGCTCTGAAGATGAGGTGCTCTGATAGGAGCTGGCTGTCCTGAAGGAGGTACATAAGAACCACGCCCACCTAAAGCACCCATGAGAAGCCTGTAGTGCTGAATGAAATGGCCTGGAAGGATGGCCTCTACCAAAATAATCCCTGCCTCCAGACGAGGCGCCACTAAACCTGCCAGAATGATGGGGCCTCTTGTCAGACCCCTGACCACTACCCTATGATAGAACCATCTCAACTCTCCTGGCCACATTAGCCGCATCCTGAAAAGAAATCTTGCTCCCCGTCTCCTTAGCCATCTGTAATCGAATAGGCTGAATGAGTCCCTCAATGAACCCTCTCACCATCTCTCTCTCTCTCTCTCTCTCGATGGGAAGTATAAGAAGAGCATGACGGGCCAAGTCAATAAATCTGGTCTCGTACTGAGTGACGGTCATAGAACCCTGGTGGAGACGCTCAAACTGCCTCCAATAATTTTCCTTTTGAGTGACCAGAAGAAACTTCTCCAAAAATAGTTGAGAAAACTGATCCCAAGTCAAAGCAGGTGACCCAGTTGGTCTAGCCAAACAATAATCCCTCTACCAAGTCTTGGCGGATCCTGACAAACGAAAAAAGTCGACCCCATTGGCCTCCATTATCCCCATGTTCCATAGAACCTCATGACAGCTATCCAATTAATCCTGGGGATACTCAGAAAATGTACCGCCAAAAGTGGTAGTAAAAAGCATGGTGAACCTGTCCAACCTCCATAAGACATCAGCAGACATAGCTGGCCCCTCATCGGTCTGTGCCACAACACCCAGCTAAACTACTCCAACTGGCTGAACTGCTGGAGTCTGATACTGGGGAGCCATCTGCTCCAGTGTATGGGTAGTAGGAGTTTGTGCTCCTCTCCTGGCCTAAGAGACGGCTGGTGCTACAGGAAGTAAGCATGCATGGGCGACACTCTCCATAAGGCCCACTAGACGGACCAAAGCATCATGGAGTACCGGGGTGGCAATGAACCCCTTTGGGACCTGAGCTGGCCCTGCTGCAATGGTCTGGGCTGGAACCTCATCATCAAACTCTACCTGAGGCTCCGCCGCTGGTGCTGCTGCTCTGGGCTGAGCTCTGCCCCTGCCTCGTCCCCTGCCCCTCGTGGGAGCTGCTGCTGGGGGCTCGAGCTACTAATCAGCGGATGAAGAAGCGCGTGTTCTCGCCATCTGCGAAAGAACATAGTAGAAGTTCAATTAGCATTGAGAAACCAAATTGCACGATAGAGAAGAATAGATGTGAAGTCATTCCTAAACTTCGTACCCTTTGGGGATAAGCACAAATGTCTCCGTACCGATCCCTCAGACTCTACTAAGCGTGTCCATGAATTGTGAGACCTAAGCAACCTAGAGCTTTGATACCAACTTGTTACGACTCGGATTTTCCACCCTCGAGAGTCGTGATGGCGTCGACTCGTGAAAGCTAGGCAAGCCGAGTGTTGCAGATTTTATTACCATTTTTCCTTAACCTTTTAACAATTTCAAATTAACATGTGATCAACAACGGAATAATAATAATAATAATAATAATAATAATAATAATAATAATAATAATAGAAATGCGAAAGACGAAATCTAATAATTTAACTAAATACTAGTACGAAAATCCAAAATGCAACTCTACCCAAAACTGGTGTCATAATGTCACGGACCATCTATGAATACTACAAATAAGGTCTAAACAAAGAAAATACATACTTGTCTCTGAAATAAGTAGGAACAGAAAGAAAGTAGGATAGAAGGGGATGTCAAGGCCTGCGAACGTCTGCAGGACTACCTCGGGTCTCCACTGGACTGAAGGCAGCAGCCTCTCTATGGTCTAAAAGCTCCAGCACCGGGATCTGCAGACAATGCAGAATGTAGTATCAGCACAACCTACCCCATGTTCTGGTAAGTGTCGAGCCTAACCTCGGTGAAGTAGTGACGAGGCTAGGACAAGACTACCAAATAAACCTGTGCAGTTAAAGCATATACGGCAAATACTGATAACAAAAACTAGTAGTTAAAGATGAAAAGGAGAAACATGTTGTGGGAAATATCAAGTATTAACAGAATTTCAGTAAAGAAGCATAAGGAACACCATGATTTCGTATCAACAAGAATAAGGAAAATAGTAACGAATCAATATTCACTTTTTTTCTTTCTTGTTGCGGCGTGCAACTCGATCCCAATTATATAATATTGTTGTGGCATGCAACCCGATCCAAATCATATAATGATGTTGCGGCATGCAACCCGACCCCACCTGTCCTCCCTTATTACTCCTTGTTGTAGCGTGCAACCCGATCCCATATAATATTATTGTGGCATGCAACCTGATCCCCATATACAAATCAACACCAATCACAAAAGAATCCCGGTAAGCGAACAATAGTATAACAACATCCCGGCAAGCGAAAAAATATCATAGGAAATAACATCCCGGCAAGAGAAACAATATCATAAACAATTACATCCCAGCAACGGAATCAACAATATATCTCATCTCGTTTCCACAATCATTTCACAACCTAAGTCTTTACTTGAGCCAATGCTCCACAATGGTCAATTTCCAAGAATACTTTCATAAGCCTTGTTCAACATTTAAAATCATCATATTAAGCATGGATAATACATAACGGAGTCACAACAACCATAGTATAAGACTCACAGGCAAGCTTTACACCAACGTATAGATACTCGTCACCACAACTATATGTCGTACTCAACACTTAACACATAGTAGATAAGACCACAACTCTTATTCCCTCAAGCTAAGGTTAGACCAAACACTTACCTCAATGCCACGAACACAACCAAGCCTCAACTATCGCTTTACCTCTTGTTTTCACTTCCAATTCGCTTGTATCTAGTCACAATTTACTTAACGATATCAATAAATGCTAAATAAACCAATTCTAATGCATGAAAAATAGGTTTTCTAATGATTTTTCCAAAAGTCAAAAATCGACCCCGAGTCCGCTTGGTTAAAACCCGAGGTTCGAACCAAAACCCGATCATCCATTCACCCACGAACTCAAATATATAATTTATTTTGAAATCCGACCTCAAATCGAGGTCTAAATCCCCAAAATTTGAAAATCCTAAGTTCTACCCAAAATCACCCAATTTCCCATGAAAAACCCTTGATTTTGAAATGAAATCATGTAAAAAGATGGATTAGATTGAAAGAAATAAGTTAGAAATGACTTACTAATGATTTGGAAGAGTTTGTGCCTTAGAAAAATCGCCCAAAGAAGTTTTAGGGTTTGAAAACTTGTAAAAATGAAGAAGAATCTCGTCTGAAATCCCACTTATCAGGTGTAGATGTCGCAATCGCGACCAGGGGTTCTCAATTGAGAACCCTTCAAAAGTCTGCTACCTTCGCATTTGCGACTCCTAAGGATTCCTGCCATCTTCGCAATTGCGAAGGGAATGTCGCATTTGCGACTACTGGGATTTTCTGAGGGTTTCGCATTTGCGAAGAAATGCTCGCAAATGCGAGCAATGCTGGCCAGGGCTTGCTTCGCAATTGCGATCAGCCCCTCGCAATTCCCAAGCTATCAAACTTCACAATTGCGATCCTTGATCTCGCAATTGCGAGATCAGAGGCCAACACCAGACCTGCAATCCAACAACAATTTTGCTAAGTCCAAATACACTCTGCGGCGTATCCAAAACTCACCCGAGCCCTCGGGGCTCCAAACCAAACATGCACGCAAGTCCGAAAATATCATACGGACTTGCTCGTGCGATCAAATCATCAAAATAACATCAACAACTATGAATTAAACCTCAAATTCATGAAATCACTCAAGAACATTGAAATTCCTATTTTCTCAACTATAGGTCCGTTTTATGCCAAATGAACTCCAATTCTTACCAAATTCCACAGATTCAACCAATTTATTATTTTAAACTTGTACCGGGCTCCGGAACCAAGATATGGTCCCGATACCATCAAGAAAATGGATCATTTCACTTCTAAAAGCCTTTATATTTTCTAGCAAACAATTTTCTTTAAAAAAAAACTTTTCTATACGCCCAAGTCCCATATTTTACTACGGATCCTACGGGACCGTCCGATCACGGGTCTGGGTCCATTTACCAAGAATGTTGGCCAAATTTAACTTTAATCAATTTTAAAGGCCAATTTCATTATTTTTCTTAAAGTTTACATAAAAGCTTTCCGAAAACACGCTCAGACTGTGCACGCAAATCAAGGTAAGACAAAAAAAAGTTTTTAAGGCCTCGGAACACAGAATTTACTTCAGAAGCATTAGAGGAATTTTTTTAAAAGATGTGTGATGACTATATCTAGTTGTGGCATAAGATCCATATTATCCACTTGAAAAATGAATAACTAATATATAACTAATGGGTTTAACTTTTATATTTGCAAAGATTTAAATTGGGGATTCCTCATGTTTGGGCGATTAGGAATTCTCTCAAAAATAATCATATTCAAGAAGTTATGAATAATATGGATATACATACTATTCGTCGATTAATCTTTTTTTATCACTATTAAATATGAATCGGATCGGATAATTTATCCTTTTTTATATTATTCATTTTCGACTCGTCTATATTTGACCCGACTGCCCGTTTGCTCCCCGACTACAGCAGTGGGGCCATAATTTACCATACATGAATAGCTAGAAAATTGGATGTTGTATAAAGGCAATACCGTAAATAGAAAGTGGGTGATACAACAAATTCAAACAGGAAATAGAGAGAGTAAAAATATTAAGAGGAAACAAGAGAGCTCGGAAGTGTAAATTCTTTTTCAAAGTTTTGTAACTAGGTTTGTGCTTAAGGTCATATGCCTGGCTAAGTAGAGAAAGTCGAGGTGTATGATGCTTTGTAGGTTTAATATTTTTTTGTTTGTCTGTAGTAATATTTCACATTATTACAAAAACAACTATTATTGACATGTAATTTTTACATAGATATGCTTAATACTAAATTCATCACTTTTATAGAGATTTTTTCTTAATTACTTATCCTATACATAATTACTACTTAGTTGTATATATAATAATGTATTATACTCTATCTCCCCCCTTTTCTCTTCATTTTCTTTCTCATGCCTCTCTTCATTACCAATTAAAATTGGCAGCAATTTTATTTTATTATAAAACAATTTTCATTGAACTTAACTTCCTAATCAAGTCAATGTGATCTTTTGTATGAATCAGATCCTTATCTTTTGCAATAACGAACTTGGCATATTCGAACTTAACTTCGGTGAAACTATTAAGTAATCACAATTCCCCTACTTAAAAAAAATAATTGCCAGAAACTATTACAAAACTGTAAATCCTATTAAAAGCTTCATTGACGTACGGTCACTAAAAAACTTTGAAGTTTTGAATTCGAAAATTGAATTTCGCAAAATTGTTATTTGTTTGAATATGGTGTTATTGCAAATAATTAAGAATATCTTTTAGAGTTTATATCTTAATTTTGAGGGAGTGGTTTGATGAAAATTAAAGTTTTCTTGGTTGGATTTTCAGATTGAATCTCAAAAAGAAGAAAAACAATAATATATAAATAAGTTGTATGTATTATGTATGTCGGCTGTATATTATTTGTATTTTCAATGTATCACTAGACATACAATGACATACACACCACATACAAAATACATGTAATAATATAATTGTATGCAAGTTGTATGTACGTAAATTTTATGTAACAACGTATTTGTGTTCAAATTACATTGAACCTACTTGGGTGAGGGAAATATGCATAGATGGCAATGGGGCGGGGCGGTTGGGGGGCGTGTTCTGTCTCAACCCGCAAAGGCTTCAACCCGCCCCGCCTGGCCCCGTCCCGCATAACAAAATTTTATGTTTTCAACCCGCTCCGCCCCGCACCGCATAGTACAAAATTTTCTTTTTTTTTTAATTATTAATTTTAATGAGTATTTTTTCCCAAACATTTTTTTGTTAACTTGTACTAACAGAGCTAGTTGTTGTTTTTTATTTTAGGGCTTTTAAAATCAAGAATCAAAAGCATTATTAGAAAGAAAGCAAACCCAGAAAATTGAAGAAGTAAAACGTTTTGGTATTATGTCTACTGATCATTTTTAAATCTTCTTAGGATTAGTTTCTGGACAAATATGTATTCAATAAAGTGAATTGGTCTTATAGTAATAATGATGATCTAAATGCATAACTGATTTGATAATGCAAACAAAATATAGCAAATTTTTTGTAATATATCAATTTAAGATGACGGAATAAACACCGGATATAATATGGTAAAGCCTAAAGGAATTAATAAGGAAGATTGATCAAAATTGCATGCTTAGCGGAAGAATTTTATAATAAGATTCTAGGAAAGATAAAATTATTCCAAAACCTGCAATAGCCCCGCAACCGCATTCATTTGTGTAAAAAATCTCAACCCGCACCGCCCCCGTCCATCCACTCCGCCCCGCACCCACACCGTCCCATTGTCATCCCTAGAAATATGAACACAAACGTAATCCTAAGCTGAGCTAAACTTTATTAGATCAAGAAATTTTAAACTCCAGAACTTATTTACCCATTGATTTAGAGTATGAAAATTTAAAGAAGAGTTATCCGCAATTAAACTAATAGCCCGTTTGGCCAAGTTTCTAAAATCAACTTATTTTGAAAGTATTTTTCTCAAAAGTACTTTTTTTAAAAGTGTTTTTGGTGAGAAACAATTTGTGTTTGGCTAATTAATTTGAAAAATATTTTTGAGCAGTAATTAATGTTTGGCCGAGCTTTTGAAAATTGCTTCTAAGTGTATTTTTCTCAAAAATATTTCTCAGAAAAACGATTTTGAAGAGAAGCTGCTTCTCCAAAACTAGTTCTGTTTCTCCTCAAAATCACTTTTTTTACTTTCATAAGCTTGGTCAAATACCTCAATATTTGGCTAAAAATGTTTTTGGCAAAAAAAGAAAGAAAAAAATTTGGCCAAATTAACAACAAGAAGTCAACAACAACAAACCCTGGGTCGATATGTTTCAGCCACAACATTTTGCTCGATATTAGCGATCCGAATAAAAGTGCAACAAAGCTAGAATGGCAGTGAAGGTGATAAGGGAGCCCAGAATATGAATACCCCAGTGGAGTCTTCTTTAAAATACCTGCTCCAGCTTCAGATTTGGCTCTTTACTCGAAGCTTTTCGAATCAAAATCTCATAAAGAACGGGAATCAATTACTCCGTTTGTTATTTCGTAGGCCTTTGACTATGGCCGGACATAATTTGGTAAATATCGAATTATCATATCGAAATCGAAAATTTTAATATTTTAATATTTGATATGACATTTGGTTTAAGTTTTTTTAAAAAAATTGATATTACGTATGATATTTGGTATTTACAAAAATAATAACAAAATACTGATAACACACTGAAATATATAATAACTTATATAATATACATATTATTGATTATAACATACTAAGTTACATAATAATTTTCTTTAGTATGTATGTTGAGGCTGGCACTAAAAATCATGTACTTCTTTAGGAAAATGGAGGAACAAGGTAGTTTGCAGATTTTGACTCTTATTCTCTAGGATGCCAAGCATCTTAACGTAACACTTATTTTGATAACTTAATCTTATGTTATGATTTTATATCTGTGAGTACTTTAATTAAGAATATTACATTCTATGACTTTATGCACTAGTTAATATTGATATCGAATAAACCAAAGTTACCGTACCGAATAAGCAGAAATTGAAAGAAGAAAAGTCGAACATACCGAATATAATTAGGTACGGTATTGATATAGCATTTTAAGAAATCGAGTACCAAACCGAAATATCTAAATATCGTACCGTACCGACCAACAAACACTCCTTTGTTTCACCATAAAAATGGTGGTTTTTAAGGAAAAATAAAATATTTGGAGTTAAGTTCAAAAATGATGTTTGAAATTTAAAATTATATTTGAACATGCATTTCACTTGAAAAATATTGTAATTCTGTGAGTGAAGAATTTTTTTCAAAAAAACTTATTTTGTTTTGACAAATTCATTTTCGAAAAATTTAAAAACTTATAAATTTTTATGGATAAATACGTTATTGAAAAAAAAAATTAAGAAAAAAAAATCTATGGACAAACGGTCCTTCATGTGGTTAACTTTGTTTTCAACACCTCACAAAAACATTACTCTGCGTTTTTTTTAAATTGTTATAACTTTATCTTCCTAATTTACCTTTAATCAATTCAATTCACTTTGGCTGGATCCACTTGATATATAAGTTTATTTTTTATGAGGAGAAAATATGTGAAATTTCATTATTATTCATTTAAATGGATAATTTTTTTGCATTTATTTAACTTACATGTCAAAAAAATCTTTAATTTTCTAAAGTCCTTATTCAATCAAATACTTTCGTAGAAATTGCTAAAATAATTCTCCTCTTTTTATACAGTACAATTTTGATTAGAAAGAAATTTCATTGAATCCTATTCCCTCCACTTAGGATCATCATTGAGCTGTCGCTATTTTCTTGCAAATAGGGACCTAAATGAAGTTTGCATAGAAATGTAATGATAAGCTCTTCTTTTAATTGCAAGCGTTTCTATTTTGTCTTTGGAATTCGGAGCTCATTATTGCTTTCCCACATCCCGCAATTTAATGACCCAGAGAGAATTGTGGGTCATTATGTATTGCACCTAAATCTAATTAAAGAGAAAATATACCTCGTCTATACATAGGCGGACCTACATGGTCACTAGAGGGGTCATCGGAACCCGTTAACTTCGGCAAAAATTATATATATATATATACTTGTATATATATCAAGGGCCCTCTAAATAATTTTGATGTGCCCCTTCAAACACAAAATTGTTGGGCTGATTTAACATGCGTCATTTGCTCCTCCCTCTCAAGACGACCTGGGTTCCAGATCCAGCAGCAATGCATGCTTTTTTTCATTTTATTTTTTTTTCTCTTTGAATTCAAGGTAGTTTAGTATTCTGTATTTAGAGCTTAGTTTGATTTTCTCTCTCTCTTTTTTTTAATCTTTTCTGAGTTCAAAAATATTTTAGCACTAGTACATTTAGTGAATTTAGTTTAGCTTTGCTCCCTTTAAATCTCTCTCTCAAAAGCCTCAACCCAAGCTTCTCTCCACGATTAGTTCTTTAGAGCGTCTATATAAAATAGTCAAAAACGTTTTTGAGAAACGTCTTTCTAGAATTTGAAAAAGGTAACAGAGAGAGACATAAAAAGATTAAAGAAAATTGGAGAGGAATAAAATATTCCATTAGCAAGAAGCCAATTTATATTCTTTATCATGATAACTAAGTTTATAAGCATCATCATTTTCTTGACTTGTATTAAAATAAGTAATTCAACAAAATTCCCCCCAAAAAGGGCGATAGAAAAACTTCAAAATGCTTGTGCCTTCAAAAATCACTTCGGCAAAGTAGCATACCTCCGTCGATTTAACGATGGCGATTGAGACTCTGCTTGAACTACTTAACGAATATTTAATCTTGATTTTATTTGAGTAAGTTTTTGATATTTTAAAAGATATATTTGATCACTGACTCATAATCATTAAATTTTCAAGTAGTTAACACGCTAAATTTTATCGCTACTAGCTTATATATCTATGTTAAAGACAATGATATCCTTACTGTGCTCAAATCCTGGGTCCGCCTATGCGTCTGTAGCAAAGTGACATTAATTTCTGCTAATATATAAGTGACTAAGATGGACGAACACTGCACATAGAAGTGGTACAAAATGCTGATGTGGATTGTACTCCATTGAGTCAGAAAGACTCACATTTTCATTCACACGTGTATTCCACTCAGAAAGATTCACCCACTCTTTTTACGCAGTTATGCTACTTTCTCATCTCTCCTGAACATTCGTACATTTTCTTCTAATTTCTTCTGCATCTTTGTGGTCTTCCCTAAATTTCTCTCATACCTTTTCTATTTTGGGTATTTCTTCAAAGATTCTCCCTTTTGGCTAATTTTTTATCGCTTCGGTTCGAAGTTCTGGCAAGTTTTTTGTCTAATTAATCTTTTTTATTGCACTTGTTTGGTGGTAGATTTTGCTAGATTTACATATGTCAATAACTTTATCTAACCGGAACATGCATATCTTTTAATATTTATTCATTTCAGAGACTACGATTCTCTTTCTCCTTCAGTGCTTTCAAGCATCAAATTATTCGCTAGAAGATTAAGTTTTGACAATACGAGTAAGCACACTTCAGTACCGGTAGACATACTTTGATGGTGTTCTTTATGTGTAAATGTTATAGTTAGTGATAGTTTCTTTCATAATGTCTAATTTTAAATTATTTTTGCTTAAAAATTCCAGTTATCTAATCTTTTTCATTCATAATTACCTGACATGATGTAGATGACTCTAAGATGTTTGATGAAATGCCTGATAAAACATTAATGATTTTACTGGTAAATGAAACTTTTTAGGTCCCCGCATTTGAAATTGGACACCATAGAAGATATGCAGTTGATAAACTTCGAGAAGAATAAAATTTCACTGTTTGAATTCATCTCTACTGATATTACATTATTATAATCACAACTTGAAAAGAAATTATGTCTTGTGTTTCGATCAAAAAAAAATGCTAGGTATTGTGATTGTTTGGTCTTTACTGCTTTCTCGCCGAAAATTACTTATTACATTCCCGCCACTAAATATGTTATATGCACATTTTCATGTTCAATATATTTTTTGTGAAAAATATTTGTATTATTTTGTGAAAAAAGTAATAAAACAAAGGTCACTGAGGAATTAAGATGTCGTATACAATATGCTGAATTCTTCTGCATCAACAGTTGATGTTCTCTGATAGAATTTAATGAACAATCACCTCTTAAATTCATGAGTTCTCATATAGAATAGCGTAAAGAAATTGGATGCCAAGCTTTTGCATCTATAATTGACATTCTTTGATAGAATTTAAGCAAAACGATAATCTTCTCTTACATTAATTAGTTTTCAAATAAAATAAACATGAGTACATATTTTTCAATAGTTATAACCATATTTGTTTTAGTGTCTTGCAGCATGGAAATCATAACTCTTGGGAATAAAAGGATAGGCATGAAAACAAGTGTCCTAGAGGAAAAGGAGACAACTTGTTATATGCTTTGATTTGCTGCTATGCTGCATTGCTAATGACTTGAAGGAAAGTTTCTACTCATGAATCAACCAGACTGATATTTAATTTTTCCGTATTTCATATGTGCTATTGAGTGAATCTCTTTTCTGATGAGGAGTTAAGACAAGTGATGTTAATGCTTGAAAAAGGTGGTCCGACATTAGTTCCACTTCTGATATTTTGTTTTTTTATAACTTTTTCAATTATGATTATGACATTGTGTAGTGGTTTAAAACCGTCCCAGAGTTGTTATGATATGCCAAACTAATTAGAGAAAGGAATAGTGCGAGGCCTGAGACTTATGTCTAGCAGTTTATTCAGGTATATAAAAGAGAGTTAACTACTGGTTGAAACTGCTTTTTTTGGGGGGGATAAGGTATTGGTGAACTTGATTACTCAAAATAAAGGATATTTGCAATGCTCTACTTCGAATCCTGAATCATGACGCTTTTGAGTGAAAAAAATACATTGGAGAGGGCTTAAGTTTTCACTACATTAGTCTTCATCCATTCAGTCTTTTGTGCATTTCATGATCTATATGGTGATATATATATTGATCTAAATCCTCAATATATATGTGCATCTCATCGCTTAAAATGCTGCTAATGTAACATTTATGATGAAATGAATCTACCTACTTTTCAGGATATAATATATGTTTCAATATCTTTGCAACCAACAAGGAACTCAGAACTCCAATTTCACCTGTATTACTTGAAGATGCAGCAGAACTGTCAATGACCACTTACTAGTCTAAAGAACAATACAAAAATGTATCTGGTGAAGAAAAAAAAAAGCTAAATAGCTAAATGGTGTGGCAAATGGCTTCTTAGCCAGTGATGCGGATGTGACGGTAAGGTCTTTGTCACGACCCATTTCTATAATAGGTCATGATGGCGCCCAACACCGTTGTCAGGCAAGCCAACGCGAAAGTATTAGTAAATTCTTGTTTTACTTACCCAATTCGGTTACAACATTTCTTAATTTGCAATTTAAACAGGTGATGATAAGCAATATTTAATAATAATTATACAACCCAAAAGAACTATCTGCTAATGTGCGTGCCAAGACCTGGTGTCACAAGTAGTGGGCAACTAGTAGAATATACAAAAGAATAATACTATCCTACTATCCGGGATAGAATAGACAGCAAAAGTAAAGAAAGACCCCATCAAGCTGTTGAACGGCGCAAGAAGGGAGCAGCTCACCGTGGAAGTCTCGGTCTATGAATCAGGGGCGCGCACCAGTCTGGTAGACAGATATACCTGCCGCAGATCCTGTACAATTAAGTACAGAAGTGTAGTATGAGTACATAAACAATATGTACCCCGTAAGTATCCCGTCTAATCTCGAAGAAGTAGAGACGAGAGGTCGACTTGATACTTACTAAGGTCAAATAATATAATGTAGTGTTACACTAAGCATGGAAGTCACAAATAATCAACAGTTATTAGCAAGCGACAATATGTCATGTTCTTAACAATTTTACAATTTGCCATTTACATTTCAAATATTTAGCCGGTCAAGTCATAGATAAGATTTCATATAGTATCATGCGCACCCTATGCCGAGGTCGACGACCTGATCCAACAACTGTGCACTGCCAGAGGGTCGAATGGCGTGAACCATAGATGCATCTATTCATACCGAGGTGATCGGCCCGATCCACAAATATCAATTAATATCGAGAAAACACACGAAGGCGCATTTATATTCAAATAAAATCATGCAAGGGTTCAACAAGTATATATGCTCGCCATTTTTCCTTTCCAAGTTTCTAGCATACCCTAAGTGATCACATTAGCACAAAAACATAGAGATATTCACTATATAACATGATGTGGGTCCTAGACTACCCGGACAATTAACATAATAGTAGCTACGCACGGATTCTCGTCACCTAGTGCGTACATAGCCCCTGCATTTAGTAGCAAATTACTCAATTATTACACCTATGTGGACAATTCCCTCTTACAAGGTTAGAAAGGAGACTCGCCTCGCTCCAAAGTGCACTCCCAATACCAAGAACGAGTCCAAGCCCTCAATTCGGAGCCAAACCATCCCAAACTAGTTAAATGAGGTAGGAACTAGTCAATATAGACTCACGAGATCGTATTCTAGCTATTTAAGCAATTTCCCAACCCTTAACATAAGTTTCGTAAAATTCGACCCCGGGGCCACATGTCCAGATTCCGAAATTTTTCGGAGGAAGTTGTTCTCTATAACCTAAGGATCAATAATATATCATATCTAATTTATTCCATAACAAATTTCGTGGTTAAATCTAACTTTTATTAAAACCCTAAGTTTTTGCTCTAACCCCATGATTTCACCTTAATACTAGTGTTTAATCTACCTAAGACATAAATATTAAACTAGAAATAGGTAGAACACACTTAACTCAAGATACTAGGTGAAGGTCTTCTCTCAAAAGCTCTAAAATCGCCCAATGGAGGAGTGAAATATGGCAAAAATGGACTTAGAACCCGTAATAAATGAACTCACTACCTCAGGGATTTCCGCATCTGCGGTTAGGGGACCGCATCTGCGAAATGGGCAAAAAGGGCTGGGACCGCTTCTGCGATCCTGGGCCCACTTCTGCGGTTCGAGGGCCGCTTCTGCTGTTTGGACTGGCCTTCCCCGGGCCGCATTTGCGGTCTCGCATTTGCGATAGACGGACCGCATCTGCGGTCTCGCACCTGCGGTCCACCAACCGCAGGTGTGGTTATGACAGAAGCAATAGCTTCAGCACTTCTCAAAAATTTCCACTTCACTCGAGCTTCGTCCGATTGACGCTCGGGGCTCCTAGGCCCCACCCGAACATACCGACAAGTCTGAAATCACGAAACATACCTACTCGAACCTTCGGAACACTCAAAACATCGCTAAATCTAAGAATCACTCCCTAAAACCAAATGAATCAAACTTATGAACTTCAAGTTCTCAATTTTCCTCCAACGGGCCAAAACGCCCTTAAACTACTCGGATTGACACCAAATTTTGTGGGCAAGTCTTAAATGATATATAGGACCTATACCGGGCTTCATAACCAACATACGAGCCCGATACCCATGAAATCAATCATTAATTAGTTTCTTTAAATCCTTAAAACTTCAGATTAACAATTTCTAATCAAAATTCATTACTCGGGCTAGGGACCTCAGAATTCGATTTCGGGCATACGCGCAGTCCCATATTTTTCTGCGGACCCTCCGGGACCGTCAAATTACTAATCCGGATCTGTTTGCTCAAAATGTTGACCCAAGTCAACTTAGCCTTTTTAAGAAAATCCTAAGGAACCAAATGGGCATATTTCACTCCAAACTCTTCCAAATCCCGAACAAACCATCCCCGCAAGTCGTAAATTAGCTAAAGCAAGCGCGGGAGGTCTTATTTAAGGAAACGAGGTTCAAAAAGGCAAAACAACCCGTCAGGTCGTTACATTCTTCACCTCTTAAACAAGCCTTCATCCTCGAACGGACATAGAAAAGTACCTGAGCTGCTGAATAAATGGGAATATCTGCTCCGCATGTCCTCCTCGGACTCCCAGGTCGCCTCCTCGACTGGTTGGCCCCTCCACTGGACCCTCACAGCAGAAATCCTCTTGGACCTCAACTGGCGATCCTGCCTATCTATAATGGCAACTGGCTCCTCCTCACAACCCAAACTCTCATCCAGCTGAATAGTACTGAAGTCTAACACATGGGACAAGTCGGCATGACACTTCCGAAGCATTGATACATGAAAAATCGGATGAACTCCCGATAAGCTGGGGGTAAGGCAAGCTCATACACAACCTCTCCAACTCGTCTCAACACCTCAAAGGGGCCAATAAACCTTGGGCTCAACTTGCCCTTCTTCCCGAACCTCATAATGCCTTTCATTGGCGAGACTTTCAAGAGAACCTTCTCACCAATCATAAATGATACATCACGCGCCTTTTGATCTGCGTAACTCTTCTGTCTGGACTGAGCTGTACGAAGCCTCTCCTGAATCAACTTTACCTTATCCAAGGCATCCTGTACCAAATTTGTACCATATAACTTAGCTTCACCAGGCTCAAACCACCTGATAGGAGAATGTCACGACCCCAAATACCGGTCGTAATAGCGCCTATCATATTATTAGGCAAGCCAATCGATCAACTAACTACAACCCATTTCCTTTAGTAATAAACTATTTACAACATAGGTTTTACATACTGATTTCATAACAAACGTTAAAACGATAGAAAAATATGTGAAAGTCAAAATAATAATAACCTACACAGCCTAAACTGATGTGGTGTCACGAGTCTAGAGCCTCTAATACAAGTCTGAATACCTAATACATCAATAGTTTAGGAAATGCGGAAAGATAATAAGATAAGAGGGAGAGAACAGGGCTGTGGACGCCATGCAGCTACTTCGAAGTCTCCATCAAATACTGAAACAGCTGAAAGCCCTCACTCGGTCGCTCGGGCACCTAGATCTGCACACAAGGTGCAGGGAGTAACGTGAGTACGCCAACTCAGTAAGTAACTAGAGTAAATAAGGACTGAAAGCAGTGACGAGCAGTTCAAAAATACATAACTGGATAATCAACGGAATATCAGGTCATCTTTATAGTTTAAAATCAGTTTTCGTTATAGAATCACATTTCCAGTTTAAAACATTGAAGTTAGTTGCTTAACAATATATCCAACAGAGTCTTAATTAAGTGAAATAAGTGAAAACATCATAACAAGGCCTATCGGGCAAGGAATCACTCAGAATATGGACCCTCGGGCAGCCTCTCAGTCACTCGTGACTCGACTCTCGTCACACAGTACTCACTCTCAACACTCATCTCTTTAGTATCTCATAATAAGAGAAATCATAGTAACCGCTGCGACGTGCAACCCGATCCGTAATTTATAGTCGACTACGCTTACTGGGGTGTACAGACTCCGGAGGGTCTCCTACAGCCCAAGCATCATATTGCTGCGGCATGTAGCCTGATCCAATATACATATCGCTGCGGCGTGTAGCCCAATCCAGTATATATATCGCTGCGGCGTGTAACCCGATCCAAGTAAGTATCGTTGCGGCGTGCAGCCCGATCCATAATATATACATATCATATCCTCACTATTAGGTTCTCAACCTCTCTCAGTCATTAACCTCACAGCCTCTCGGGCACAATAATAGAAATTAGGGAAATTAGCCCAAACAGTCCCCACAATTAGAAGTGAAAAGATAAACCAATTTTAAACATTTAAACAGGTAATACATGACTGAGGATATGTTTTTAGCAAGTAATAGTGAGGAAACATAGTCAAAATGCCCCTAAGGGTTTCTACAGGTCAGCACGAGGCCTCAAACATAACATACATCCCATAATACAGTATAAATATCCAAAATACGGAATAATATAACGTTTCCAAATCAAATACGCGGCTTAATAGTCGTTAGGGAACGGACCAAGTCAAAATTCCTATCGGTGCACGCCCACACGCTCATCACCTAGCATGTGTGTCACCGCATTTATCAAGACAAATCAAATACCGGGGTTTTGTACGCTCAGTTCCAGATTTACAATGGTTATTTACCTCAAACTGATGAAAATACTACTCCGTGATGCCTTTGCCCCTCGATTCGGCCTCCACGCACGTCGAATCTATCCAAAATCAGAATGAGGACGTCAAAATATGCCAAGGGAACGAAGCCCAAGTGAAAACAATCAATAAATGGCACAAATCGCGAAATTACCAAAACCCGACCCCTGGGTCAACGTCTCGAAATTCAGAAATTTTTAAATCAATAGATTTCTCGTCTCCCCACGAGTCTATGCATATCAAGAACACTAAAATTGGAGTCCAAATGACCCCTCAAATCCTCAATTTAAGGCATCTTAAACTCAAGCCCTAATCCTCCATTTTTAACCCTTTAATTCCTTTAATTTCAGCCTTAATCCATGAAATACTACCATAGAAATGTGTTTTAGGTCCAAAAATACTTACCTTATGAAGTTCCCTTATCCGTTTTCCAAATCGCCCAAAAAGTTCTAAGCCGAAGTCCAAAATGGTGAAATAACTAAATTTCGCGAAATGGAATAACTTATATGTTCTGCCCAGATATTTTTGCATTTGCGACTCTCCAACCACTTTATGCGGTATCGCATTTGCGGTCATACCTCCGCTTCTGCGAAAATCACTTAAAGTCTAAAAATCACATCTGCGATAGTCCATCCGCACCTGCGACTCCACAGGTGCGGTCCCACACTGCATCGGCGGTTCCTGAAAAATCTCAATACTCCGCTTCTGCGGTTTATCTTCCGCACGTGCGGTCCCCAAATCGCAGGTGCAAAAACACCAGAGGCAGCAAAATTTCTGCACTTCCACAAGTCTCAAACCTTCTCGTTAACCTTCTGAAATCACCCGAGGCCCCCGGGACCTCGACCAAAAGCACAAACAAAACCCAATACCGTATACAAACTTGTTCCAATAATCAAAACACTTCAAACAACATCAAATCAATTAAAACACCTCAGATTCAAGCCTAAGTTTCTAAAATCTTCCGAAATACGCTTTTGATCAAAAACTCAACCAAACCACGTCCGAATGACCTGAAAATTTACACACACATCCCAAATAACACAGCAGAGCTATTGTAACTCTCGGAATTTCATTCCGACCCCTATATCAAAATCTCGCCTATCAACCGGAAATCGCCAAAATATCAACTTCGCCAATTCAAGCCTAATGATCACACTCCTAAGTCATAAATCATCTCCCGAAGCTAACCGAACCATCAGAACTCACATCCGAGCCCTCTAATATGTAAGTCAACATCCGGTTGACTTTTCCAACTTAAACCCCCTTAAAAGAGACTAAGTGTCTCAAATTTCACCAAACTCATTCCGGACTCGATCCCGCCAACCCGATATCACAAAATACGGATAGCGAAGCATAAAGAAGTATAAATGGGGAAAACGAAGCGGTAACTCATGAGACGACTGGCCGGGTCTTCATATCCTCCTCAACTTAAACAAACATTCGTCCTTGAACTAGTCAAGAAACATACCTAAAGCCTCAAACAGGTGAGGATATCTGCTCTGCATCTCCCGCTCGGTCTCCCAGGTAGCCTTCTCCACGGGCCGACCTCTCTACTGCACTTTCACTAAAGCTATATCCTTTGACCTCAACTTTCAAACCTGACGACCCAAAATAGCTATTGGCTCCACATCATAAGTCAAATCATCATCCAACTGAACCGTGTTGAAATCCAAAATATGAGACGGATCCCCAATATACTTTCGGAGCATAGAAACATGAAATACCGGATGCACACTCGACAAGCTGGGTGGCAAAGCAAGCTTATAATCCACCTCCACAATCCTCCGAAGCACCTCAAAAGGCCCAATAAACCAAGGACTCAATTTTCCTTTCTTCCCGAATCTCATAACACCCTTCATGGGTGAAACCTTCAATAGAACCTTCTCGCCAATCATGTAGGACACATCTCGAACTTTCCTATCAGCATAACTCTTTTGCCTCGACTGCGCTATACGAAGCCTCTCCTGAATCACCTTCTCCAAAGCATCCTGCACCAAATCAGTCCCCAATAGCCTAGCTTCACCGAGCTCAAACCAACCAACTGGAGATCTACACCGCCTCCCATACAAAGCCTCATATGGAGCCATCTGAATACTCGACTGGTAGCTGTTGTTATAGGCAAACTTAGCAAGCGGTAGAAACTGATCCCTTGACCCTCCAAAATCAATGACACAAGCATGCAACATGTCCTCCAATATCTTAATAGTATGCTCGGACTGTCCATCCATCTAAGGGTGAAAAATTGTGCTTAACTCCACCTGAGTACCCAACTCTCACTGCACAGACCTCCAAAACTACGAAGTAAACTGAGTGCCCCTATCTGAAATGATGGAAACTTGGACACGATGCAAACGAACGATCTCTCAGATATAGATCCTTGCCAACCGCTCTGAAGAATAGGTAGTACACACAAGAATAAAGTGCGCGGACTTGGTCAGCCGATCCACATTCACTCAAATGGCATCGAACTTCTTCAAAGTCCGAGAAAGACCAACAACAAAGTCCATAGTGATCCTATCCCACTTCCACTCGGGAATAACCATCTACTGAAGCAAGCCACCCGGTCTCTGTTGCTCATTTTTCACCTGCTAACAATTAAGACACCGAGCTGCAAATCCCATAATGTCTTTCTTCATTCTTCTCCACCAATAATGTTGCCTCAAATCCTGATACATCTTCGCGGCACCCGGATGAATGGAATACCGCGAGCTGTGGGTCTCTTCCATAATCAACTCCCGAAGCCCATCCATATTGGGCACACAAATCCGGCCCTGCATTTTCAACACTCCATCATCATCAATAGTCACATTTCTGGCATCATCATGCTGAACTATGTCCCTAAGGAGAAGCAAGTGCGGATCATCATACTGGCACTCTCTAATGCGATCATATAAGGAAGACCGATAAACCACACAAGCCAATACCCGACTGGGCTCCGAAACATCTAACCTTATGAAATGATTGGCCAAGTCTTGAACATCAACTACAAGAGGTCTCTCCCCAACTGGAATATATGTCAAACTCCCCATACTCACTGCCTTTCGTCTCAAAGCATCGGCCTCCACATTGGCCTTTCTCGGATGGTACAATATAGTGATATCATAATCTTTAAGCAACTCCAACCATCTCCGCTGCCTCAAATTAAGATCCTTTTGCTTGAACAAATGCTGAAGACTGCGATGATCAGTGAACACCTCACAAGATACGCCATACAAGTAATGCCTCCAAATCTTCAATGCGTGAACTATGGCAGCCAACTCCAAATCATGAACGGGGTAGTTCTTCTCATTGGGCTTCAACTGACGAGAAGCATAAGCAATAACTCTACCTTCCTACATCAACACACAACCAATCCCAACTCTCGAAGCATCACAATACACGGTATATGAACCCGAAGTTGATGGTAAAACTAACACTGGAGCTGTGGTCAAAACTGTCTTGAGCTCCCGAAAGCTCTACTCATACTCGTCCGACCATACAAATGAAGCACCCTTTCTGAGTCAACTTGGTCAAGGGCGATGCGATATATGAGAATCCCTAAACAAATCGGCGATAATAGCCTGCCATACCAAGAAAGCTGCTAATCTCTGTAGTTGAGGATGGTTTGGGCCAACTCTGAACCGCCTCTATCTTCTTCGGATTAACCTGAATACCCTCGCTGGACACCACGTGCCCCAAGAAAGCCACTGAACTGAGCCAGAACTCACATTTGGAGAATTTTGCATAAAGCTTCTCCTCCCTCAATCTATGTAACACAACTCTCAAATGATCTGCATGCTCCTCCTGACTACGCGAATACACCAGAATATCATCAATGAAGACTATGACAAACGAATCAAGATAAGGCCGGAACACGCTGTTTATCAAATGCATGAATGCTACTGGGCATTGGTCAGCCCAAAAGACATCACCAAGAACTCATAATGACCATATCGGGTCCTAAAAGCCGTCTTAAGAATATCTGAAACCCTGATCTTCAACTGGTGATAGCCCAAACGGAGATCAATCTTGGAGAACACTCTCGCTCCCTGAAGCTAGTCGAACAAATCATCAATGTGAGGCAAAGGATACTTGTTCTTAATTGTTACCTTGTTCAATTGTCTATAATCAATGTACATCCTCATTGTGCCATCCTTTTTCTTCACAAATAGAATTGGTGCACCCCAAGGTGACACACTAGGCCGAATAAACCCCTTATCAAAGAGTTCCTGAAGCTGCTCATTTAACTCATTCAACTCCGTTGGTGCCATACAATATGGCGGAATAGAAATGGGCTTAGTGCCCGGCACCAGATCAATATCCCTGTCCAGTAGCATGCCCGACAGGTCTGCAGGAAACACATCTGGAAAATCCCTCACAACTGGGACAGAATCAATACTGGGAGCCTCAGCTCCAACATCCCTCACGAAGGCTAGATACAAAAGGCATCCCTTCCCAACCATACGCTGGGCTTTCAAGAATGAGATCACTCTGCTGGGAACATAATCGGTCAAGCCTTGCCACTCAATCTGTGGCACACCCGATATAGCCAATGTAACTGTCTTAGCATGACAGTCCAGAAAAGCACGACACAGAGATAACCAATCCATGCCCAAAATGACATCAAAATCCACCGTGCTCAATAACAACAAATCCACTCGGGCCTCCAGACCCCCAATAGTCACCACACACGACCGGTACACACGGTCTACAACAACAGTATCACCCATTGGGTAGATGCATGAACAGGTAAATCAAGAAACTCACGGGGCATACTCAAATAACGAGCAAAGTATGATGACACATAAGAAAAGGTGGAACCCGGGTCAAATAATACAAAGGCATCTCTGTGGCAGACTGAAACAATACCTGAAATCACGGCATCTGAAGCAGCAACATCTGATCTACCCGGAAGGGCATAAAAATGATCCTGACCCCCACCTGATCGACCTCCCCCTCTAGGGAGGCCCCTTGCTGACTGACCTCCACCCCTAGCTGGCTGGGCGGGTGGTGAAGTAAATGGAGCAGAAGTCGAGGGCTGATCCCTCTACTGAGACTGACCATCACAAAGATGAGGACACTGCCTCCTCATATTCCCAAACTCTCCATACTCATAACAACTCCCTGGTGCTGGAGATGGGGACTGAAGGGAACCTCTGGCACCGGAATGACCAGTAGAAGGACCTGGCATGGAATAACCCTGGACTGATGGAGCACGAGATGAGCTCTGAGTTGGAAGGGCACTAAGTGATGAGTGTCCCTGATGAGAACTATGAAATCCATGACCTGATGATGCTCCACGGTAACCTGGGCGAGCTGAATGTGTCTGCTTGAATGAACGGCCTCTGCCCTGCTGGAACTAACCCCTCAAAGGAGCACTGCTAAAGCTACCAGATCCTCGAGTCCTCTTGACCTCCCTCTCCTCTCGCTCCTACCGGCGAACCGTCTCAATCTCACGAGCGATATCAACAACCTCCTCGAAGGTAGCACCTGTCACCCTCTCCCTAGTCATGAGAATCCGAAGCTGGTACATGAGGCCATCAACAAACCTCCTGATCCTCTCTCGGTATGTGGGAACCATCCAAACCGCATGACAGGCTAACTTAGAGAACCACATCTCATACTGTGTCACTGTTATCTCCCCCTGATGCAGCTGCTCAAACTGCCTGTGCAGCTCCTCTCAGCGCGACTGTGGTACATACTTCTCCATGAAGAGTACAGAGAACTGCTACCAAGTAAGGGGCACTACACCAACAGGCATATGCCTCTCATACGCCTCCCACCAAGTGAAGGCAGCCCCAGAAAACTGAAAGGTAGTAAATGTCACACCACTGGTCTCAAGAATCCCTGTTGTACGAAGCATCCGCTGGCACTTATCCAAGAAACCCTGGGCATCCTCGCCCTCTGCACCGCTAAATGTCTGAGGCTGGAGTCTACCAAACCTCTCAGGTCGACGCTGCTTATCATCCGACATAACTGGTACCACGAACTCTTGAGCTGGTGCAACCGGGTGGGCTGGAGGTTCCCCCGATATCTGGAGTCCCTGCACAACCTACTCAGGTGTGCGAGCAACGGGAGTCTAGGTACCTCCCCCTGCCTGAGAAGTAGTTGCGGCCGTAGTAACTGAGACCGCCTGAGCCAAACCGGTACACACTGATAAGATCTGAGCTAAAGCCTCCTGAAGGCTTGGAATCACAATAGCACATCTGGTGCCTGGGCTAGTGCTGTTGTAGTGTCCATAACTGGGACCTGATCAGGAACTAGGGCAGATGGTGGATTTCCCGGTGCTGCTCTAGCTGCTCCGCCCCTGCCACGGCCTCGACCGCGACCTCGTCCTCTGGTGGCCCCAGCTGGTGGAACTGGTGGTCGTCCACCTCGCCCGGTAGCACTTGTCCTCACCATCTATGAGAGAATGGAATAACAGAAGTCTAGTACTCGGATCAACAAGTTCGCACGACAAGAATTTCAAGAATATGGAGTTTTCCCTAAAGGTTCTGCAGCCTCTCAGGAATAAATACAGACGTCTCTGTACCGATCCGTGAGACTCTACTAAACCGGCTCATGACTCGCGAGACCTATGTAACCAAGGCTCTGATACAAACTTGTCACGACCCCAAATACCGGTCGTGATGGCACCTATCACATTACTAGGCAAGCCAATCGATCAAATAACCACAACCCATTTCCTTTAGTAATAAACCATTTTCAATACAGGTTTTAAATACTGATTTCATAATAAACGTTTAAAACGACAGAAAAATATGCAAAAGTCAAAATAACAATAATCTACACAGCCCAAACTGATCTGGTGTCACGAGTCTAGAGCCATTAATACAAGTCTGAATACCTAATACATCAATAGTCTAAGAAATGCGGAAAGATAATAAGATAAGAGGGAGAGAATAGGGCTGCGGATGCCATACAGCTACCTTGAAGTCTCCATCAAATACTGAAACAGCTGAAAGCCCTCACTAGGCCGCTCGGGCACCTGGATCTGCACACAAGGTGCAGGGAGTAACGTGAGTACGCCAACTCAGTAAGTAACTACAGTAAATAAGGAATGAAAGCAGTGACAAGCAGTTCAAAAATACATAACTAGATAATCAACGGAATATCAGGTCATCTTTACAGTTTAAAATCAGTTTTCGTTATAGAATCACATTTCCAGTTTAAAACATTGAAGTCAGTTGCTTAGCAATATATCCAACATAGGCTTATTTAAAAGAAGAGTGAAATCAATGAAAACATCATAACAAGGCCTCTTAAGCAAGGAATCACTCAGAATATGGCCCCTCGGGCAGCCTCTTAGTCACTCGTGACTCAACTCTTGTCACACAGTACTCACTCTCAGCACTCCGCTCTTTAGTATCTCATAATAATAAAAATCATAGTAACCGCTGCAGCGTGCAGTCCGATCCGTAATTTATAGTTGACTACACTCACTGTGGGTGTACAGACTTCGGAGGGGCTCCTATAGCCCAAACGTCATATTGCTGCGGCGCACAGCCCAATCCAATATACATATCACTGCAGCGTGCAGCCCGATCCAGTATATATATCGCTACAGCGTGCAACCCGATCCATATAAGTATCGCTGCGGCGTGCATCCCAATCCATAATACACACACATACACACACACACACACACACACACACACACATATATATATATATATATATATCCTCACTATTAGGTTCTCATCCTCTCTCAGTCATTAACCTCACAGCCTCTCGGGCACAACAATAGAAATTAGGGAACTCAGCCCAAACAGTCCTCACAATTAGAAGTGAAAAGATAAAACCAGTTTTAAACATTTAAACAGGTAAGACATGACTGAGGATAGTCAAAATGCCCTTAAGGGTTTCTACAGGTCGGCACAAGGCCCCAAACATAGCATACAGCCCATAATACAGTATAAATATCAAAAATACGGAATAATATAACGTTTCCAAATCAAATATGCAGCTTAATAGTTGCTACGGGACGGACCAAGGAACAATCCCTATCGGTGCACACCCACACGCTCGTCACCTAGCATGTGTGTCACCGCGTTTATCAAGACAAATCAAATACCGGGGTTTTGTACCCTCAGTTCCAGATTTACAATGGTTACTTACCTTAAACCGGTGAAAATACTACTCAGCAATGCCTTTGCCCCTCGAATCGGCCTCTATGCGCGTCGAATCTATCCAAAATTAGAACGAGGACATCAAAATATGCCAAAGGAACGAAGCCCAAGCGAAAACAATCAATAAATGGCACAAATCCCGAAATTACCAAAACCTGACCCCCAGGACCATGTCTCGAAATTCAGAAATTTTTACATCAATAGATTCCTCGTCTCCTCACGAGTCTATGCATATCAAGAACACTAAAATCGAAGTCCAAATGACCCCTCAAATCCTCAATTTAAGGCCTCTTAAACTCGAGCCCTAATCCTCCATTTTTAGCCATTTAATTCCTTTAATTTCAGCCTTAATCCATGAATACTACTATAGAAATATGTTTTAGGTCCAAAAATCCTTACCTTACGAAGTTCCCTTATCCCTCTTCCAAATCTCCCAAAAAGCTCCAAGCCGAAGTCTAAAAATGGTGAAATAACTAAATTTTGCGAAATGGAATAACTTATATGTTCTGCCCAGGCATTTTCGCATCTGCGACTCTCCAACCGCTTCTGCGGTGCCGCATTTGCGGTCATGCCTCCGCTTCTGTGAAAATCACTTAAAGTCTAAAAATCACATCTGCGATAGTCCATCCGCACCTATGACTCCGCAGGTGCGGTCCCACACTGCATCTGCGGTTCATGAAAAATCTCAACACTCCACTTCTGTGGTTCATCTTCCGCACATGCGGTCCCCAAACCGCAGGTGCAAAAACACCAGAGGCAGCAAAATTTCTGCACTTCCACAAGTCTCAAACCTTCCCATTAACCTTCTGAAATCACCCCGAGGCCCCAGGAACCTCGACCAAAAGGACAAACATAACCCAATACCTTATACAAACTTGTTTCAATCATCAAAACACTTCAAACAACATCAAATCAATTAAAATACCTCGAATTCAAGCCTAAGTTTCTAAAATCTTTCGAAATACGTTTTTGATCAAAAACCCAACCAAACCACGTCCGAATGACCTAAAAATTTACACACACATCCCAAATGACACGACAGAGCTTGGGATAGAGAACGACATCGTCGACCATATAACGCCTCGAATGGAGCCATATTTATGCTAGACTGATAGTTGTTGTTGTATGCAAACTCCGTCAAGGGAAAACATTGATCCCACTACCCTCCAAAGTCAATCACACATGTTTTGAGCATGTCCTCCAATATCTGCACTGTCCGCTCCGACTGCCTATAGGTCTGAGGATGGAATGTTGTGCTGAGCTCTAAACGTGTCCCCAACTCACTCTGAACATCCCTCCAGAAATGGGAAGTGAACTGAGGGCCTCTGTCTGATATGATGGAAACAGGCACACCGTGCAACTGGACTATCTCCCGAATGTAAATCTGAGCATACCTCTCTGTTGTATAAGTAGTTGCCACTGGAATAAAGTGGGCCGACTTGGTCAACCTTACAACAATGATCCATACTGAATCAAACTTCCGCAAAGTCCGCGTCAACCCAACTACGAAATCCATGGTGATGCGCTCCCACTTCTATTCTGGTATATGCATCTGCTAAAGTAGGTCACCCGGCCTCTGGTGTTCATACTTGACCTGCTGTCAATTCAAACACTTAGCCACATATTCTACTATGTCTTTCTTCATCCTTCAACACCAATAATGCTGCCTCAAGTCGAAATACATCTTCGTAGCTCCCGGGTGAATGGAATATCGTGAACTGTATGCCTTCTCTAGAATCCTCTCCCTCAGACCATCAACATTAGGGACACATAAATGACCCTGGAGTCGCAAAACACCATCCTCGCCAATAGAAACCTCCTTGGCACCTCCCTGAAGCACCGTCTTTTTGAGAACCGCCAAATGTAGATCATCGAACTGTCGGGCCTTGATCTGCCCCAATAATGAAGACTGAGCAACCACACACGCAAGAACTCAGCTGGGCTCTGAAATGTCCAACTCACAAGTCTATTAGCCAAGGACTGAATGTCCAAAGCTAGTGGCCTCTCCTCCGCTAGAATGAATGCCAAGCTACCCATACTCTCTGTCTTCCTGCTTAAGGCATCCGCGACCACATTAGCCTTGCTCGGATGATAAAAAATGGTGATGTCATAATCCTTCAGTACCTCAAGCCACATGCGCTGCCTCAAATTAAGATCCCTTTATTTGAACAAATGCTGCAAGCTGAGATGATCCGTATAAACCTCACATGAGACCTCATACAGATAATGCCTCCATATCTTAAGAGCATGAACGATCGCGGCCAACTCTAGGTCGTGCACAGGATAATTCTTCTCATGAACCTTTAGCTGGCGCGAAGCATAGGCAATAACTCTCCCCTCCTGCATCAATACACATCCCAATCCAATGTGCGAAGCGTCACAATATACCATATACATCCCTGAACCGGAAGGCAACACAAGAACTAGTGTTGTAGTCAAGGTTGTCTTAAGCTTCTGAAAGCTCGCCTCATAATCATCAGACCAATGGAAAAGAGCACCCTTCTGGGTCAATCTAGTCAGAGGTGATGCAGTAGATGAAAAGCCCTGCCCGAATCGTCTGTAATAATTTGCTAACCCTAGGAAACTCCTAATCTCGGTCACCGAAGTAGGACGTGGCCAACTCTGAACTGCCTCAATCTTCTTGGGGTCCACCTTAATACCCTCTCCTGACACAATATGCCCCAAGAATTCCACTGACTCTAGCCAGAACACGCACTCGGAGAACTTAGCATATAGCTTCTGCTCTCACAAGGTCTGAAGCACTACCCTCAAATGTTGTTCGTGCTCCCCCAAGCTACAAGTGTATATCAAGATGTCGTTAATGATGACGATGACAAATGAATCAATGTAAGGCCTGAATACCCTGTTCATCAAGTCCATGAATGTTGTTGGGGCATTAGTCAAGCCAAAGGACATCACCAGGAACTCATAATGGCCATATCTAGTTCGGAATGCAGTCTTTGGAACATCTGAGTCCCGAATCTTCATCTGATGATACCCTGACCTCAAGTCAATCTTGGAGAACACCCTAGCACCCTGCAACTGGTCGAACAAATCATCGATACGAGGCAACAGATACTTGTTCTTGATGGTGACTTTGTTCAACTGGCGGTAATCAATGCACATCCGCATAGTCTCATCCTTCTTCTTCACAAATAACACGGGTGCACCCCAAGACGATACACTGGGTCTAACAAACCCCTTTGCTAACAACTCCTCAAGCTGCTCCTTCAACTCCTTCGGAGCCATACGGTACGGTGGGATAGATACAGGCTGGGTGCCTGGAGCCAAATCAATGCAAAAATCAATATCACGATCAGGTGGAATGTCAGGAAGATCAGAAGGAAACACATCGGCAAACTCTCGAACCACCGGAACTGAATCAATCGTCGGGGACTCTACGGTGGTGTCCCGAACATAAGCTAGATAAGCCAAACACCCCTTCTCAACCATATGTCGAGCCTTCATGAAAGAAATAACCCTACTAGATGTATCTACTGCGGAACCCTTCCACTCTAACCTCGGGAACCTTGGCATCACTAATGAAACAGTCTTGGCATGGTAATCCTAGACAGCGTGATATGGGGACAACCAATCCATGCCCAGGATGATCTCAAAGTCGATCATATTAAGCAACAGGAGATCTGCACTAGTCTCAAAACCATAGAATGTGACCACACAGGACTAGTAGATCTGATACACCACTACAGAATCACCTACAAGAGTGGACACATGAATAGGAGTGCCCAAAGGCTCAGGAGAAATAACCAGGAAATGAGCAAATATAGATGATACATAAGAATAAGTAGACCCTGGGTCAAATAATATCGAAGCATCTCTACCACCGACGGAGATAATACCTGTGATGACGGTATCTGAGGCCAATGCATCTATCATGACCGAAAGGGCGTAGAATCTGGCTGGAGCGCCGGCTGGCTGGCCTCCACCTGACTGAGAAATAGCTGGCTGACCTCTCCCTGCCTGGCCTCCACCTCTAGGACGGCCCCTACCAGTCTGCCCTCCACCTCTGGGTGACGGGGTAGCCAGTGCTGAAATCATAGGCTGCTGACCCTACTGTACTGCCTTGCCCCGAAGCCTGGGGTTGTACCTCCTCATATGACCAAGATTTCCGCACTCGAAACAACCCCGCGGTGCGGCGGCCTGCTGTCCTGATGGCTAACCCTGATGGACTGTAGACCCACTGGAAGAAGCCTGAATAGCCGGTGGACAGTATGAACTCTCCGGTATAGCACTGAAATAAGAATCAGAATAGCCCTAAGGACCTGAATACCCCTCGGAGAAACCCTGAATAGCTGGCGGGCGATACGAGCTCTCTGGCATAGCGCTAAAATAAGGATGCGCTGGAGCACCTCGTGCAGGCGGTGGTGCTGAATATGGGGGCCTGCTGGGCTAACCCCTCCCAAACTGACCTCTACCCCTAGCCGGGGCACCTCTGAACTCTCCGGAGAATTGAGCCCTTTTATTATGCTGCATCTGCTCTCTACCCCTCTGGTGATATCCCTCAATCCTGTGAGCAATCTCTACCACTAGCTGATACTCTGTACCCATCTCCACCTCTTGGGCCATGCCAGATCGAATACCGGGGTGCAACCCCGCAACAAATCTCTGCACTCTCTCTGCATCTGTGGGAAGTATCATGAGTGCATGGCGAGACAACTCAGAAAACCTCGCCTCATAATCGGTCACAGACATCTGACCATGCTCAAGATGCTCAAGCTGATACCGTAGCTCTTCCCTCTCAGAGGGTGGAATGTACCTATCCAAGAACAACTGTGCAAATTGACCCCGAGTGAGGGGAGGAGAACCTGTTGGCCTGCCTAGAACATAGGACTGCCACCATCTACGGGCACTGCCCTCAAGCCGAAAAGTAGTGAAGTCAACTCTATGCGACTCCAATATCCTCATGTTATGCAGTCTGTCCCTGCACCTATCTATGAAGTCTTGGGCATCCTCATGACGCTCGCCCCCGAAGACCAGAGGGTGAAGCCTAGTCCACCTATACAATAACTTCTGCGGATCGCCATCCGCAGCTGGTCTGGGCTGGGGTGCCACTGCAGCAACTAGCGGAGCCCCGTCTACGGGTAGTGCACCCAGAGTCTGATACACTGTAGCTGCATAACCAGGAGCCTAAGAAGTAGGGGTCTGTGCTCCCCCTCCTGCCTGTGATATAGTTGGATCTGTTGGAAATAAACTACCATGAGTCATAGAATCCATGAACCGCAGTATACAGCCCATGACCTCCTGGAATTCCAGTGCTGTCATGAAGTTCGCAGGGGTGGGCTCAGCTGCGGGCACCTCGCTCTGCTCCTCGATGATAGGATCTCCCGCGGGATCTGCTGGTGGTACTACTGGGATAACTTTGGGATGCCCTCGTACCCTAGCTCGGGCCAGTGCCCTCCCCCGGCCTCTAGCAACGGGGGGAGCAGCTCCGCCCGTGTCTAGAACATCAGTCGTGCGTGTCCTCACCATCTATGAGATAATAGAAGAGGGAAATTTAGCATAACAACTACTGCACAATAGGAAATGAATAAAGAGTAGTTTTTCTAACACCTTATAGCCTCTCGAAGATAAATACAGACGTCTCCGTACCGATCCGCAAGACTCTATTAGGTTTGCCCATGACTTATGAGACCTAAGTGAACCTAGTGCTCTGATACCATGTTGTCACGACCAATTTCCATAATAGGTCATGATGGCGCCCAACACCGTTGTCAGGCAAGCCAACGCAGAAGTATTAGTAAATTCTTGTTTTACTTGCCCAATTCGGTTACAACATTTCTTAATTTACAATTTAAACAGGTGATGATAAGCAATATTTAATAATAATTATACAACTCAAAAGAACTATCTACTAATGTGCGTGCCAAGACCTGATGTCACAAGTAGTGGGAAACTAGTAGAATGTACAAAAGAATAATATTATCCTACTGTCCGGGATAGAATAGACAGCAAAAGTAAAGAAAGACCCCATCAAGCTGCTGAACGGCGCCGGAAAGGAGCAGCTCACCATGGAAGTCTCAGTCTATGAATCAGGGGCGCGGACCAGTCTGGTAGCCAGATATACCTACCTCAGATCCTGTACAATTAAATTCAGAAGTGTAGTATGATCACATAAATAATATGTACGCCGTAAGTATCCCGTCTAATCTCGAAGAAATAGAGATGAGAGGTCGACTTGATACTTACTAAGGTTAATAATACAATGTAGTGTTACACTAAGCATGGAAGTCACAAATAATCAACAGTTTATAGTAAGCGGCAATATGTCATGTTCTTAACAATTTTACAATTTGCCATTTACATTTCAAATATTTAGCCGGTCAAGTCATGGATAAGATTTGACATAGGTATCATGCGCACACTATGCCGAGGTCGACGGCCCGATCGAATAACTGTGCACTGCCAGAGGGTCGAATGACGCGAACCATAGATGCATCTATTCATACCAAGGCGATCGGCCTGATCCACAAATATCAATTAATATCGAGAAAACACACGAAGGCGCATTTATATTCAAATAAAATCATGCAAGGGTTCAACAAGTATATATGCTCACCATTTTTCCTTTCCAAGTCTCTAGCATTCCCTAAGTGATCACATTAGCACAAAAACATAGAGATATTCACTATATAACATGATGTGGGTCCTAGACTATTCGGACAATTAATATAATAGTAGCTAAGCACGGACTCTAGTCACCTAGTGCGTACGTAGCCCCTGCATTTAGTAGCAAATTACTCAATTATTACACCTATGGGGACAATTCCCTTTTACAAGGTTAGAAAGGAGACTCACCTCGCTCCAAAGTGCACTCCCAATACCAAGAACGAGTCCAAGCCCTCAATTCGGAGCCGAATGATCCCAAACTAGTTAAATGAGGTAGGAACTAGTCAATATAGACTCACAAGATCGTATTCTAGCTATTTAAGCAATTTCCCAACCCTTAACACAAGTCTCCTAAAATCCGACCCCGGGCCCACATGCTCGGATTTTGAAATTTTTCGAAGGAAGTTGTTCTCTATAAATATATGATTTCTAATTTATTCCATAATAAATTTCGTGGTTAAATCTAACTTTTATTAAAACCCTAAGTTTTTGCTCTAACCCCATGATTTCACCTTAATACTAGTGTTTAATCTACCTAAGACATAAATATTAAACTAAAATAGGTAGAACTCACTTACCTCAAGATGATAGGTGATGGTCTTCTCTCAAAAGCTCTAAAATCGCCCAATGGAGGAATGAAATATGGCAAAAATGGACTTAGAACCCGTAATAAATGAACTCACTACCTCAGGGATTTCCGCATCTGCGGTTAGGGGATCGCAACTGCGAAATGGGCAAAAAGGGCTGGGACCGCTTCTGCGGTTCGAGGGTCGCTTTTGCGGTTTGGCCTGGCCTTCCCTGGGCCGCATCTGCGATAGATGGACCGCATCTGCGGTCTCGCACCTGCGGTCTACCAACCGCAGGTGCGGTTATGACAGAAGCAGCAGCTTCAGCATTTCTCAAAAAATTTCACTTCACTCGAGCCTCGTCTGATTGACGCTTGGAGATCCCGGGCCCCGCCCGAACATACTGACAAGTCTGAAATCACAAAACGGACCTACTCGAACCTTCGCCCGAAACAACGCTAAATCTAAGAATCACTCCCTAAAACCAAATGAATCAAACTTATGAACTTCAAGTTCTCAATTTTCCTCCAACGGGCCAAAACGCCCATAAACTACTCGGATTGACACCAAATTTTGTGGGCAAGTCTTAAATAATATATCGGATCTGTAATGGGCTTCAGAACCAACATACGAGTCCGATACCCATGAAATCAATCATTAATTAGTTTCTTTAAATCCTTAAAACTTCATATTAACAATTTCTAATAAAAATTCATTACTCGAGCTAGGGACCTCGGAATTCGATTCCGGGCATACGCCCAGGTCCCATATTTTCCTACGGACCCTCCGAGACCGTCAAATTACGAATCTGGGTCCGTTTGGTCAAAATGATGACCCAAGTCAACTTAGCCTTTTTAAGAAAATCCTAAGGAACCAAATGGACATATTTCACTCCAAACTCTTCCAAATCCCGAACCAACCGTCCCCGCAAATCATAAATTAGCTAAAGCAAGTGCTGGAGGTCTTATTTAAGGAAATGGGATTCAAAAAGGCAAAGCGATCAGTCGGGTCGTTACAGTCTTGATGTCACTGTTTGTGATTCCATACTTCTCTAACTATAAATTTGATAGATGTATGCTTTCTGGAGGTACTTATTTTACACTTTCGAAGGATAACATGTTAATTGCTAGCTAGAGACTGTAATTTATAGTTATGGGCAATAACAGGCTCGGTGCGCATTTGATGTGCTTGAAGATATAGACAGTCTTCCATGTTAATTTTTTTGGTACCAAACAACCGGCCATGGCCACAATGTTGTAATTCAAGGTCCAACTCGTGTGCATGTTCTGTGGTGTATGTTTGATATTTGGCAATTCTTTTGTAGAACACAAATCGATTGGAACTAATTCTTATAACCTAATTGCGTATGTGCAGAAGATGCATATTCTCCACATGTTATACTGGAAGGTTCTTTTGTTTCCTGTTTTGATTTCAATTTGAAGGATGTCTTTGTTGCACATTATGAAC
The DNA here is from genome assembly GCF_000393655.2 of Nicotiana sylvestris. NCBI lineage: Eukaryota > Viridiplantae > Streptophyta > Magnoliopsida > Solanales > Solanaceae > Nicotiana > Nicotiana sylvestris. Next base: position 74,188,522 of record NC_091063.1, on the reverse strand, counting down.
TGAAAGACAAGTTAATACTTTAAATTGGATTATTAAAGTAGTACCTTAAAATATTTATGGAATAGTTAGCCTATACTGGGCCCGTGCTTAGCACGGGCTTTTCTTCTCTAGTTTCCCAGACTTCTGCTTGGCAATTTACAATGATAGTATATAATAATAAAAGAAAAAGAGAAAAAAAGGAGAATGAATTTAAGCCTAGGTCAATTAAATTTTTATCTTATATAAATTATTTATATTTATATCCATTCTATACTATATTAAAGCACGAAGCCTATTAACGAAATGTCGTTTGCTTTTTTACCTTTAGAAAATAATTTTCATATTGGACAAAGTTGTAATTTAATTAGTTTCCTAACATTTAGGACTTTGGAATCTACTAAAATTTTCATTACTAAATTTTTTATTATTTGAGTTATGTAGGAAATAAATAGTTAGGACTTTAAAATCGATTAAAATTTGTTTCATATAAATTTTTCCTTATTTAAATTATATAATATAACTAATAATAAATAATTTGAAGTCATTAATATTTTTATTCAAAAGAAACTTGTGTTTATTCACGTATAGTTTTACATTTCAGCAACATAAATTTTTTTTTTAACAACTATATGAACTTGTTATGGATCCTAACTCTTTAAATTAGAAGTCCTAATTAAGATAGGAGTGCCTTGAAGCTTTACATTTTCTTAATTTGTATAATTATATTTCATGAACCATCTTCCTATGTATACTCAACGGATAACTCATCAATGGAAAAATAATAAAATCAAAAATCGAAACTATTATTATAATTTTTGTTCGGTTTCTATTGTCCTTCACAAGACATTAAATAAGAATAACTCACTTGAGACAGAGTGAAAGATAAACTTGAGAGCCTTGTAGCCTAGAACAATGTTTAATTGTTCTTTCTTGTGAATTTATATCAGGTGCTTAACCCGATCAATAATTTTATGATAGTATTTGATAGTATCAACTGGTTATTCAAAATAGATTTAAAGAACAGAGATTGGCAATTGACGTCCTTGCATCTAGCCAGATTTTTGATAATTTCATCTGTTTAGGCAAACAATTTTCATTATCTCATGAAAAATAATTATTCCCATTTGAACTATTTCCCATTCGTCATCATAAACATTTCATGGAATATTAATCTTAAGGTGCGGTGCAAGAATTTTTCCATCTCACTTATAATTTAAATTTTGCTAATTAATATAATTACCTTGCGCACGAAAATAATTTACAATATTGTGTTTTAAAAGGTATATCCATTTATTAAATTTCGACAGTTGTAGATAAATTACTCATAAAATAATTTGGGTACAGCGTGCCATTAGGAAATAAATTTTTTTAATATGCTCAATCCTTATTTTTAGTTCAATTTTTTCTCTAATCTATATTTGATATGAATATATGTAAATATGTAAATAAACTTTTGTTTGGTATTATAAAAAAACTAGTCTTAGGGTACGCGCGTTGCGCGTGTATCCCCTCTTAATAAGTACTAATTTTAAAAATTATGTTAATATTATATCAACGAATAGTCTTTGAGCTATAAAATATTTACATAAAAAAAAAGTTATTCAAAATGATGTTTCTTGATCTTATTTAGCTAACTCAATAAAGAAAATGATAACACTATGTGATGACCCAAAATGTCACCTTTAAATTAAATAACCATCTCGGTATTTTTAAGACCTTGAAAAGCGGTATCAATAATTCCTCAACTTGCGTGCGCAGTCCGTATAATTTTCCGGAAGGTTTTTATGTGAAAAATGGATTAAATTGTGAACTAGAGCTTTAAAACTCAACTAAGTTGACTTCGGTCAACATTTTGAGCAAACGAACCCGGATAAAAGTTTTGACCATTTAGTAGTTTCGTATCGTGATTTGGGACTTGGTCATATGCCCGAAATCGAATTTGGAGGTCCCTAGATTAAATTATCGTCATTTAACGGAATCTAGAAATCTAAGGTTAAAGATTTCTTAGGTTTGACCGGAGAGTTGACTTTTTGATATTGGGGTCGAAATCTAGTTCTAAAACTTTTCCTAGCTTTGTTATGTCATTTATGACTTGTGTGCAAAATTTGAAGTCAATCGGACTTGATTTGGTAGGTTTTTGCATCGAATATAGAAGTTGGATGTTCTTAGTTTCATTAGGCTTGAATGGGGGTGTGATTCACGATTTTAGCCTTATTTGATGCGATTTGAGATTTCGACTAAGTCTGTATTATGTTTTAGGACTTGTTGGTGTATTTTGTTGAGGTCCCGAGGGCCTCGGGTAGATTTCGGAAGGTTAACGAATATAAAAAGGCTGCTGAAATTTCTTTTATAGCATGTGAACAGTACCGTGTACAATACCCCATGAACAGTATAGTGTACAGTACCCCATGAACAGTACCGTGTACAGTACCCCGTGAACAGTAAAACGCGTGAACAACACCCCCGAATTCTGGACAGAATGTTTATTTCTGAACCATTTTTGTAAATTGGAGCTCGGGAAGAGGCGATTTTCGGGAGATTTTCAGAGAAAACAACGGGGTAAGTGTTCTTAACTTAATTTTGGTTATATTACCCGAATCTATGACTAGTTTTGGTATTAAATCTATGAATTTAGTTGGAAGAGTTTGAAAACTCTCTAGGATAGATTTGAGGATTTGAGGGTCGAAATGTTATCGAAATTTAGTAATTTTGGTATGGTTAGACTCGTGGTTGGATGAGGTTTCATATTCCATAATTTTTGTCGAGTTCCGAGACGTGGACCCACAAGCGAATTTTTAGTGCAATTTCGGATTTTAATGGAAAATATAGAATTTCATATGGAATTAATTCCTATAATTTTTATTGACTGAATCAAATTGTTTATGACTAGATTTGTGAATTTCAGGCACGAATTTGCGAGGCAAAGGCTTGTTGGAATTTTGAATTAGTTGCAAAGCGAGGTAAGTGTTTGGTCTAACCCTAGCTTGAGGGATTAGGAGTTGTGTCCTATCTGTTATGTGTTATTTGTTGAGTACGACGTATAGGCATGGTGACGAGTATTTATACGTTGGTGTCAAGCATGCCCGTGAGTCTTATACTTTGATTAATCTGACTCCGTTTCGTAGTGTATCTGCTTTATATGCTAATTTGTATTGGGGAATATGACTTGTGGAAGTATTATTGTTTTGATGTTGTTTCCTTTACCGGGATGTTATTGTTTTGATGTTGTTTCCCTTGTCGGGATTTAATTGTTGTACTATTGTCCCCTTACCAGGATTTTATTGTGATTTCATTTATTTCCTTGCCCTTATTTCTTGTGATTGTTCTTTGGGTGAGGAAGAGTGTTAAAGCATGAAGGGTAATGCCGCGTATGATTTTGTGAGGAAGAGTGTAAAGCACGAAGGGTGATGCCGTACTGCACGATGTACAATTCCGTGCCGATTATATTGATTTTATGGTGAGGAAGAGTGTAAAGCACGAATGGTGATACCGTGCAATTTATATTGATTCTTATGGTGAGGACGAGAGTAAAATCACGAAGGGTGATGTCGTGCACTTGTCCTTGATTTTTCCTGATTCTAACTGAGTTATGTTGTCTTGTACGTTTATTTACTGACTTTCCGTTATTACTTGATTTTATTTCGATGTTATAGATTCTCTTACCCTATTTGCCTTGTGTTTGTTGCTTGGGTGAGGAAGAGTGTAAAGCACGACGGATGATGCCGTATATTATTTTGGTAAGAGAGTGTTAAAGCACGAAGGGTGATGCCGTGTATTGTTTTGGTGAGAGAGTGTTAAAACATGAAGGGTGATGTCGTGTATTGTTTTGGTGAGAGAGTGTTAAAGCACGAAGGGCGATGTCGTGCACTTTCTGTTTGCTGTGTTTACTTGTTATTAACAATTCAAGTGTATTAACTGTTTAGATCCCTTTACTGTTGTGATCCTTTGTGTTGGAATCCATAGTGTTTACAATACCTTGCCTTATTTTTTTTAATATGTCCAATACTTCAAATTTCAAGAATTGTTATATTTTTAACTCAATTGATTTCTCAACTAAAGTTCCTTTAACCGTTTGAGGTTGTACTTTACTTAAAAAGGAATTTCTATTATGTTTTGATTTATTAATTTCTCGTATTAAAGGTAATGATTCCTTCGATATTGTACTTTAATTGAAAATGATATTTTCTTTATCAAATGATTTCTAAAAATAACTTCATCTTTTCTTGTTGATTTTCTAATTGGGTTGGAAGTTGTACTCTACTTTATGTTAAGTGAAGGAGGCTCCTTGAACATTCTTAATTGTATTGGGTTATGGAACCTATGAGTTGAGTAACATTGTGCAATGTGAGGCAGAAATATGTGGGCACAAGGTGTCGGGAAAAATATTTTGGTTTTATTTAATGACACGTGAGTTGTCCGTGCGATTGTGAGATAAATATGGGCACGAGGTGCCGTGAAAATATGAAAATGGGTTGAGACCTATATGATTATGAAATAAGGTGTCACAAGATGACCTTTACTCGAAAGAATTATATTCGAAAGATGCTTATCTGAAAGATATTTATTTGAAGGAAATATATTCGAAATATATTTATTGAAAAACATATTATCTTAGAGATTATTACTTGAAGGATTTATAGGCGAAAGATTTATATTTGAAGGACTTAATTAATTGATTGCACTTGTATTTATTATTTGTTGAGAAGTATTTATGGTGTTCTTGTCGCCTGCTATTTATATCCCTGGTTGATCATTGTTGTCATCATTGTTATCTGCTTCCTATTATTTTTGTACGCTATCTTGCACAGGTTTATTTAGTAGTCTGGTCCTAGCCTCGTCACTACTTCGGCGAGGTTAGGCTAGGTACTTACTAGCACATGGGGTCGGTTGTGCTGATACTACACTTCTGTACATTTTTGTGTACAGATCTCAGTGCGGTAGACTTCGGACCGCAGTGAGATTGATGTTTCTAGTTCATCAGGCGATCCGAGGTAGTCCTGCAGGCGTCCGCAGACCTTGGCGTCTCCTTCTATCTACTATTCCTGTTTCTTTCATGTATTTTCAGAGACATTGTTGTATTTATTTCTTTCAGACCTTTATTTGTAATACTCCTAGACAGTCTGTGAAGTTGTGACACCAGTCTTGGGTAGATTTGTTATGGATTGGTATTAGCAGTATTATTAAATTTTTACAATGGAGTCTTCCACTTATTCAATTCTATTGTTATCTAATTGTTGGCTCTTAACCGTTATCAGATTAAAAATGGAAATAAGGTAGATAGTTCAATTGGTTGGCTTGACTAGCTTTCACTAGTAGGCGCCATCACGATTCCCGAGGGTGGGAAATCCGGGTCGTGACAAATTGGTATGAGAGCCCTAGGTTACACAGGTCTCACAATTCACAGACAAGCTTAGTAGAGTCTGAGGGATCGGTACAGAGACGTCTGTCTTTATCCCCCAGAGGCTATAGAGTTAGGAAAAGTTTCACTCCCATTCTTCTGTCGTGCGATTTTGTTCTCACATTGCTAAATTGAAACCTCTACTCTTGTCCTTTCATGAATGGCGAAGTCACGTGCCGCTTCTTCAGCCGAACAACATCACAGACCGGTGATAGATCAATTATGTCTTCGGAGGCTTTGCGGAGGTTGGATAGTTTTCACCAAGCTCTTCGCTACCACTTTCAGCGGTGCATCTTTTGAGGACCTACGGGATTATCTTGACCACTGCTATGAAGTATTGCAGAACGTGAGAATAGTCAAAAGCGATGGGGTTGATTTTGTTGTGTTTCAGATGACAAGTAGAGGTAGTGGAAAGATAGTGTATTTACTAGACCAGTTGTGGCTCTGATGGAAGATGTAGACATATCAAGAGATCACCTAATGAATCATGTTGGGGTTCAACGTACCTTGACATCTAGTTAATTTATTTGAGTTGTGAAGGTCAGATATTGTCGATTCATCAGGCGATCCGAGGTAGTCCTGCAGGCGTCCGCAAGCCTTGGCATCTCCTTCTATCTACTATTCATGTTTCTTTCATGTATTTTCAGAGACAGTGTTGTATTTATTTCTTTCAGACCTTTATTTGTAGTACTCCTAGACAGTCTGTGAAGTTGTGATACCAGTCTTGGGTAGATTTTTTGTGGATTGGTATTAGCAGTATTATTAAATTTTTACAATGCAGTCTTTTGCTTATTCAATTCTGTTGTTATCTAATTGTTGGCTCTTAACCGTTATCGGATTAAAAATGGAAATAAGGTAGATAGTTCAATTGGTTGGCTTGCCTAGCTTTCACTAGTAGGCGCCATCACGACTCCCGAGGGTGAGAAATCCGGGTCATGACACACTAAAAAGTCCTCAATCATCTTGGTTGATATATTCTACTAAAAAGTTATTTTATATTTATATTTCATTACTATTTTAAAAGTTTTCATGTTTTCTTTTAGCAAGAATATATAAACTCTTGAAGATTTAAGAGTTTTTTCCAATATTTTTTGCATGATATATATTCTTAAGTTCATTCTATAAGACAGTAAACACAAACAAAGTCAACTAATTAATAGTTTTCTTTTTTTTTTGTAGAACAAACTTCTTTTTGTTTGGTATTAGGAAAGCTAAGAAAAAATAGAGGAATGACCAAAAAAAAAGCCTTGAAAAACTTGGATCTTAGTATGATAAAGCTAAAGTTAGACTTCAAATAGAAAAAATATTTAAAAAAAAAAAAGTCACCCCTCCTTGTCAATGAAATCAAGTCTTATATCCAATTGAAGAAACATTAGAGATCATTAAAGTGCAAACATATTTAAGATCCAATATTAATTATTAATGAATTATATTTTAAGATTGTAATCTTTTGGTGGCAGTCATATTCCTAGCATCTCCAATAATGATGTTAATTTTATTTCTTATGTATTCTTCAGCCATATACACTTTCAATTGTACTACTTTGTTATATCTTTCTATATAAAGTTTGATTACTCTATTCTTAAATATTTCAAGGTCATTCTTTCTAATTTCATGTAAACGTTTTTTTTTATTTTACAGATTTTTTCATAAAACAACAATTACATGCTCACGAAATAAATTTGTTAAACACATATATTTCTCACACGTAATATGTTTAAAATACAAATAAAATACTTATTAAAAAAAACTACAAGAATATCTGTTCTAGTTATATAAACTTAAACATTTATTTATCTTTTAGATTACATTTTAGATTACAGACTTGAATTGATAGCTATGTAGAAATGCAAGAACTTTTGTTACTACAAAACTTGAAGAACGTCTATTATTACAAAACTTCAAGAAACAGTCTAAACGTTAAAAAATTTACCTCAAAGCACAAAGCAAATTACCTCAAGGCTTATTATCAAGAATTTATGATAATAAGCATAAAATATTAGCTTCTTTAGAAGTTTTTAACCCCTTTTTAAAAAAAAAATTACTTTTATAATTCTAATTTAAGAAGTCGACCTACAAACAGTCTTTTATAGGTAGATGAAATTAGTGACCATCCAAAAAACTAAAAGAAAGTGTTCATGGAAAATAAAAATTGGGATATTATTGTTATTATTTTTTTTAAACTCCTTAATTTCGATATTAAAGAATAAGTTTCCTACTTATTATCTATTCTTTTTTCCTTTTTAACCTACAAAATTTGACTTTTTTAAATAGGGAAATTAATTAATGAGTTTTCTACTTATTGTCTTGTTCTTTTTTCTTTATAAACTACGAAAATTTTGACCTTCTTAGTTATTGTCTTATTCTTTTAACTTTTTTCCTTCGAAAATATTGACTTTCCCTGCAAACTATAAAAGGACCGTCTTTTACCTTCTCTGTCATTGGGGATATCAAGTAAGAAGAAGTTTCCTACTTTCTATTCTTTTATTCTCCCTTTTCTATCTTACGGCAGTTCTTTTCAAGAAAAATATTTTACTTGTATTGACAATTTTATCCAACATATAATACAATTAATAATAAATATTATATGAATTAATTAAATGATTAAAGTGATATTATAGAAAATAAGAATTATCTTTTTAAGAGTAAAATGCAAATTATTAAACTTTTTAATTAATAATAAATATTATATGAATTATTTGACGGATTAGAAAAAGAATAAGTTCTTATAGCTCATTGTAATAACCAAATTATATAACTAAACGAAGAAAAGAAGTTCTGAAAAGAAAGAAAAAAACACTACTAAACCTGAAACTATTTAACGAAAAGAAAAGAGCTCGTCAAGGATTCTTAAACAAACACTTTTACAACAAAAAGATAATTATATGATTTTCCATATCAAAGTTCTAAATATTAGGCATTTAATTAAATGATTGTCCCTACATGTTAGAAAAATAATTAATAACCATTTTTACATATTAGGAAAATAATTAAAATTACTACTTTGTCCAATATAAAATATATTCTTAAAGGGCAAAAAAGGAGACAACATTTCGCTAAGGGCCTTCGTGCTTTTAATATAGTATACTAGTTTTTTAATAGCACGTTGCACATGTATTTTATTCTAGGTAAACAATTTCAAAAGATCAAAAAAATATTATATGAAATTATGAATTATAAATTAAAACTTGAAGAAAAAAGTGTAAGTTCCTAAAAAAAGATGATTATTAATCTTATATAGCTAACTCAATAAAGTAACAAATTATGTCTAATAGACGTCCTCAATTATCTCAATCGAGATACTAACATAAAATTTATTTTAGTTTAACTAATCACTTTCGCATAAGTAGAATTAAAACGTGACGTTTTGAATCATCTTTGGCAACATTTGTTTTCAAAAGCTATATCTTAAAAATAATTATAATATTAAATCTTTTTCTAGAATGCAAAAACTCTTATTGTTTTCCAATAAATAATATTTGATTTTGTCCATATTTTTCTTCTTTAGAAATAGTAGAAGGAGAATTAAATGCATATAGTTGTAGAAATAAATTGAGAGAGGAACATAAAAAGAGAAAGAAAAAAAGTTTGTACTAACTAACGTTAGAATGTTTACCTTATTTTGAATAGTAGAATGTTAATTAACTTGGAAGTCCTAAATATTTGGATTTAAATCCTCATAGCTCAAATATAGAAAACATTTAATAAATTAAATTTTAATCGACTTCAAAATCCTAAATATTTGAGAAATTATTAAATAACTATTTTGTCGAATGTGTAAGTAATTTTTAAAGGGTAAAAAAAGCAAACGACATTTCGCTAAGGGCCTTCGTGCTTTTAACATAGTATAGATAGATATGTAAATAAATTGCACTTATACAATAGGCAAATTTTGAAGAATAATATGGTATGTTGTCCAACTCGTGGACTACTTACTGTATCTTGTAATGTTGATGCATAAATTAATAAATTTTCCTAAATGTTCCATCCTTGTTGTTAGGTGAATTTTGTTTTACTTATTATGAGTTCAAGTCTATATTCAAAATTTATTTTTTTGTTCAATATTCTATGCACTCTTATTGATAGATGTAAAATTCACGTGCAATACACGTACACTAAAATTAATAGTAATTGAAGAAGATGTACTAGTAATATTAGGATTAGTTATACTAAAATTATTTCTTATTTGTTGTTTGGTTTGATGTATTAAAAATAACATACATTGTATAACTTTTAAAAAAATAATTATTTTCTTACAAAAATACTCTCCAAAAACTTTGGAAAGGATTTGAATTTTTTTTTGAAGATGCATTTCTGTCTTTATACATGCTTATCCATATATTAAAAATTATGGTATTGCTAATGTTATGATTTGCTATGTATAAGAATAGAACTGAATATGATGTATAACTGTCACGACCCGGATTTCCCACCCTCGGGGTCGTGATAGCGCCTACTAATAGGAGCTAGGCAAGCCAACTTAAATTACCTTCCGTTTAACACACATTCTTTTCCATAATTATCAACATGCAATTAAGGCAACATAATTAAAATTTCAAGCGAAAGTCTTAACTTATATAAAAACTGAATAGAAATGCGGAAAGTTTAACATAATCCTCTACCCAAGATTGGTGTCACAATGCTCACGAACTTCTAAGATTTACTAAATACAATCGTCTGAAAGAAAATTATAAACTATTTATTTCGGTACAAAAGATAACAAACTGAATAAAGAGAGAGAGAGACTCCGGGCTTGCGGACGTCAGCAAGGCTACCTCGGTGTCTCTGGACTGAAGTCAGCTCTCGATCAAATCCTACTGCTGAGGTCCAAAAGCTGCTCCTGGATCTGTGCAAAAAGATGCACAGAGTGTAGCATCAGCACAACCGACCTCATGTGCTAGTAAGTGTCTGGCCTAACCCCGGCGAAGTAGTGACAAGGCTAGACAGGATCTACCGAAAACAACCTGTGCAGATATATGCAATAAAAGAAAATATACAGAATTTAAGCAGCTAAGAGAGGGGGAGAGCATGCTATGGGGAGCTAACAGTTTCAAATAGAAATCCTCAATAACAGAAAGAAGTAATAAGCCAGAATGTCAACAAGAATCAAAAGTCAACAATTTGCACGGCATCACCCTTCGTGCTTTTACTCTCGGCCTCACCAAAACAATCATATAAATGAAATATGTACGGCATCACCCTTCGTTCTTTTACTCTCTTTCCTCACCATATAATCAATAAAATCGGCACGGAATGATACATCGTGCGGCACGACATCACCCTTCGTGCTTTACACTCTTTCCTCACAATAGCAAACAATGCACGACATCACCCTTAGTGCTTTATCACTCTTCCTCACCCAAGCAACAATCACAAACAAGGGGCAAGGGAGTAGACAAATAATGATAGAAATCCCGACAAGGGAATACAAATAAACAGCTAACTCCCGGCAAGGGAGCACAATTAAGCAGTTAAAAACCCGGCAAGTGAACAATATCAATAATCTCAGCATCCCGGCAAGGGAGATAGTCAACAAAGCAACAAGCATCCCAGCAAGGGGGCAATTCAATAATTCTTTCTCTTTCTTTCACTTTTACCTCTTATCTCAATTTACCACCTGAGCCAACGCTCCAAGGGGTTCAATTATTTCATATACTTTCACGCTTTATGATATACTCGAGCCAATGCTCCAAGAATGTACAAATCATAATTCTTCCTCAAACTCTTCACATTATATGAAATTTATCAATTTAACAAGGAAGAGGTATCACAAAATCCGAATAAACACAAATAAGACTCACGGTCATGCTAGACTCCGGTGTATAGATACTCGTCACCATGCCTATACACCGTACTCAACAATTAGCAAATAGCAAACAACACTCTAATCCTATTCCCTCAAGCCAAAGTTAGAACAAACACTTACCTCGGTCCAAAGAATAGCAATCAACCCTCAAATACCGCCTTTCCTTTATAATCCGACTCCGAAACAACGATATCTAGGCATAATTAATTCAATAATATCAATAAAGACTCGATAACAAAATCTCATAGCTTAGATATGAAGTTCCTAGCAGCCTTCCAAAAATACCAAAATTCGACCCTGGGCCCACATGTTTCAAATACGAGGCTCGGACCAAAACCCGATTACCCATAACCCCACGAGTTCAAATGTATAATTTATTTTAAGATCTGACCCCAAATTGAGGTTGAATCACTCAAAATTCCCAAAAACCTAACTCTACCCAAAACCCCTAATTTCCACTTTGATTTCATGATTTAGGTTTAGAAACTCATTAATTAATGAATGAAGATGAAGGAAATGAGTGGGAATTTACTTACCCAAGAAGCTTTGGTGAAGAAGTGCTTAAACATTCGCTCAAGAGCTGTGGAGAAGAAGAACTCGTGTGAGATATAGACTAAACCTCGTCACTGTTCTGTTTTGGGTATTTAAAATCGCTGGGCAAAAATGCCCTATGCGATCGCATAGGGTAAGGGGAAGCTGGTCATTGCAATCGCAGAAGGGCTGATGCGAACGCATAGAAGAAAAGACTGTGCATTCCAGGTTTGGACTTAATGAAACGCGAACGCGGATTAAAGGTTGCGTTCGCATTGAAGGATCTGGCTAAGCTATGCGATCGCGGATGAATCTATGCGATCACATAGAACAAATGTGGGGCACCTGAAAGATTACTCTACGCGATCGCAATGCTACCTATGCGATCACATAGAACTAGATACCAGAACACCAGAACTGAAACTTCTGCAACTTTTCTAAGGCCAAAACCACTCCGAAACACTCCCGAGCTCTCGGGGCTCCTAACCAAAGACACACACGAACTCAACAACATCCTACGAACTTAACCATGCGATTAAATCGCCAAAATAACATCATAAACGAGGAATCAAACCTCAAGATCATCACTTTTTCATCAAACTTCATAAACTTTCAAACTTAGAGTTTTAGGTCCGAAACACGTCAAATGACGTCCGATTTCAACCAAATTTCACAGAAAGCGCTTAAACCATATATAAGACCTGTATCGGGCGCTGGAACCAAAATACGGGCCCGATACCAATGCTTTCTAATTCATTTTTATTTCAAATTTTCATATTAAATTTCAGAAAATAATTTCTTTTAAAAATTCGTTTCTCGGGCTCGGGACCTCGGATTTCGATTCCGGGCATACGCCCGAGTCTCATATTTTTATACGGACCCTCCAGGACCGTCACATCATGGGTCCAGGTCCGTTTATCTAAAATGTTGACCAAAGTCAACTTTAACCATTTTAAAGCCACAATTTATCAAATTTCACATAATTTAACACATAAGCTTTTTTCGGCTACGCGCCCGAACTGCGCATGCAAATCGAGGCAACTAAAGGTGAGGTTTTCAAGGCCTCGGAAGCATGGAAAAAGGGATAAAACCGGTGATAAAGGGTCATCACATTCTCCACCTCTAAAAAAACCGTTCGTCCTCGAACGGACATAAGAAGGAAGTACCTAAGTCGGGGAAAAGGTAGGGATAACGGTCCCGCATATCGGACTCGGACTCCCAGGTCGATGCCTCAGGAGGCTGACCACTCCACTGAACACGAACCGAAGGAAAACTCTTCGACCTCAACTGGCGAACCTGCCGGTCTAGAGTAGCTACCGGCTCCTCCTCATAAGATAAGTCCTTGTCCAACTGGACAGTGCTGAAATATAACACGTGGGATGGATCGCCGTGATATTTCCGATGAATGGACACATGAAACACTAGATGTACGGCTGATAAGCTCGGTGGCAATGCAAGTCTATAATCCACCTCTCCCACTCGATCAAGAATCTCAAATGGACCAATGAACCTAGGGCTAAGCTTGCCCTTCTTCCCAAATCTCATCACGCCCTTCATAGGCGACACTCGGAGCAATACCCGCTCACCAACCATGAAAGCCACATCTCGAACCTTTCGATCTGCATAGCTCTTTTTCCTGGACTGAGCTGTACGAAGTCTATCCTGAATGATCCTGACCTTGTCCAAAGCCTCCTGAACCAAATCTGTACCCAACAACCGAGCCTCCCCCGGCTCAAACCATCCAACCGGAGATCGACATCGCCTACCATACAAAGCCTTATAAGGAGCCATCTGGATACTCGACTGGTAGCTGTTGTTGTAGGCAAACTCTGCTAAAGGCAAGAACTGATCCCACGAACCTCCAAAGTCAATGACACAAGCTCGAAGCATATCCTCCAATATCTGAATAGTCCGCTCGGACTGCCCATCCGTCTGAGGATGAAATGTTGTACTCAACTCAACCTGGGTGCCTAACTCTCGCTGGACTGCTTTCCAGAAACACGAGGTAAACTGAGTACCTCAGTCCGAGATGATAGATACCGGCACACCATGAAGACGAATAATCTCCCGGATATAGATCTCGGCTAACCTCTCGGATGAATAGGAGACTGCCACATGAATGAAATGCGTTGACTTGGTCAGCCTATCAACAATGACCCAAACTGCGTCAAACTTCCTCCGAGTTTGCGGGAGCCCAACAACAAAGTCCGTAGTGATCCGCTCCCACTTCCACTCGGGAAGCTCAATCCTCTGAAATAAACCACCAGGCCTCTGATGCTCATACGTAACCTGCTGACAATTCAAACACCGAGCCACATAGGCAACGATATCCTTCTTCATTTTATGCCACCAATAATACTGTCGCAAGTCTTGATACATCTTCGTGGCACCCGGATGAATAGAGTACCGGGAGCTATGGGCCTCCTCTAAAATCAACTCTCGAAGCCCATCCACATTAAGCACACAAACTTGACCCTGCAATCGCAAAACTCCATCATTACCTAAGGTAACCTGCTTGGCACCTCCACGTTGCACCGTGTCTCTAAGGATACACAAATGGGGGTCATCAAACTACCGATCACAGATACGCTCTAATAACAAAGAACGAGCGACCGTGCAAGCTAATACTCTACTAGGCTCAGAAATATCCAACCTCACTAACTGATTGGCTAAAGCCTGAACATCTAAAACAAGCGGTCTCTCGCCGACCGGAATATAAGCAAGACTGCCCATACTGGCTGACTTCCTACTCAAGGCATCGGCCACCATATTGGCCTTTCCCGGGTGATATAGGATAGTGATGTCATAATCTTTCAACAACTCCAACCACCTCCTCTGCCTCAAATTCAACTCTTTTTGCTTGAACAAATATTGAAGACTCTTATGATTCGTGAACACCTCACACGTCACGCCATACAGATAATGCCTCCAAATCATCAATGTGTGAACAATGGTTGCTAACTCCAAATCATGCACTGGATAGTTCTTCTCATGAACCTTCAACTGCCTCGAAGCATAGGCAATGACCTTTCCATCCTGCATCAACACTGCGCCAAGTCCAATACGAGATGCATCACAATAGACTGTATAAGGCCCTGAACCTGTGGGCAAAACCAATACCAGTGCCGTAGTCAGAGCTGTCTTGAGCTTCTGAAAGCTCGCCTCACACTCGTCCGACCATCTGAACTGGGCTCCCTTCTGGGTCAACATAGTCATCGGGGCTGCAATAGATGAGAACCCCTCCACGAACCGATGATAGTAACCTGCTAACCCTAAGAAACTCCGAATCTATGTGGCTGATGCTGGTCTAGGACAGTTTTTGACTGCCTCAATCTTCTTTGGATCAACCTGAATACCCTCTGCTGATATAATATGACCCAGAAATGCAACTGAGCTCAACCAGAACTAGCTCTTCGAGAACTTAACATATAACTGACTATCCCTTAAGGTCTGAAGAACCACTCTAAGATGCTGCTCGTGCTGCTCCCGGCTGCGGGAATATATCAAAATATCATCAATGAAGACTATCACGAACGAGTCCAAATAAGGCCTAAACGCTCGGTTCATGAAATCCATAAAGGCTGTTGGGGTATTGGTCAACCCAAATGACATAACCAAGAACTCATAATGCCCGTACCGAGTGCGGAATGCTGTCTTAGGGACATCAGATGCCCTAATCATCAATTAATGGTAGCCAGATCTCAAGTTGATCTTTGAAAATACCTTGGCACCCTGAAGCTGATCGAACAAATCATCGATCCTCGGTAGTGGATACTTATTCTTAATTGTAACCTTGTTCAATTGCCGGTAATCAATGCACATTCTCATCGAGCCATACTTTTCCTTTACAAACAGAACTGGCGCACCCCAAGGCAATACGCTGGGTCAATGAAACCCTTCTCAAGCAAGTCTTGCAACTGCTCTTTCAACTCTTTCAACTCTGGCGGGGCCATGCGATATGGCAAAATAGAAATGGGCTGAGTGACCAGAGCCAAATCGATGCAAAAATTAATATCCCTATCGGGTGGCATCCCTGGCAAGTCTAATGGGAAAACCTCAGGAAACTCACGAACCACAGGTACAGAATCAATAGAGGGAATCTCAGCACTGGAATACGAACATAAGCCAAGTAGGACAAACACCTCTTCTCGACCATACAACGAGCCTTCACATACGAAATCACATTGCGGGTAGAATGACCAAGAGTCCCTCTCCACTTTAACGGGGCAAATCCGGTAAGGCTAAAGTCATAGTCTTGGCATGACAATCCAAGATCGGATGATACGGGGATAACCAATCCATCCCTAATATAACATCGAAATCCACCATATCTAAGAGAAACAAATCAACACAGGTCTCAAGTCCCCTAAACACCACAACACAGGAACGATGAACCCGATCAACCACTATATAATTACCCACTGGTGTAGATACATACACAGGAATACTCAAGGCCTCACTAGGCATAACCAGGTAAGGTGCAAAATAGGACGACACATATGAATACGTAGATCCAAGGTCAAATAGCACTGAAGCTTCTCTATCACATACCAAAATAGTACCTGTAATAACAGCATCGGATGACTCAGCCTCTAGCCTAGTTGGCAAAGCATAACATCAGGGCTGGGCCCCACCTTCCTGAATCACATCCCTAGGACGATCGGCTGCTGGCTGACCCTTACCTCTGGCGGTCTGAGCTCCACCTCTATGTCTTTTACCTCCACCTCTATGTCCTCTACCCCCGCCTCTAGTTGGTTGGGCAGGCTGTGGAGTAACTGGTGCCTGAATCATAGGACAATGACCCTGCTGCTGAGAACTACCCGAAGCTCGAGGGCAAAACCTAGCAATGTGACCCATATCACCACAAGTGTAACAAGCCCTCGGCTGTTGAGACTGCTAACCCTGTTGCCCTGAATGACCACCTCAGAAACTCTGAAGCGGCGGTGCACCGATAGGAGCTGGTGGTGCACTGAAGGACTGCTGATCCAAATAATGCATCAGAGAACCACGACCACCTGAGATACCATGTGATACCTGGAGAGCTGACTGAAAGGGCCTAGGAGGATGGCCTCTACCATACGAATCTCTACCTCCAGACGAGGTACCACTGAATCTTCCTAAATGTTGGGGTCTCTTATCCGACCCATGACCACCTCCCTATGGCAGATTCATCTCAACTCTGCGGGCCACATTGGCCGCCTCGTGAAATGTGATCTCGCTCCCGGCCTCCTTGGCCATCTGAATATGAATCGGCAAAATAAGACCATCAATAAACCTTCTCACCCTCTCTCTCTCGGTGGGAAGTATGATGATGACATGGCGAGCTAAATCGATGAACCTGGTCTCACACTGGGTAACAGTCATGGAACCCTGCTGGAGGCGCTCAAACTACCTCCGATAGGCCTCTCTCTAAGTAACGGGGAGAAACTTCTCTAGAAATAACACTGTAAACTGCTCCCAAGTCAAGGATGACGATCTGGCTGGTCTCGCTAAGCAATAATCCATCCACCAAGTCTTGGCGGATCCAGACAAACAAAATGTAGCAAAACCAACCCCATTGGTCTCAACAATACCCATGTTTCTGAGAACCTTGTGGCAGCTGTCTAGATAATCCTAGGGATCCCCAGTAGATGCACCGGCAAAAGTAGAAGTGAAGAGCTTGGTGAACCTAGTGCTCTGATACCAACTTGTCACGACCCGGATTTCCCACCCTCGAGGTCGTGATGGCGCCTACTAATAGGAGCTAGGCAAGCCAACTTAAATTACCTTCCGTTTAACACACATTCTTTTCCATAATTATCAACATGTAATAAAGGCAACATAATTAAAATTTCAAGCGGAAGTTTTAACTTATATAAAAACTGAATAGAAATGCGGAAAGTTTAACATAATCCTCTACCCAAGATTGGTGTCACAATGCTCACGAACTTCTAAGATTTACTAAATACAATCGTCTAAAAGAAAATTATAAACTGTTTGTTTCGGTACAAAAGATAACAAACTGAATAAAGAGAGAGAGACTCCGGGCCTGCGGACGTCAGCAAGGCTACCTCGGAGTCTCTGGAATGAAGTCAGCTCTCGATCAAATCCTACTGCTGGGGTCTAAAAGCTGCTCCTGGATCTATGCAAAAAGATGCACAGAGTGTAGCATCAGCACAACCGACCCTATGTGCTGGTAAGTGCTTGGTCTAACCCCGGCAAAGTAGTGACGAGGCTAGACAGGACCTACCGAAAACAACCTGAAAGGAAATATACAAAATTTAAGCAGCTAAGAGGGGGGGAGAGCATGCTATAGGGAGCTAACAGTAAATAGAAATCCTCAATAACAGAAAGAAGTAACAAGCCAGAATGTCAACAAGAATCAAAAGTCAACAATTTGCACGGCATCACCCTTCGTGCTTTTACTCTCGTCCTCACCAAAACAATCATATAAATGAAACAATACACGGCATCACCCTTCGTGCTTTATGCTCTTCCTCACCCAAACAACAATCATAAGGCAAATAGGGTAATGGAATCTATAACCTCGAAGTAAATCAAATAACAACAAGTAATGAAAGAAACAACATAACTCGGATATCAACAAAGAATCAGAAAGCAAAAAATGCACAGCATCACCCTTCGTGCTTTTACTCTCGTCCTCACCAAAGCAATCATATAAATGAAATATGCACGACATCACCCTTCATGCTTTTACTCTCTTTCCTCACCATATAATCAATAAAATCGGCACGGAATGGTACATCGTGCGGCACGACATCACCCTTCATGCTTTACACTCTTTCCTCACAATAGTAAACAATGCATGGCATCACCCTTCGTGCTTTATCACTCTTCCTCACCCAAGCAATAATCACAAACAAGGGGCAAGGGAGTAGACAAATAATGATAGAAATCCCGGCAAGGGAATACAAATAAACAGCTAACTCCAGGCAAGGGAGCACAATTAAGCAGTTAAAAACCCGGCAAGGGAACAATATCAATAATCTCAGCATCCCGGCAAGGGAGATAGTCAACAAAGCAACAAGCATCCCGGCAAGGGAGCAATTCAATAATTCTTTCTCTTTCTTTCACTTTTACCTCTTATCTCACTTTACCACCTGAGCCAACGCTCCAAGGAGTTCAATCATTTCATATACTTTCACGCTTTATGATATACTCAAGCTAATGCTCCAAGAATGTACAAATCATAATTCTTCCTCAAACTCTTCACATTATATGAAATTTATCAATTTAACAAGGAAGAGGTATCACAAAATTCGAATAAACACAAATAAGACTCACGGTCATGCTAGACTCCGGTATATAGATACTCGTCACCATGCCTATACACTGTGCTCAACAATTATCAAATAGCAAACAACACTCTAATCATATTCCCTCAAGCCAAAGTTAGAACAAACACTTACCTCGGTCCAAAGAATAGCAATCAACCCTCAAATACCGCCTTTCCTTTATAATCCGACTCCGAAACAACGATATCTAGGCATAATTAATTCAATAATATCAATAAAGACTCGATAACAAAATCTCATAGCTTAGATATGACGTTCCTAGCATTCTTCCAAAAATACCAAAATTCGACCCCGGG
This sequence comes from Nicotiana sylvestris, assembly GCF_000393655.2. Lineage (NCBI taxonomy): Eukaryota > Viridiplantae > Streptophyta > Magnoliopsida > Solanales > Solanaceae > Nicotiana > Nicotiana sylvestris. The sequence continues at coordinate 74,169,217 of NC_091063.1, read as the reverse complement.
CCCACATGGTCCAAACACGAGGCTCGGACCAAAACCCGATTACCCATAACCCCATGAGTTCAAATATATAATTCATTTTAAGATCCGACCCCAAATTGAGGTTGAATCACTCAAAATTCCCAAAAACCTAACTCTACCCAAAACCCCTAATTTCCACTTTGATTTCATGATTTAGGTTTAGAAACTCATTAATTAATGAAGGAAGATGAAGGAAATGAGTGGGAATTTACTTACCCAAGAAGCTTTGGTGAAGAAGTGCTCAAAAATTCGCTCAAGAGCTGTGGAGAAGAAGAACTCGTGTGAGATATGGACTAAACCTCGTCACTGTTCTGTTTTGGGTATTTAAAATCGCTGGGCAAAAATTCCCTATGTGATCGTATAAGGTAAGGGGAAGCTGGTCATTGCGATCGCGGAAGGGCTGATGCGAACGCATAGAAGAAAAGACTGTGCATTCCAGGTTTGGACTTAATGAAACGCGAACACGGATTAAAGGTTGCGTTCGCATTGAAGGATCTGGCTAAGCTATGCGATCGCATAGAACAAATGTGGGGCACCTGAAAGATTACTCTATGCGATCGCAATGCTACCTATGCGATCGCATAGAACTAGATACCAGAACACCAGAACTGAAAATTCTGCAACTTTTCTAAGGCCAAAACCACTCCGAAACACTTTCGAAACACTCCCGGGCCCTCGGGGCTCCTAACCAAACACACACACTAACTCAACAACATCCTACGAACTTAACCATGCGATTAAATCGCCAAAATAACATCATAAACGAGGAATCAAACCTCAAGATCATCACTTTTTCATCAAACTTCATAAACTTTCAAACTTAGAGTTTTAGGTCCGAAACACGTCAAATGACGTCCGATTTCAACCAAATTTCACAGAAAGCGCTTAAACCACATATAAGACCTGTACCGGGAGCCGGAACCAAAATACGGGCCTGATACCAATGCTTTCTAATTCATTTTTATTTCAAATTTTCATATTAAATTTCAGAAAACAATTTCTTTTAAAAAATCGTTTCTCGGGCTCGGGACCTCGAATTTCGATTTCGGGCATACGCCCGAGTCCCATATTTTTCTACGGACCCTCCAGGACCTTCACATCACGGGTCCGGGTCCGTTTACCCAAAATGTTGACCAAAGTCAACTTTAACCATTTTAAAGCCACAATTTATTAAATTTCACATAATTTAACACATAAGCTTTTTCTGGCTACGCGCCCGGACTGCGCACACAAATCGAGGCAACTAAAGGTGAGGTTTTCAAGGCCTCAGAAGCATGGAAAAAGGGAGAAAACCGGTGATGACCCTTTGGGTCGTCACATTCTCCACCTCTAAAAAATCCTTCGTCCTCGAACGGACATAAGAAGGAAGTACCTAAGTCAGGGAAAAGGTAAGGATAATGGTCCCGCATATCGGACTCGGACTCCCAGGTAGATGTCTCATGAGGCTGACCTCTCCACTGAACACGAACCGAAGGAAAACTCTTTGACCTCAACTGGCGAACCTGCCGGTCTAGAATAGCTACCGGCTCCTCCTCATAAAACAAGTCCTTGTCCAACTGGACAGTGCTGAAATCTAACATGTGGGATGGATCGCCGTGATATTTTCGAAGCATGGACACATGAAACACTAGATGTACGGCTGATAAACTCGGTGGCAATGCAAGTCTATAATCCACCTCTCCCACTCGATCAAGAATCTCAAATGGACCAATGAACCTAGGTCTAGGCTTGCCCTTCTTCCCAAATCTCATCACGCCCTTCATAGGCGACACTCGGAGCAATACTCGCTCGCAACCCATGAAAGCCACATCTCAAACCTTTCGATCTGCATAGCTCTTTTGCCTGGACTGAGCTGTACGAACTCTATCCTGAATGATACTGACCTTGTCCAAAGCCTCCTGAACTAAATCAGTACCCAACAACCGAGCCTCCCCCGGCTCAAACCATCCAACCGGAGATCGACATCGCCTACTATACAAAGCCTTATAAGGAGCCATCTGGATACTCGACTGGTTGCTGTTGTTGTAGGAAAACTCTAGTAAAGGAAAGAACTGATCCCACGAATCTTCAAAGTCAATGACACAAGCTCGGAGCATATCCTCCAATATCTGAATAGTCCGCTCGGACTGCCCATCCGTCTGAGGATGAAATGTTATACTCAACTCAACCTAGGTGCCTAACTCTCGCTGGACTGCTTTCCAGAAATGCGAGGTAAACTAAGTACCTCGGTCCGAGATGATAGATATCGGCACACCATGAAGGCGAACAATCTCCCGAAGATAGATCTCAGCTAACCTCTCGGATGAATAGGAGACTGCCACAGGAATGAAATGCGCTGACTTGGTTAGCCTATCAACAATGACCCAAACTGCGTCGAACTTCCTCCGAGTCTGCGGGAGCCCAACAACAAAGTCCATAGTGATCTGCTCCCACTTTCCACTCGGGAAGCTCAATCCTCTGAAATAACCACCAGGCCTCTGATGCTCATACTTAACCTGCTGACAATTCAAACACCGAGACACATAGGCAACAATATCCTTCTTCATTCTATGCCACCAATAATGCTGTCGCAAGTCCTGATACATCTTCGCGGTGCCCGGATGAATAGAGTACCGGGAGCTATGGGCCTTCTCTAAAATCAACTCTCGAAGCCCATCCATATTAGGCACACAAACTCGACCCTGCAATCTCAAAACTCCATCATTACCTAAGGTAACCTGCTTGGCACCTCCATGTTGCACCGTGTCTCTAAGAATGCACAAATGGGGGTCATCAAACTACCGATCACGGATACGCTTTAATAACGAAGAACGAGCGACCGTGCAAGCTAATACTCTACTAGGCTCAGAAATATCCAATCTCACTAACTGATTAGCCAAAGCCTGAACTTCTAAAGCAAGTGATCTCTCGTCGACCGAAATATAAGCAAGACTGTCCGTACTGGGTGACTTCCTACTCAAGACATCAGCCACCACATTGGCCTTTCCCGGGTGATATAGGATAGTGATGTCATAATCTTTCAACAACTCCAACCACCTCTTCTGCCTCAAATTCAACTCCTTTTGCTTGAAAAAATACTGAAGACTCTTATGATCCGTGAACACCTCACACGCCACGCCATACAGATAGTGCCTCCAAATCTTCAATACGTGAACAATGGCTGCCAACTCCAAATCATGCACTGGATAGTTCTTCTCATGAACCTTCAACTGCCTCGAAGCATAGGCAATGACCTTGCCATCCTCCATCAACACTGCACCAAGTCCAATACGTGATGCATCATAATAGACTGTATAAGGCCCTGAACCTGTGGGCAAAACCAATACCGGTGCCGTAGTCAGAGCTGTCTTGAGCTTCTAAAAGCTTGCCTCGCACTCGTCCGACCGTCTGAACTGGGCTCCCTTCTGGGTCAACCTAGTCATCGGGGCTGCAATAGATGAGAACCCCTCCACGAACCGACGATAGTAACCTGCTAACCCCAATAAACTCCGAATCTCTATGGCTGATGCTCTGGTATAGGCCAGTTCTTGACTGCCTCAATCTTCTTTGGATCAACCTGAATACCCTCTACTGATACAACATGACCCAGAAATGCAACTGAGCTCAACCAGAACTCGCTCTTTGAGAACTTAGCATATAACTGACTATCCCTCAAGGTCTGAAGAACCACTCTAAGATGCTGCTCGTGCTGCTCCCGACTGAGGGAATATATCAAAATATCATTAATGAAGACTATCACAAACGAGTCCAAATAAGGCCTGAACACTCGGTTCATCAAATCCATAAAGGTTGTCGGGGCATTGGTCAACCTAAATGACATAACCAAGAACTCATAATGCCCGTACCGAGTGCAGAATGCTGTCTTAGGGACATCGGATGCCCTAATCCTCAACTGATGGTAGCCAGATCTCAAGTCGATCTTTGAAAATACCTTGGCACCCTGAAGCTGATCGAACAAATCATCGATCCTCGGCAGTGGATACTTATTCTTAATTGTAACCTTGTTCAATTGCCGGTAATCAATGCACATTCTCATGGAGCCATCCTTTTTCTTTACAAACAGAACTGGCGCACCCCAAGGCGATACACTGGGTCTAATGAAATCCTTCTCAAGCAAGTCTTCCAACTGCTCTTTCAACTCTTTCAACTCTGGCGGGGCCATGCGATATGGCGGAATAGAAATGGGCTGAGTGCCCGAAGCCAAATCGATGCAAAAATCAATATCCCTATTGGGTGGTATCCTTGGCATTTCTGATGGGAAAACCTCGAGAAACTCACGAACCATAGGCACATAATCAATAGAGGGAATCTCAGCACTGGAATCACGAACATAAGCCAAGTAGGCCAAACACCCCTTCTCGACCATACGCCGAGCCTTCACATACAAAATCACACTGCGGGTAGAATGAACAGGAGTCCCTCTCCACTCTAAACGGGGCAAATCCGGTAAGGCTAAAGTCACAGTCTTGGAATGACAATCCAAGATCGCATGATACGGGGACAACCAATCCATCCCTAATATAACGTCGAAATCCACCATATCTAAGAGCAACAAATCAACACGGGTCTCAAGTCCCCTAAACACCACAACACAGGAACGATAAACCCGATCAACCACTATTGAATCACCCACTGGTGTAGATACATACACAAGAATACTCAAGGCCTCACTAGGCATAACTAGGTAGGGTGCAAAATAGGATGACACATATGAATACGTAGATCCAGGGTCAAATAGCACTGAAGCATCTCTATCACAGACCAAAATAGTACCTGTAATAACAGCATCAGATGACTCAGTCTCTAGCCTGGCTGGCAAAGCATAACATCGGGGCTGGGCCCCACCTCCCTAAATCACATCCCTGGGACGATCGACTGCTGGTTGACCCCTACCTCTGGCGGTCTGAGCTCCACCTCTATGACCTCTACCTCCACCTCTATGTCCTCTACCCCCGCCTCTAGTTGGTTGGGCAGGTCGTGGAGCAACTGGTGCCTGAATCATAGGACGAAGACCCTGCTGCTGAGAACTACCCGAAGCTCGAGGGCATAACCTGGAAATGTGACCCATATCACCACAAGTGTAACAAGCCCTCGGCTGCTGAGACTACTGACCCTGTCGCCCTGAATGACCACCTTAGAAACTCTGAAGTGGCGGTGCACCGATGGGAGCTGGTGGTGCACTGAAGGACTGTTGATCCAAATAATGCATCTGAGAACCACGACCACCTGAGATACCATGTGATACCTGGAGAGCTGACTGAAAGTCCTAGGAGGATGGCCTCTACCATACGAATCTCTACCTCCAGACGAGGTACCACTGAATCTTCCTGAATGACGGGGTCTCTTATCCGACCCATGACCACCTCCCTGTGACAGAACCATCTCAGCTCTGCGGGCCACATTGTCCGCCTCCTGAAATGTGATCTCGCTCCCGGCCTCCTTGTCCATCTGAAGACGAGTCGGCAGAATAAGACCATCAATAAACTTTCTCACCCTCTCTCTTTCGGTGGGAAGTATGATGAGGGCATGGCGAGCTAAATCGATGAACCTGGTCTCATACTGGGTAACAGTCATGGAACCCTGTTGGAGGTGCTCAAACTGCCTCCGATAGGCCTTTCTCTGAGTAACGGGGAGAAACTTCTCTAGAAATAACACTGTAAACTGCTCCCAAGTCAAGGATGGCGATCCGGCTGGTCTCGCTAAATAATAATCCCTCCACCAAGTCTTGGCGGATCCAGACAAGCGAAATGTAGCAAAACCAACCCCATTGGTCTCAACAATACCCATGTTTCTGAGAACCTTGTGGCGGCTGTCTAGATAATCCCGGGGATCCTCAGTAGATGCACCGGCAAAAGTAGAAGTGAAGAGCTTGGTGAACCTATCCAGTCTCCACAAAGCATCGGCGGACATAGCTGCTCCATCGCCGGTATGGGCGATGGCACCCGACTAAACTACTCTAACTGGCTGAACCACTGGAGTCTGAATCTGGGGAGCTATCTGCTTCGGAGTGCATGTAGCAGGAGTCTGAGCCCCTTCTCCAGCCTAAGAAGTGGTTGGTGCTACAAGAAGCAAACCTGTTCGGGTGACTCTCTCCATAAGGCCCACCAATCGAACCAGGGCGTCCTGAAGAACTGGGGTGGCAATGAAACCCTCTGGGACCTGATCTGGGCCCACCAAAGCTGCTGGAGCTGGAACCTCATCATCATAATCCACATGAGGCTCCACCTCTGGAACTGCTACTGGGGGCTGGCTCTGCCCCTGCCTCTGGCACGGCCTCGCCCTCGCCCTCTGCCCCTAATAGGAGCTATTGCTGGGGGCTCGGGCTACTGCGCGGTCGATGAGGAAGCGCGTGTCCTCGCCATCTGCGAAAGAACGGAGTAGAAATTCAATCAGTATTGGGGAAACAGAACCACACGACAAGAAAGAACAGATGTGAAGTTTTCCTAACTCAGTAGCCTCTGCGGGATAAATACAGACGTCTCCGTACCGATCCCTCAGACTCTACCGAGCTTGTCCGTGAGTTGTGAGACCTAAGTAACCTAGTGCTCTGATACCAACTTGTCACGGACCCGGATTTCCCACCCTCGGGGTCGTGATGGCGCCTACTAATAGGAGCTAGGCAAGCCAACTTAAATTACCTTCCGTTTAACACACATTCTTTTCCATAATTATCAACATGTAATAAAGGCAACATAATTAAAATTTCAAGCGGAAGTCTTAACTTATATAAAAACTGAATAGAAATGCAGAAAGTTTAACATAATCCTCTACCCAAGATTGGTGTCACAATGCTCACAAACTTCTAAGATTTACTAAATACAATCGTCTGAAAGAAAATTATAAACTGTTTGTTTCGGTACAAAAGATAACAAACTGAATAAAGAGAGAGAGACTCCGGGCCTGCGGACGTCAGCAAGGCTACCTCGGTGTCTCTGGACTGAAGTCAGATCCCGATCAAATCCTACTGCTGAGGTCCAAAAGCTGCTCCTGGATCTGTGCAAAAAGATGCAGAGAGTGTAGCATCAGCACAACTGACCCCATGTGCTGGTAAGTGCCTGGTCTAACCCCGGCGAAGTAGTGACGAAACTAGACAGGACCTACCGAAAATAACCTGTGCAGATATATGCAATAAAATGAAATATACAGAATTTAAGCAGCTAAGAGGGGGGGAGAGCATGCTATAGGGAGCTAACAGTTTCAAATAGAAATCCTCAATAACAGAAAGAAGTAATAAGCCAGAATGTCAACAAGAATCAAAAGTCAACAATTTGCACGACATCACCCTTCGTGCTTTTACTCTCGTCCTCACCAAAACAATACACGGCATCACCCTTCGTGCTTTACGCTCTTCCCCACCCAAACAACAATCACAAGGCAAATAGGGTAAGGGAATCTATAACCTCGAAGTAAATCAAATAACAACAAGTAATGAAAGAAACAACATAACTCGAATATCAACAAAGAATTAGAAAGCAACAAATGCACGACATCACCCTTCGTGCTTTTACTCTCGTCCTCACCAAAGCAATCATATAAATGAAATATGCACGGTATCACCCTTCGTGCTTTTACTCTCTTTCCTCACCATATAATCAATAAAATCGGCACGGAATGGTACATCGTGCGGCACGGCATCACCCTTCGTGCTTTACACTCTTTCCTCACAATAGCAAACAATGCATGACATCACCCTTCGTGCTTTATCACTCTTCCTCACCCAAGCAACAATCACAAACAAGGGGCAAGGGAGTAGACAAATAATGATAGAAATTCCGGCAAGAGAATATAAATAAACAGCTAACTCCAGGCAAGGGAGCACAATTAAGCAGTTAAAAACCCGACAAGGGAACAATATCAATAATCTCAACATCCCGGCAAGGGAGATAGTCAACAAAGCAACAAGCATCCCGGCAAGGGAGAAATTCAATAATTCTTTCTCTTTCTTTCACTTTTACCTCTTATCTCACTTTACCACCTGAGCCAACGCTCCAAGGGGTTCAATCATTTCATATACTTTCACGCTTTATGATATACTCGAGCTAATGCTCCAAGAATGTACAAATCATAATTCTTCCTCAAACTCTTCACATTATATGAAATTTATCAATTTAACAAGGAAGAGGTATCACAAAATTCGAATAAACACAAATAAGACTCACGGTCATGCTAGACTCCGGTGTATAGATACTCGTCACCATGCCTATACACCGTGCTCAACAATTATCAAATAGCAAACAACACTCTAATCATATTCCCTCAAGCCAAAGTTAGAACAAACACTTACCTCGGTCCAAAGAATAGCAATCAACCCTCAAATACCGCCTTTCCTTTATAATCCGACTCCGAAACAACGATATCTAGGCATAATTAATTCAATAATATCAATAAAGACTCGATAACAAAATCCCATAGCTTAGATATGAAGTTCATAGCATTCTTCCAAAAATACCAAAATTCGACCCCGGGCCCACATGGTCCAAACACGAGGCTCGGACCAAAACCCGATTACCCATAACCCCACGAGTTCAAATATATAATTTATTTTAAGATCCGACCCCAAATTGAGGTTGAATCACTCAAAATTCCCAAAAACCTAACTCTACCCAAAACCCCTAATTTCCACTTTGATTTCATGATTTAGGTTTAGAAACTCATTAATTAATGAAGGAAGATGAAGGAAATGAGTGGGAATTTACTTACCCAAGAAGCTTTGGTGAAGAAGTGCTCAAAAATTCGCTCAAGAGCTGTGGAGAAGAAGAACTCGTGTGAGATATAGACTAAACCTCGTCACTGTTCTGTTTTGGGTATTTAAAATAGCTGGGCAAAAATGCCCTATGTGATCGCGAAGAAGGTAATGCGATCGCATAGGATAAGGGGAAGCTGGTCATTGCGATCGCGGAAGGGCTGATGCGAACACATAGAAGAAAAGACTATGCATTCCAGGTTTGGACTTAATGAAACGCGAATGCGGATTAAAGGTTGCGTTCGCATTGAAGGATCTGGCTAAGCTATGCGATCACGGATGAATCTATGCGATCACAAAGAACAAATGTGGGGCACCTGAAAGATTACTCTACGCGATCGCAATGCTACCTATGCGATCGCATAGAACTAGATACCAGAACACCAGAACTGAAACTTCTGCAACTTTTCTAAGGCCAAAACCACTCCGAAACACTTCTGAAACACTCTCGAGCCCTCGGGGCTCCTAACCAAACACACACTAACTCAACAACATCTTACGAACTTAACCATGCGATTAAATCGCCAAAATAACATCATAAACGAGGAATCAAACCTCAAGATCATCACTTTTTCATCAAACTTCATAAACTTTCAAACTTAGAGTTTTAGGTCCGAAACACGTGAAATGACGTCCGATTTCAACCAAATTTCACAGAAAGCGCTTAAACCACATATAAGACCTGTACCGGGCGCCAGAACCAAAATACGGGCCCGATACCAATGCTTTCTAATTCATTTTTATTTCAAATTTTCATATTAAATTTCAGAAAACAATTTCTTTTAAAAATTCGTTTCTCGGGCTCGGGAGCTCGGATTTCGATTCCGGGCATACGCCCGAGTCCCATATTTTTCTACGGACCCTCCAGGACAGTCACATCACGGGTCCGGGTCCGGGTCCGTTTACCCAAAATGTTGACCAAAGTCAACTTTAACCATTTTAAAGCCACAATTTATCAAATTATAATTTAACACATAAGCTTTTTCCGGCTAAGCGCCCGGACTGCGCACGCAAATCGAGGCTACTAAAGGTGAGGTTTTCAAGGCCTCGGAAGCACGGAAAAAGGGAAAAAACCGGTGATGACCCTTTGGGTCGTCACAATAACTAATAGTATAATATAACTAATACATATATTAGTTATGCAGAGGTTGAAAAACACTACCAAATAAAATATCAAAGCTAATACATACATTATTTTTCCTAATACATCCTCCAAACGACCCCTTATTTTACGGATTATTTCATTGTGAATTAAGTCAATTTACGTGAACATTTCCTTTTTAGTTTGTGACTAAAAGAATGACTTATTTTCTTATTTGGAAATAATTTACTTTTATGTATTGATTAATAGCATCATTTTGCACCACAAGCTGAGAAGAGTGAGTATTTCTTTGTGACTTCAAGTTTTATACAAATATGCATTATAAAAGTTGTTAACAACTACTCCTCTTATTATTTAACCTGCAACAATGGACATAACAGGAGACCTTACTATTAAAATGAAACTTCGCTGTGGGTTTCATCAAAATAGGAAAAAGAAGAAATCATTGAGACTTGTGACACTATTAATTACCCTACTTGTAAACTATATTTCAAAATACATTATTTTAGTCATCATTCAATTCAAATGTGATTCTTATTTAATTCAAATTGAGGTGAAGTGAGGTGAGTGAGTGAGAGTGTGACTACTCGAAAGTGTCAGAGTGGATTTCAATTTTTGAGCCTTTGGCTTTCTCAATTCTTCTTTACTGTCTGCACCTTTGCTTAGTTACTGTCATTCATTAATCACCGAACAAAATTTTAAGGCTTCTCTAGTTTCTTGTCTTCTTCCTTTAATTACCCAATAGATTCTTGTTTTTCATTTATTAAATTGACAATATCCTCTTCCTTCTATTTGCCTCTACCTTTTTTAGTCCTCACTTCTTTTCTTGCCAAACTCTTCTTCATCAGCTTCTAGTTGGATTTTTTTGGGGTTTCTTCAATTTTTGAAAAGTTCTAATCTTTTGTCATTTGGAAGGATTTTGTGGGGATCATCTTCTTGAGAGTATTGGTTAAAAAGGGGCATTTTCAAAGGAATAATGTCAGCCAAGAATAGAAAAATTTCTTGACTACCTTTTTAGGATTCATGGAGGTAGAAAAAGATGGTGGTCTTTGGAAAAAATTGCTTCTTTTAGAAATCCATCTGACTATAACTAGAGGAAAAGATAGTGTCTTTGGAAAAAAGATCAGTTCTTTTTAGGATGTTAAAGATTTGAAGCCTGAAATTCTTGGTAAAAAGATAGTGTCTTTGGAAAAAAATTACTACTTCTTTTAGAAAGTTATCTGACAGCAAAAAAGAGTAAAAGAATACTAGTTTTTAGGATATAAAGGTTTGAAGGGTGAAATTGTGGTAAATGGGGGAGAAGAAGAATATGCCAGCAGTTTGGTTTTCATTGAAGAGGTCTTTGCATTGTAAATCAGAGCCATCAGATGTTCATGACCCAAAAACAAAGAAACAATTAAGCACAATTTTGACTAGAAAAGGAGGAGGAGGAGGAGGAGGAGGAGGAGGGTCAAGGTCAGGTTGTTCAAGGTCTATAGCAAATCTCAAAGATGTAATCCATGGAAGCAAAAGACACTTAGAAAAACCACCAAGTTGTAGTCCAAGATCTATTGGTAGCAGTGAGTTTCTTAATCCAATAACTCATGAAGTTATTCTGAGTAATTCAAGGTGTGAGTTGAAAATCACTAGTTTTAATGGCTTTCAAGAAAGTAGTCCTAGCTCAACTTTTGTGGGTACTTTGAGACCTGGTACACCTGGTCCAGGAGGGAACCCTACAATGCATTATTTTAATTCAGGTTGTAGGAATTCAGTGGCAACTCCTACAAGGAGAAGTGCATCTTTTCTTGTTGATAAAGAAGGTTCTGCTAATAGTTTTCCTTGTAAAACTACAAGGCATTCACTTGATAATGATGTTAATGGAACTTCTTCAGGGGTGACATGTCATAAGTGTGGAGAACAATTTGGAAAATGGGAAGCTCTTGAATCACATCATCTTTCTAAGCATGCTGGTAAAAATCTTGCCTTTTTTGCTTTTTCATCATTCCTTATTATCCATGCTTTTCAGTTTCTTGCTTATGCTGTAGATTATTTCCTTTTTAATTCTCTTTGTCTGAGAAAAAGTACTTGGTACATCTTTTAAGTCTCGTGTGGTTGCTTTACTTTCTCTTCTTTCTTTTTTCCCTTTTGCCTCTCTCTCTCTCTCTCTCTCTCTCTCTCTCTCTCTGTGTGTGTGTGTGTGTGTGGCCTACATCACAAGATTGTACATTTGCAGCTTCAAAGCCCATTTTGCTATATATTTTTAGAGCTAGACACATTGCCCTTTTTCGGTCAATTTGTTTGAATATATAGCAGTTGATGGATTGGTGGTGGTGTTTGACCGTAAAATTTCATGTGCGTTATTCTGTAGATATCTATGGCTAGACTGCACTGCTGGATTAAAGTAGAATTTTGCTTCGACATTGTCTGTCAATTTATCATGAATCTTCACAATACATTAATACATTGGGACGTGCTCGCCTAGGCACACATTACATTGACCCCGAAATGTTTGGGCTTGAGGCATAGTAGCAGTTTTTATTGTATTCATTTTCTGTACTTGTTGGTTTAATGGTTTTGAAGAGCTTCTAAGCTTGTTGCATTTTGCTCAATTGGACAGTGAGTGAACTTTTGGAGGGTGATTCTTCGAGGAAGATTGTTGAAATAATCTGTCGCTCAAGCTGGTTAAAATCAGAGAGCCATGTTGGTCGGATTGAAAGGGTCTTGAAAGTTCACAACACACAGAAAACTCTGGCTCGCTTTGAAGAATATAGGGAGATGGTGAAGATCAAAGCAAGTAAGCTCCCTAAGAAACATCCTCGGTGTATAGCTGATGGAAATGAACTTTTAAGGTTCTATGGAACTACTTTGGCATGTGGCCTTGGTATGAATGGAACCTGCAGTCTCTGTGTATCCGATAAATGCTGCGTCTGTCGAATTATCAGAAACGGATTCACCACGAAGAAGGAACTCAAAGGCGGGATTGGTGTCTTCACGACTTCCACAAGTGCAAGAGCTTATGAATGTATTGAGTTAAGTGAAGATGATCCATCATTAAGAAAAGCATTGATAGTCTGCAGAGTAGTTGCAGGTCGAGTGCATAGGCCGTTGGAGAACATTCAAGAAATGGCTGGCCAAACGGGGTTTGATTCTTTGGCTGGGAAGGTTGGCGTTTACTCTAACATAGAGGAGCTTTACTTGCTTAATCCTAGGGCTCTTCTTCCTTGCTTTGTGGTGATTTGCAAAGCCTAAGGAAAATATAAGACGACATGGTAGTGAAATTTTTTGTCGCGTATAGGCTTTTCAACATGTTCTTTTGCAGGAACTTTGTTTCTTGGAGTCCAAATTCTTGTTTCTTGCAATTTCTGTATCTGTTATTACCAAAATTTGTCAAAGCTAGATGATCCAAACTCTTTCTGTGTCTCTGCTGAATGTTGGTTGAGTTCATTACCATGCATAGGGTACCAGAATGCAGTTCTTTGCACATAGTATAATATGGACAACTATAGATTTGGGACCATTTCTCAGCTTTTAGAAATGAATCTCTGATGACAAAATCTGAGGAGTTTTGGACTAGATTCTTGTGACTGCTATTCAAATGGTTGCAAAGGCTTTAGAGATTTAAAGGTTATTGAAAGTGCTCAACCATAGCAGTTTAGCGCATCAATTTCAAGCAAGTTAGGGTCGGCTAGAAGAATTCTGCGTCTATAAAAAGACCAATAAATTGTTCATTTTGATTGGGTTTGACATGATTTACACTTGGGATGGTCATATTAAAGTTTGAGTATAGGTAATTATCTTCAACAAAGTGATAAATGGAATTGTACAATTGCAGCAACCAAACAATTTAGGCATGTGGTCCTAGTTGGTACTGTCAATTGTCATGCTTGAAAGAAGCTTTAATCTAAAAACTAAAAGACAGAATGAAGAAGATAATAAGTCACTGTCTTGTTCCCTTTTGCAGGCGACAAACTATTCATATTATCTGTGATCTTCTTTTCCTTATTCTTGCAAATTAAATTTCATAATTTGAACCTACTGGTGCCAAAAGAAAAGAAATAGATTCATAGATAAGTTTAGGGAGCCTGCCTTTTCGTCTTGCTTCCTTTTAGTTTTTTTTTCTACAAAAGAACGACACCTTGAGCGGTCTTATATCCATGTAAATGTCATGACATATTAAATAGAAAGAATTACAAGAAAATATATTTGGCTTCACACCATAACAAAAAATGACTCATATTTTTAAGTTTTACCTAACCTAGCATATATTGTACATATTTTGAAAGCACTAGAAAATTCAAATTCTGTTTTCTTACCACCATTGCTTCTAAAAGCTATGGAGTTAAATCTATGTTCTCACAGACATTGCTTTCACTCTCTTTTCTTCTCACATCTTCTACATATGCTTCAAGGAGCCGTCCGCCATTACTGCTTCTCCCCTGTGTCACCTGGTTGCAATGTTAGAAAATTGAAGATTTAACATTCCACCATTGAAGGCCATTCAAAGCTTGACTTTCAAAACTAAAGTTTTTTTTAGTTTGTTAGTTGTTTGGATTGGGTGTTGTTCCAATTGATTGAGAATATCAAAAAGAGTTCAAAATTTAAATTTGAAGTGATTTGGAGTAGATTTGAGAAGGATTTGAGTTAAATTTCAGAAAAAACGCAATGAAGAAGACGAAATCAGTTTTTTGTATAATTATGTATAATCTTGTATAATAGTGTATATGAGTGTATAAACACATCTTATACACTTTTATACACCTTTATACAATAGACGAACTTCTTCCAGGATTTTCAGTTGCAATTCTTGTTCAAAATCAGTCCAAATCTCCATTAAATGACTTCAAATTTATATACAACCTCCTTATACTGTTTCTAACAATTCGAAGATAATACCCACTCCAATTTTCTCACAAAATCAAATTCGGAATCTAAACCCACATATTTAAGCTTGTTAAAAATCTAATTTTCACCATCCAAATGGATTTGGTTTGTTGAACTAATATTTGAGTTACAGTTACTAATTGAAAATTAACTTAAAAGCTTGAACAATCGTTTTTAAAAATTAAATAGTAATTTTGAGAACCTATTGGAATTGAATGTTGAATCTTAGCCTATTATTTTTGGGCTAGTTGGTTGCAAATTGAAATATGGGCTATAAAATGGAAAAGTAGCGATTTCAGTTATTTTTATGTGAAATTTTCCCTATTAAATATCATAAAATGCTAAAAATCCTTTTGATATATGTCAACAATTCCTTTTTTTTTTTCTTCTTTTTCAATCAAACACCACTACAGTCAAATCTCTCGTTCACAATCTCGTTTGCTCCGAATTTTTCTGGCTTCTATAGAGAAGTGATGTTATAGAGGAGATATATTATAACATAATACAATATTCGAATCTGGAAAAATTCAGCTTTTATAGTGAATGACTATTATATAAGGGTGTTATACAGAGGTCTGATTATATATAAAAGGAATTTTTACCTTATATAGCAAAGGTTAACACCTTATTTATTTTAAATAAATACCTTTTAAAAAAATTATATTCTATAGATACCTTTTAATATTTATAGCAAAACATCTAATTTTGGTTACCTCCTACCTCTAAGCCACTAAATATGTTATTCAGTTACATTATTTTCTTTCTCTCTCTACTTTGATACATGCCATTCTCTTCCCCCATTCCCTGAAAACGCGATACTCAATCTCAAAATTCCTCTCACCCACATCACCTACCATTAGTCACAAACGGTGATTTCAAGTTCACGATATCTCATCACAGTGGTAAAAGGAACGCTGAGAAATCCCACGTTTCGTGTCTCTCATCCTCGTTTTCAATTCACAAGAAGTCACGTTGCAAAATAAGATAAACTAAAGAGAAGAAAGCATAAACAGTATAGCCGATTTACTGGTCTTCTTTTGGCAAAACTTCATGGTCTACTGCTCAAAGCTCTTGTCACCGAGCTATTCTCAAAAGTTGCTGTCTATGTAGATCCGAATTTTGGCTTAGCAAGATTCAGGGTTTTTGCTCGATGACGGATTCGCCGGAAATTAGGGTTTGTTCTTGAACAAAGACGACGGAGTTTGGGGTTGAGCAATTTGATTTTCTGTTAATATATTTCAATGTATTTTCAACGTATCACACTGTATTTTCATGTATTTCATTGTATTTTTTTTCATTGTAATTCAATGTATCTCGCCGTATTCCATGTATTTCATTGTATTCATTGTCTTTTTTTCATTGTATTTCAATGTATTCCGTTGTATTCTATGTATTTCATTGTATTCACTATGATATGTCATGGATGTATTCATATATATTTTTAATTAATATAATTTATGTATTCGGATGTATTATATAATTTCTTTGAAGATTGCTATGTGTTTGGGGTATTTTTCGGTTGAGAATCTTTTTTATAACTGAAAATATAAATTTTGTGTGTTATAATTAAGTTTGTTGAGTTTTATTAGGAGTCTATTATGTTAATTGATTTACTTTTCGTTTAAAAACAGTGTAATCCCCTGTTTCACGCCGTGAATACAGTCAAATACAGTCGAATACAATAATCTGTCCAACTGTAATCCCATGTTTCACGCCATGAATACAGTCGAATACACTCGAATATAACAACTGATTAGCTGGACTTACCTGATTTACGCCTATTTTTGCGACTGTATTCATGAATACAGTAACTTAAATACATTTAATACATCTTATAACAATAGAAAATGTATCTACAATCCGTAATATAGCAAATGATATCTATAAATAGCTAATTATCACTAAAAGATAATGCTTTATGAAAATTTACCACAAATAAAATGTAAAGCAAAGGATGTAGTTATTGATCCTTTTTGAAAATCTGAATTGCACCTACATATGATATTAGCGTTGAGTTAATCATAATAAATGTTGCATGACTATGCCAACTGAGAAGTATGCATCTGATTTTGATAGAAAAGACTTTCTGGATTGGGAGAAGTTGAATTCAATAACCGAAGATGTTCGGTTCAGTTGGCATCCATAAATGCTGATTTAGACAGTTTCTCTGCTTCAGCTGCCATTCTTTCTGATGTTAGTTTTAATGACTATCGGTTCAACTTTTTTTTTTTTTTTTTTGCCTACATATAAAACCCATTCAACTTGACATTATTTTTTATTTTGACACTTTATTTTTACCTTGTTCCATTTTGGCTCTCCAATTCTATTTTATATGTTCCATTTTGACCCTTCAACTCTATTTCTTATGTTAAACTTTAACACAAAAGCTGAAACCAGTGCAAAAAATATAGCGCGTGTGTATACACAAATTTGAGGTGTAATAAATATCCAATTAAATGTTGTCACCTGATTTTTTCATCCATGTAAAATGGGTCAATACTAAAAAAGCTGAACCCGATCATATTTTTTGTGAGTTTATTTCATCTAAACGAGTCAGGTATGAAATCGACAGATAAAAGCTTTGGAACTTAGAGAATGAAGATGTGACAACAATGGATAAAAAAATACGGTCGGGTTTGGGTATTTTAGTATTGACCCGTTTGACATAGATGAAAAAACCATGTGGCAACATTTAATTACACACGCTTTATATTTTTTGCACTGGTTTCAGCTTTTGTGTTAAAGTGGAACATAAGAAATAGAGTTGGAGGGCCAAAATAAAACACATAAAATAGAGTTAGATGACCAAAATGAAACAAGGTAGAGATAGGGTGTCAAAATGAAAAATGGTGCCAAGTTGAATGGGTTGCATATGTATTTGGCCTTTTTTATTAAAATTTTTTTTTGGGTCTCTACTCATTTCTCTAAATAGGAGTAAGGGTAGTGTTACACCCCGCAATATTACCATAATGTTACGTCATGCAGTATTATATTACAATAATGTTACGCTTTACAGTATTAAATTACGATGATGTTGCACCCTGTAATATTGTACGTTGAATTTGTCGTAAGGTAATTGACATCAGTCCAAGAAAAAGATTATTCGGAGTTTATAAAGATTATGCCATTTCACAAATTATGAGTAAATTCGTAAAGATGAAAGGGGAAACAAGTCAAAGAAAATGAATTTTCGTCCAAGTTTGATATGTTGGGATAATATACGAGCCGAACGTTAATATCCGGTATTTATGGACTAGTGTCATACAAGGTACTACATGACTATGATAGTAAGATATATAAGGTGTGTTAAAAGTGAGTAGTATTTTAAGTAATTTGAGATAATTCTTAATTATACGAGTAATTGGTTAATTATTGGGTAATGAGATATTATCCAATTAAAGAACTAATTGGATAAGATGGGAAAAGAGTAACGTGGCGGCAAGCCACTCTTTATCTATATGACTCTTGATAAAATTTTATTAGGTGACAACAATGTGTCAATTACACATTCATTTCCTTACAAGTATTTTCCATATCAAACATTACTATCAAAAGTGACAAAGGGACATTAGCTATTCTGATGAAATTCAACTAAATCTTATTTTCAAGAACACTACACAAAACGATAGACATTCCAATATAGTCAAGTTATTGTGTTGTATTTCGAGCAAGGATTCAAAGTTGCTCGTCTATGAGTACATGGTAAATCACAGTCCTGATAGATGGCTTCATGGAAAGAAGAAAAGTTCATTGAATAATAAAGTCATGGATTGGCCACAAGATTGGAAATTGCCATTGGATCTGCTTAAGGACTTTGCTACATGCACCATGATTGTACTCCACCAATCTTTCATCGCGATGTGAAATCCAACAATATCTTGTTGGATTCTGAATTCAAGGCAAAAATTGCTGAATTTGGCTTGGATAAGCTCTTAGATAAGAAAGAAGAGCTTCACACCATGTCTGATGTTCCTGGTTCATTTGGTTATATTGTTCTACACATGTTAAGCCTATCCCTTCTTTCTTTTGGTATGATCCATACGACATGAACGAAACGTGCAAATGCACAAATTCCATAAATGACTCTATTCATAGAAGTATTAGAGATATCTATGTTCTTGAATTTTCATGTGTCATAATATTTTATCATCTGTTAATGGGTCTCAGAAAAATACGAAAGTTGAAAAGAGTTTACTTTATGATATTACTCAGAGGCAAAATGGTCTTATGACATTCCGAAAGATTTTATTAACGTACTTTTCATGCATTGCATTCATGTACATTGACCCATGACCAGATGACGTTATATACGCGTATATATGTATGTATTTATACATACATGACTAAATTATACAAAACAAGATGAAAAAGAGTACAAGGCCCCCAATTAATGAAGGTTAACAGTGTTTATAATTCAGGCAGAGGAATATAAGCCTTTTGAGTTATATTCAATAGTAACAGAGATATGTATAATTGGTCGTACCCATCTCAATTATGTCCTATGAGGGCTAACAGGTGTAATTTAAGAAAATGACGGAATATCAAGATCTGGATGGGGTTAGAGTAACCCAAAATGGTGAATGAATTGTTTGCGTTAATTTACATTGTTGAAGGATATTGCAGATGTGCTTATAGATCTCCTTGTGAGACACCCATTTGGCACACTCTAAAATAGTACAGGTGGATATGAGTACTATAAAGATAGACACTGGAAGCCTTGAAGGGATAAATGTTATCTTAGTGTGGCTAGCGTCCCTAGTAGAGCAAGAACATTAAGCAACCCAAAAAGCCACTAGATGGAGGAAAGGAGAGATAAAATCAAAAGGATGTCTTGTTCAGGTTTTCAGAATAAAGTGATAGGCATAAATGTTAGCGAGAAATAAGAAAAGAGTTAATGAAGCATTATGAGTAAGATATGATACAAAGATGACAACGGTAGATCAAAAGATGACAGTATTACAGAATCTATAGTCAAGTGAAGGAGGAGATGAGGGGTGACAGGCCTTAGGACAACAAAAGAGTATATGCCACATAGTCATGTCCTCATTTCGAGAAATAAGTTTGCAACTCTAACGCGATTACCAAAAGAAAAAGTTAGACCCCAGAGTAATAGAACAAGTATGAATTGGTGAACATGATAAACTAAATATGAAGTAGGGACCGAGTGATTGATAATAGTCGGCATCACAAGAGTTTCAGATTTCATTCTGGCGATAATAGAATGGACAACAGAAGAAGATCCATGATGAATTCAGAGAATAGTCATTTAGGGAGACGTCTCCCTAAAACAAGCAATATGAGCAAAGTTGAGCTTAAGGGACTGTATGTGACAGTTACACTAAGTGTCACCATCGCGGGTGAGAAATTTTGATATCCTTGGTACAGAAGGATTACCGCAAAGCGAGTAAGGGTCATTGATGATGTGAAAGGATACTAAAGATGAAGAGAAAAAACATCTATAGGCAGGTCGTCATAGCTCCAAGTCTTAGTACTCTCCTAAAGGAGGGAATATGGAATGATAAAGGAAATAAAAATAAGAAAGGGATGAGATTGCACCTATCTAGATGTTACAGATATGCTATGGTTCCAGAACGTTATGTAAGCACGACGTCAAGGAAAAATAAAGTAAGGGTTCTTGCTGCCCGGGATGTTATTGATAGATAAGGAGCCAGTACGTGAGGTAAGTTAAGACAAAAGAAGTAACCCAAGAAAGATTATGCGGAATATAGACATGAGAATGGGCCGACGAGCAGTTAGTGGTTGATTCAAGAAGAGCCTAATCATGACTAGACAAGAAGTTACAGACAAATCAGCAGATCATAAAAGATAAATGTCGTAAACCCCAACATGGAGAATTTAGTCTCGCAGTAATGTCATTATAATACTTGAGATATATTCAAATAGGGGTTGGGGTAGTTAAAGGTACCGTATAAGTGTTACAGGGATAAAAGAAAGTGCCACTGGAAAGGCAGTCAAAATATCAGTTCAGAAGTAACCCTATAAGAATAAGGGCGTGGAGATAAGTAACTACGGATAATTATAGGCAATGAAGGACATCAGATGGTCCGTCAAGTATACAATTTAGTAGGCTCATAACTTTACAAGAGTCAGAGGGTCTTCCCTAAGTACTACGATGAAATACTAGCTGAGGAAAATAGGAAGAGGGCTTCAAGCTCGGCACAATGACCTAAAGAGGAAATGGTCGTGTAACAATAGTCTCAAAACAACATTGTATGCACTCCCTAAGAAAGTGGCACCTACAGTGGATAATGAACATGGAGTAAAATCATAAGTGATATTTAGGATCATATGAGTTGTATGGAATTTCAAATATGTGGGCACAAAGATAAGCTAAGTATGGATGCAACAAGGGGGCAGAAAGATCAGGAAAAGTAATAGCTTACGTTTAAAGAAAGCTAAGATGAAAAAAAGGAATTATTCAATCAATGATTCAGAGTTGGTTACGTTATGAACTCACGTAAGGGTTCGGAGTTTTATACATACAACATATACATCCATAGAAAATTCTGGTATATGTTAAAAGAAATAAATAAGCCCAGGTCACAGACAAAGGATTAAGTTGTTAAAGGATTGTATCATGCATATCCAATAGCGCCATGAAGAGCTAAAAGTAATAACTAACACCATGTATCACAGATCGGAAGATAGCTTAAAGCCTACATAAAGGTTGACCAGAGGAAAGAGAAAACTAAAGAGTTACATCAACTAAGTAAATCACGAGTTTGATTATTGAACCCAGAAAATTATGGACATAGTGATTGAGAACATAGCAGAATCACTCTTAATATTGAGGTGCAAAAGAGATAGCAAAACAACCATATTCTATAACGACTCTACGATAAAGTAGGTTAGAAAATACTAGGCTCATAAGAATTCAGTATGGAACTCCCATTGGGTTGTATAGGCACCAGAGGTGCAAGTATTATAATGGAGTTTTAAATTATGGATGTGAATTCTACCTATATGGAAGGAAGGTCATGAAGGAGATAGAAGACATGATACGAAACTTTAAAGTACGTAAGGTAAAGGTAAACGATGTACGAGATGCAGAAGGTTGTGAATACTCCATATTTCAAAAAGAAGGCTAAAAGCACGGGGATTCAATATCTTGGATTAATAGCGGAATCGTCAGTAGCATACCCTCCATCCTATGGTCTAGGTATCGAGAAGCCTGATTAAGAGAATAAAGAAGAGTCAGAGACGATGTGATGTCTCGCTTGACATTCCAAAATAACATAAGGAAATCTATGGTGCAAGCAAGTTGAAGAAAGACTGTGAGTAGTATAAATGGATATGTATAGGTCGCAGACTGAAGTATGGTAGAGCGACAAAGTTTTAAGAAGACATGAGTAAGGATAAGGAAAGTCAAATGAAAAGGGGACGAGAATGGATAAGTCCTCGGGATTATGTCCATGAAAACAAGAGAGCTAATGGCTTATCTAAGTTATAGAAAGTTCAGTATAGCCTGAATGAACTCGAAGGAGTCTAAGACTAATAGCATTTAGAAGAAATGAAATGTTGCCCTGTTAATGGAATGAGGGTGTAATTGTGATAAGTAAAGGATAACATTTGTGCCTTCGATTGAGTAATGATTTGAAAACAAAAATAGAAAAAAATGATGATGAGAGGGGGATTTCATGAGTTACACAAGATTAAAATACCCACGTAGGGTGAATCACATTGGGATGCTATGAAATACGATTATGGAAATCACTTCAGATATTTGTCGATGAAACGTAAGCCCTAGTGGCAAGGTACTACGTAAGAAGTTTTAAGTTATCAATAATATATTATAGATCAATATTGAGGCAAATCATAATGGATGGATAAAAGTCACAAAGTATGAGCTGAGATTAGGTCGTCATTCTTAAGATGAACAGTAATGAGGAAGCATTAAAGGACTTATCCTTATGCATATAAGAGAAGTAACGAAAGTAACCTGGAGTTTGATCGCAGACCTCAGTAACGACAAATCGAAGAAAGAGAGATTTAACCTACTTAGATGTAGTAAAGTCATACGAATGGATAATCGAGTCTATGAAATAAGATATAGGAATATTCATAAATTCGACAAAATATCCAGCAAGGAACTTTAGTATACCTATAGATTCCCAGAGAGGAATCCTATTAAGCCTTATATATGTTTATAAAGTAAGGCCTAGAGATTGACTAAAAGCTAAAATGAAAAAGGAAAGATGAATCGCTTAAGCACACTTACAAAGCCAGGGTCATACAGGCCGCATGACAGAAGGTAGCAACAGTGGCGAGATAAGAATGATTTCGACCATAAGTCATGATATGAGCAAGAAGACTAAAGGGGGGAATACCCTAGACTTTGGGTTTATTTACAGAGCAACTGCTTAAATGGTAAGGAGAGTATTAAGATATTCACAAGGGCTATAATTTACGAAAATGATAAGAGCATCAGTCAATATTTCAAAGGGGGGAATGATGTTACACCCCACAATATTACAATAATGTTACGCCGTGCAGTATTACATTATGGTAATGTTACGCTTCACAATATTAAATTACGATGATGTTGCACTCTGTAGTATTGTATGTTGAATTTGTCGTAAGGTAATTGATATCAGTCCAAGGAAAAGATTATTCGGAGTTTTAAGGATTATGCTATTTCACAAGTGATGAGTAAATTCGTAAAGATGATAGGGGAAGCAAGTCAAAGAAAATGAATTTTCGTCCAAGTTTGGCATGTTGGGATAATATACGAGCCGAGCGTTAATATCCGGTATTTATGAACTAGTGCCATACAAGATACTACATGACCATGATAGTAATGTGTATAAGGTGTGTTAAAAGTGAGTAGTATTTTAAGTAATTTGAGATAATTCTTAATTATACGGGTAATTAGTTAATTATTGGGTAATGTGATATTATCCAATTAAAGAACTAATTGGATAAGGATGGGGAAAGAGTAACGTGGCAGCAAGCCACTCTTTATCCATATGACTCTTGATAAAATTTTATTAGGTGGCAACAATGTGTCAATTACACATTCATTTCCTTACAAGTATTTTCCATATCAAACATTACTATCAAAAGTGACAAAGGGACATTAGCTATTCTGATGAAATTCAACTAAATCTTATTTTCAAGAACACTACACAAAACGATAGACATTCCAATATAGTCAAGTTATTGTGTTGTATTTCGAGCAAGGATTCAAAGATGCTCCTCTATGAGTACATGGTAAATCACAGACTTGATAGATGGCTTCATGGAAAGAAGAAACGTTCATTGAATAATAAAGTTATGGATTGGCCAACAAGATTGGAAATTGCCATTGGATCTGCTCAAGGACTTTGCTACATGCACAATGATTGCACTCCACCAATCCTTCATCGCGATGTGAAATCCAGCAATATCTTGTTGGATTCTGAATTCAAGGAAAAATTGTCGAATTTGGCTTGGCTAAGCTCTTTGATAAGAAAGACGAGCTTCACACCATGTCTATTGTTGCTGGTTCATTTGGTTATATTGCTCCAAGTATGTTAAAGCTATCCCTTCTTTCTTTTGGCATGATCTATACGACACGAACGAAACGTGCAAATACACAAATTCCATAAATGACTCTATTCATAGAAGTATTAGAGATATCTATGTTCTTGAATTTCCATGTGGCATAATATTTTATCATCTGTTCATGGGTCTCAGAAAAATATGAAAGTTGAAAATAGTTCACTTTATAATATTACTGAGAGGCAAAATGGTCTTATGACATTACGAAAGATTTTATTAACGTACTTTTCATGCATTCCATTCATGTACATTGACCCATGACCAGATGTTGTTATATACATATATATATATATATATATATATATATATATGGGATATGGGAAAGGTTATGGCGAGATTATGGCGTTATATATGCACCACCACCTGATCAACTGGTATACATTGATGATTTTGACCACAGTGACCGAGATGATATGATGGGATGCCCTCAGAGGCTGATGATATTATGAAACATATACCTATATACGACATGATATTCATACGCATATGCATGACACTATAAGTATTTTATGATTTACAAAGTTTTCCAGACTTACAGGTTGAGTCAATTACTCTATATTTCTTCCATGTCTGTTATGTACTTATTTATATGCCTTACATACTCGGTACATTATTCGTACTGACATCCCTTTTGCTTGGGGACGCTGCGTTGCATGCCTGCAGGTCCCGATAGACAGGCCGAAAGCCCTCCAAGTAGGCTATCAACTCAGCGGAAGATGTTGATGCACTCCATTTGCTTCAGAGTTGCTTGTTTGGTTAGTATGATTTAGATGTGTATTGTTTGGTCTGGCGGAACTCTGTCCCGACCTTTATGAAAACGATATATTCTTAGAGGCTTGTAGATAGATGTCATATACGTAGAAGATTGTATGGCCTTGTCAGCCTATGTTCAGTGTTCAAGTGGTTATTTTAGTCTTAGAGGCCCATATGTCTTATGTATATGTCGACATTACTTGTTGTATTCTACCTATTTAACGACAACCTCTCCGACTAAGTTAATTATGATATTATGACATGAAAAGATATGTTCTGTTGGTACTCGGTTGAGTAAGATACCGGGTTCCGTCGCGGTCCATCGGTTTGGGTCGTGACAAGTAGTTTATGTTGGACACATGCCCATGTTGTCCAGCAAAAGACGCAATGGCCTAATCCTATTTTCTTTTGGTTTCCATTCCTATTCGGAATTGGATTTAGTGTTTATTCCTATATTGAGTGGGTTTTGTCTTTAAGAGAAAACACCACTCATGATCTATAAATAGGACAACCTTGGAGGATTGTTCTATGCTCATTGATATAATTCTTTGAAAGACTTAAGCATATAAGAGTGGTTTTTGAGAGAGCTTTCATCAAAAGAGAAGAGAGAAGAAAAGTATTTGTTTTTTCTGCAGATTTTTATTCCGACCAAACAAACTTCAAATCATGTTTTCCGATTCGTTAACCGTTGGATCGAGATGATAGTTTGATTGAGTGTTTGTAACGTCTTGAACCTTGACTTGAACAGTGGAGATCGAATTTGGAGGCACGTAGCATCTAATTGCGAGCCTCGAATAACAACTTCATTTTTGTAGATTCTCCTCTTTATTCAATTGATTAGTTGTTGCTCTTGTTGCTATTATTGCTCCGTATTTGGCACTTGTTCTGTAGCCAATTTGGAGAACTTTTGTAACTCTCTTATTTTGTTATAGTGGAGTTTTTGGATCTTTGTGATCCTGTGATTTTTACCTTCGATTCGAAGGGTTTTTCACGTTAAAATTTGATGTTCTTTATCTTCTTTATTTTTTGGGTTTTCCTCTTTCGCGACATATCAATGGTATCAAAGACTTGGTTATTTATCTGGGTTGTTACAGAGTGGAGGTGAATATGAGCAAGATGGTATGTTTAAATGGGAACAATTATAATATTGGGAGAAACAATATTGTTCGAGATGACCTTCTTTTTACTTATGATGAAAACGTTATCAATTTGGTATTCCATGAGACGAGCTGGATAGTAGATTCTGGAGCTATCTTGCATGTCACACCAAGAAAAAACTTTTTCTCATCTTATACTCCTGTTAATTCTGGAGTGTTAAAGATGGGCAATGCCAGTGAAGTTAAGGTGTTCGGTGTTGGCACAGTTTGTTTGAAAACTAATAATAGTTCAATGTTAGTTCTTCAAGATGTCAAGCATGCTCCAGACTTCCCTTTCAATTTGATCTCTGCTGGTAGATTAAACGATGAAGGTTACCATAATGCCCTTTTTAACTGCCAATGGAAGCCCACCAAGGGCTCGTTAGTAGTGGCTCGATGAGCCAAGTCTGATCATTTATATGTGACACAGGGCTCTATTCTTAATGACTCCATAAATCTAGTGTAAAGTGACACTTTATCAAAATTGTGGCACATAAGATTGAGTCATATGAGCGAGAGGGGGATTACGTGTTTGGATAAGAAAAGTTTGCTTTCTGGAGTAAAATAAGCAAATCTGAAAAGGTGCATCCATTGTTTAGCTGGCAAATAGAAAAGAGTTTCCTTTCATAGCCATCCTCCCTTAAGAAATCCCGATTTATTGGAGCCCGTACACTCTGATTTGTGTGGTCCTTTTAAAGTAAAGTCAAAAGGTGGTGCACTTTACTTTGTGACCTTCATTGATGATCATTCTCGTAAACTCTGGGTGTATCCTTTGAAATCTAAAGATCAAGCACTTGGCGTGTTTAAGGAATTTCAGGCCTTAGCTAAAAGACAAACGGGGAAGAAATTAAAATGTATTCGCACTGAAAATGATGGTTAATATTGTCGTCCCTTTGATAACAATTGCAAGGGACAAAGAATTCGTCATCAGAAAACTCCACCCAAGACACCTCAATTGAATGGTTTGACAGGGAGGATGAATATAACTCTAGTTGAGAGAGTTAGATGCATGCTTTTGGAGGCTAAACTTCCAAATACATTTTGGGCGGAATCACTTAACACTGTTGCCTATGTTATCAATTTGTCTCCCGCTGTTGCTTTGGATGGTAATGTTCCAGACAGAGTTTGTTTTGCCAAAGATGTTTCTTATGATCACCTGAGTGTTTTTGTGTGTAAAGCTTGTGTGCACGTTCCTAAAGATGAGAGATCAAAACTAGATGTCAAAACTAAGCAGTGCATCTTTATCGATTATGGTCAAGATGAGTTTGGTTATGGTTTTTACGATCCAGTTGACAATAAACTTATTATAAGTCGTGATGCAAGATTCTTTGAAGACCAGACTATTGAAGATGTTGACAAAGTTGAGAAGACAGATTCTCAGAATAATTAGAGCTTAGTTGATATTGATCCAGTTTCTATTGCTAAGGCACTTATTACACATGAAAGAACCCAAGACAATAATGAAGATATTGATCAAGATCAAAATGATCATCACGGTATAGATGTTATGGATGCTCCAGTTGATGAAGTTGTGGTTTATCAACAACCAATTACTGCTTAGGTAACTACCTCTCTTAGAAGATCTACAAGGGAGAAGCAAAAATCCATGCACTATCCTCCTGATGAGTACGCACTTTTGACTGACATGGGAGAACCTGAGAACTATGATAAAGCCATGCAAGATACTCACAAAGATCAGTGGGTAGAAGGTATGGAATATGAGATGAAGTCACTCCATGAGAATGACACATATCAGTTAGTGAAATTGCCGAAAAGCAAGAGAGCTTTATCTAACAAATAGATATTCAGAATAAAGCAAAATAACCATACCTCTGCGCCTAGGTACAAGCCGAGGATAGTTGTTAAAGGTTTTGGCCCAGAAGAAGGGAGTTGACTTTGATAAAATTTTCTCCCCTGTTCTGAAGATGTCTTCTATTTGTGTGGTTCTAGGCTTGGCCACATAAGTCTAGATTTAGAGGTTGAGCAGATGGATATCAAGATTGCTTTTCTTCATGGTGATTTGGATGAGGATATTTATATGGAGCAGCCTGAGGACTTTGTAGTTAAGCTTGTAGATAAGCATGTGTTTTGCAGAAAATTGGCAGGCATGAAGCATGTCAATAGTTCCTCTACTTGAAGACACATTTAGCCTCTTGGCTGGAGGGGGAGTTTGTTGGGCACATGCCCATGTTGTCCAGCCAAAGGCCAAATGGACTAATCCTATTTTCTTTTGATTTTCATTCCTATTCGGAATCAGATTCAGTATTTATTCCTATTTTGAGTGAGTTTTGGCTTTAAGAGAAGCACCACTCATGATCTATAAATAGGATAATCTTGGAGAATTGTTCTATGCTTATTGATATAAGTATTTAAAAGAGTTAAGCACATAAGAATGATTTTTGAGAGAGCTTTCATCAATAGAGAAGAGAGAAGAAAAGTATTTGTTTTGCTGCATATTTTTATTCTGACCAGCCAATTTCAAATTATGTTTCCAATTCGTTAACCGTTGGATCGGGCTGATATTTTGATTGAGTGTTTGTAACATCTTTTTCTTTGATTTGAACGGTGAAGATCAGATTTGGAGGCCCATAACATCTGATTTCGAGCCTCGAACAACATTTTTATTTTGTGGATTCTCCTCTTTCTTCAACTGATTAGTTGTTGCTCTTGCTATTGTTGCTCCGTGTTTGAAACTTGTTGTGTAGCCAATTTGGAGAACTTTTGTAACCCTCTTATTGTTATAATGGAGTTTTTGGATCTTTGTGATCCCGTGGTTTTTACCTTCGATTTGAAGGGTTTTCCACATTAAAATTTGGTGTTCTTTATCTTCTTTATTTTCGGGTTTGCCTCTTCCGCAACATAACAATTTATAAATGGGGTAAAAAAATTCGCAGCTGATTAAGAGCCCGTTTGGACATAAGATATTTTTTTTACTTTTTTTACGAAATCAGCGTTTGTTCATAAAATTTCTAATCTTTCACTTGAAGATGCATTTTGAAAATTTGAAACATTCTAAAAACCTGTTTTTCAAAATTTTCACTTAAATCACTCACAAAATTTTAAGGCAACCCAAAATTATATTCATGTCCAAACACAACTCAAAATTTCAAATATCATTTTCACTTGAATTCTTTTTTCACCCTTTTTGAAATTTTACGATTCTTATGTCCAAACGCCCACTAAAACAGCCTCTTGAGAGGGACCACTCAGAGCTAGGAGTAGGAACCGGTTTGCGAAAGGGTATAATTTCGACATATTATTATCAGTACAGAAGAATTTTTGTACTAGCATGTCTTTCTAAAGTTAATTATAGGTACACACATACTCATAACTAGTGCAGTGAATTACTTGACAAATAAGTTAATTAACCGTCTAAAGAAAATTAAATTAACCTTGTGAATATATCATACTCCATCGTCTCAATTTATATAAAGCTATTTGATTCGGCATGAAATTTATAAAAAAAAGAAGACTCTTGAAACTTGTGATCTAAAATTT
Organism: Nicotiana sylvestris; assembly: GCF_000393655.2. Lineage (NCBI taxonomy): Eukaryota > Viridiplantae > Streptophyta > Magnoliopsida > Solanales > Solanaceae > Nicotiana > Nicotiana sylvestris. The sequence goes on along the minus strand of NC_091063.1, from coordinate 74,139,546 downwards.
TTTATAGATATTTGTATAAATATTTGTGTTGATAATTTGTGGGGCTGTAAAAATTCTAAAAATAAATTATTTCTAAATAAGGAAAGATAACATTCATTTGGGAAGAAGTGACTCAAAAGGAAACAATGCGACATAAATTGATACAAAGGGAGGACTAATATTTTTCAAACAAAACAATTTTTGAGTTGATAAAATTGCTTCAACCATGTGATTGTAACCACCAAAGAATCCAAGAAGGAAGAGTCATCCTATACTGTTATACCTCTCAATAATAATACTCTCATATAACAACACTTCACTATAAAAGTTAAATTTTTTTCGGAATCAATTTTTATGTTATTTATAACAGCATTTCGCTATAACATTCAAATATATTCAGAGCTCACATTCAAATACATTCAGAGCAAACAGAGCTGTTATAGAGAAATTGTAGTGTACTTGACTAACAGTCATATCGAGTCCTTGGAAATGCATTGCTTTTATGATTTTCTTTTCAATTTTGACACAAAAATACAAGTCTGATCAGCTTACTGCCGCTGATCAAGCATACAGAGGTCCGCTTCTTAATTGAGGTCACGAAAAAAAGGACTAGCCATTCACTTTTTTTTTTTTTTTTTTTGTGCTTTAACTTGTTGAATGGGTATCTTGCAAGGGTCATAGACAGAGCTGTCTATGGCAGTTACAATGCTGATTGATGATTTGAAAATAACTCTTTTGGCTTAATTTCATGGTTACTCATTTAACTTTTATTTTATTTTATTTTATTGCATTAAAATTACTAAATAATTTATTTTGTAGTAAAAAAATCACTCAATTTTGCTCAAGTATCACAAAAAGTGAGGACATATTTTAAGCAAAATTGAGTAACTTTTTGGACACAGAATATTATTTAGTGATTTCTTGCGATACTATAAGAAATAGTTTAGTGAGTTTTGGTACAATGAAGTTACAATTGACTTACCATCCGTAAAATACAAAAATTACCTCTAACTCTTTTACTAGAGTTGCTTTCAAACGTACAAGGTCCCCGCATTGCATACTCTTATACATTTGCTTCAATAAAGTTGTCTTCATGTTGTCACTACTCGGAAAAAAATAGTTAAACAAGTACTTTTTGATACTTCCTGTTGGGTTCTACCGGTGGCCAAGCCACATGGTCACAACGTAGTGCACTGACCATTCTTCATCGAAAAATTACATTGTGTACAGAGATGGATCCAGAATTTTAAAGTTATGTGTTCCTACACAAATCTTAAGTTAATATACAATAATAACTGGATTGACGGACTGAGTTCCAAGCTAAATATTCTTATATATTTAATGAATTTTTTAATACAAATACCAGATCTAGACAAAAGTTAGTCGGTTCACGGGAGCCCGTATCTAACACACTGGATCCGCCCCTGACTGTGTATGTCACGATCCAAATTCCATATTAGGCCGTGATGGTGCCCAACACCGTTATTAGGCAAGCCAACACTGATCATATAGTAAATCCTCATTTATGTAGTTAGTACGCGATAACTTCCATTATAAATTTAAGAAATTTATAGTTTTAAAAGCTAACACATCATTTAAGTGAAAGCAACAAATGCGAATCTCAATCATGAAGACAAGCCAACACATCATAATTCTACTAATGTGTGTGCCAAGACCTGGTGTCACAAGCGTGTGGGCAATCTAGTAGAATATACAAAACCATACTATCCTACTGTTTGGAAAAGAAATAGACAGGAACATAAAGACAAAAGAGAGACTCCAGCTGCTATAGATCGGATGGGAAGGGCAGCTCACCGGATAGTCCCGAGCTGAGATGACCACTCTATGCGCCGGACTGATGGCCAGATGCACCTGCCTCAAAGCCTATACAATCAAGTACAAAAGCGTAGCATGAGTACATAGAAATATGTACCCAGTAAGTATCTCGCCTAACCTGACAGAAGTAGTGACGAGGGGTCAACTTCGACACTAATAAGGCCAGCAAATATAATAATATGAAGTTCAACATATTTAATTCGCAGTGTATATTGATAACAACAAGCTCAAACAAGAATAATTATTGGGAATCCTTTCATCCAATTGATAAAACTAAGTACTTTCCTCATTTAAATTAGTGACCTTTCCAGCAATAAGTCATACAAATTATAAGGGTTACGATTCTATTATCACACGCAAATACCACCGAGGACGGTCAGCCCGATCCAACATAAAAGTAAAATGTGCACTGCCGAAGGTCGAACGGCACGAGCCATAGATGCATCTATTCACCCCACTCGCGAATCATTCATGCGACGTGGTAAAAGCATAACCCCACTCATGAATCATACGTGCGACGTAGTAAACATAATTTTCATCATTTAAACACAACAATTCTTTAATTCCCTTTTTACAAAAATAAAAAGAATACAATTTACTTGAAGCCTGTCAATCTTTAGATTTCCTTCAACTTAGTTCCTCCCATACCATTAGCATATATAAGCAATTAGTAGCGACCATGAAGTATGATGTGATCCTAGAACTACTCGGACATAATAGGAATAGTAGCTACATACGGACTCGCGTCACCTCGTGCGCTTGTAGCCCTCCACAATTTATCATACATTAATTAAGTTCACCTATGGGGACATTTTCCCCTACAAAGTTAGAAAAGAGACTTACCTCGTTTTGAGCCTACTTCCAACTCAAGAATGCAAGCAAACTCTCAAACCGGAGCTGCACAGTCCGAAACTATCCAAATAGTGTAAGAGTCCATTATTACAGGCTTACAAGTTCGTATCTAGCTATTAAAGCGATTATCCAACCCCAAGGGCAAGGTTCCTAAAATTCAACCCCGGGCCCACGTGCCCGGATTCCAGAAATATTTAAAGAAAGTTGTTACCCATAACCTAAGGATCAAGAATAAATGATTTTTACTTCATTCCATAACAAATTTCGTGGTTAGATATTGTTTTTATCAAAACCCTAAGTTTTACTCTAATACCATAATTTTCACTAATATTTATGTGTTAATCTACTCAAAACCCAAGTATTAAACTCACATTAAGTGGAAATAACTTACCTCACAATGCTAGGTTGAAATCCCTTCTTTGGAAGCTCCCAAATCGCCCAAGTGTAGAAGTGATATGAAATAAATGGTCTAAGTCCCATTTTTAAAAGCTGTGCCCAGGACTCTGATGTCGCATTGGTTCGCAAATGCGAAGGTCGCAATTGAGAATAAACCATCGCAAATGCGAACCTGGGCTCTCTCTGCAAGGGTCGCAAATGCGACAAAAGGGTCGCAAATGCGGACCTTGTTGGGTTCGTAAATGCAAAAGAAATGTCGCAAATGTGAGGACTGCCTAGCTCAGGCTTCTTCGCAAATACGAAGCCTTCTCGCAAAAGCGGTCATCGCAAATGCGAACAAATCCTCGCATTTGCAAGACCTGCAACACTTTCCCAGAAATACCAGAAAACTAGAGTGTTTTCACTCCCAACACACGTCCGAAACTCACACGAGCCCTCGGGGCTCCATACCGAATACTCACTCAAGTCTAACAACATCATACAAACTTGCTCGTGCGATCAAATCGCTGAAATAACATCTTAAACTAAGGATTTAACACCAAAACACATGAAATCCTTAAGAACATTTGAAATTCCTATTTTTACAACTGGACGTCCAAATCACGTCAAATCAATCCCGTTTCTCACCAAATTTCATAGACATGACTAAATGTTATATTGGACCTGTACCGAGCTCCAAAACCAACATACAGGCCCGATACCGACATGATCAAACATTATTCAATTTCTTTAAATCCTGAGATTTTCAGTTTAACAATTTTTAACAAAAATTCATTACTCGAGCTAGGGATCTCAGAATTCGATTCCGGGCATACACCCAAGTTCCATATTTTACTACGGACCCTCAAGGACCGTCAAAACACGAGTCCGGGTTTGTTCACTAAAAATATTGACCGAAGTTAACTAAAATCACTATTGAAGGCCAAAATTATTATTTTCTTAAATTTTTCGCACAAAGGCTTTCCGAAAACGCGCCCGGGCTGCGCACACAGATCGAGAAAAAGTAGGATGAGGTTTTGAAGACCTTGAAACCCCGAATTGGGTTCTAAAACACGAGATGACCCTTTAGGTCATCACATTCTCCACCTCTAAAATAACCGTTTGTCCTCGAACGGACATAGAAAAGTACCTGAGCTAGGGAAAAGATGGGGATATCTGCTCCGCATGTCCTCCTCGGACTCCCAGGTCGCCTCCTCGATTGGTTGGCCCCTCCACTGGACCCTTACCACAGAAATCCTCTTGGATCTCAACTGGCGATCCTGTCTATCAACAATGGCAACTGGATCCTCCTCATAACCCAAACCCTCATCTAGCTGAATAGTACTGAAGTCTAACACATGGGATTAGTCGGCGTGATACCTCCGAAGCATAGACACGTGAAAAACTGGATGAACTCCTAATAGGATGGGAGATAAAGCAAGCTCATAAGCAACCTCTCCAACTCGTCTCAACACCTTAAATAGGCCTATAAACCTTGGGCTCAACTTTCCCTTCTTCCCGAATCTCATAATACCCTTCATCGGTGAGACTTTCAAGAGAAACTTCTCGCCGACCATGAATTATACATCACGCGCCTTCTGATCCGCGTAACTCTTCTATCTGGACTGAGCTGTGCGAAGTCTTTCCTGAATCAACTTTACCTTCTCTAAGGCATCTTTCACCAAGTCTATACCATACAACTTAGCCTCGCTAGGCTAAAACAACCCAATAGGAGAACGACATCGCCGACCATATAAAGCTTCAAATGGAGCCATCTCGATGCTGGACTGATAACTGTTGGTGTAAGCAAATTCGGCCAAAGCAAGAACTATCCCACTGCCCTCCAAAGTCAATTACACATGCTCTAAGCATTTCCTCCAAAATCTGAACTGTCCGCTCTGACTGCCCGTTGGTCTGCGGGTGGAATGTTGTGCTGAGCTCTACCTGGGTCTCCAACTCACTCTACACAGCTCTCCAAAAATAGGAATTGAATTGAGTGCCTCTATCTGATATGATGGAAAAAAGCACACCGTACAACCGAACTATCTCCCGAATGTATATTTGAGCCAACCTCTCTAAAGTATAAGTAGTCATAACCGGAATGAAGTGTGCCGACTTGGTCAACCTGTCAATAATGACCCAAACACCATCATACTTCTGCAATGTCCACGACAACCTAACTACGAAGTCTATGGTAATGCGATCCCACTTCTACTCAGGTATAGGCATCCGCTGAAGTAGGCCACTTGGCCTCTAGTGCTCATACTTAACCTGCTGGAAATTCAAACACCAAACCACATACTCAACTATGTCTTTATTCATCTGCCACCACCAATAATGCTGTTTTAGGTCACGATACATCTTCGTTGCACCTGGATGAATGGAATATTGTGAACTGTGTGCCTCCTCTAGAATCCTCTCCCTCAAGCCATCGACATTAGGAATACATAGGCGACCCTAGAGTCGTAGAACACCATCCTCGCCAAGAGAAACCTCCTTGTCATTACCCTGTAGCACCGTCTCTCTGAGAACTGCCAAATGCGGATCATCGAACTGCCGAGCCTTGATCTGCCCCAATAATGAAGACAGACCAACAACACACGCAAGGATTCGACTGGGCTCTAAAATATCCAACCTCACAAGTCTGTTCCAAGTACTGAATGTCCAAAGCTTGTGGCTTCTCCTCCGCTGAAATGAATGCCAAGCTATCCATACTCTTTTCCTTCTTACTCAAGGCATCCGCGACCACATTTGCCTTGCCCGGATGATAAAGAATGGTGATGTCATAATTCTTTAGTAACTCAAGCCATCTACGCTGCCTCAAATTGAGTTCCCTCTACTTAAACAAATGCTGTAAGCTGTGATGATCAGTATAAACCTCACACGACACCCCATACAGATAATGACTCCATATCTTAAGAGCATGAATAATCGCTGCTAACTCTAGGTCGTGAACAGGGTAATTTTTCTCATGAATCTTCAGCTAACGTGAAGCATATGTAATAACTCTCCCCTCCTGAATCAATAAAAATCCCAAGCCAACGTGTGAAACGTCGCAATATACCGTATACATCCCCGAATCGGAAGGCAACACTAGAACCGATGCTGTAGTCAAAGCTGTCTTGAGCTTCTGAAAGCTCGTTTCACAATCATCGGACCAACGGAAAAGAACACCCTTCCGGGTCAATCCAGTCAAAGGTACTGCAATGGATGAAAAGCCCTGCACGAATCGGTGATAATAACCTGCTAACCCCAGGAAACTCTTGATCTCAGTCACTAAAATAGGACGTGGCCAACTATAAACTGCCTCAATCTTCTTGGGATCCACCTTAATACCCCCTCCTAATACAACATGTCCCAAGAATGCTACTGACTCAAGCCAAAACTCACACTTGGAGAACTTAGCATATAACTTCTGCTCTCGCAGTGTCTGAAACACTACTCTCAAATGCTGCTCGTGCTCCTCTAGGCTACGTGAGTAGATCAAGATGTTGTCAATGAAGATAATAACAAAGGAATCAATGAAAAGCCTGAACACCCTATTCATTAAGTCCATAAACGGCGTTGGGGCATTAGTCAAGCCAAAGGATATCACTAGAATCTCATAATGGCCATATCTAGTGTGGAAAACAGTCTTCGAAACATCTGAGTCCCGAATCTTCAACTGATGATACCCTGATCTCAAGTCAATCTTAGAGAACACCCTAGCACCCTGCAACTAGTCGAACAAATCATTAATACGTGACAACACGTACTTGTTCTTAATGGTAACCTTGTTCAACTGGCGGTAATCAATTCACATCCACATGGTCTCATCGTTCTTCTTTAGAAATAACAGTGATGCAGCCCAAGGTGACACACTCGGTCTAACAAACCCCTTTGCTGACAACTCCTCAAGTTGCTCCTTCAACTCCTTCAACTCTTTTGGAGCCATACGGTACAGTGGGATATATATAGGTTGGGTACCTGGAGCCAAATCAATACAGAAATCAATGTCATGAGCCGGTGGCATGCCTGGAAGGTCAAAAGGAACACATTTGTGAACTCCTGGACTACTGACACTGAATCAATCATTGGAGACTCTGCGATGGTGTCCCGAACATATGATAGATATGCCAAACAACCCTTCTCGACTAGATGTCGAGCCTTCAAAAAAGAGATAACCCGACTGGATGCACTAACGGAGGAACCTTCCACTCCAATCTCGGCAACTCTAGCATCGCTAAAGTAACAGTCTTGGCATGACAATCAAGAATGGTGTGATATGGGGATAACCAATCCATGCCTAGGATGACCTCAAAGTCGGTCATATCAAGTAACAAAAGGTCTGCTCTAGACTCGAAACCATATAATGTAACCACACAAGATCGGTACATTCGATCTACGACCACAAAATCACCCACAGAAGTGAACACATAAACAGAAGTATCCAAAGACTCACAAGGAATGTCCAAGAAATGAGCAAACAGAGATGACACATATGAATATGTAGACCCTGGATCAAATAATACCGAAGCATCCCTACCACATATAGAAATAATACATGTGATCACAACATCTGAGGTTACTACATCTGGTCTAACCGGAAAAGCATATAATCTAGTTAGAGCGTCAGCTGGCTGAACAGTAGCTGGCTAAAATCCCCTTTCCTGGCCTTCACCTCTAGCATATCCCCTACCAACCTGTCCCCCACCTCTGGGTAGCTGGTGCTGAAATCATAGGATGATGGCCCTGTTGTACTGCCTTGCCCCGAAGTCTAGGGCAGGTCCTCTTTATGTGACCAGATCTCTACACTCGTAACAACCCTGTGGTGCCATAGACTGCTGTCCTGAAGCCCGACCCTGATGGATCGAATATCCACTAGAAGAACCCTGATGTCCAGAATACCCGTTAGAGGAACCTTGAATAGCTGGTGGGCAGTAAGAACTCTCCGGTATCACACTGAAATAAGGCCTCACTAGAGCACCTCGAGGAGATGGTTATGGTACTGAATATAGGGGCCTGCTGGGCTGGACCCTCTCAAATTGACCTCTAACCCTAGCTGGGGCACCTCTAAACTCTCCAGAGAATCGATCCCTCTTGTCCTGTTGCAACTGCTCTCTGCTCCTCTGGCGGTAACCCTCAGTCCTCTGCATAATCTCTACCACGAGCTGATACTCAGTCCCCATCTCAACCTCTTAGGCCATACTAGCTCGAATACTAGGGTGTAACCCTGTGACAAATCTCCGCAGTCTCTCTGCGTCCGTAGGGAGTATCATGAGTGCATGGCGAGACAAGTCAGAAAATCTCGCCTCATAGTCGGTCACAGACATCTGCCCCTGCTCGAGGAAAAATATAGACGTCTCTGTATCGAACCGCAAGACTCTATTACATTTTCCCATAACTTGTGAGACCTACGTGAACCTAGTGCTCTAATACCACGTTGTCACGACCCAAATTCCATATTAGGCCGTGATGGCACCCAACACCGTTGTTAGGCAAGCCAACACTGATCATATAGTAAATCCTCATTTATGTAGTTAGTACGCGATAACTTCCATCATAGATTTAAGAAATTCATAGTTTTAAAATCTTAAGCTTATTTAAGTGAAAGGAATAAATGCGAATCTCAATCATGAAGACAAGCCAAAACATCATAATTCTACTAATGTTTGTGCCAAGACCTGGTGTCAAAAGCGTATGAGCAATCTAGTAGAATATACAAAACCATACTATCCTATTGTCTGGAAAAGAAATAGACAAGAATATAAAGACAAAAGAGAGACTCTAGCTGCTGTAGATCGGCTGGGAAGGGCAGCTCACCAGAAAGTCTCGAGCTAAGATGACCACTCTATGCGCTGGACATGGCCAGATGCACCTGCCTCAAAGCCTGTACAATCAAGTACAAAAGCGTAGTATGAGTACATAAAAATATGTACCAGTAAGTATCTCGCCTAACCTCGCAGAAGTAGTGACGAGGGTTCGACTTCGACACTTATTAGGCCAACAAACATAATAATATGAAGTTCAACATATTTAATTCGCAGTGTATATAGATAACAACAAGCTCAAACATGAATAATTATTAGGAATCCTTTCATCCAATTAATAAAATCAAGAACTTTCCTCATTTAAATTAGTGACCTTTCCAGCAATAAGTCATACAAATTATAAGGGTTACGATTATATTATCACACACAAATACCACCGAGGACAATCGTCCCGATCCAACATAAAAGTAAAATGTGCACTGCCAAGGGTCGAATGGCACGAACCATAGATGCATCTATTCACCCTGCTCACGAATCATTCATGCGACATGGTAAAAGCATAACCCCGCTCGTGAATCATACATGCGACGCGGTAAACATAATTTTCATCATTTAAACACAACAATTCTTTAATTCCCTTTTTACAAAAAAGAAAATGAATATAATTCACTTGAAGCCTGTACATCTTTAGATTTCCTTCAACTTACTTCCTCTCATAGCATTAGCATATGTAAGCAATTAGTAGCGACCATGAAGCATGATGTGATCCTAGAACTACCCGGACATAACAGGAATAGTAGCTAAGTACGGACTCTCGTCACCTCGTGCATACGTAGCCCCCACAATTAATCATATATTAATTAAGTTCACCTATGGGGACATTTCCCCCTACAAGGTTAGAAAAGAGACTTACCTCGTTTCGAGCCTACTTCCAACTCAAGAATTCGTCCAAACTCTCAAACCGTAGCTTTACAAATTTGTATTCTAGCAATTAAAGCGATTATCCAACCCCAAGAGCAAGGTTCCTAAAATTCAACCCAAGGCCCACGTGCCCAGATTGCGGAAATGTTTGAAAAAAGTTGTTATACATAACCTAAGGATCAAGAATATATGATTTTTACTCCATTCCATAACAAAATTCGTGGTTAGATCTTGTTTTTATCAAAATCCTACATTTTACTCTAATCCCATGATTTTCACAAATCTTTATGTGTTAATATACTCAAAACCCAAGTATTAAACTCACATTAAGTGGAAATAACTTACCTCACAATGCTAGGTTGAAATCCCTTCTTTGGAAGCTCCCAAATCGCCCAAGTGTAAAAGTGAAATGAAATAAATGGCATAAGTCCCATTTTTAAAAGTTGTGCCCAGACCTCTGATATCACATTTGCGACATCAGGTTCGCAATTGCGACAAACCACCATCGCAAAAGCGAACCTGGGCTCCCTCTGCAAGGATCGCAAATGCGACAAAAGGGTCGCAAATGCGAACCCTGCTGGGTTCCCAAATGCGAAAGAAATGTCGCAAATGCGACGACTGCCCAACTCAGGCTTCTTCGTAAATGTGAAGCCTTCTCGCAAATGCGAACAAATCATCGCATTTGCGAGACCTGCAACACTTGCCTAGAAATACCAGAAAACTTGAGTGTTTTCACTCCCAACACACGTCTGAAACTCACCCGAGCCCTCGGGGCTCCATACCGAATACTCATTAAAGTCTAACAACATCATACAAACTTGCTCATGTGATCAAATGACCGAAATAACATCTAAAACTACGGATTTAACACCAAAACACATGAAATTCTTAAGAACATTTGAAATTCCTATTTTTACAATCGGACGTCCGAATTACGTCAAATCAGTTTCGTTTCTCACCAAATTTCACAATCATGACTTAAATGTTATAGTGAACTTATATCGGGCTCCGGAACCAACATACGGGCCCGATACCAACATGATCAAACTTTTTTCAATTTCTTTAAATCTTGAGATTTTCAGTTTAACAATTTTTAATAAAAATTCATTACTTGGGCGAGGGACCTTGGAATTCGATTCCGGGCATACGCCCAAGTCCCATATTTTACTACGGACCCTCCGGGACCGTCACAACACGAGTGCGGGTCCGTTCACTAAAAATGTTGACCGAAGTCAACTAAAATTACTTTTTAAGGTAAAAAATATTATTTTCTCAAATTTTTCGAACAAAGGCTTTCTGGAAACGTGCCCAAACTGTGCACGTAGATCAAGGAGAAGTACAATGAGGTTTTGAAGGCCTTAGAAACCCGAATTGGGTTCTAAAACTCGAGATAAACCTTTGGGTCATCACAGTGTATATAGGTAAAATATTATTGTTTACCCCTAATATCCGAGTAACAATTAAATTTGTATTGAGGTCTTAAAGATACGTGATTTAGTCCAATACTAACTTATAACCAAGAAATCAAATGTATAAATTAAAGAAGTAAGTTGAGTCAAATCAGCGTGCAAGCAAGTCTCGACCTCGAGCTAAGATGGCCTCACGGTAGGTCAGTAAGAACAATAAAGTTAAAAAACAAATCTGATGAGTAATGAGAAAGAAAGTAAGAATGTATATTCTTTTGCCAATGATTGATGATGTTATAAATGAATTGGCTCCCCTTTATATTATAGGGGAGTCTTTTACAAGGTACATTTCCATTTTTAGTAGGGAATCTTATTGGGACAGCTGTCTAACCGCCTAGTACAAATCCGTACAAACTCGTACAAATCTATTTCGAACTTTATGCCGTGATCTTAGGGACATTGTGGGAATCTTGCTCTTTATGTTATAAACCGATAATGGTATCACCTCGGGGTTGGTCATACTCAGCCTTTGTGCCCATCGTATACTTCAATCTTCGAGCCTTGTACTCTGTTATCGGGCACGAGCTCGGTCCATCGGGATCGAGCTTGGTCCATTCTAATCTCGGTCTCGAAGCGACTCTTCGAGCCCATGAAATCGAGAATACCTGATTTTGACCATATACAGATAGTCCTCGCGTTTCTTAGGAAAAAATGATAAGAAATGTTTTGATCCTCGATCCTCTGATGCCTCGATCGTGAAGTCCATTTCATGACGTTAGCGACAAAAGTGATTGAAAGGTCGCGTCTGCATAGTTCCCAAGGTCATTAATTGAAAGCGACTGATGGTCAGCCATTGGCCTCCCTAAACCGTTGATACGACCACTATAAATAGGTTAATTCCACAACTTTTACAATCTTTACTTCTCAAACTTTTCCCAAAACCTCACTAGCTTCTTCATCTTCTCTGAGTCCATCCTTTCTTCAATTTGTTCTTATTGCAGCATCAACTTCTTCTCTTCATTTGAGTTTATCAACAGCAATGGCTAAACCATCTAAAATTGTTCCTCAGAAAGAAAAAACCTCCTCATCATCGCGGCCGGCTGATGTTAGAACGACGACGCCCCCTCATATCGAGGAATTATTCTTGGGCATGCGATCTATCTTTCGATTTCAAAATCGATAAGCCTCCATCAGTTTTAGGCCGATGCAAGCCTATGTCTCAATATGTCTGCTCTATATCTAAAGTCGATCTTAAACAGGTGAAATATGACTGCAATTGGGAGAACAAGGAAGTGGTAATTCCTTCCCTAGAGGAGGACATTACTACCCATGTGAAAGGATACCTAAGTATGTATACTTATCCTTTCACACTGGGTCCCGTAAATCTGGTGCTGGGTTCTGTAGATCCAGTCATTCTCGATTTCTGTCTCCAATATTGGGTGACCCTTGGCCAGACCTACCCTTCTTTCTGGCGCATCGTCAATTTGCTCAAGTACTTCTTGGGCAAGGTCAAAGGGATGTCTTTTACACTCGACCACCTAATCAGGCTATACAGCCCTCGCCTCTATCAAGGTTGTTTGATAAATCTCCAGTGTCGATCCTCAAAGGCGCTATTCTCTAGTATCGATGAGGACAAGGACCAAGGATGGATGAGCCAGTTTTTCCAAATCAAGACCCCCGACTTAATTCTTGCCGAAAGGATGTCATTCCCCGAGGAATGGAACATGAAACGTAAGTACAACCCTATCGATGATATTTATTACTCTGCCTTCCCTGTTCTTCCTCGATCTAATTCTTTTTCGATGGTGAAGCTTCCCCTTGGTTTCCTGGTGCGATTCCGGATCTTGCAGGTTGGGTTCGACAACTCGTCTCCACTTCTTCACACGGAGAACATTGTTCGCGTGATTTGGCTTAGGGTCGGTGGGAAGCTAAAAATCATGGTAAGTTCCCTTGTTCATATCTTTACGTTTCTCTATAAAATACTTATTTTCCCTTATACAGGCCTCAGAGACATTGTTATTACGAGGTCGCGTCTGTCCGGTAAAGAATAAATCCCGAAGCCAACCAAGGAGAAGAAAAGGAAAAGGACTTCGCCAACAAGTTCCCTAATGCCCAAGAAAAATAAGGCTCGAAAGCCTAGGTCCGATCCTATAGCCCTATCTGCAGAAGCGATTCAACACCTTCGGGATGACGAGGAAGAGGGAGAAGATGCCGATTTCCTATTGGTAGCTCGAAAGAGGGGGAGCACTGAAGCTTCAAAGGCCGCCGAACCGGCAGTGGCTGATGAGGTTCAATATCGAACCGAAGAAATCTCAGAGGGGAGCTCAAGCAGATTCCCCGAGCCATCGAGTGGTAAAAGTGCTCCTCACCTTGGAGGACATCTGACGGGCAAGCCCGCAGAGCCTAATTCCGAGGCCCTCCAAAGTGAATCTCTTGGGATAATTAACATAGATGAATCCCTGCCTAGCCCTGTGTTTTCTAAAGGGCAGTTTCGAGATACCACGGTCATATAGACTCCCAACATGGGGACGACCCATGAAGGGAATGATATTTTTCGGGAATGTTTTGCGGGGGTTGAAGATGGCCCTCACTCGGATGCTTTGTTTATTTTCGACGAGGCTCAATGTCTTCTGAAGCAAGTAAGTTTTTTCCTTCATAATTATATTCGTGATTTATTCTCATTTTTTTGAATCTAATTTTTTTTCTTTGTGTGAAGGTTGTGATGCTCCACCGACAAGCATTTTCTAAATCTCGAGTCGAGCTTTCCCTATGTGAGGTCGAAATCAAGAAGCTCGTGGAAAAGAGGTATAGCCTCAATACTTTCAAAAAGAAGAGGAGATCAGGGACCTTTGAGCCAATTTGACGAAGGCTCATCGAGAACAAACTAAGCTCATTAAGGTAATGAAACTTCTCGGGAGTTTTTTATGTGATTTATGGATCGTGGGGTGGAAGCAGCATATGGATCATCTTGCCTCGAAGAAAGACACACTTTGGGCCCAACTAACTTCGGTCAAATTCCAACTTTAAAATGCAAAGGGGGAAAGCTTGGCACGAAGCCGAATGATTGAGGAGCTTGAAGCTAAATCAGTTGTCGAACTTGTAAAGGCTAAATCTGAGGTGGAGGCGTTTATGGCCTCTTACCGCGCTGATGTCGAGGTTGCCAACATTCGGACATATGAGATCTTTATCGCTGCTGAAGTCAAATTGTCGTGTGTTGTCGATCACGCCAGGCGACAATCTAGAGAGAAACTCTCGAGGAAGTCCATGCTCGTGGCTTCGACCTCTCAGTTGATATTGAAAAGGCAAAAACTTTAGGGGATGAGGCTGCCGCTTTACTCTCTGATGATGAAGACTCCGACAGTGGAGGAGATGAGGATGAAGTCCTCGAGGAGGAGGTTCTCAAAGATGTGGCACCCAAAGATGCGGCCCCCGAAGATGCAACTCCCAAAGTAGACTAGGTCCTTAGGATTTTGTCTTTCGTTTTTTGTGTAAGGCCCCTTGTGGGCATTGTAAATACCTTTTATGTATATAAAGAACCCTTTTTCTTTCCGCCCCATATCCGATTTGTTTTAAAGTCTGCTTTGTTTTCGATTTGTGAATTTTTTTTATGTTATAACTTCAATAATCGAGTGAGCACCAACTCGGACTTAGAGTAAAATAAACCCTTAGGTTTTTTAGTAATCAATGGGAAATCTTTGAACTTATAATCGATTACCTCTTAAGGTGTTTTGATGAATCCTCGAGCTATGCTTAAGTCGATTTTATGCGAGCTCAGGACGGCAGGACCCTTAGGTCCGAGTTGAGTGAGAACAAGGTCTCAAACTCTAAATGTTTTGACCCTTAGGTTCTATTAGGTTGGGCCGATATGGACTTTGAAAGATGGCTATTATTTTCCCTTTTTGGCTTAAGTATGGACTCCGGAATATCAACAAGCATTGGTGGAATTGAAGCGGTACTTATCAAGCCCACCTCTTCTCCACACTCCGAAGGCAGATGAGAAGCTATACTTATACTTGGCTGTGTCCGAAATAGTGATAAGTGGTGTACTAGTTCGAGAAGAGCAAGGTACGACGTTTCCTGTTTATTACGTAAGTTGAACCTTAGGAGATGCTGAAACTAGGTATCCACTCTTAGAGAAGTTGGCACTTGCATTAATAAGCACATCTAGAAAATTAAAGACATATTTCTAGTGTCACCCCATATGTGTGTTAACTACTTATCCTCTTCGAAATGTTTTCACAAGCCCGCATTATCGGGCCGATTGACCAAATGGGTCGTCAAACTTGGCAGGTACGATATCAAATATCAACCCCGAACGACCATCAAGTCTCAAATCTTAGCTAACTTCGTGGCTGATTTTACACCAACCCTCGTACTCGAAGTGGAAAAGGAACTTCTACTAAAATTAGGTACATCATCGGGGGTATGGATCCTCTTCACAGACGGTGCCTCGAATATGAAAAGGTCCGGGCTTGGCATTGTTTTGAAGCCACCTACAGGTAACACTATTAGACAATCTATCAAAACTTATAGGTTGACTAATAATGAGACCGAGTATGAGGCCATGATTGCAGGTCTCGAGCTAGCTAAAAGCTTGGGGCAGAAGTCATTGAAGCCAAGTGCGATTCTCTGTTGGTGGTAAACCAAGTAAAAAAAAGCTTAAAGTTCAAGAGGCTAGGATGCAAAGATATTTAGACAAGCTACAGGTAACATTGCATCGCTTCAAGGAATGGACTCTAGACCATGTACCTCGGAGGCAAAATAGTGAGGCAGATGCACTTGCAAACTTGGGGTCATCAGTCGAGGAAGATGATATTATCCCTGAGACTGTCGTCCAATTATCAAGATCTGTGGTCGAGGAAGTTCATACTGAGATAAATTCTACAAGTTTGACTTGGGATTGGAGGAATACATATATTGAATATGTGAAAGATGGAAAGCTCCCATCGGATCATAAAGAGTTGAGAGCTCTACGAACCAGGGCTGCTAGGTTCACATTGTATGAAGATGGAACATTATACAGAAGGACGTTTGATGGACCATTGGCGGTATGTTTAGGGCCGGGGGACACCGATTATGTTTTACGAGAGATCCATGAAGGCACTTGTAGAAACCACTCTGTCGTTGAGTCTTTGATTTGCAAAATTATTAGAGTGGTTACTGGGATAACATAGAAAAAGACACTAAGGAGTTTGTCAAAAAATGTAATAAATGTCAAAGGTTTGCACCGATGATTCATCAGCTAGGAGAGCAACTTCACTCAGTCCTGTCCCCATGGCCTTTCATGAAATGGAGAATGGACATCGTCGTCCCTTTACCAATGGCCCCATGTAAAGCTAAATTCATTTTGTTTATGACTAACTACTTTTCTAAGTGGGTGAAAGTACATGCCTACGAGAAGGTCAGAGAAAAAGAAGTTATTGACTTCATCTGGGACCACATCGTGTGTTGATTCGGGATAACTGCCGAAATCGTATACGGCAATGGCAAGCAATTCATTGGCAACAAGGTAACGGAGTTCCTCGAAGCACACAAAATAAAAAGGATTTTATCAACACCGTATCATCCGAGCAAAAACGGACAGGCCGAGTCAACAAATAAGACTATCATTCAAAACTTGAAGAAAAGGATGAACGACGCTAAAGGGAAATGGAGAGAAGTTCTACCCAAAGTTCTTTGGGCATATCGAACAACATCGAAGTCTAGAACGGGGGCAACCCCATTCTATTTAGTATATGGCTCCGAGGCCTTGATTCCAGTCGAGGTCAGGGAACCCATCGCCAGATTTTGACATACATCGGAGGAATCAAATCACGAGGCTATGAATACTAGCCTCGAGCTATTAGATGCAAAATGAGAAGCTGCACTTTTTGGATGGATTCACAGAAGTAAAGAATCTAAAGATACTATAATATAAGAACCAACCTTCGACACTTCAGAATCGGGGATTTAGTTCTAAGGACCATATCGAGTCATCGGAAAAGGATCTTACAAACTTGGCACGATGGAAGGCGAACAATTGCCAAACAATTGGAATGTGTCACTGCTCAAACAATATTATTGATGAGGTATGACCTTATCCTCTTTTCCATTTGTATTTAACGCTAACTCATTGTAGATGTTCGATCAAAGACTTCGAGGGAACCCTTCTACACTAAGACCTTAGGTTTTAAAGCACGTGTTGCACTCTTTTTCACTTAGATCGGGTTTTATCCCAAATGATTTTTTCCTGAGAGGTTTTTAACGAGGCAACAACTATGTGCTACCTAAGGAGAATTCAACAGTATCCAATGCTTCTTTTCAATCAACCTCGAATATTGGGGGGCATCACCCTCGGAGGCTATATTTTCGAGAAAAATACTTCACGCCAAAGAGGGACTCGATAGGAAATCTTTGTAATGGGCCAAACAGTCAGATGAACTGTGTCCAAATAGAATAGCCGAGCCCTGAAGGCAAAATATATACGCGTGTATAAATTATTCAATGAGGCATTCTTTGTATATCAAACACTTTATGTCTCAAAGAAATTTGCTACTATACGAGCTCCATACTTGTGATTCTCTATGAGAAATGGCTCAAGGGCCAAAATACAAACACACCTCGAATAGTCG
Source organism: Nicotiana sylvestris (assembly GCF_000393655.2). Classification (NCBI taxonomy): domain Eukaryota; kingdom Viridiplantae; phylum Streptophyta; class Magnoliopsida; order Solanales; family Solanaceae; genus Nicotiana; species Nicotiana sylvestris. The sequence goes on along the minus strand of NC_091063.1, from coordinate 74,121,816 downwards.
GGGACTGTCATCGACAATCAACACATTCAAGTTGTCTAAACTCGAATTCATAAGACCTTAAAGAGGCATCCCCAACGTAAAGGCCAAGGCCATCATACTCGGGGACTGACATTTCGAACAAGTTGGAAATGTTATCGGGAAACAAATCCAAGAGACACATCCAAAGGCTACGACCATATTAAAGGATATTACCAAAATAACGCAGCTCGGAGACGTCCGAATTCTGCAATAAAAATAGGCCTTCGAATTCTCAGAATATCGATTAAATAAAGGATACCCTTGGCAAAATAACCAAAGATCTTCGATAAAATCAGCCTTCGAAAAACCTTAAGAGGTATCGAATTATTCAAATACAAACTTGTGCTAAGGCACAAAAAACAAAGGGTTCTGATCGACACTAAACCCTAAAAAAACCCACCCGATTTGATTCCATGAAGCCGAGGAATTTGCCTAAGCCAACCCCGAAGGCACATTTTTCGGGGTTAATTTTTATGTTGTACTTCCTCAAGATTTCGAATGTTTCCTGCAAATGAGTCAAATGATCCTCTGCGCGTAGGGACTTAACTAACATATCATCAATTACCTATCTGTTCCTCGAACATTTTGTTAACTAGGCATTGGTATGTAGCTCCTGCATTTTTAGCCCGAAGGGCATTATGTTGTAATAATAATTTCCATACTTGGTGATAAATGAGGTCTTCTACGGATCTTCTGTGTTCATCTGAATTTGATTGTACCCGGATAGGCATCGAGAAAGGTAAGGATCTCATGGCCGGCTATGGCATCAATCATGCAGTCGATTTTAGGCAGTGGAAAAGAGTCTTTAGGGCAGCCTTATTTAAATCCTTATAATCTACGCACATTCTAAGTTTGTTCCCTTTTTTTGGGACTACAACTACATTTGCTAACCACTCAGGGTACTTTACCTCCTGAATGGACCCTATTTTAAGAAGTTTAGTTACCTTAGTCTTTATGAATGCATGCTTCACCTCGGACTGGGGCCTTCTCTTTTGCTTCACCGGTTTAAATCTGTGGTCGAGGATCAACTGGTGAGTTGTTATTTTCGGTGGGATCCATGTGATGTCTAAATGGGACCAAGCAAAACAATTCATGTTATCAATAAGAAATTGAATGAGTTTTTTTCTGAGTTTGGGGGTTAGCCCTGTTCCCAGGTATACCTTTCGTTCGGGCATATACTCGATTAGTATGACCTATTTCAGCTCTTCGACCGTTGACTTGGTTGCATGTGACTCTTCGGGAAAAATGAAAGTTCGAGGAGTAAGGAAATCCTCTTCTTCTTTTTTGATTACTTGTTTCTCCGATTCGGTCGAGGTTGGGGACGGTGATTGCTATTTGGCCGTTTGCTTATCTTTGTTGCTCGTTTTTTTAGCTCGAAAGTGTTGATGCTGGTGTCACCTCATCGATTGCAAACATTTCCTTTGTTGCGTGTTGTTCCCCGTAAACTGTTTTCACACCATTCATTGTTGGGAATTTCATCATTTGATGAAGGGTCGATGGTACTACCCTCATGTTGTGGATCCATGGCCTCCCGAGTAGTGCATTATATCTCATGTCGCCTTTGATGACATGGAATTTTGTATCCTGGATGGTCCCAGCCACGTTCACCGGTAGGATTATCTCTCATTTCGTTATTTCACTTGCCATGTTGAAGCCGTTTAGGACTCGAGATGCAGGTACAATTTGGTCCTGCAGGTCGAGTTGCTCTACAGCCCTTGATTTGATTATGTTTGACAAACTACCGGGATCCCCAAGAACACGTTTAACTTGAATTTTATTTTACAAAATAGAAATTGTCAGGGCGTCATTGTGCTGTTGAGAAATGCCTTCCGCTTCTCGTCATTGAACGATAGGATGCCCTTGGGCATATAACTCCGAGTCCATTTTTTCTTGTAATCGACACCTTGGTACGTTTGATAGGCCCTTATGGAACATCGACCCCACCAACTATCATATGAATTACATGTTGTAGCTCTTCCTACTCATTATTTCTATTGATGTCTCTTTCTCTGAAGTGATTCTTAGCTCGATCACTAAGAAACTCTCGAAGATGACCCTCGTTGAACAATCGAGCTACCTCCTCCCTGAGCTGTCTGCAATCTTCGGTCCTATGGCCATGTCTGCCATGATATTTACACATCAAGTTTGGATTTCTTTGAGAAGTATCGGTTTGTATAGGTCTGGGCTGCCTGGTGTCTTTGATTCTTCCGATAGTCAATACGATCCTCGATGCATCGACACTGAAATTATACTCCGATAATCAAGGTGCTTTTGCGGGATCAGTATGTTAATCAAAACCATTCTTACTTATAAGTCCCCGAGAATTTTTCCCTCGATCATTTCTTCGATAATTCCGAGGAGGATTGAGCCCCAAACCACTATTTCTTTGATCTGCGCCATATGGCTGATATAGTTCTCTGTTCGACCTCGGTTCCTTGTCGGTATACCTCAGGGCTTTAACTGCCAATCCGTTTGGATGAATTGAATCCGAGGGGCTCCAGCTGGTCATCCTCAACCCTGATCTTCGATTGATAACGATTATGCACATCTGCCCAAGTTACAACTGGATATTCAATCAGATTTTGCTTCAATTGTCGTAACGCTATCGAACTCCACTCATTCAACCCTTGTGTGAAAGCTTGAACGACCCAATCATCCGTAACTGGTGGCAACTTCATTCGCACCATTTGAAATCGGGACATGAACTCCCTCAGCATTTTGTTATCCGTTTGTCTTATCTTGAAAATGTTGGATTTTCTCGTTGCAACTTTTATGGCCCTAGCGTGAGCCTTCACAGAATAATCAGCTAACATGGTAAATGAATCGATGGAGTTCGGTGGCAAGTTGTGATACCAAACCATTGCTTCATTTGATAGAGTTTCCTCAATTTTTTTCGACAAAACGGACTCGATCTCATCGTCTTCTAAGTCATTTCCCTTTATACCGCATGTGTATGTAGTGATATGTTCATTAGGATCGGTGGTCCCATTGTATTTCGGTATATCCGGCATACAAAACTTCTTTGAAATGGGCTTTAGAGCCGTACTCTAGGGAAAAGGCTTTTGCACGAACTTTTTTGAATCCAAACCCTTTAAGATCGGGGGTGCCCCTAGTATTTGATCAGCTTGGGAATTGTATGTTTCCACTTTTTTGTCATTATCTTCGATTTTCTTTTCTCCTGACTCAATTCTTTTATTGAGCTCCTCAAGCATCTTCATAATCGTAGGATCAACCCCTGATCCACTACCATTTGTTCTTTCCGGCACTGGCCTGGTAAGGCGAGTGATTTCCGGATCGACCACACTCGGAGTTTTGTGTTGACTCTGAAGCTGAGAAATAGCAGCCTATTGAGCCTGCAATATCTCAAATATCACCTAAAGACTAACTCCACCGTCTCTTACACTCCGAGTTCCTTGGCCACCAGTTCGGCCTTCCCTGTGCACACTTCCTCCGGGGTTCGCACCTAAATCCGCGTTCAGAGCAATGTGTGAACTGACATTGACTGGCTTGGCAGCAGGCACTTCCTCAGGGTTAATCGGTGACACACTAACTCTTGGAGCAATTACGTTGTCATTTTCCCTTTGAAATACAAGATCGTCACTACCATGTACGAGCGCGTTCTGTGAGTTTGACATGTTTTACCCTGAGAACAAAGAATCTTTGACAAGAATAAGTGTGAAAATAACGTGTGTTCTTAAAATCAGCACTAAAACAATCACTATTATCTTTAGCCCCACAGTGGGCGCCAAACTGTTTACCCCTAAAATTCGAGTAACAACTAAATTTGTTTTGAGGTCTTAAATATACGTGATTTAGTCCAATACTAACTGATAACCAACAATCAAACTTATAAATTAAATAAGTAAGTTGAATCAAACCAGTGTGCAAGCAAGCCTCGACCTCGAGCTAGGGTGGCCTTGAGGTAGGTCAGTAAGAACAATAAAGTTAAAGGACAATTCTGATGAGTAATAAGCAAGAAAATAAGAATGTATATTCTTTTGCCAATGATTGATGATGTTACAAATGAATGGGCTTCCCTTTATATAGCAGGGGAGTCTTTTACAAGGTACATTTTCATTTTTAGTAGGGAATCTTATTGGGATAGCTGTCTAACCGCCTAGTATAAATCCGTACAAACTCGTACAAATCTATTCCGAAATTTATGTCGTTATCTTAGGGATGTTGCGAGAATCTTGCTCTTTCTGTTACAAACCCATAATGGCGTCATCTTGGGATTGGTCATACTCGGCCATGGTTCCCATCGTGTACTTCAATCTTCGAGCCTTGTACTTCGTCATCGGGCTCGAGCTTGGTCCATTTTGAACTCGGGCTCGAAGTGACTCTTCGAGCCCATGAAATCGGGCATACCTGATTTTGACCGTATACAATTATGTTTTAGAGTTATATAACACATATTGAACACCCTTTATCGGGATTTTGAACATTAGAACTAATTATCAGGCAAATCATTACCAGCATTTTCTGTAGCAGCAAATTTTCATTAAAGGTGCAATGTAGAGTAGCCAGTCAGTGGCTCCGACTTTGATAGATGTGATCACTTCTCTATCAAGATCTTGGCTACTTTTTTTCAATTATTTTTTTAAAACATTGTTTTCTCATAAAATATGATCAAGTTTTTGAAAAAAAATCAAATATTTTTAAATTCCTAAAAATAGGTTTAGGGCAGCTTTTGGGTAAAATTCTTTCTTCAACTCATAAGATTTCAAATTTTTTTTTTCAAATAAAGTGAATGTCCAAATACAACCCCAACTTCCAAAAATTATTTTTCAACACAACTTCAAAAACTTTTTTTTCAAGTTTCAGCCAGATTTATATCCAAATACTAGCTTATAGTTCAATAAAATTAGCATTTTGACAAAGTAGTCACCCAAAGATTCGCTTTTTGAAGCGTTTGATTGAATGTATTTTGGGTATTAATTTGAACAAAAACCTATTTTTGCTTAAAGAAGAAGATAATCACAGTAGTGACCGATCGGTTGATGGGTCTTAATGGCTGAAGATGTAATTATTCAATAGCACATGGAAATGCAAGCTAAACACCAAGTTTTTGTTGTTGTTAATTAAAACAATGAAGATTTGGTGTTCCAACTTGTATAATTCAGTCATGTAAATGGGTACATTTATATCTAAAGAAGTACAATGGTAGTAGGAGTTTTATAGATGATGAAGAGAGGTTTAGGAGATATATACAATAATTTTAATTCAAATGAGAATCTTAGCTCTGCTTATCCTTATCCTTATCATGCCCTCACAAGATTGGCTCCACTGGTTGGAGGCCAATCATGGTCACAAATTCAGAGAAAGGTCATCGAGGTAGAGGTTTTGTTAGGGCATCTGTAAGCTGTGAGACATTGCTAATGTGCCGAACATTAATTTTTATTCCTTTCAACTTGATCACGGACGAAATGAAAATCAATGGCCACATGTTTCATTCTACTGTGGAAGATAGGATTACGACTGAGATAAGTAGCTCCAACATTATCGCATAGGATTTTTAGCGGAGTCTTAGGTGGAAGATGCAGCTCCTTAAGGAGATTAACAATCCAGTTTACTTCAGCTACAACTCCTGCAACAGTTCGATACTCAGCTTCAGTGGATGAGCGAGCAATTATTCGATTCTTTTTAGAACACCAACTGATAGGATTTAACCCAAGAAGAATGACATAAGATGAAGTTGAGTGTCTTGTATCAAGCATTCTATCCCAATCAGCGTCAGAGTAAGTCAGAAGTATGGTAGTGGATGAGGGCCTTATGATAAGTCTATAGGTGAGTGTTTCTTTGAGGTATCTGAGCAAGCACTTAGCTGCTTGCCAATGTCGAATCGATGGAGCATGTTGGAATTGAGCAAGCTTATTGATGGTAAAGCAAATACCCGGCCTTGTAAAACTAAGATACTGATGGTAAAGCTTATTGATGAAAATCAACACCCGGTCTTTGGTGAAAACCCTTTGCAACTAGACGCGCATTATATCGTTCCATTGATCCATCTGCATTTTGTTTTACACGAAATACCCACTTGCAGCCTATCACATTTTGTGATGAAGTTGGAGGAACTAGAGATCAAGTAGCATTATTCAAAAGAGCTGAGTATTCAGCCTGCATTGCATCATGCCATTCAATATATTTGTTTTCTTGCTTAAACGTATGAGGTGCTAGTGGCAGTATTTTGTTGGGCGAGACAACAAGGTAGTCAAAAACTTATTTGGGCTTGAAGACATTATTTTGAGATCTCATCACCATTCTTGAGGGAGGAAGAGGTACCACTTGTGTGGTAGAAGAAGAGAGAAGAGGCGTAGTAGTGGAAGAAGAACAAGGTAGATAAGATCGTACCTCGAGTGAAGGTAAGCATCATCCTGCAATGATAAGCTCGACGAACCTTCCATGGGTGGCTGTTGACAAGGAGAGTTGCTTGAGGGAGGCAATGAGATAGGTTCAAAGGCAAAATCTGATTGGTTTTGTATTGGATAAACATTGGTTGGTTCTATGGAGTGGATCCACTAGTGCGCAAGAGTGATAGTTCTATTCTGGGAAGACCTAGCTGATTATTTTTGAATGAAAATATATGTTCCACAAAGAGGACGTGTCTTGAGATGAATATTTTGGAGGTTGAAAGATCAAGACATTCATAACTATTTGTAGAAGGTGAGTATCCCATGAAGGCACAAGGTCTTGATTTGGGAGCAAGTTTATTATTGTTATATGGTTTTAACCAGCAGTAACATAAACAACCAAAAACTCTTAATTTCAAAAGGTTACGGAATGTGTTAAAGAGGCATTGAAAAGGAGAACAAAGTTTGAGCTATGGAGTAGGCATCCTATTTATAAGGTAGACAGCCGTTTGACAAGCCAATGACCAAAAACGTGAAGGTACAGATGCATGGTGCATTAAAGTTAGAACAATATCAATGATATGTCGATGCTTGCGTTCAGTTTTCCAAAAACGGCGCCTTTTTTTGAATTAAACCAAAAACTTGTTGCGACCAAATGCACAAGCAAGTATACGTGGCCTCAAGTAATAAAGTGACTAAAAGTCGGATGTCGAACCCACGAGGACTTGTGATTAACTATTAAGCAAATTAGACTATACTAATTATCTAAATAAGAATTAAACCTAGAAGTATATGATTCTAATCTAATTAAAATAAAAAGAAAAGAAATAATGAACTCTAAATAAAAGGATAGCAGATTTTTATGTTATCAATGTGATGAAAACGTTCTAGAGTTATGGGCTATCTAACAATCATATTGTATTCTTCATTTGAATTGACTAATTAATTTATCTGATTTAATGGTTGACAGGGTTAATATGCTCATAAGAATTCGTTGAGTTCTTACTCGCCTATTCAAGCTAACCTAACGCCTATATGTCTATAATAGAACTAATAAGAACGCATTTATAATTCCTGTAAATCAACCAAGCAAGGCAATTAGGTATATGTCTATCCTAACTGCGAATCCATTCGTCGATGCCCAGGTTCAAGAACTTGCTCTACTCAATCCTATGTGCAATCTAGTATTCCCACTTTCGAGTTCAACTTTAGATTCATAGATAGTATTTAATTGGTGATCAAGCAATTATATAATTACGCACAAGATTGAATAAATAAACTAATATGATAAACTAAGAAATAAAAATCAATATTCGAATAACAATAGTCATGGAAGAACCACAACCCTAGAACGTGAAGTTTAGCTCCACATAGACATAGTAGCAAAACAACAAATCATACAAAGAAACATAAAAATTACTAAGTTTGGTGAAAGAAAATATGAAACCCGGCCTCCACGGTGGCTCTGTGCTATCCCTTTCTCAAACTTTACTCTCAAAAACGTTCTATCTCCCCCAAAATAGGTTTAGACTTCTTTTTATACAAGTTAGGGCAGTGTAGGACCAAAATAACCTTGTCCCGAATAAAAAAAAGAAAAATTCTTACCCAGTGTCCTGGGCAGCACCTAGCGCTGGCCCTGGCGCAGAAACCAGTGACATTTTGCTGTTTTCACGAATTCAACTCCAATCCCTTGGTTTGCCTTTAAGACTTAGTTCATGTTCTTTTGTATTCCATAATTATGTGACAATAATATTATGTCATAATGACTAATGAGCACAATCATTATTGTCCACTATATTGTAATCAATTAGGAGAACTTCTCATGGCCAAACACAATGAGCTCCTTTGTCAATTACTTCAACTAATCATGTCATCTTGGTCAAAATAATCTATTTTCTCCGCAATTTCATCTCCAAAGCATCTACAAATAAAATATACTCAGAAACACAAATATAGTATAATTTCTCATTAAAGTACCAAAAAGTAAGGCATGTAATATACAAAAAATATATAATTATAGCCAAACATCACTATCCCACACTTAAATGTTGCTCGTCCTCGAGTTAACCAAAAATCACTCTATCTTTGAGCACTTTATATGTTACATAATCGAATCGCACTATACCTATGACAATGGTTGATAGCAACAATTAAATCTTAGCATATGTAATTACTTACACTTCTCTTTACTTATGCCATTCTTCAACAATATTCACAATAAAGACAACGTGCTCATAACAATTCTAGCCTCAAAAACTGACTCAATGTCATAGTGCACTCATGGCTTGAACACCCAACATCATAGAGAAATCTAATAATGTTACCTATCCCTCGTGAAGCCATGTGCTCTCACAATAAGAACAAGAGAAAAGTTCAATCCACACATTCGAATCTCATGATCAAATATATTTTAATGACTCACATATATTAAAGAAAATCGCTTACTCTCACAAAGAATTCACGTGCATACAATTGGTACCATAGGCTTGCCCATAATGTAAATCTCTACTAACGTAGGTTCACTCGATCTAAAATCAAATAGGACTTTTTCGTGGTTGTTATGTGGGCTAAGGGATGAGTATGATATATTTAGGAATATTGAATCAACTTCTTAAGAACTTTAACACATCACATGATAACTTAAGCGCAAATTCCTCAATCCCACTTCAATTTCACAAACAATATCACCCCCAAAAATATTCCCTTCTTCTTTAAGCACTACATTAATTCATACCACTAGAAAGAACAGGACAAAAATTTATTCATCTCTATTTTTCCTTCTTTTTTTTCCATATTTTCTCTCTTTTTTCCCAACTATTTTGTTTACCGTGAAAATGGTAATAACAATTAAATTTATTGATGGGACTCTAAAAATATGTGATCTATTTTTATGCTAGTTTGTTAAACAGTTGATGCTATATATGTGAGACTTAGAAATGAAATGAGAGTAAAGGATGGGGCAAAAATAAAACCGTTAGGCCAATAATCGGGGCCTCGGTCTCATCGGTTCTGGGCCTCGAGGCCGATCCCAGGGCTCGGCCACGAGCTATTGAGGATAATCGGGGCAGGACTAATGGTTACACTAAGATCAATAAAGGCACTTTATGGCCAATGATAAGCAACAAATGATGAAAAAATATGAAGATAATAAATGGAAGCAATAATATCAAGAGAGTGTATGAGAGAGCAAAGAGAATGTTCTTATATATTTCTTATGGAGCGGCTAGAGCAACAGAGTGTTACAAAGTATCAAGGATCCCCTTTATATAGGAGGGGAAATCCCATCATAGTACAAAATACATTAATGATAAAGAAATGGGGATGGGACAACTGGCTAACTTCATGATGCAGGCTCAGACTAGCCTGACAAATGCACTCTTCGGGAACTCCCCATATCTGTTGGGGTCGCGGCCAACATTATCCCTAGGTCGGGTGTCGATGGACCTCAAGGGAGGATACTCAGTCTGTGGTTTCGAGCCTTCGAGGTGATCTACCGAGATGCCTTGTCAACGAGAAATTGGTTCCTCCGATTTTGCGGTATATAGATAGTCCCCACGTTTCTTAGAGAGTAGCGACAAGAAATAATTTTGACATTTGACTCTTCAAACTTCCCGTGATGATGTCATACTGACGACGAAGCCTCCATGATTACCAAAACACTTCCGTTGTTTCGCTTTTCCAGGATCATTCAACGTATTGCAGTTTCTCATTCTCCAAGCCATAATGTCGCTGTCGATTTAGTTCCTAGGAACGCATTAAATGCGCCTATCATTACATTTTTCGAGGGCGATAATGGCACAATTGGTTATGTTGCCACCTTTCTATAAATGGGGACCTCCTGGGATCAGCCTTTTATCCAAGTACTTATCCATTTCTCCTTTCTCGCTATCTTTATTCTTTGTCGTTCACCATGTTTTATGCCCATGGACTCAAGATTGTATGACGATACTTCTATCAGGCATGTCATGGCCTGTCTCCTTGACCTTCTCTGGTCGAGCAAGATTACGCTGTTTTTTTGTTGTTGTTATTATTGTTGTTGCTGTAGTCGTCGGCTTGGGACGACAAAGCAGAGGGCCGATTTCCTCCGACCTGAGGAAATATTTGGATTATACATCGCTGATCAAGAGGGGGATTGGGCTATACAACGGTGTGGCACCTCACTCCCTTTGCTTTCCATGGAGTGAGGTAGTGCTATCTACTAACTGTTTCATCTCGCACCGGGGCAATGTCTCAAGAAGTGGATTTACAATAATAGCCTGGTGAAATCCATACTAGCCAGATTTTTTACCCAGCCACTTCTTCGTTCCTTCCAGCCTCTTCCGCATCACTTTGCTCTTCTCCATCGCTTTCCTCTTCGTTGTCTCCCCTTTTGAAGATGCCATTCTAGGGAATCGAGATAAGACTCCCGATGGGATCGTGCTTGGAAGATATTGTCTTTGAGGATGCGTGCCTGAGGAGATGATGCCCGAAAATGTTGCTGCCGAGGACACACCTTTAAGAATAGGCTAGGCTCTTAGACTTTTACTATATGTACACCTTCCTGCTTCTTTGTTTTTGTGTAAGGACCCCTCGTGGGCTTTTGTAATCATATGTAAGGACCCCTCGTGGGCTTTTGTAATTGAATGTTCATGAATGCAAAGATATTTATTTAATTTTGTCTTCGATGCTTGTTGTACTCCCTTTCATTTATGTTCACGGAGATTCTGAATGCATGATTCTATCGGTTAGTGTCCATATCGAACCCGGGTGTGAGTATTCTTTCTGGACTTCGGTTGATTAATATGTCCTCGTGCGGAACCTTTTGTGATCCCTTGGATCGAACCTGGATTGGACCACTAAACTCGGGTCACCAGGACCTTGACTTCGACTATAATAAAAGTAGCGTTTTGGGCCTTGAAACCATGATTTATTACTTAAACTCCATGGTAACCTTTGAGAAGAAATTTGCTCGGAGGCCTGTGAACAGGGACTGCCTTTGATCTCTCGAGGGCAGTCCCTTAGCGGAGGTTCGTTTAAATTCGGACCACCTGGAAACTCGCTTTGGGCTTAGTGTGAATAGCCTTAGAGCGCTATAGATAGATCTTGAAAGAGGGTTTGTCCGATCTCAGATGGTACCCTAGGGCCAAGCCCATACAGGTAGAGTTTAAATGCTTATTTCCTTGGAGCCTAATTCTCTTTTGACAAAAAAAACCCCCGAGGTTGGGTACCACCTCGGGTCTTGTAATGATGTCATTGGCTTCCTGGAGCCTAACCTTCCCTTTGATGGAGATCCTCGAGGTCGATTACCACCTCAGTGCTGGCGAAGGCATCATCGGCTTCCTCGAGCCTAGCCTTGTCCTGATGGAGATCCCTGAGGTCGGGTACTTATAACTAGGGATTTTAATACATTTTATACTCCTTCTTGCTTAAGTTTTGATTAGAAATTTGTACAAAATAGTCCCAAAAGGCTCACAAGTTGTGGTTGATTGCAGGTTTGATCAACAAAGTAACAATATGTCTTAAATCAGCTCAAAAGGAGTGAAACTTGCACAAGTGCCAAAGACAAGACAAGCTCAGGCAAAGCATGCCCAGTGCGGCCATGCACCATTCTGTACGGTCCACACTAGGAGATTCAGAGAGGTGGAATTCCAGGCAAAGTTGCAATGCGGACACACTAGGTTTTGTGTGGTCCACACTGAAGGCAATGCGGCCGTACTCGATTTAGTGTGGTCTGCAGAACCTAAGATCAGAGAGGTGCCAGATTTGAGGATTGAAGCCTATGCGGTCTGCGGTCCATTTTATGCGGACCGCCTTAGAAGCCTATGCGGCCGCAGTCCATTATGTGCGGTCCGCATTGCCCAAGCTCAGAGCCCTAGTGCGGACGCACACCATTTTGTACGGTACGCACTAACCCCGCAGGGGCATTTTTGTCCAGAATTTTTAGCTTAGTATAAATAGCTTTTTCCCATTTTTAGGGCATCAGATAGTTTTATAACGCAACTAATCTTGTGGGTTCGACTTTCTTAGCCATTTTGGACAATTGTATCTACTTTTCATCATTGAATCTTGTTATTTACCTTAGTGATTAATTAATATGAGTTGTTTTTCATCTATTTCTTGCTTTTCTTCTTTAATTATGAGTAGCTAGACCCATAATCTAGGGTTATGGCTCAACCCTAGTGTGGATAATTGATAGGTTTTGTATTTTAGGGCTAGATTGACTATGGGTGTTTGATATTTGAGCCAATGTCATGGTTAATGCTGAATTAGTGGTTGCAAACACTAGTTTGTGTTTAGTTGACTAGGGCTCTTCTTGAGAAAGAGAGCCTAAGTCTTCAAAATTGGTCCAACAAGGAATTAAGGCGTACTCAAGAGATTGATAGCCCCAATTAAAGGGTTAAACCTCGAGAGAGTAATATCCGACTTGAACCCTAGTTGCTTGTGCAAATTTGCATACCCAATTGGTCTTGAGAAAGTCAATTCGGGCAAAATCACTCGAACCACCGAGAGGGGTAGAGTGGGTAATATCGTGCAACGGTTATATCATACTACCCAATTATGTCAATCGTGTCCTAGATTCAATTACCCATCAATTAACCACCTAGGCGAAAGTCATTAGCCTAGTGCATTTTAAACCATTTGAACAACCCTTTTAGTTTAACTCTTAGCTTAATCTAGTTGCATTTACCATTTGTATTTTGATAATAGTAGAAGTAAAAAGAAAACCCCAAAAATGAGTAGAAGTGTAATTTGGAACACATGCGCAATCCTAAACTAGATAGATACTCGATTCCAAATTCTAGCTCTCTGTGGAAATCGATCCCGACCCTAAATTGGGTAAAAGCTGCTCTGACCCTCTCTCGCTACTCAATAGTAGTGCGAAGTAGGCCGCGATCACTTTTTGGCACCATTGTCGGCGAGCTAACGGTTTTGGCTATCTATTTAGTTAGTTTTGTGTATTGTTCTTCTTTCCTTCTTTGTTACTTACTTGTTTGTGTCACAACTTAGGTTCCAAATGGCAGCGAACAACGCTAACGACCCTCTTGGAAATGTGATTGCGGGGGAGGAGGTAGATGATGCTAGAGATGATGAGGTGCCTCTTGTACCTCAAGGACAATGTAAAGGCCGCCAGGCCAATGCGAAGGATAATAACAATGTTCCAGACCCTCCTCTGCTACCTCCAAGAGTGGCTCCCAGAGTACTTCCGAACCAGGGTTGTGCGAGTGCTATTGTCCCACCCCGAATCCGAGCGGGCAATTTTCAGATAACCAATGTGATGTTGACCTTACTTGAGCAGCGTGTGTATTTCACGGACGCTGCAAATTAAAATGCCTACAAACATCTCAAGGGGTTCGTAGATACATGCTGGGGGAGCAAGCAAATGAATGTATCCGAGGATGCTCTTAGGTTGAGACTCTTCCCATTCTCACTTCGGGGGAAGGCATTAGATTGGCTCGAGAGACTTCCCAACAATTCCATCACATCTTGGGATGAGTTGGCGGATAAATTCATTGCTAAATTTTTCTCGCCGGGACATATGGAGGCATTGCGTGATGAGATATTGGCCTTCAAGCAAGAGCCCACATAACCTTTGCATGTGATTTGGGAGCGTTATAGAACAATGGTGAAAGAATTCCCCAACAATGATATGACCGAGGCTATGATACAACAAACCTTCTACCAGGGTATTAACACCACAAATCAATGCATAGTGAACCAACTAGCTGGGGGAAACTTTATGAAGTTGTCGTATGATGAGGCATGTGATATACTTGATGAGATGGCTGACACTTCTTCTGCATGGCAAAGCAGAGCAAATGTGCCCCAGGGTGACCCTACGGTTACTCATTTGCACAAGGAATTGCATGACCATGGGAAAGCTATAGCGGAGTTGACAACTACTATGAACCAATTGGCTAAGGCATAGTTACAACAAATCCAAAACCCTCGCCAAGTGAATTCCATGGAGGGTGTCAATATGCTTGTCAACAAGAGAAGGCAAAGAAGGCAACAAAACCAAAGGAATTCTGAGCAATTTGATGATAATTGTGGTGGATTTCAAAATGATGGTTATGATGACCAAAGTGAAGAGGTTCAATATGTAAACAACTATCAAGGCCAACGGGGCAACTCTTCCAACCAACAACAGTGGAGACCTCAAGGCAATTGGGGCAATCAACAACAAGAAAATGGTAATTGGGGGAACAACAACCAAAACAACAACTGGGGCAATCAGAACCACAACCAAAACAATCAAGGGAATTGGAATGGTAATAACAACAATTGGGGTGGCAATAACAATCAAGGTGGATGGAACAATGGAAACCAAGGAAATCGGGGGCAAGGCTTTCAAAGGCCCCTAATATACCAACAACCGAACAATCCACCCCCATTTCCATCTCAAGGTCCTAGTTCTTCTGGCAATTATATGAGTAGAATTGAAATGATGTTCGAGCAAATGATGAAGAAGAATGCGGATTCGGATGCACAGTTGGCTTCCTACAATACCTCTATCAGAAATTTGGAGGTACAGTTAGGCCAAATCTCACAGTCTTTAAATACTCGCCCTAAGGGTGCTCTAACAAGTGATATGGTAGTGAACCCAAAGGGTGGAAGCAACCATGTTATGGCGGTTACAACAAGAAGTGGGAGAGGCGGTGATGTGAATGCCTCCAAACAAAAGCAAATCTTGGATGATGATGTTGAGTTGCAAGAGGATGAAGTCCCTTTGGTAGTTGAAGATGTGGTTGATGAAAATAGGAATAAAGAAGTGAAGATTGATATTCAAGATGTCGAGGTGGAAACTCAAAATGACGTAAACCTATCTAGGGAACACGTAATAGACATGCCGGAACCGGTTGTGCCTAAAGCCAAGGCACCTTTGCCAAGGCCACATCCACCTTATCCTCAAAGGCCCGCGAAGCAAAAGAATGATAATTTGTTTAAGAAGTTCATTGACATGATGAAGAGCTTGTCCATTAATGTCCCTCTGGTGGAGGCTCTTGAACAAATGCTGGGCTATACAAAATTCATAAAAGATTTGGTCACAAAGAAGCGTTCTATGGATTGTGAAACTATAAAGATAACTCACCAAGTTACTGTTATAGTGCATTCAATGTCCCCAAAGCTTGAAGATCCCGGTGCTTTCACCATTCCTTGCACCATTGGGAGTGCAGATTTTTCCAAGGCTCTATGTGATTTAGGAGCTAGTATCAATTTGATACCCTACTCAGTTTTCAAAACTTTGGGTATTGGGCAACCTAGGCCGACTTCCATGAGGTTACAAATGGCGGATAGATCGATAAAGAGACCCTTGGGTATTATTGGTGATGTGCTTGTCCGGGTGGACAAATTTATCTTGCCAGTTGATTTTGTGATCTTGGACTGCGAGGTGGACTACGAAGTTCCTATTATATTGGGTAGATCTTTCCTAGCTACGGGGAAGGCATTGGTAGATGTGGAAGCAGGGGAACTCACCTTCTGGGTGGGTGATGAAATGGTGGTTTTTCATGTGTGCAAATCTATGAAGCAGCCCAACAGTACTGAGGTGTGCTCTTTTGTTGACCTCGTCACAACAGTGATAGTTGATGACACCAGTGCAATGATCAATGTGAAGGACCCATTGGAGGCCGTATTGTTGAATCTTGATGTCAATGAGAATGCAAGATGAGTGGAGTGCGTGAATGCTTTACATGGGATGGGCTCTTATTCTTACGAGCCTAGGAAATTGTCTTTGGATCTCGAGAATAGAAAGACTCCACCAACTAAACCTTCAATTGAGGAGCCTCCGGTGTTGAAGTTGAAACCGCTGCCTCTACACCTCAGATATGAGTTCTTAGGCTCAAATTCTACTTTTCCAGTTATTATTTCTTCTTACCTTACTAACATGTAGGTTGATGCCACATTGGCAGTGCTTTAAAAGCGGAAAAGGCAATTGGATGGACTTTAGCTGATATTGGGGGAATAATCCCCGCATTTTGTATGCATAAGATTATTCTGGAAGATGATGAAAAGCCCTCCTTGGTGCATCAAAGGATGTTGAACAAGGCAATGCAGGAAGTTGTGAAAAAGGAGGTGATCAAGTGGTTGGATGTCGGGGTTCTGTACCCCATCTTTGATAGCTCTTGGACTTTGCCAGTACAATGTGTACCTAAGAAGGGTGGCATGATCGTGGTCAAAATTCCAAAAATGAGTTGATTCCTACAAGAACCATCACCGGTTGGAGGATATGCATGGATTACCGCAAGTTGAATAAAGTGACCTGTAAGGATCACTTTTCTTTGCCTTTCCTTGACCAAATATTATACCGACTTGCTGGGCGTGCCTTCTATTACTTCTTAGATGGGTATTCTGGGTACAACCAAATCTTAATTGCTCCGGAAGTTCAGGAGAAGACCACATTCACTTGTTCATATGGAACTTTTGCCTTCTCTAGGATGCCTTTTGGATTGTGTAATGCACCGGCTACATTTTAGCGGTGTATGATGGCCATTTTCACCGATATGGTGGAAGACATTTTGAAGGTGTTCATGGACGCTTTTAGTATTGTGGGGGATTCATTTGATGAGTGCCTGAAGAATCTTGATAGGGTGTTGGCACTTTGTGAAGAGACCAATCTTGTCCTCAATTGGGAGAAATGCCACTTTATGGTGGAAGAAGGAATAGTTCTTGGGCAAAAAATTTCGAAGCATGGCATTTAGGTGGATAAAGCAAAGATCAGGATGATTTCAAGGCTCCCTCCCCCTATATCCGTCAAGGGAGTCAGAAGTTTTCTTGGGCATGCGGGGTTCTATCGGAGATTTATCAAAGACTTTTCGAAGGTAGTGAATCCCTTGTGCAAGTTATTGGAAAAAGAAGCTAAGTTTGTGTTTGATGACAAGTGTATGCAAGCCTTTGAACTTCTCAAGAATAAGTTGACCACCACTCCTATCATTACCGCGCCTAATTGGAGCTTGCCCTTTGAGTACATGTGTGATGCGAGCGATGTTGTGGTTGGGGCAGTTTTGGGTCAAAGAGTGAACAAAATATTTCATCCAGTGTACTATGCGAGCAAGACAATGAATGATGCTCAAGTGAACTACATGGTCACTGAGAAAGAACTTTCGGCTATTGTGTTTGCTATGGAAAAATTTCAGTCGTATCTTATAGGTGCTAAGGTTATTATTCATACGGGCCATGCCGCACTCTGGTACTTGATGATGAAGAAGGACTCCAAAGCTATACTGATGCAATGGGTCTTGTTACTTCAAGAGTTTGATTTGGAGATTGTGGACCGGAAGGGTAGTGAGAACCAAGTGGTGGACCACTTGTCCCGCTTGGAGGAGGAGGGGAGGCCTCGTGATGGCCTAGAGATCAATGATTCATTTCCCGATGAACAACTCCTTTCGGGGCTTGTCATTTCTCTCCCTATAGTGGCCATCATGACGGGGCGAGGACGGCTTCTAAATTTCTTAGTTGTGCATTTTATTGCCCAACGTTTTTCAAAGATGCGGGTGATTTGGTGAAGAGATGCGACAAATGCCAAAGAGCGGGTGGAATTTCGAAGAAAGATGAGATGCCTCTCAATACCATCCTTGCGGTTGATATTTTTTATGTATGAGGCATTGATTTCATGGGCCCATTTGTTAGATCTTGTGAAAACACTTACATTCTTGTGGTATGTTTCAAAGTGGGTAGAAGTCGTGGCTTTGCCCAACAATGAGGCCCGGAGTGTTGTTACATCTCTCAAAAAGAGCATTTTTACAAGGTTTGGTACTCCTCGTGCAATCATAAGTGACGGAGGGTCTCATTTTTGCAATAGAGCTTTCGACACTTTGCTTTCAAAGTATGATGTCAATCACAAAGTTTCTACTCCCTATCATCCTCAAGCAAGTGGTCAAGTTGAAGTCTCCAACAGGGAAATCAAAAGCATATTGTCAAAGACAGTCAATGCAAATAGGATCAATTGGTCAAAGAAGTTGGATGACACTCTATGGGCTTATAGGACTGCTTACAAGACTCCGATTGGTATGTCTCCGTATCGGCTGGTGTTTGGGAAATCTTTCCATCTACCGGTTGAGTTAGAGCACAAGGCCATGTGGGCTTTGAGGAAGCTAAATCTTGAGTGGGATGTTGCAGCCAATCTTCGTGTGGAGCAGGTCAATGAACTTGATGAATTCAGATTCCATGCCTACTCCAGTTCGTCCTTGTATAAGGACAATATGAAGTACCTTCATGATAAATATGCTCATGGAAATGAGTACAAAGTAGGTAATTTGGTTCTATTGTTCAACTCCCGGTTATGTCTGTTTCTGGGAAAGCTCAAGTCAAAATGGAGTGGACCTTTTGAAGTGGTGTGTGACCCCGTTTGGTGCTCTTGATTTAAAGAACAAAAATGGTGAAGTTTTCAAAGTTAATGGGCACCAGTTCAAGCATTACTTTGAAAAAATTGATGACAGCCACGTGGTGGCACTTCTTCATTTCAAATGATGTGATGGTAACCTGCATCGTGCCGCGACGTTAAATCAGGCGCTTCTTGGGAGGCAACCCATGTGTTTTCCTTCTTGTTTTTATTTGATTTTCATTTGTAGAGTAGGATTGATTTTTGGGCTAACTGGTTGGACTCCTCGTGGGCTTTGTAATTGAATGTTCATGAATTCAAAGATATTTCTTTAATTTAGTCTCTGATGCTTGTTGTACTCCCTTTCATTTATGTTCGCGGAGATTCTGAATGTGTGATTCTGTTGGTTAGTGCCCATATCGAATCCGGGTATGAGTATTCTTTCTGGACTTCAGTTGATTAATATGTCCTCACGCGGAACCTTTTGCGATCCCTTGGATCGAACCTGGATCGGACCGATGAACTCGGGTCGCCGGGACCTTGACTTCGAGTATAATGAAAGTAGCTTTTTGGGCCTTGAAACCATGATTTATTACTTAAACTCCATGGTAACCTTTGAGAAGAAATTTGCTCGTAGGGACTACCTTTGATCTCTCGAGGGAAGTCCCCGAGCGGAGGTTCGTTCAAATTCGGACCACCTGGAAACTCGCTTTGGGCTTAGTGTGAATAGCCTTAGGGCACTATAGATAGATCTTGAAAGAGGGTTTTTCCGATCTCAGATGGTACCCTAGGGCCAAGCCCATACAGGTGGAGTTTAAATGCTTATTTCCTTGGAGCCTAATTCTATTTTGACAAAAAACACCCCCGAGGTCGGGTACCACCTCGGGTCTTGTAATGATACCATTGGCTTCTTGGAGCCTAACCTTCCCTTTGATGGAGATCCTCGAGGTTAGGTAGCACCTCAGTGCTGGAAAATGCATCCTCGGCTTCCTGGAGCCTAGCCTTGTCCTGATGGAGATCCTCGAGGTCGGGTACCACCTCGAGACTGGAAACGATGTCGTTGGCTCCTTAAAGCCTAACTTCTATGTGATGGGGGTCCTCAAGGTCGGGTACCACCTCGGGACTAGCGATGATGTTGTTGGCCTTTCAGAGCATAACTTCTTTTTGATGGAGATCCTCGAGGTTGGGTACCACCTCAGTGCTAGCAAAGGCGTCATCGGCTTCCTAGAGCCTAGCCTTGTCCTGATGGAGGTCCTCGAGTTCGGGTACCACCTCAGGACTAGCGATGGTGTTTTTAGATGGTTTTGAGGCAAGTGGATCATCGCCATTTTCTCCATATATATACATGGACGTTTTTTGCTTTTTAGGGGATCCCACCACTTTAAGCAGTTGCCCTTCTTTTTCTACGCTAGCCTTTCGTTTCTCCAGCACTAACGCACTTGCACATATCGCCGCTTTAGTTTTCTAATTTTGTCATAGCCATGGGTCCTATGTCGGGGTCCGTCCGATAGGGAGGGGAGAGCTCTGCCTCCAGCATTCAGAACCATCGAGAGTATGCCTTGAAGGTTGTTTCTTTGATAGGAGAAGAATATCTTGGGTTAGTGACAAAAGACTATAGATGGGGGGAAAGGTAGTACCGCAGATACTTCCCCCAGGTGAAGGCATCACAGATTGTGCCGATGGATTCTTGAATGTGTACACATACCCTTTCATATTGGGCCCCCTTGATAGGGTTGTGCTCGACTGCCTAGAGTATCGGGTTACCTTGGCGCAGATCCATCCATTATTTTGGCGAACAGTGCTGATGATGAGATTTTTCGCTGAGAAGGCAGGGCTTGACTTTACTCTTAGTCACCTTATCAGGTTGTATTGGCCCTTCCACCATTGAGGTCTACTGACCTTACGATGCCGATCAAATACGCCCTTTGTTATTGACGATGAGGAAGATGGAGATCGGGGGCGGATGAGTCGCTTCGTCCGGGTGCGGACCGCTGACATTATCCCCGTTTGAGCTCATGCCAGTCCCTTAGGAATGGAACTATACTCGTAAGTGGTGCATCTCATGCTTTCTCAGTTCTGTCTATAACGAAAGCCTGGTTTTGTTACCGTGCCTTCTTTTCTTTTTCCGCAATGATTTCATGGGTGATGTTCTTGTTTTGCCAGATTGGGTTCAAAAGTTGGCGACCTACTCGACTTATGACGAGCGCAGGTGGCGAGCTGCATCCCGGGGCAGATGGGAAGCGAAACATCATGGTGAGTGCTGCGTTATACTTTCCCCCCCCTCCCCCCTTCCTTCATTTGGAGAGGCATTTTCCCTTCATGCCTATTAAGTTTGTTGTTGTAGGCATAGGAAATCCATTTGAGGTGAGGCCGCACTCCTCCGTAGAAGGGGAAGGGTTGCCAACTCCCGGGATGAAGGACAACGACAATAAGGGAAAGATGCTTTTACAGGGTGATGGTGCTCAAAGTAAGAAAGAATGGGACTGGAGCTTCAGAGCGGAAACATCGTTTGAACCTGCCGTGTCTGCAGCTCCTGGTTCTAGAAGAGGGTTTCTCCATTGTTGTCGCCTTCATTTTCCATCGATAATACTTCGAGAGATACTAGAAACTTGGGGTCGCGTACACCGAGCGACCGTGCTTCGACCGAAGTCGACTCTTTCAGGTCTGATGCGTATTGGTAGGCGTGCGCTCAGCCTTCGAGGAAGCCCAACGGGTTTACTTTGTGGTGCATTTTGGCATAGGTCTTTTGAGCTTTGCGCCTTTCCTTCCTTATTGGGCTTTCTTTTGCAGGCGTTCGACAAACTTAAGTCCGGCTGCTTCGTTGTGAAGTCAGGCTACGTAAAGCTCTGGATGAGGAGAGATCACTTAGGTTCCTTTTTGATAAAAAGGAAGTCGAGCTGGTACACTTGCAATATGAGGTGGGTTGGAGCTTGAATTACGAGAACCATTTGAAAGAGCAGGTAATTTTCTATCCTGGGTAAGCGTGCACCCCACTCCTGGTTCCTGAGGCTAATGCTTAGTTTAATTTAGTTGTAGAAAAAGACAGAGGCCCTGGAGCGCCTTCGAGATGAAGTTGGCCGGGCCGGACGTGAATATGATGAGTTAAGAGGTCGGGCGGAGGCTCAGGCTTTAGAGGGGAAGGACGCTCTAGCTAAAGTTCTTGATTTTGAAGCTCAACTTTGCTTAGCCCATGATAATTATTAGATTCAGATAGACATGATTAGGAAGCTTGAGTTCGAGCTTTCGTAGGTCAGGGATGAGATTGTTGATGCTTAGGCAGAAGCTGCGATGAACCAGACTAAGGCTGACCGAGAGATGACGATCTATTCAAAAGATGTTGCCGATGCTCAAGCTGAGCTGAGAAGGATCCTCAACCGTGAAGGGAGGGTTGAAGAATATTCTCACTGCAAATCTCGAAGAAAGACCCTTGAAGAGATCTGTGTTAGGGGCTTCGCCCTCTCGGAGGAATTGGCGCTAGCAAGGGCGGACGAGCGTGATGCTTAGTTGCTTTTGCTTGATGCCGAAGAAAGCAAAGATGAGGCCGGTAGGTCATAGCCCTCGGGGGGGGCATAGATTTTGTCGTTTGTATGTAGCTTTTTCAAAATGTGTCTATAGACGGAGATTGCACTTTTTCACACATGTTATGAAAGAAAACCTTGCAGCTTGATTTCTTTTGTATCTCTTACTGTCTTGAATTTAGCCATGTGGACTGGTCTTTGAGTTGGTAGGAATCCTTAGAGTCATGATATGGCCCTGGGGCTCATTGGACAGGCCTGTAGGCTCTTACGTACTTTCGCTCTTAGGCATATTTAGGCCATCTGCTTTGGGCGCAGTCCTTGAGTCGGGCACCGACTCAAGCTTATTTGGCCTTTGAATGGACGAAATTTAGGCTAACGACAGTGGCTCTTACGCTTTTGGTCGATGCGACCTTCTAGTGTATGTGGGCTGGAGACAATGGCTCTTATGGTGTGGGTCGATGCGGCCTTTTATTGAGGGCTAGAGATAATGGCTCTTATGCCGTGGGCCGATGCGGCCTTTTAGTGAGGGCTGCCGACAATGTCTCTTACACCTTGCTTTTAGGCATATTCAGTTAACTGTTTTGGGTCCGGTCTCCGAATCGGGTTACAACTCGAGGTCATTTTGACCCTCAAGTTTTCAGGTTTCAAGCTGGTGACAGTGGCTCTTACACTTTTGGTCGATGCGACCTTTTGTGTATATATCCCTGAGGCTTATTAGGCTGGCAACAATGGCTCTTACACGCTTGGTCGATGCAACCATTTATGTAGGCTTTATTTTTCCTCTCGTTAAGGGCTTTTGAAGTAAATATTTCCTGACTCGTCGTCGATTCGGGAAGAACCTCGATTTTGGGTAACTCACGGTAATGTTCGAGCACGTCCAGAGGTTTGGCTCAAAGGCTGAGTAGCTCGAATCCTGTGATTTGGAGCTGACATGGTTGAAGCTCTTTTGGCTATGAAGAGGGTAGCCTATTTAACCGGTTCTTTCCATAGTAGATTCGGAGTAATTGAAGGCTTGTGTAGGCTGGCAATAATGGCTCTTACGCCTTGTAGCGATGGTCAGGCATCCCCGAGTCGCATTAGTTCGGCTTGTACAGCCGTATGACCGAAGTCATTTGTGTTTGGACGGAGCCTTTGAGTCCCAACTGAAATAGTTTCGGCATCTATATCGAGGGTATGCCTTTTTAGGGGTCTTAAAGTTTGATATATAGCCGAAACTTTGGGATCGGGTCTATGCCTTTAGTGAGGTCTTACAAGTTTTACATGCCATTGAGGTCTTATAGTTTTTATATGCCATTGAGGTCTTACAGTTTTTACATGTCGTTGAGGTCTTACAGGTTTTACATGCCGTTGAGGTTTTATAGTTTTACATGTCGTTGAGGTCTTACAGTTTTGGATACTTGGTACAAGTATTGTTCATGCCTTGCTTGAGGTCTTACAGATATTGTTGCTTCCTTATGTAGGTCTTACAAGACCGAGTCTGCCCGCTCGGGGTTTTATGGCCTCGGGTTTTGGTGAATCGATGGAGGTGGCGCTTGACGGCAGTCTCCGAGTCGTTGAGGTTTCTTGACTCGGGAGCCATTATTCACAAACTTTGTATTGCCTCATCGAGGGCTTACGATTTTGGAGATCCTGACTCTGAGATCATGTGTTTTTGGAGATATTGGCACTAGTCCCCGAGTGTTCGGGGCAATTTTGGCCTTGGAGATGTTTCGTGCTTTTCATGTTGCCTCATCTGAGAGCTTATGATTTTGGAGTCCCGACCTGGAGTTCATTCAGGTGTTGAATCGTGGACGCCAGTCCCCGATTATTAGGGATGTTTTTAGTGGAGAAGTAGTTTTCGCGGAGGTAAATGATATTCTTCAATTGTTTGATACAAGTGTACATGTTTTCGCTGCCCAGGATCCGGCTATACGGACACGGTTCGTTTGACTGTTTGGCCTGGTACATCATTTTCCTATAGGGACCCCATTTGGCGTTTCTTGGCTTTTCCGAGCGGATGGCCTTTGGGGGGGATGCCCCTCAGTATTCGAGGTTGATTTCAAAAGAAGCCTCGAACACTTGTTGAGTCTCCCTTAGGTAGCATACAGATGTTGCCTCGTTAAAAACCTTCCCGGTAAAACCCTTTTCGGGATAAAAACTCGATCGAAGGACAAGAGTGCAATGGATGCTTTGAAACCTTAAGGTATTTGAGCTAGATTAACGCTCTGACTGCTTTGATCGGGCGCCTGCATACGGGTTAGTACGAAATACAAAATGAAAAGGGAGATGGTTATACCTTAGTGTAGGATGTGCCGACGACGTTTCAAGGACCTATACGTCTAAGTTACTCGAGACGAGGATGCGGTACGGTCCTTTATTTTGTTTGATCGGGTTTAATCGAAGGTGTGTCTTGATTACTCTTTGGCTCTTTTATGAGCAGAAGTACTGATGCTGGTGCCACGTCGTTCACCGCGAACATTTACCTTGTCGCATGATGTTCCCCGTAGACGATTTTGATCCCATCCTTTGTCGAGAATTTCATCATTTGGTGTAGAGTGGATGGTATTGCTCTCATGCAGTGTATCCACGGTCATTCGAATAAGGCATTTTACCTCATGTCTCATTCGATGGAATTTGGCATTTTGGGTCGTGCCGGCCACGGTGACTGGGAGGGTGATTTCTCTTTTTGTTGTTTCACTTGCCATGTTTAATCCGTTGAGGACTCGAGTGGCAGGCATGATTTGGTTAAGCAGTTTGAGCTGCTCTATCACCCTTGGCCTGATAATGTTGGCCAAGCTACCTGGATCCACAAGCACACATTTTATTTGAAAAGAATTTACAAAAAAAGAGATTACCAGTGCATCATTGTGAGGTTGAAACAAGGTCTTGGTGTCCTCTTCGCTGAATGGGAGGGCGTCCTCAGGAATATATCCTCGGGTTCGCTTTTCTCTGGTGATGCATATTTTTGTCCTTCTTATTACGGGTTCCTGCAGGGCATCGACGCCTCCCAAGATCATGTGGATGACATGTTGTGGCTCATTTGCTTTGTTCTTCTTGGCCGCCTCTCTTTCCCAGAACTTATTTTTGGCTCGGTCGCTAAGGCATTCCCGGAGGTGACCTTTGTTAAGTAATCGAGCTACCTTCTCTCGAAGTTGGT
This sequence comes from Nicotiana sylvestris, assembly GCF_000393655.2. NCBI lineage: Eukaryota > Viridiplantae > Streptophyta > Magnoliopsida > Solanales > Solanaceae > Nicotiana > Nicotiana sylvestris. The sequence goes on along the minus strand of NC_091063.1, from coordinate 74,096,496 downwards.
GGCAATCCTCGGTCCTATGGACGTGTGTGTTGTGAAACTCGCACACTAAGTTATGATTCCTCTGTTAAGGATCCGATTGTATAGGCCTTGGCCACTTGGTGTCTCTGATTTTACTGATGGCGAACACGAAGTCCGATACATCTACGTTGCACTTGTATTCTGACAAGTGAGGTGCCCCCGTTGGCCCTGCATTCCTATCGAATCTGGCTCTATTGATGAGTTCCCGAGGATCCTATCCTCGGTCTATCCTTTGATCATTGCAAGGTGGGTTGCGCCTCGGGGTGTTCCTCCTGTCTTCGATGTATGGTTGGTATCTTTCTTTATTTGGTTTTGGCTCTTTTTCCAGGAGCCTGCTTGGGTATATTGAGCCTGAGGGGGTTCCCAACTAGTCATCTTCGGCCCTGATTATTGACTGGTATCGGTTGTGGATATCCGACCAGGTCACAGCGGGATATTCGATCAAATTCTATTTCAAATGTTTTGAAGCCACTGAGCTTCATTCATTCACACCTTGAGTGAAAGCCTGCACTTCCCCAGTCATCGGAGACCGGTGGTAGCTCCATCTGTTCCATTTGGAAGCGAGATATTAATTCTCGCAGCATTTCATTCTCTCTCTTCTTGATTTTGAACATGTCGGATTTCCTCGTTGCTACTTTGATGGTACCGGCATGTGCTTTTCTGAAAGAGTTTTCTAACATGGCAAATGAATCTATGGAGTTAGGAGCCAAGTTGTGATACCACATCATGGCCCCCTTCAAGAGTGTTTCCCCGAACTTCTTTAACAAGATGGACTCGATTTCGTCGTCCTTTATGTTGTTGCCTTTTACCGCACAGGTTTAGGCAGTAACGTGTTCATTGGGGTTTGAGGTCCCGTTGTACTTTGGGAGTTCTGGCATTCTGAACTTCTTTGGTATAGGTTTCAGGGCCGCTTCCTCGGGGAAAGGCCTTTGTATGAACTTCTTCGAATCCACACCTTTCAGGACCGGGGGTGTGCCCGGAATTTGGTCGACCCTAGAGTTGTAGGTTTTGATCTTTTTGTCGTTGGCTTCTATCATCTTCTCGCCCGAATCGATCCTCCTGGTGAGGTCCTCGAGCATTTTTATGATGGCGGGATTGACCGACCCATTATTGCTTGATATCTCCGGTACCTTTTCAGCTGGGGGAGCTGTTCTCGGTGCTACCGTGCTGGGAGTTTTCTGGTGACTTTGCATCTGAGTAATAGCTAGTTGGTGTGCCTGCAACATTTCAAAAATAACGTGAAGGATAACCTCATGTTCTTCCCTGGTCGGGGTTTTCTGAGCTTCTTGTGGATCTCCCTGATGCTCGCTCCTGTCGGTATGCGGGCTTACATCGATGCATTGGGCGTCGCGCGAGACCGTGTCCACGGGATTGGTTCAGGCACATTTCCAGGGTTTTGTGGTAGCACACCAGCACCCGGAACATCCACATCGTTCTTCCCGTGGTCCTCGAGATTGTTGTTTTTGCCTCCATTTACTGAGTTGGACATATTGACCTGAAATCGAAGATCTTGGACAAGAAAAAGCGTGAAAGATAACTTGCATTGAGTGACTAAACCAGCAAGAAAATAATCACTATTATTTTTAGCCCCACGGTGGACGCCAAACTGTTTACCATAAAAATGATAATAACAATTAAATTTGTTGATGGGACTCTAAAAATATGTGATCTATTTTTATGCTAGTTTGTTAAGTAGTTGATGCTATGTATGTGAGACTTAGAAACAAAATGAGAGTTAAGGATGGGGCGAAAATCAAACCGTTAGGCCAATAATCGGGGCCTCGGGCTCGTCAGTTTTGGGCCTCGAGGTCGATCCCAAGGCTCGGCCACGAGCTATTGAGGATAATTAGGGAAGGGCTACAGTTACACTAAGATCAATAGAGGCCCTTTATGCCCAATGATAAGCAACAAATGATGAACAAATATGAAGATAATAAATGGAAGCAATAATATCAAGAGAGTGTATGAGAGAGCAAAGAGAATGTTCTTCTATATTTCTTATAGAGCGGCTAGAGCAATAGAGTGTTACAAAGTGTCAAGGATCCCATTTATATAGGAGGAAAAATTCCATCATAGTACAAAATACATTAATTATAAAACAAATCGGGATGGGACAGCTGACTAACTTCATGATGCAGGCTCAGACTAGCTTCAGACTAGCCTGACAGATTTTGCCAGCCCTAGCTGCACTCTTCGGGAACTCCCCATATCTGTTGGGATCGCGACCAACGTTATCCCTAGGTCGGGTGTCGATGGACCTCGAGGGAGGATACTCGGTCCGTGGTTTCAAGCCTTCGAGGTGATCTTCCGAGATGCCTTGTCAACGAGAAATTGGTTCCTCCGGTTTCGTCGTATACATATTTTTATTTCAATTTTCGCTAGTGGTGTATTATTTTACAAAACAAGTGCACATTTCTTCCTTTCATTGGTTTCACTCAAAAGTCACCACACACTTAGTCCCTTCTTACTTCTTTTAGCGTTCATTTCACAATTAAAGTGCTTTAAGAGGTAAAGGGATCAAAATAATGTCAATTAAAAATAAAAGGGTATAGGCTTCTAATGTGGGTGCCAAATAAAAGTCTATAGGCTCAAAAGGGGTAACTAGGGATAAATTTTATTTATGGTAAGCAATAAGCTCAAAAAGATCAAAGAAAACCTAAAATCATTTTTCAAACCGAGCATCACCTAAAATTTCGCTTCAACTCACATACTGAGCAACTTCTAGACTCAATCACAAAAATATGGACTACACAAAAACCTCACCACACGTGGCACATGATTCACTAAGGACGATCCCATTACGACTCTCAAACAATGCAAGTATTCACGGAGCCACGAGAAATTAAGCATTAAGCACAAAATGAACACAAGTCAAGAAAATGAGACATATGCATCACAAGAAATGCTATCCAATGGAAAAGGATCGAGGCACAAAGAAAAATCACGATAGATTAGTACTACCTAAAAAATAATAATAAGATATATATTTGGACTTTTTCTATTCTCTAATTTTTTTTTTGTATTTTTGGTCAGACTTTAATCCCTCAAGAAAACTGTCTAGGAGCTCCATTGTCGGGAGAAGTCCAAAAACTTTTTACTCTTTTTTTTGAATTTTTATATTTTAAAAAAATTAAGCTAATAAAACTACTATTAAAATACTACACAACTATGACAATAAAAATATAAAAAGTTAATAATTTTACTAACATACCACTACTAATAATTCAAATACAGTCCTCCAATGCATAAATAAAGCAAAAATAAAAAGGGTGGACAAGAAACTCCCTGAAAGGTCAAAGGTCGAAGCAATAGCAGCTCATGGGGTACTTAGACTTCTCCAAAGATGGTCCTTTGTGCGGGCACTCCACACTTAGTTCTAACCATTTGACTCACTTTTGTACACTTTCTATGGCCTTGCTTCCTATGATTCTACAAAATAAACCAACACTACAAAAATAATAAAAAATATTAAACAAAAATAAAATAAAGCAGTAAAATTGGGTTGCCTCCCAACAAGTGCCTAATTTAACATCGCGGCACGGTTTGAACCACTTTTTGCCTCCACCTCTAACTTATGAATTGTACCCTTAATTTGGTTTCTAGTCTATGGCTATTCTCAAGTGGTGGGGATACAAAGATAACAAGGCCAAGCAATAAAATTTTCACTCTGTACTTCTCTGCCTTTAAATGAGGAATGTAATTTTTGCTTTTTGGCACAATAAATTCAAGAATGTAGGCACTCTCATCCTCACTCTTTGACTCCCCCATAGGATCTGATAGCTCGATTACTATCTTACTATCTAAACACAATGTGAACAAATGATTGGAATGAGGTATAATGCGCGCTAAATTACGAATTTTGCTACTATTTACATCTTCATTTATACACACACTAAAGTCTCCCAAAGTAATGTTATTCATTCTTTCATATGACTCTAGAGCACTCTTCACAACATTGGCATCCTCAGGGAAAATATGGTCCAATGATTGGTATTCTCATTTTAGTTCCTCAATTTGGTCTAGAAGATTTTTTTTAGCTTCGCACAAGTCATCAATAAATTGTTGGGTGTTACACGCAACAACCTTTGCACTCAAATTTGTATCCAAGTTGTGCACATCCAAGCCAAAAGTGTCAATTTCATGTGTAAGATCAACTCTCTCCTTAGACCAATCATTCACCAACGTTGTTAAAAGACAACGTCGTTCCATATAAACGTTTAATCGAGAATATCCGTTCCAATACCAACCCTTACTCCCATATTCAAATTCAGACCTCCCAAAGTTCAGGGCATGACAAGACCAAAAAGATGGGCCATAAATGTCTTCCGTCAACCAAACATCTTCATCAATAAACTTACCTCTAGATACTTCATCCCCAGATGTTATGTTGAGAGAACTAGAAACACGCTAAGAGAAAAGTTAAATAGTTGTAAAATTAAAAATATTTATAAAAAGAAGGAAAAAAAAACCTGTAAAGATAAAAGTAAAAGTCTAATCTAGAAAAATAGCTAATTCTAAGTCCCCGGCAACAACGCCAAAAGCTTATTGCAGCTAAACGCACACGTAAGTATACGCGGTCGTCAAGTAATAAAGTGACTAAAAGTCGGATGTCGAACCCACGAGGACTTGTGATTAACTATTAACTAAGTTAGACTTTCCTAATTATCTAAATAAGAATTAGACCTACACGTATATGACTCTAATCTAATTAAAATAAAAAGAAAAGAAATAATGAACTCTGAACAAAAGAATAGCAGTTTTTTATGTTATCAATGTGATAAAAATGATCTAGGGTTATGGGCTATCTAACAATCATATTTTATTCTTCATTTGAATTGACTAATTAATTTATCTGATTTATTGGTTGATAGGGTTAATATGCTCATAAGAATTCGTTGAGTTCTTACTCTCCTATTCAAGCTAACCTAACGCCTATATGTCTATAAAAAAAGAACTAATAAGAACGCATTTATAATTCCTGTAAATCAACCAAGCAAGGCAATTTGGTATATGTCTATCCTAACTGCGAATCCATTCCCCGATGCCGAGGTTAAAGAACTTGCTCTACTCAATCCTATGTGCAATCTAGAATTCCCACTTTTGAGTTCAACTCTAGATTCATAGATAGTATTTAATTGGTGATCAAGCAATTATATAATTACGCACAAGATTGAATAAATAAACCAATATGATAAACTAAGAATCAAAATTAATTTTCGAATAACAATAGTCATGGAAGAACCACAACCCTAGAAATTGAATTTCAGCTCCATATAGACATGGTAGAAAAATAATAAATCATACAAAGAAACATAAAAATTACTAAGTTTGGTGGAAGGAAAGATGAAACCCGGCCTCCACGGCGGCTCTGTGCTCTCCCTTCGTCAAAAGTTACTCTCAAAAACGTTCTATCTCCCCCAAAATAGGTTTAGACTTCTTTTTATACAAGTTAGGGCCGTGTAGGACCAAAATAACCTTGTCCCGAACGAAAAAAGGAAAAATTCGTACCCAGCGTCCAGAGCAGCGCCTAGCGTTGGCCCTAGCGCAGAAACCAGTGAATTTTGCCGTTTTCATGAATTCAACTCCAATTCCATGGTTTGCCTATAAGACTTAGTTCATGTTCATTTGTCTTCCATAATTATGTCACAATAATATTATGTCATAATGACTAATGAGCATAATCATTACTGCCCACTATATTGTAATCAATTAGGAGAACTCCTTATGAGCCAAACACAATCTATCAGTTACTTCAACTAATCACGTCATCTTGGTCAAAATAATTTATTTGCTCCGTAATTTCATCTCCAAAGTATGTACACATAAAATATACTCAATGAAATACAAATATTGTATAATTAAGCATTAAAGTGCCAAAAAGTAAGATATGTAATGTACTAAAAATATATAATTATAGACAAATATCTACTAGTGAGATGTTGAATGCCATGTTGTGTAAGGATAGATTTTAAGCTTATATATTCTCCACCCCTATCTGAATAGAGTGTGCCAATAGTAAGGTGGAATTGGTTTGCACCATTCTAAGAAAGTTCACAGATACTCCTTGAACATATAATTTATTTTAATAGGAATAACCAAGTGTACTTTGTATAGTGATCCACAAAAATCACATAAAATCGAAAATTTTCAAATGAGTGAATAGGAGAAGGACCCCAGACATCAGAGTACGAAAATTCAATAGGTCTGGAACTGCTAATGGAATTGTCACCAAAAGTAATGCGGGACTTTAATTGCATAAGCATGAATGACAGAATGTAAAGGAATCGTCTCTACTACTAGCAACAGGAAGCTTAAAAGAAGAAACAAATAATTTCGTTATTCTAGGTTGAGGGTGATCAAGTCTGGTATGACATAGGTGCAATGTTGGCGTGGATGTAGTTGTGAAGTGAGCAAGAAGACAAGATGGGCGATGTTGTGACTTGTCAGCTGGTCATTCATAGAGGTCCCCTTTGCTCCGTCCTTGTAGGAGGCGTGCCCCCGTATTCAAATCCTTCACACAAAAAGAATAGGGAAAAATTCAATAGATGTGTCACACCTCCTTTTTACCTACACCCCCCGAAAAGAGTATATAATGGAGTTTTTTCAACTTAAAGTGACAATCGAAACGGGATTTATTTATTAAAGATTCAGAGTTGCCACTTGGGATAATTTATGGTGTCCCAAATCACCGATTCAAATCCCGAATCGAGGAAAAGATTGACTCTGTTTTACAGTCCGCGAACCAGAAATCCGGGTAAGGAATTCTGTTAACCCGGGAAAAGGTGTTAGGCATTCCCGGGTCCCGTGGTTCTAGCACGGTCGCTCAACTGTTATTATTGGCCTAATTATTTGATTTTAATATACTTTTAAACCTATGTGTATTTTTAAATTTATAACCACTTTTATTCATTTTAAGGAAGATTTTAACGTCGGCTAAAATATGTCTCTGGACCGCGCCACATGAAATGCACCCGCAATCCGAAACACATTTTATTCAACGTTATTAAGATTTAGATTTGGGTCACATGAAATGCACACGCGAGTTTAGGAATGTAAATTATTAAAATAACGCGCCTAAAGCAGCTACGCGTTTGCAACTTTGCGAGGGCCATGAAATTTGCTAAATGGCACGCCTCGATTCTAAGGACTCAAATATCCAAGGACAAACTAAATGAGGGTCGTGCATTTTGAGATTTGTTTTGGCACGACGCACCTCAATTCCAATTTTAAAAGGAAATTCAAAATTAGCTTTGGAGGGCCTTGAACTAACTGCGTTATCTAACAGGGCTCATCCACCTATTAATGAAATCTGATTATTTAGGCATCAAAAGAGATTGAGTTTACTTCAAAACAACCGCATCAAATTAACTAAAAAAACTTGCTTTTTTAAAATAATGGAAAACCAATTATTTGCACGAAACAACTACAGGTGCCTTTAGGCTCGGGGTCAAAGTGAGCCCTATTTCATAGTGTAAGAAAATGTCCAAAGCATGTGATAAATTGTCGAATCTGCAGTGATCTCTCTCAATTGGGCCAACGCTAGGCCCAGTCCTCAGAACCCAAACCTTTGTTCGGTCAATTAAAACCAGTTAGTAATAAATATAGGGAAACAAGAAATCAAACTAGTCAAGTTACTTCTGAACTTCAATTAATTAAATGTGAGTCAACCAACTAAGCTTTGAATATTAACGTTCAAGTATCTTTAGGCCAAGCTCATCATGAAAGATTCAGCAACAAGGTCCCATTTCGAATCCCTACCATTACAAAACCTTAAAGGCCAATAGCTTATATTACACCAAAATAAATAATCTCATTCTCAATTAATAACAAAACCAATAGGTTTACGGGCCTACTTTCCATTTCTGAACTGATCTTATAAATGAGTGTATGGAAACTCATAGGCCCTCTTTCACTATCAGTAACTAGATGCAGGGAACCAATTACATTTCACTTGAGTCTCTAAATGTTATATCAAAGCCTTTAACTTCATGAATTCATTTCAACAACACATCAGTAGCAAAGAAATCCTATAGTAACATATGCAATTTAAGAATTACACGTAGAACACTTCTTGAACAGAAACAAGTCAGAACCTCACTTCACAGTTTGGCACAAATTTAAACATTTCAGCATGAAGCTAGTTATACATTTCTCATCATCCATATAGGCCACTTAAGGAATAAGGAAGAGAAACAAACAAGAATGAATAACTCGCATTAACCTAGGGAAAACATGAACTTCAAATAGAGAACAATCTTATTATATTTTTTGAAAGGACCCTCTATCTTCTATACATAACAAATCATTTTCAAAGCTTCGATGGCCACTCAACAGTTAAGGAGAATACCTGGGAAATGAAAGGAAGTAAGAAATATGAGATCAGTAGCCAAGCAGCAGCAAGGAGAATAATGAAACAGTGCCCAAAACCAATCAAACAGTAACCAAACGGCAAAATTTAGAACAAAGCTTTCAGAACCCCCAAATTCAAACCATTTCTCAACTCAAGTACAGAATGTGAAGCTTTTAGAGATTTAGCTCATGAAAAAGATCAGAAACACCCCATTAATACAGAATTTGATCAATATTTATCAAGGAAAAAGTGTTGGAAATAGGTACAGTTTCAGAACTTCAGCCGTTTTTGGTTTTCTGGATTTTCTATCTCTAATTTCTTCTTCCCCTCCTTTTCTTGAAATGCAAGAAAGTATGCCTTTATAGGCAAGGTAGTAGGGCAGCCTTTAGGAATTAGTTTTTACCCATTACCCCCTTTCCAATTTTGTTTTTTAACTCAGAAATCCCTAGCTAATTTTTCTTTTTGCTTAACTACCCTTAATTCATTTATCAAATTATCAAAACAGCCCCTACCCTATCTTCTAGGAAGCTTCCTAGTTAGTTAATAACAGATTCTTCTGCCCAATCACCCCAAATTACCCCTGAACCGCTGGTTATTTACCTAAGTAGCCCAAAGGGGTATGGGTCAAATTGACCCTAGGCTGAATTCACTCAAAACCCAACCCAAACCAAGATTCTGAAATCTAAAGTCATGAACCCAGGCCCAAATCAAAACCAAATTTACTGAAAAAACAAAAACCAGAAGCAATTTAAACAACTTTAAAAATTTAATTAACGGACTGGGATTAAATAAGTTAACAAATAGAAACTAACCTAAATAATCAGACTAGATGACCTAAGAGGTTTAAACTAACATACATATCAAAACAAACCTTAAGAAGCTAAAATAAGAAAACAGATAAAGGCCAGAAAAGAATCAGAAGATAGGACGACAAATGTGAAAAGAAAACTGACTTAAAAGAAGAGGGAAGTACCCTGAAACTTCCAGGTAATCAGAGCGCCGGAATGGGTCTTCAAACCTTCCATGTTCTGGCCAATTTTGAAGTTAATTGCGTGTTCTTAACAAGAACACACGAATAAAATCAATTTAGACCGGAAAAACACATCGAAACTCGATTTAGGATTCTTTTGAATTTTTAGGGTTCGTCTTCAAATCCAGATTCGAGAGGTTATGGGCAGATTCGAGGGTAACTAGTCTGTGATTTAGGAAGAGGGGGTCACAGAGCTCATGGGGTGCAATTTTGGTGGTGAACAGAGGTGGCGCCGCCGGGCTCGAGGCCGTAGGGAATGGTGGCGGCGTTAGGGTTCATGGTGAATCTCTTAGAGGAAGGTAAAGGAGGACAAAGGAGATGATTTAGGGGGTAGGGGGAAGTTCAGACACTTATATAAAAAATGGGAATAAACTTCGGACCGTTCGATCATTTGAGATCGACGGTCTTGATCTAAAATAAACCGGAATGGCGTCATTTGGATTTTGGGGGGGTTGGATCGGGTGGACACGGGTTTGGGTTATGGGTCAAATGGGTTTAGCCGGGTTTTCAGGGAATAAAATCAATTGGGCTTGGAAATTTCCATGGTTTGGCCCAAAACAAAAATCTGACTCTTTCAAACCCTTTTTCTCTTTTTCTTTTATTCAAAATTTTTTTTTCTTTTCAAAAATTAAAAATAAAAATCTAAATAAATTTTTAATACAAATTATCCTACCAAATTAAATTAATTAACTCTAAATAACAATTACCACAAACAATTAAATACCAAATTAAAAGAAAAACTTCCAAAATTCGAAACTCAAATTAAAAAAATGCAAAAATGAGTTATTTTTTGTGGGTTTTTTCATTTTTATAAAATAAACTAATTTACTAATTAATCTAAAAATGTAAGATTATATCCTAAATGCAAATGCAATATATTTTCTTTTTTGGTATTTTCATGAATTAAACAAAATTAAACATGTGCAGACAAATGCAAGCAATTAACAAAAAATGCTACAAAAATCCACGAAATTGCAAACACTAGGAAAAAATTCTTTTTTTTGAATTTATGGGAGTAACTCATATAGGGAAAAAATAACGTGCTCACAGCTGCCCCTTTTTGCTCGGAAACACGAAGAGTTTTCGTGCAAAGATAAAGTGAGCGAATACGAGCGATTTTGCCCCGTTGAATACTCCGTGTGAAGCATTTTTTGAAGGATTTGACCGCACCCTCCTTCTGAGGTTGCCTACATATCCCTGGCTATAAAGGAATTAGGTCAGTGTAGTTCGGAAAGTTTTGGTAGCTGGGACTACCATGAAGCTGTGATTTCACTGTTGCTGCTGCTGCTACTGCTAACTGAACCCCTTATTACACCATGACAAAATAAAAGGAGGCTAAACTAAACTATGATCTATGAATTACAAAAGCCCTATCTATATCTTCAAACTTGATCTTGTGATCCTTGTTGCCTTGTTGACTTGTATTCTCTCGGTGAAGTCCCTTTGTTGCCGACTTGAATTTTAATCTGAGATGTTTTCCCTTTTCTCCAAGTGGACGCCTGATTGCTGTACTCGAATTGTACTCTGAGATGTTTTCCCTTTCTCCAGGTGGACGCCTGACTACGGAACTTGAACTGTATTCCCGTGCTCTCCAGGTGGGCACCTAACTGCTGAACTTGAATTGTATTCCCGTGCTCTCCATGTGGGCTCCTGATTGCTGAACTTGAACTGTATTCCCGTGCTCTCCAGGTGGGCGCTTGACTGTTGAACTTGAACTATATTCCCGTGCTCTCCAGGTGGGCGCCTGATTACTGAACTGGAATTGTATTCCCGTGCTCTCCATGTGGGCGCCTGACTACTGAACTTAAATTGTATTCCCGTGCTCTCCAGGTGGGCGCTTGATTGCTGAACTTGAATTGTATTCTCGTGCTCTCCAGGTGGGCGTCTGATTGCTAAACTCGAACTGCTTCTCCCTATTCTTCAAGTGGGTGCCTGATTTCAACAAAAATAGACAAAACAAAGAAAACTTTCTGCCCCAGTTTGGTAGCTGGGCACATATGTGAGTGTTAAACTGAATCATATTACCAAACATTATCAAGAATTTGAAAGCTAAATCCCGTTATCCAGGAGGGTCCTAACAACTCCTATTTAAACGATAATTTTAAAGCTAAATTATGTCTTCTGAAGGTATATCTTATTCTAAGTCTTGTTATCCAAGAAAGTTTTAAAACTACATCCCATTATCCAGGAGGACCCTGAAACTCTTAATTAAATGACAATTTTAAATCTAAGTTATATCTTCTGGAGGTATTACTTCCGCTACATCTTGTTATCTAAGAAAGGATTAAAGCTACATCCCATTCTCTAGGAGGATCCCGAAAATCAAAAGTCCAGTTTTATCTTAGGAGTGACTATTTTATAGCTAAATTATATTACCCTACACCAGAACTTACGCAAAATTTTGTTATCCAACGGAAATTTTAAAGCTAGGTCCCATTATTCAGGAGGGTCCTGACAACTCTTAATTAAATCCTCTCTTAAACATGCAAACTTTGAAACCAACTTATATTCATTGGGGTACATTTATGCTAGATTTTGCTACTTATGATTGTTTCGATTTTTAAACTAGGTCCCATTTTCCAGGAGGGTCCTGATAATTTACGGTCAAACCTGTTTGATGCCTGCCTTTCCTATGGAGGGTTTCTCCGAAACAAATGAAATTTTATGCCCTGTTTCAATTAAAGAAAAATCTTATCAGTTTAAAATGTGGTGGTTGGTTTGTGGCCTTCACTTTGAGGGCGATTGCTCCTTCACTTCCCATGATAACTGATTTCCACTCGATGACCTTGCTTATTTATTGATTAACCACTTTCTCTGTCACCCTTATCACGGAGAATACCTCTGATCCATTCAAACCCAATACCATTCATCTATTACATTGTGCTCTTGCATTGATATGTACTGAACCTTTGTGTTTCTCATGAGTCCCAAAGCACGTCAACTACCATCCACCCAGTGCGCATGCTATTCTTTCTTGACTTAAATCACTGCCCTTGGACTTGAGGTCTATTGCTCCATCACTTGCCATGTTAACTTTGATTTCTGCTTGGAAGATCTTGTTTGTCACTAGTTTACCACCCCTTTTGTCAATCTTATCACAGAAAATACCTTTGATCCGTTCAACCTCACCCTCCATTTTTTGCATTGTTCATGAATTGATATATACCAAGCCTTTGTATTTCACACGAATCCCAAAGCATATTGATTATTACCAACTCAGTGCATTTGCTATTCTTTACTGACTTATGCCACTTTGATGTGCTAGCCAGATCCTGTTTTGTGTAATTGGAAAGCTGGTGACAAATTTTGAAGTCATTTCTCACTTGTTTTGACCAAACGGACTCAGAAAGAGGAAGTAAACAAGACAGAAGGAACAGAGTAAAGGACAAAGAAAAAAAGATGATTCCCAACAAGAAAACTACAAAGTAGAAACCTATCAGATGTGGATACCAACTCTAATGACCATGACATGCACCTGTGGCCTATTCTATTGAACAAGTCTGATGTTCAACTCCTGTTATACCCCTAAACCGTGAAACTGGGCTTCAATGCTCCGATTATCCAATCTGATTAACAATCCTTATTCGACTTGTAGTATCCGAAGGGTTTTCACCATCAAGCCTCTCTCATTTTGTTCTTTCTCTCAACTTACCGTTGCCTTACGGTGCCCACGAGGGTTTTCACCAATAAGACTCTCTCATTTTTTATTTCTCTCAGTTCCCATTTCCTTACGATGCCCGTGAGGGTTTTCACCAATAAGACTCTCTCATTTTCATTATTTTTCTGCATGGACCAGAGTGTTGCCCCTGATATTAACTACCTCTCCTTGCTTGAATTGGCATCTCTCGAAGACTGATCGGAAGGTCTTTCTTTGGACCTTAATGTGAGCTTTTGGATAGGGTTATAAAGAAAGGATATCAAAGGCTCAAAACAATGCACATGGGTTAAAAATTACAACTTTCAGAATCAGATTTCTTACAATAATCACAACTTCTGCCCCAGTTTCTTGCTTGGAGACTTTTAGATTTTTATTTTGATGCAACCGAACCGGGAGGCTACCTACGTATCCTTAAAAGGAATCAGGTCGAACGTAGTTCATGTCATAGAAATTGTTTTGCTGTTGTGATTTTCTCTTTCTTTTCTTTCTCTTTTTGCTTTCTTTTTCTCTTCTTGTTGTTTTGTTATCTTCTTTTCTTCTTGTTTTTCTCTTTTTTTTCTTTTTTTTTCTTTTTTCTTTTCTTCTTTTTCTTTCTCTTTTTATTCTTTTACTTTCTCTCTTTTCCTTTATTTATCTTTCACGCTTGCGTTTCTGATCTTTGCTACTGATTCCAAAAGTGGGGTATGAAAGGAAATAAACAAGGCTCAAAGGGATAACAAAGAATAAAGTGTTTAGATAGCAGAACAAAATGTCTTCGTCATTCCAATCTTCAAAACATGCCAAATACAAACAAACACAATTTAACCAAAGGAAATCATACATAATATCTCTTGAATAGCCATTTCTACACACTTGCCTTCTATATCTATTAAATACAGAGCACCATTGGACAACACTCTCGTTACGATGAACGGCCCCTGCCAATTTGGAGCGAACTTGCCTTTTGCTTCAGCCTGATGAGGAAGGATGCGTTTCAATACTAACTGACCCACTTCAAACTTTCATGGACGCACCTTCTTATTATATTCTCTTGCCATTCTTTGTTGATACAACTGGCCATGACACACTGCTGCTAATCTTTTCTCATCAATCAAACTCAGTTGCTCCATGCGGGTTTTGACCCATTCATCATCATCAATTCTGGCCTCAGCGACAATCCGAAGGGACGGGATTTCAACTTCCGCGGGTATTACTGCTTCAGTGCCATATACTAACAAATAAGGAGTTGCCCCTACTGAAATACGAACAGTAGTGCGATAACCCAACAATGCAAAAGGAAGCTTCTAATGCCATTGCCTAGAACCTTCCACCATTTTCCGAAGTATCTTCTTTATGTTCTTGTTGGCTGCCTCGACTGCTCCATTCGCCTTGGGGCGATATGGGGTGGAATTGAGATGTGTAATCTTGAACTGCTGACATACCTCTTTCATCAGATGACTATTAAGATTGGCCCCATTGTCTGTAATGATCACCTTTGGTATCCCAAACCGACAAATGATATTTGAGTGCACAAAATCAACCACCGCTTTCTTGGTTACAGACTTGAATGTTTTAGCCTCTACCCACTTGGTGAAATAGTCGATGGACACTAGAATGAACCTGTGCCCATTTAATGATGATGGCTCAATTGGCCCAATGACATACATGCCCCACGCAACAAAAGGCCATGGTGCAGGCATTGTGTGCAATTCAGATAGTGGAGAATGAATCAAATCTCCATGCACCTGGCACTGATGACATTTGCGTACTAAACTGATACAATCTCGCTCCATAGTGAGCCAATAATAACCTGCTCGAAGAATCTTCTTTGCCAGCACGTACCCACTCATGTGTGGTCCACAGACTCCTTAATGTACTTTGGTCATGATAGTTGTGGCCTGACTAGCATCTACCCATCTTAACAATCCAAGATCTGGAGTTCTTTTGTACAAAACTCCTCCACTGAGGAAAAATCCGCTCGCTAACCGCCGAATTGTTCTCTTTTGATCACCTGTGGCTTGTACCAGATACACCCCATCCTGATATATTCATTGATATCATGAAACCAAGGATCACCATCAAGTTATTCTTCTACCACATTATAGTAAGCATGCTGATCGTGGACCTGAATATGCAATGGGTCGACATAAGCCTTATCTAGATGATGTAACATTAACGACAAGGTAGCCAAAGCATCAGCAACTTCATTATGGATCCTTGGAATATGCCTGAACTCTACTGATCGAAACCATTGACAAAGATCATGCAAACATTGTCGATACGGTATGAGTTTCAAATATCGTGTTTCCCATTCCCCTTGAATCTAGTGCACTAGAAGGTCCGAGTCCCCCAAGACCAAAACTTCTTGGACACCCATGTTTGTAGCTAACCTCAAGCCCAAAATGCATGCCTCGTACTCAGCCATGTTGTTAGAACAGTAGAAACGAAGCTGAGCCGTAACAGGGTAGTGATGTCCTGTTTCAGAAATCAATATAGCTCCTATCCCAACGCCTTTCATGTTAGTAGCTCCATCAAAGAAAAGTTTCCAACATGGATCTCCAACTTGTTCCAACTCATTAATGCGCATTACCTCTTCATCAGGGAAGTAAGTCTTCAAAGGCTTATATTCTTCATCCACTGGGTTCTCAGCCAAATGGTCGGCCAATGCCTGGGCTTTCATCGTAGTTCGGGTTACATAGACGATGTCAAATTCTGTGAGCAAAATCTACCACTTTGCGAGCCTCCCTTTGGGCATAGGCTTCTGAAAGATATACTTTAATGGATCCAAATGAGAAATGAGGTAAGTGTCGATGCCCCCTTTTTCTACGCGTAGGTCGAAATCGGGTATACGACATTGGGAGGACAACTCTATTACCTTTCGAGAATTGGGTCATAGAAGTTGAAGAGTCACCACCTAATGATTATAGTGCATTAGGACACTTTTAAGAAAGGTTTGAGTTGGAAAACCAGAGTTCGGGTAAGGGCTAGAAATTATCTCGAGGGAAGGTGTTAGGCATCCCTCAAGATCCACTAGTGTGGTCCCGACCATGTTACAATTGTGACTTTACAAGTAAACAATCAAGGCTCAAATAAAGACTTGCATATAACATCGCAATTAGGTTGAAAACTTTTGAAGGCAAGTAGAGAGGGCAGAAATTTATGAAAAAGGATTTGAATAGTTTTGCAAGAAAAGATGAAAGCAAATAAAGGGAAGGGGGTCCTAAGTTTATGATTAATATGGATCACTTCAATGCAATATCCAGCAATCACTCCTCAAAAGAGGGGTCGCACGTGATATTAGCGCACTGGTCATCATATCCATATTCTACCCTTCCCACCCCGTTAAGGTATTAAAGCGCGGAATGGTATCGTTACTTATTGCATGCTATTACCCGCCCCAATCCTATCAGTCTCGGAGGCATTGAGACTACTAATCCTAAAGGGGATGGAGTTCGGGCTTTTCAGAGTTAACAAGGATAAAAGTCTAAGGCGACAAACAAAAAAAATACATAAGCAGTTAAGGGAAAACAAATAGCAGTTAAAGGCTCAAACAAACCTCCTCACTTAAAGACAGATTGTTTAGCATGTCTTGCATGTATTGATTAGGTCTGAATTAAACTTAGAAAAAATGCATGAGGCAGACTGATTTGTTAAATATTTCAGATATGAAATCCGAATCAGACCTGCCTGCTGGTTGGAATTATCAAAGACTGATGCAATTATGGTTTTACCCTAAAGCTTGCCTAGGTGAAACCTATAGGCATGATATCTAACAATGCATGAGAGAAATATACTAACTTTACAGAAGGAGACTTATTAATTGCAGGAACATGAGTTCTGCAGATGTTAAGCATTGCTATTTACCGATTTTAGACTTATAAGCGAGTTGAACGATTCTGATTTAGTTGATAGCTCCTATAGGCATGCTTTCTAGGCGTTATTGATTTTAAACGTTTATAGAAGTGCAGAAGTCCTATAGACATCTAAAATACTGATTGTTAATTAAACCTATATGCACATTTGCCTATGATAGATGCATATGCAGAATTCAGGAAGCTCTATAGATATGTCCTCTATATGATAGGCAGAAATGAAGAAAACCTATAAGCATGGTTTCTATATGAGATGCATAAGATATAGACATGATATCTATGTATGAAATGCAGAGACCTATAGACAGGATTTCTAGAATGCAAAGTGCAGAAGTTTATATATAGGATTTCTACATGAAAATGTAGAAGTGCAAAACCTAAAATAGGATTTCTGAAATGCAAAACTTGCCATGATTTGCAGAAATAAAGACCTAATGAGCATGATATCTACCCTTATGCATACATGAGTGACCCTCCCCTTTTTCACTAAAACCTCATAAGTTATTACAAATTATTACAGCCTAAAATGAATAAAGAAAAGTAAAATAAAGTTACATCTGAAGGTAAAAATCCCAACCAAGGAGAGCCTGATTCAGACTTCTGTCTGAAGCATGAAGTAAACCAACTCCAAAGATCAAATTCCAAAGCCTTTCTCTGATTTGGGATGTGTCAAAGTTCTCCAAGAGCCTCAAAGGGACTCAGGGCAGTGCTTACACCCCAAATATATTGCGGAATTAGATTATAGTGTAGTGTGGAAATGTCAGCTCTTAGATGTCCAAGTTCAGAGGGAACTCAAGGTCCCAAAGCAAGGCTCAAAAGAGAGGGGCAGAACTTAAAATCTAAGAGTAGGTGCAGGTGCACGGGGAGGGGGAGTGATAAGCTGGTGGTCATGCCAAGCAACTTGAAGTACTGGCACATCCCTGACCAACTTGTCATTTCAGGTTGAGGAGTTAGGCTTATTGAAAGCCAGGCTCAGGCCTGGGGCCATTTAATAGGCTACCAGACCATGAGCCTTAACTCAGCATACATAGCGACTAAGGGTTGGGGATTCATAACAGAAACAGTAGACAAAGGAAAAGAGGGCAAAAGACATGATCAGCAATAAAACATACTGACACCCTTTACTTGGGGTTAAAATTCAGTTCATGGATAACAACTCATGTTGCCATGCCCTGAATCCCCATTTACAAACACATAGAGGGTAAAGGTATAGGGATCAAGCATTCGCAAGAAAGTAAAACAAATAGCAGCATATGAACATGTCAAACTTTGCAGGTAATAGGCATAGATGTAAAGGTTCTAAGTAAACACATTAGAATGATTGATAGGAACTGAATCAAGACATACCAGTAAAAAAAAGCAAGAGCAGAGCAAAGACAAAGTAGTAGCAGTATATTAGCCTTGACTTTCAACCGGCTAATAATAAGCTGGAGCAGAGAACAGCAGTAGAGAAAAGAGCAAGAGGGAATGCAAGTTTTGAGAGTAGTAGTGTGTGTAAGAGTATGCAATTTGAAGTGTTGAAAAAGTATTGAATTGTCAGTGTCTTAAAAATGCGGAAGGGTAGTCCCTTTTATAGTGCAGAGAAACAAGTAAGAAAGGTAAGAAAATAACTTGCAATCAATCACATAGAATTTCCCTTCAGTTAAGGGACTTGATTTCAAACGGGTAGAAGGTAATTAAGGAAAGAATTTTGGTTAAAAACTTTTCAAAGTAGCACAAAAGGGGTAAATACATAAAGGCTATTTAAGGACAGGGTCTTGACAGTACATAGTTGTAACATTTAAGGAAGGAAAATCAATTAACAACCAAGAATTCAGAAGTCGAAGATTTTGTATGAATGAACCAAGTCAGAAAGAGAGGAAAGATTTCAACTTAAGGAAAATTAGCAAACAATCAATTAAACCTTTTTAACTGGAATTCTGAATCAATCACTAGCTTGAAAACCTTCTTGAAGAAAGATTCGTCACATATAAAAGCATATAAACACGGGAAAGAAAGATTGTCATGCTCTTGTGAAATCAGTAGAAAGAATCTAGTGTAGGAGAATTTAAAAGTTCAGAATTGTATGAAAACAAAGGGGTCCTAACTCAGTTCAAAGACTCAAAAATTAGTCTGAAAGAGTCAAAATTTCTCAAATAGAACCCTAGTTCAATCGCACGATCAAACCTCGGCAGAACCCCCAAATTCTAGGGTTTCCACCTCGAGTCAAATACATAGATGAGGAGGCAAGTAGTCGAAGCAGGCTCAGAGATTTCTTTCAGAAACTCATGAGAAAACAAGCAAAAATAGTAGAAAGTTCAAAGCAAACAGAGTGAAGAAACTAATTCGAAGTATAATGAGAGTAGAAAAAATAGTAGAGGAAAACATGCTTAAGCAGGTCTTTTCAGAAGAAATTTAAAACAAGGTAAAGTAGAAGAGAAAACAGTAAGCACTTAAGAACATGGTAGAAGGGTACAGTAGGCGATAATATAGCAGAACATATTGAAAAAGCATGTGAGACCATAGTATAGAAAACACAGTAGAAGAAAGGACGGAAACATAAGAACACAGTAGGAAAACATGCGCGATAAAAGGGAAATATAAGAACACAGTAAAAGAACATTCGTGGTAAAAAGAAAACTTAAGAACATAGTAGAGAAAACTACACACAAAGAAAGGAAAAGAAAAGTCAGAGAAACATTTTAAGCATTTTCAGAAAACCCTAAATCGAAAAGAAGTGATTTTGAAAGTAATTTTTGAAAGAAAAGTTGGGGAAATCATTTGAACACTCAAGTAGAGCATAGATACACAACAGATCTAAAAGAAAATCGAAAAAAACCTCCGAGGGTTAGGGTTTCAGAAGAACCCTAGAAAAAGCTTTGAAAAGGTCATTGATCTGAGTCGGAGAGGTCAGAACCAAGCTCAAAACACCATGATATGCCGGAACAAGGCCGGCGATGACTCTGGAACCTTGAATCGGCAGAGATCTGGGTGCAAACCTTCGAAGTATGGCCTCGATTCCTCAGGTATCAGGCGTGTAAGAGCAAAGGGAGGTGAGTATAAGGTTTCCATGGCCTGAGAAGCCATGGATTCCGATGGGTTTTGAGGTGAGGATGATGGGAGGCTGCTAGGGTTAGGGGAAGGTTCGAGAGAGTTTGAGAGATGAGAGTATCCAAAGGCGGCTATCAGAATGAAATGGGGGGATTAGGGTAGGGTTAGGTGAATTAAAATGGTAAGGGAGGATCATGGCCGTTGATCAAAACGATCAACGGCCTAGATTAAAAGAAAGGTCGGGCGGGTTAGTGAATGGGTTAAGGGGGTCGGGTTAAAATGAAATTGGGCCGGTCCAATTGGGAGTTAAGATTGGGTTAATTTGAGTGCTAAAATTGAAATGTAAATAGGCTCTAATTGAAATGAAATGAGGCTAAATGTTAAATAGCCAGTTTTTCCTTTTTATTTTATAAAAATAATAAATATAATTTTAAAAGCAAATTAAAAGTACAGAACCAATTAATAATATACAAAATATTAATTTAAAATATTGGGACAAATTTTACAATTATAAAATGCTATTAAATCTTAAAGTAGGCTAAAATTGCAATTATATGCAATTTAACTTAAAAATACCAAATAAATTGGTAAAAATATGAAAAATCACCTTAATTATATTTTGGTATAAATATGGGAATAAAATAAATTATTCACCAAAATTGATAATTTTGGGAATAATTATGGATTTTGTACTGTTAAAATAGACAATAAATTGATTTTAAAAATCTTTAAGAATTAGGAAAAATACCAAAACTCTTGGGGCATGCTTATTTATGAATGTACATGCTATTTTGAAAGTATTTTGTGTAGAAATACATAGGGAAAAATTGGGTATCAACAGCTGCCCCTCTTTACCCGAGGAGGATAAAAGAGTTGTCGGGTAAAGATATGATGGCCAATTTTGACCGGAAGTGGCGATTTGAAAGGCGTTTTGACCGAGCTTTGGTCTCTGGGTCGCCTACATATCCCTGGTCTTACAGGAATCAGGCCATATGAAGTTCAGGAACCATTGATGGAATATGCCGATGGAGATTTGAAACGGACGAACGTGATGTTTAGATTGAGAGAGGTTTCTGAAAATCGATAGGTTGTGGGAACCGGAGCGAGATCGCTCCTGATGAGATGGTCGTTGCTAGCCGGTTTACCTGCAAATGAGAAATACGAACATATATTGTGCATAAATTTAAACGTGATGCAAATTCCCATTGGACCATGAATGTTGTCTTTGGACGGTTAGGATGACGTCCTTGGACCATGACGTCCCGGACTATGAAGAGCGTAAATAAAAATTCGCAGACCATGAAATGATGTTCTCGGGCCATGTAGATGATGCCTCCGAACTATGATGCCTTTGAATAATGATATGCAAAAGATAAAATGGGGTCCTCAGGACATGGCATGGCATTCTCGGGCTATGCAAATGGTGCCTCCGAACAATGACGCCTTTGGACAATTTGGCGATCTTTCAGCCCATGAAATGTAGAAGGTGGCGATCTTTCAGCCCATGAAATGTAGGATATGGCGATATTTCAGCCGATGCAAGACGTAAATTAAAGGTGGCGATATTTCAGCCATGCGAGAGAGATAAGGTGGCGATCTTTCAGTCGATGTAAGAAAATAAAGTGGCGATATTTCAGCCATGCAGGATGGAGACAATGCTTAGTCTCGAAAGGCAGATAGAGTAGCCTTATGCAGATGATGATGGAGGTAGAGCTTAAACTCGGAAGGCAGAAAAGTAGCCTTATGCAAAATGCAGATGGAGACGGGGCTTAGTCTCGAAAGGCAGATAAGTAGCCTTATACAGATGATGATGGAGGTAGAGCTTAACCTCGGAAGGTAGAAAAGTAGCCTTATGCAAAATGCAGATGGAGACAGAGCTTAGTCTCGAAAGGTAGATAAGTAGCCTTATGCAGATGATGATGGAGGTAGAGCTTAACCTCGGAAGGCAGAAAAGTAGCCTTATGCAAAATGCAGATGGAGACAGGGCTTAGTCTCGAAAGGCAGATAAGTAGCCTTATGCAGATGATGATGGAGGTAGAGCTTAACCTCGGAAGGCAGAAAAGTAGCCTTATGCAAAATGCAGATGGAGACAGGGCTTAGTCTCGAAAGGCAGATAAGTAGCCTTATGCAGATGATGATGGAGGTAGAGCTTAACCTCGGAAGGCAGAAACATAAGAACACAGAAGGAAAACATGCGCGATAAAAGGGAAACATAAGAACACAGTAAAAGAACATGAGTGGTAAAAAGAAAACCTAAGAACATAGTAGAGACAACTACACACAAAGAAAAGGAAAAGAAAAGTCAGAGAAACATTTTAAGCATTTTCAGAAAACCCTAAATCGAAAAGAAGTGATTTTGAAAGTAATTTTTGAAAGAAAAGTTAGGGAAATCGTTTGAACACTCAAGTAGAGCATAGATACATAACAGATCTAAAAGAAAATCGGAGAAAACCTCTGAGGGTTAGGGTTTCAGAAGAACCCTAGAAAAAGCTTTGAAAAGGTCACCGATCTGAGTCGGAGTGGTTAGAACCAGGCTCAAAACGGGGGGAATATTAATTTGAGAGATGAGAGTATCCAAAGGCGGCTATCAGAATAAAATGGGGGGATTAGGGTAGGGTTAGGTGAATTAAAATGGTAAGGGAGGATCATGGCTGTTGATCAAAACGATCAACGGCCTGGATTAAAAGAAAGGCCGGGCGAGTTAGTGAATGGGTTAAGGGGGTCGGGTTAAAATGAAATTGGGCCGGTCCAATTGGGTGTTAAGATTGGGTTAATTTGAGGGCTAAAATTGAAATGTAAATAGGCTCTAATTGAAATGAAATGAGGCTAAATGTTAAATAGCCAGTTTTTCCTTTTTATTTTATAAAAATAATAAAAATGATTTTAAAAGCAAATTAAAAGTACAGAACCAATTAATAATATACAAAATATTAATTTAAAATATTGGGACCAATTTTACAATAATAAAATGCTATTAAATCTTAAAGTAGACTAAAATTGCAATTATATGCAATTTAACTTAAAAATACCAAATAAATTTGTAAAAATATGCAAAATCACCTTAATTATATTTTGGTATAAATATGGGAATAAAATAAATTATTCACCAAAACTGATGATTTTGGGAATAATTATGGATTTTGTACTGCTAAAATAGACAATAAATTGATTTTAAAAATCTTTAAGAATTAGGAAAAATACCAAAACTCTTGGGGCATGCTTATATATGCATGTACATGCTATTTTGAAAGTATTTTGTATAGAAATACATAGGAAAAAATTGGATATCAACAGTAAGTAGTGTAAGATGACAAATAACGCTTCAACTTCTGTGCCACCCAAGTTAGGGCGCAACATGTCCTTTCCAGGTGAGTGTACTCAACCTCGTAAGATGTGAACTTCTTACTGAGATAATATATGGCCTGCTCTTTCCTACCGGTGATATCATGCTGACCTAACACGCAACCAAACAAATTATCCAAAACCGTCAAATACAGAATCAAAGGTCTCCCCGGTTCTGGTGGCACCAACATAGGTGGGTTTGATAAATACTCGTTTATCTTATCAAGTGCTTCTTGACACTCATCTGTCCACTTGACTGCAACATCTTTCTTCAACAGTTTGAAGACAAGCTCACAAGTTATCGTAAGCTGAGCAATAAACCTACTAATGTAATTCAACCTCCCTAATAGACTCATCACTTCAGTATTGTTTCTTGGAGGTGACAATTCTTGGATAGCTTTAATCTTTGATGGGTCCAATTCAATACCTCGGCGGCTGACTATGAATCCTAACAATTTTCTAGATGGCGCACCAAATGCGCATTTTGCAGGATTGAGCTTAAGATTGTACCTGCGAAGCCTTTGAAATAACTTTCTCAAATCCCTGACATGGTCAGACTGCTTTCTAGACTTTATGATCATATCATACACATAAACCTCGATCTCCTTGTGTATCATGTCGTGGAATATGGTTGTCATTGCCCTCATGTAAGTTGCCCCAACAATTTTCAAACCAAAAGGCATGACTCTGTAGTAGTATGTTCCCCATGGAATGATGAATGTTGTCTTCTCTGCATCTTCCTCATCCATTAGGATCTGATGATAGCCCGCATAGCAATCCACAAAGGACCCAATCTCATGTTTGGCGCAATTGTCAATTAGAATGTGGATATTTGGCAGTGGAAAGTTGTCCTTAGGGCTCGTCTTGTTGAGATCACGGTAATCAACACACACCCTGGTCTTGCCATCCTTCTTTGGCACAGGTACTACATTGGCTAACCAAGTGGGATACCGAGTGACCCGAATGACTTTTGCATCAAACTGCTTGGTGACCTCTTCTTCGATCTTCACACTCATATCAGTTTTAAATTTCCTCAGCTTCTGCTTGATAGGAGGGAATGCCGGGTCAGTGGGCAATTTGTGAACCACCAAGTCAGTGCTTAAACCCGGCATGTCGTCATATGACCATGCAAAGACATCTTTGTACTCAAGTAACGCTTTAATTATCTCCTCCCTGAGTTGAGGTTCAAGATGGATACTTATCTTAGTTTCTCTGATATTATCTGGGTCCCCTAAATTGATTGTTTATGTATCACTCAGGTTAGGCTTGGGTTTTTCTTCAAAATGGCTTAATTCTTTACTAATCTCTTCAAAGGCCTCGTCCTCATCATATTCCGATTCATCATCACACTATATTTCTTGAATTACTATTTCAGAATTAGATTGGCTTTTAAGACTGGGCCGAAGATTCCTCATGCATGTCATGTTATTGAAACCAGCATAAAAAGAACTATATAAGGAAGCAAAGAAAACAAAAATAAAACTGTTAGGAATGAGGAAAAAGGGAAATTGCATTTCATTAAAATTAAAAGATAACAAGGCTTATACATCCAAATGGACGGAACATAGAATCTGAATTACAACCCTTGAATAATCCAGATAAACTGAAAGAAAATCAAAGAAAACTACCAAAACTCCTTCCTGGTGGGGAGAGGAGTAGTTTCCCAATTGTTAATCTTTGCACTGGGCCCAACAAATTGCACATCCGCCTTGCTAGAACCCTCTCCTGCTTCCGCCATGTTCACATCATCGAATAACTTCTCGAACCTTTCAATCAACTCTTAATCAGGACCAACCACAAAACTGGGAACTGTTGTTACTGGCGTTTCTTGGTGCCAGGCCTGACAAATGATCTGGAGAGCCATGGGATGGGCTTTGGGAGGACCCAGGCCCTCTGTTTCAACTTTATGGATCTTTTCACGTCCGCAATTGTGGGCTTAAACCCCAAACCAAATGTATCCAAGTTTTTGGGGAGATACACCGGCTGTACGATACCTTGCATAGATGCACCCAAACCTTTGCCCGGTACAAAATCATTTTTCAATATTTCAATGGCTACCATGACTGATGCAGCAGCTACCCTCGGAGTTGGAACGCACTTCCTTTCTGGAATTTTCTCTATTGATACCATGTCAAAAACCTGATAAACCCATGTCCCCTTGTCGTCTTCAAACTCTATGAACGGAACAATGGCGTCACTATGGGCACACAAATTATCCTCGCCGCGCACAATAATTTCCTGTCTATCCCATTCAAACTTGACCATTTGATGCAGAGTAGACGGGACCGCTTTTGCAGCATGAATCCAGGGTCGACCTAATCGCAGATTGTAAGAAACAACCACATCGACATCTAGAACTCCATGGTAAATTCAACTGGCCCTATTGTAAGCTCAAGCACTATGTCCCCGACTGAATCTTTCCCTCCACCAACGAATCCCCGAACGCAAATATTGTTCTTGTGAATTCTTTCATCATCCACCTTCAATTTATTCAGAGTGGAGAGAGGGTAAATGTTCGCACTAGAACCATTGTCGACCAGTACCCGGGTAACCACGGAATATTCGCATTTCACCGTAAGATAAAGGGCTCTATTGTCCTTAGTGCCCTCCACAGGCAACTCATCATCAGAAAAAGTGACTTTGTTTACCTCAAATATCTTGTTAGCTATCTTTTCCAATTGGTTTACTAAGATTTTGTCAGGAACGTGGGCCTCATTCAGGATCTTCATCAAAGCCCGACGGTGCTCGTCTAAATGGATCAATAATGATAATAGTGAAATCTGAGCCGGTATCTTCCTCAACTGCTCCACAATGGAATAGTCCTGCACTTTTATATTTCTCAAGAATTCCTTTGCTTCTTCCTCAGTCACAGCTTTCTTCACTAGCACCGGGTTATCTTTGGAGATCTTAGCTTTTCTCAACTCTTCAGGGGCAAAGCATCTCCCCGATCGCGTCAAACCATGGGTCTCACAAACTTCTTCTTTAACCTCTTTCTCCTTGTAAGTCACTGTCACTCGTTCATAATTCCACGGGACCGCCTTGTTGTTGACTATCGATAATTGAGTTACAGGTTTGATAATGACAGGATCTGTGCGAGCACCCTCCACAATTACGACAGGCTTGTTCGCCAACCCTGGCACCATCACTTTTGCTTTTTCTTGTTTCACTGCAATACCACTTGAAAACTCCTTCTTGCTTACCGCAGATGGTTCACTGTTTATCCCTTTCAACTTGATCACTGACTTCTCACTTGTTGACCTTTCAATCGACCTAACTTCACTAGACTGAATCATCATGATGGTCTGTGAAGGCTTCTTGGGCTCCTCTCCTGTATGCACTATCTCGATCATATTTGTCTCAGGATGGGCAGGCAACGGATTATGGTTGATATTGGGTTCCTTCGGAGCTTGGACCTCAATTCGATTAGTATCAATGAGCTCTTGAATAGCTATTTTCAATTGCCAGCAATTCTCTATATCATGCCCTGGAGCACCAGAACAATATTCGCAGCTCACAGAGTGATCAAGATTCCTCGAGGGAGGGTTTGGCAGTTTTGGCTCGATCGGACCCAGCATACCCAATTGTCTCAACCTGTGGAACAAACTAGTATAGGATTCTCCCAATGGAGTGAAGGTTTTCTTCTTCTGCAACCTCTCATTCTTAAATGCTTGGTTAGGCCGGAAACCTGATCCAGGAGGGTTTCGGTAGGCTTTTGGGGGTGGATAGGCATTTTGTGGCGCTGGGTATGTATTTTGTGGGACTGGCACATGCCATTGTGCATGGGTCGGGGGTTGGTTGTATGTTTGGTCATGGTGGATAGAACAATGGGGGTCTGGTGGTGGGTAGTAGTGTTGTGGTGGGCCATATGGGGGATGAGGGTAGGTTTGGTGGTGGGGTCGAGGCTAGTTATAGTGGTGAGGTGAACACCTAGTTCCGAACCAAGCTCCTGAATCGATCGTTGCTACATCCTCTTTCTTCTTCTTTCCAATTACCCCCCAGTTCCGCTTTGAATGGCCTGGGTAGTTGCCTTAATAGCCAAATAGCTCATGATTTTGTATGTCTTGAGCCCTTCTTCTACCATACCGCCAATCTTTACCACTTCATTGAAGGACTTGCCTATAGCTGACACCAGATGACCGTAATAAGTAGGTTCTAAGGCCTGCAGAAAATAATCCACCATTTCACTTTCTTTCATTGGAGGGTCAACCCTTGCTGCCTGCTCTCTCCACCTAAAACCATACTCCCTGAAACTTTCATTGTGCTTTTTATCAAGTTTCGTCAAAGACAGACGATCCAGAATAATTTCGAGATTGTACTGGAAGTGACAAGCAAATGCCTGGGCTAGATCATCCCATGTGTACCATCTTTCGTGATCCTGCCGAGTGTACTACTCCAGCGCCGAACCACTCAGACTTTGACTGAAATATGCCATTTGCAACTCGTTTTTCCCCCAGCTCCTCTCATTTTGCTACAAAAACCTCTCAAATGCACCACTGGATCACTGTGCCCATCATACAAATCAAACTTGGGCATCTTAAATCCTACAGGCAATTGCACATCTGGAAATAGACATAGGTCTTTGTAGTTACTTGACCTCCCAACCCTCGCATGTCTCTGAATGACTATTCCAGGCTTTTAACTTTCCTAAACATTTCCTCATGTTCGGGATTTTTAGATGGTTTTTCTGTTTCTGCAGGGAGGTCAAAATGAGGAGTGTAGGAATAGGGTTCGGGAACCTTGAAAGTGGGATCCCGGGGGTAATACTGGTTGTCATGAATCTGGAATAGAGGCTCACTGGAGGATCAGTGTAATGCAGCAGGTGGGGTGCCACAAAAATAGGAGTGACTGGTGGAGGAGGGTACGGGACTTGTTTGGGTGTTGGAGCTTGTGATGTATAGGAAGTGGTGCCGTGGCATTATTGGTAGAGGGGAAAGGCCGGAGATGAGTTCACAGTGGGAGGTTCCTGGGCTAAGCCAATGGCGGGATAAAAGCAGGGTTGGCGGGGTAAACTGGCGGTAGGTGCCCTTTTGCCCATGCTTGGTACATTTCAACCATCTGCTACTTCAGCTTATACAACTCATCTTTCAGATTAACCTCTAATTCTTCCACCTTTTTCGATGGATCGACAATACTTGCCTCAAGTTCCTGGCTGGCCATGTTCAGCTTGTTTTTGGACCGGGTGTTGTAAGAGTGAGTTGCCAGAATGCCAACCAAACAAACCACCTGTCTAAACTGGAATTTCATCAATAACAAACTTGTTAGCGATTAGGGCTTTAACAGATAAGCAACCGCACATTTGAGGAGTGAATGCACCTAGAAGTTAACCGTTTCTATTATGCATTTGTCGGTTGCTTGCGTCATCCCGGTTTTTTCTTTTTTTTATTTGAAACTTCCCTTTTTCTCTCTTTTTCATTCTTGCCGCTTTGTTTTTATTCTCTTATTTCTCTCTCTTATTTTGCCATTGTCTCCTTCTCACGGCTCCTTATTTTCTCTCTTTTCTTTTCTTGTTTTTCCTCTCTTTTTTTTCTTCTTTTCTTTTTTTTTTTGGTTATGGTCGAATCCTATGGAGACTGCCTATGTATCATGACCCCGCATGAATCAGACCAAGCATAGTTCTTGGAGATAAGTGCATAAAATAAATAACAAAACATTTTGGGATTTTCAAATTTTTTCCATAAAATAAAACAGTTTTGATTACAACCACTCATTCTACCAAACTATAAAATTAACAGACTCGAAAAGGGAAATTAACAGACTCTGACTCAAAACAAGACCAACAGACTCTGACAGAAAGGTGAAAACAACAGACTCGAAAACCAACTAACAGACTCCAATAAAAAAAAAAATTCGCAAACAGACTAACAGACTCTAATGAAAATCATCAATACATTAATGCCTCAAATGCTCCTAGGGCCCGCGTGACATCATTTGGTCTCGCCATGGGCCTATATGCAAGATCCCTTTGAAGCCTCTCGAAATCACTCATCATCTGTCGGACAAACGTGATCACTACTGCGAAGAAAGTGGTGCGAGTCATATCCTCACATGTTTGGCATTTCACAACAATGTAGTCGGCAATGGCTCTGACCTTCTCTCGAATTCTACCCTTTTCCTGAAGCAGACGCCCTACCTGTTGATTCCGGGCTTATAACACCTGAGTATCATGGAGATGTTGATTTTGCAACTGGCATTTCTTCCTCCATCCGAGCCATCAAATCATAACAGTGTTCCCTATCAGCTTTGAAATCTTTATCCTGCTTGGCTGCCTCATTCTTAAGAGTAGTTACTTTTCTTTTTAGGCTGGTGATTGTCCCTTCATACTTTCTCTTCATTTGTTGCATAAACTATGTCCGACCTTTTGCATTTTCTGCCAATTGAGCCCGGACTTTCGCTAGACTGGCCTCAAACATTTCTAGGTCATCTTGATACTCAAGGGCTTTCTTTTTCAGACTGCTTATAAGCCTTTCATCCGCTCAGCTTCTTTCCGGGTTTCTAGTAGTTATTTTCATCTTCCGGATGTGAGCTTTGAGGGCTTTATTTTCCTGAGTTAACTTCTTCTTCTTGCCTTCATCTGTGGCGGCTTGCAACCCATTCTTAAACTGAAGGTCCATGACTTGCTTTTCCATCCTACTTATGGTGGCTCGGTACTCATTTTCTTTGATCAACCAGTCCCATTGCACATGTGCTCCGGCTGTAAATTGTTGGACATGGGGTTTCTTTGCGGGCCTTTCGGGCTCATAATGAACTTGGGGTCTTTTACCATACCAAGAAATGTAACTAGGCTCCACCTCGCCTCTGGATAGATCTCGTACTTGAGTTCTAGGCCCTAAGAATCTGCACTGATGCCAAATTCGACGCACTTTTTCTTCTGGAAAAGCGGATTTTGGTTCCAACTCAATAACATGCGGACTCAAATCCTCATCGTGTGGGATGGTTTGCTATCAGCCCAAATGATGTAGAACTCAGTGCAGAGCATAAGGCTGGATACTCTGAAGACCTATCAACAGCAGAAAACATACCTCAGCCGACATATAAATTACTTCACTGACCGAGAGCCACCCGAATATCCATTCGATCTTATTTGCAGTCAAAGATCTCAAATGATCATGCCATGCATCCGTACCATCCGGGCACTCATAACCCTCTACTCGCTTTTCATGTTTTTCAATGCACTCGAGGCCAGTCATATCACAATTCAAGTATCCGGGACAGTGGCAAAGGTGTTCCTCCATCCATAATTGTGACAACATATTGCACCCTTCAAAAAACTTTCCCCCTTCTCGACAAAGGGTCAGAGCTCGGTAAATTTCTGCCAAAATCATCAGCATTATGGTCCCATTTGCCTTTTTCATCACAAAGTCGGCTATCCCCACGAGTTCTAACTCTATGTTTCCGTATTTTCTGGGGCAAATCAAAGTACCAAGGAACGCAATTATAAAAGCTAATCCTCTCTGAGCTTCCCACTTGTCTTGGTTTCCCGTGTGAGTAAGACAGATATCTGGTGTCTTGAATCCACGAGGATTCCTGTAATGTCGGTACAAAAAGTAAAAGGCACAGAATCCTTTGGCCAAGTTTCCGTCTCGGTTGTCCCGACTAATGCTTAACAAGTCCAAATATTTGTGAGGGGTTACTGTTCTCGGTGCTACTGGGTATTGATTTCTAAGATTCCCCTTGAAACTGGCATAGCCTGCTATCTCTTCCAGTGTAGGAGTTAACTCGAAACCAGCAAAGTGGAATACATTATGTGCTGGGTCCCAAAACGGTATCAAGGCCTCAATTATGTCCTTTCTCGGCTTAACCTTCAAGCGCCCGACAAGACCACCTAACTCTTTTGTCACAACTTTTCTGCTATTGTCCCCCAAAATCATGCCACCACATATGTAGCTCCAACGGATCTCTTCACGGACCGAGAAAGGTTCATTTTGAATTGTGCTCATCCTGCACATTTATTAAGGTGATTTTAATTAAAAAAACTATGACTCATTTTGGCTCAAGAAAAATGACCATTTTTTCAAAACTTTCACAAAAATATCCGGCATTGCAGATACGGTCTTTCAGCACTCCGAAAACAAAGATTTTAAGGCTGTGTTTGCTAACCGGCAAAAACCTTGAAAAATGACCAAAAGTGCTATTCTTGCAAAAACGGCCTTCCGGCGCCCTTTTGAGGACATTAGACAAGAATGACATCACCTTACTTATTTGAAATAAAATTAAAATTTTTGTTCTTTTTGGGTTATTTTTGCAAAAAGAAAGTTGGACCCGATGGGGGTTGCCTACGTATCTCACACCCTGTGAGAATCAAACTGGCGCAGTTCGGGCAAATAAAATAAAATCAACTATTTATCAAAACAACCGTTTTTTTGTTCTCTTTTTTTTTCTCAAAAAATTCGGCAGAGTTTCAGTACTATTTGGACATTGGTTTTCCAAAATAGGTGATTTAACTTACTTAACCCTCACATTGCTATTCTCTTTTTTTCTAACTTTCTCCCATTATTCAAAAGTCGGTCAGCATGCAAATCCAAATCAAATAAATGCACAAGTGGCAAGTAAGATGCATCAGGATGGTTTTTTCATTTTTGGTACACCTGTCCTAGACAGACCCAACCCCTGTGTTGAGTCTCCAAAGTCAAATGCATGTGATGCAAGCAAACGTTCCTACTAGGGATCCGGCATGAGGTCTTGTTATACTAGATTTGAAACCTGGGTTTATTGTTCTAGACCTGGCTTACCCAAGCGGACAACTCAAGCCGGAGGGGGGGGGGCATTTTACTGGGAATACAGAAGTTTCACCGGCTTTGCAACTTGTCCGAACCTCGTTCTAAAATTTGGGATATGACTCTAACAGAAGAGAAGTCACACGAAGTGCACACTCCTCCATGATTTGGAAGACTTAGAGAGAAGAAGGGTTTCGTAGCAGTTTATTTACAGTTCACAAAATATCAAAGCGGTAAAAGCAACACGTAGCACATTAGGCCCAAACATGTAACAAAATCAGATAATTAATAAAGACAACTGTAACAATTCATCTAAGCTCGAATTCTGAACCCTGAACTAGAGATTCTGGGTTCGATCCCCAAAAGAGTCGACAGAGCTATCACACCTCCTTTTTTCCTACACCCCCCGAAAGGAGTATATAAGGAAGTTTTTCCAACTTAAAGTGACAATCGAAACGGGATTTATTTATTAAAGAATCAGAGTCGTCACTTGAGATAATTTATGGTGTCCCAAGTCACCGATTCAAATCCCGAATCGAGGAAAAGATTGACTTTATTTTATAGTCTGCGAACTAGAAATCCGGGAAAGGAATTCTGTTAACCCGGGAGACGGTGTTAGGCATTCGCGGGTCCCGTGGTTCTAGCACGGTCGCTCAACTGTTATTATTGGCCTAATTATCTGATTTTAATATACTTTTAAACCTATGTATATTTTTAACTTTATAACCGCTTTTATTCATTTCAAGGAAGATTTTAACGTCGTCAAAAACATGTTTTTGGACCGCGCCACATGAAATGTACCCGCAATCCGAAATACATTTTATTCAACATTATTAAGATTTGAATTTGGATCACATGAAATGCACACCCGAGTTTAGGAAGGTAAATTATTAAAATAACGCGCCTAAAGCAGCTACGCGTTTGCAACTTTGCGAGGGCCATAAAAATTTGCTAAATGGCACGCCTCGATTCTAAAGACTCAAATATCAAAGGACAAACTAAATGAGGGCAGTGCATTTTGAGATTTTATTTGGCACGGCGCACCTCAATTCCAATTTTAAAAAGAAATTCAAAATAAGCTTTGGAGGGCCTTGAACTAACTGCGTTATCTAACAGGGCTCATCCACCTATTAATGAAATCTGATTATTTAGGCATCAAAAGAGTTTGAGTTTACTTCAAAACCACCGCATCAAATTAACTAAAAGAACTTGCTTTTTAAAATAAGGAAAAACCAATTATTTGCACGAAACAACTACAAGTGCCTTCAGGCTCGGGCTCAAAGTGAGCCCCATTTCATAGTATAAGAAAACATCCAAAGCATGAGACAAATTGTCGAATCTGTAGTGATCTCTCTCAATTGGGCCAACGCTAGGCCCAGTCCTCAGAACCCAAACCTTTGTTCGGTCAATTAAAGCCAATTAGTAATAAATATAGGAAAACAAGAAATCAAACTAGTCAAGTTACTTCTGAACTTCAATTAATTAAATGTGAGTCAACCAACTAAGCTTTGAATATTAACGTTCAAGTATCTTTAGGCCAAGCTCATCATGAAAGATTCAGCAACAAGGTCCCATTTCGAATCCCTACTAGTACAAAACCTTAAAGGCCAATAGCTTATATTACACCAAAACAAATAATCTCATTCTCAATTAATAACAAAACCAATAGGTGTACGGGCCTACTTCCCATTTCTGAACTGATTTTATAAATGAGTGTATGGAAACTCATAGGCCGTCTTTCACTATCAGTAACTAGATGCAGGGAACTAATTACATTTCACTTGAGTCTCTAAATGGCATATCAAAGCCTTTAACTTCATGAATTCATTTCAACAACACATCATTAGCAAAGAAATCCTATAGTAACATATGCAATTTAAGAATTACACGTAGAACACTTCTTGAACAGAAACAAGTCAGAACCTCACTTCACAGATTGGCACAAATTTAAACATTTCAGCATGAAGCTAGTTATACATTTCTCATCATCCATATAGGCCACTTAAGGAAGAAGGAAGAGAAACAAACAAGACTGAATAACTCGCATTAACCTAGGGAAAACATGAACTTCAAATAGAGAACAATCTTATTACATTTTTTGAAAGGACCCTCTATGTTCTATACATAACAAATCATTTTCAAAGCTTCGATGGCCACTCAACAGTCAAGGAGAATATCTGGGAAATGAAAGGAAGTAAGAAATATGAGATCAGTAGCCAAGGAACAGCAAGGAGAATAATGAAACAGTGCCCAGAACCAATCAAACAGTAACCAAACAGCAAAATTTAGAACAAAGCTTTCAGAACCGCCAAATTCAAACCATTTCTCAACTCAAGTGTAGAATGTAAAGCTTTTAGAGATTTAGCTCATGAAAAAGATCAGAAAGACCCCATTAATACAGAATTTGATCAATTTTTATCAAGAAAAAAGTGTTGGAAATCGGTACAGTTTCAGAACTTCAGCCGTTTTTGGTTTTTCTAGATTTTCTATCTCTAATTTCTTCTTCCCCTCCTTTTCTTGAAATGCAAGAAAGCATGCCTTTATAGGCAAGGTAGTAGGGCAGCCTTTAGGAATTAGTTTTTACCCCTTACTCCCTTTCCAATTTTGTTTTTTAACTCAGAAATCCCAAGCTAATTTTCCTTTTTGCTTAACTACCCTTAATGTATTTATCAAATTATCAAAACAGCCCCTACCCTAGCTTCTAGGAAGCTTCCTAGTTAGTTAATAACAGATTTTTCTACCCAATTACCCCAAATTACCCCTGAACCGCTGGTTATTTACCTAAGTAGCCCAAACGGGTATGGGTCAAATTGACCCTGGGCTGAATTCACTCAAAACCCAACCCAAACCAAGATTCTGAAATCTAAAGGCAAGACACTAGGCCCAAATCAAAACCAAATTTACTGAAGAAAACAAAAACCAGAAGCAATTTAAACAACTTTAAAAATTCAATTAACGGACTGGGATTAAAGAAGTTAACAAATAGAAACTAACCTAAATAATCAGACTAGATGACCTAAGAGGTTTAAACTAACATGCATATCAAAACAAACCTTAAGAAGCTAAAATAAGAAAACAGATAAAGGCCAGAAAAGAATCAGAAGATAGGTCGACAAATGTGAAAAGAAAACTGACTTAAAAGAAAAGGGAAGTACCCTAAAACTTCCAGGTAATCAGAGCGCCGGAACGGGTCTTAAAACCTTCCAAGTTCTAGCCAATTTTGAAGTTAATCATGTGTTCTTAACAAACGAATAAAATCAATTTAGACAAGAAAAACACAACGAAACTCGATTTATGATTCTTTTGAATTTTTAGTGTTCGTCTTCATATCCAAATTCGAGAGGTTATGGGCAGATTCGAGAGTAACTGGTCTATGATTTAGGAAGAGGGGGTTACGGGGCTCATGGGGTGCAATTTTGGTGGTGAACGGAGGTGGCGCCGCTGGGCTCGAGGCGGTGGGGAATGGTGGCAGCGTTAGGGTTCATGGTGAATCTCTGAGAGGAAGGTGAAGGGGGCGAAGGAGATGAGTTAGGGGTGTAGGGGGAAGTTCGGACACTTATATATAAAATGGGAATAAGTTTCGGACCGTCCGATCATTTGAGATCGACGGTCTTGATCAAAAATAAAACGGAACAGCGTCTTTTGGATTTTGGGGGGTTGGACCGGGTGGACACGGGTTTGGGCTATGGGTCAAACGGGTTTAGCCAGGTTTTCAGGGAATAAAATCAATTGGGCTTGGGAATTTCCATGGTTTGGCCCAAAACAAAAATCTGACTCTTTCAAACCCTTTTTCTCTTTTTCTTTTATTCAAAAATTCTTTTTCTTTTCAAAAATTAAAAATAAAAATCTAAGTTAATTCCTAATACAAATTATCCTACCAAATTAAATTAATTAACTCTAAATAACAATTACCACAAATAATTAAATACCAAATTAAAAGAAAAACTCCCAAAATTCGAAACTCAAATTAACAAAATGCAAAAATAAGTTATTTTTGTGGTTTTTTCCATTTTTATAAAACAAACTAATTTACTAATTAATCTAAAAATGTAAGATTAAATTCTAAATGCAAATGAAATATATATATATATATATATATATATATATATATATATTGGTATTTTCATGAATTAAACAAAATTAAACATGCGCAGACAAATGCAAGCAATTAACAAAAAATGCTACAAAAATCCACGAAATTGCAAACACTGGAAAAAAATTATTTTGTTTGAATTTATGGGAGTAACTCATATAGGGCAAAAATAACGTGCTCACAAGATGCTTCATTGTGGCGACAAAATTTAGCAACTAAAATTAAATTTCTTTTGATTCTTGGAGAATAAAAAACATTATGCAGATGAAAAGGCTTAGTGTTATCATAAGAAAATGTAGTTTGACCAATATGAGTTATTGGTATTCCTTTACCGTCGCCGATTATGATTTCATCATTGCCTGAAAAGTGAGTAGCAGAATGAAGGGATTCTGTGATGTGGTGAGAAGCCCCCGAGTCAATAATCCATGAACTTGAGTGATTGGCAGCATAGTTTGCATGATTAGTAAAATTTGCCTGAGCTTCAAGTGCATCGTGAGATTTAGAGCGGCACACCTTAGCTATATGACCAAACTTGTCGCAAACACTACACTCTTTGTTGATTAAACCTATTATTGAACGCCTTTGAGTTGGTCATTTATCCAGAAAAATTACAGTTGCTAGGCATAAAATTGGAATGCCCTCCTCGTCACTGAGAACCAGTGTGGTTTCTTCCTTTAGATTAGTTGGACGAGGTGCGTTGCTGGCTAAATTGTGAAGTGATAATAGGCTGCTCATTCTTTGATTCTGAGTGCTGGACCAAAACTTCATGAGCAAGAAGTTTGTCAAATAGTTCTTCGAAAGATATGGGATTATCACGAGCGTGTATAGCCACTGATATCTCTTTATAATCTGCTCCAAGTTCGCTCAAAACTTTGATGACTAGTTCCTCATTTGTTAGAGGTGAGCCAGAGGCATCCAAATCATCCGCAATGGATTTAATTTCTTTCATGTAGTCATTGATGGACTTGGAGTCTCGCCTGATGTTTGAGAGTAACTCACGAAGACCAAAAATTCCTCCTTGAGATTTGTTTGCATAGGTCATTTGCAAATTGTCCCATGCGTTTTTTGCAGTAGCTTCTTGCACAATCAGTGGGGCAATGGATGGATCGACAGAGGCCATGATTGCACTGCGAAAAAGGCTGCCTTGCCTTAGCCATAACTTGTAGTCTAGATTAGGAAGTTGACTGCCTTTATCATCTGCAATATGCACTGGAGGAATAACAGATGTGCCATCAATGTAGGAATGAGATCATATCCAAGTAGTAAGTTGGTTACTTGGGCTATCCAAGTCGAATAGTTTGAGCTTCCCATCAGTTTGATCGAGAGTTGTGATGCTGGGTTGAAGGAAATCAGTTGTGTTGGTTGGATCACATGTCCATGGATGAAAATGGTTGGTGAGGTGGTGGTGCTTGAGTTTTCTCCCATTAAGCTTTAACTGGATGAGGGGAAAAAAGGTTGTATACTTTTGGAGTTGCTCGTGTGAGCTTACGACTCTGATACCATAAAACTGTGAAGATTTAGTGTTCCAACTTGTATTATCCAGTCATGTAAATGGGTACATTTATATCTGAAGAAGTACAATGGTAGTACGAGTTTTGCAGATGAGGAAGAGAGGTTTAGGAGATATATACAACAATTTGAATTCAAATGAGAATCTTAGCTCTGCTTCTCCTTATCCTTATCATTTGTATACGGTGGAAATCGGGGCTACCCGATTTTGTTGTTCAATAACAATCCTCTTGCTATTTTACTATCCTCTTGCTATTTTACTTACTGTTCTTCAGAGTTGTTTTATCATTTATTCCCATCATCATACCTCGAGATTGTCATAGGTCGAGGTCGAGATTTTGCCTACACACTAGTTTGATCTATCTTGTTCTTTAATTTATATATTTAGTTCCTTGTTTAATGGAATTGAATTAAATCACATATCCTTAAAATCCCAATACAAGTTTAATTGCTACTCGAATTTTAGCGTAAACAGTTTGGCGTCTACCATGGGGATAAGGATAATAGTGATTGCTCCATTGCTGATTCTGATAACACACGTTATTTTCACACTTGTTCTTGTCAAGAATTTTTGCTCTCAGGTTAAAGCATGTCAACCTAACAAAACGCACCTCGTACATGGTGATGATGGTCTTGAATTTCATGGGAAAACGACAACGTAATTTCTCCAGAAGTCGGGGTGCCACCGGCTAATCTCGAGGAGCACCAATCGTCGATATCAGTTCACACATTGCTTTGAATGTGGATATAGGTGCGGACCCCAAAGGGAGTGTACGCAGAAAAGGCCAATATGGTGGCCAAGTAATACAGGGCGTAGGAGACAGGGGAGTTAGTCTCTAGGTAATATTCGAGATGTTACAGGCTCAGCAGGCCGCTATTGCTCACCTTCAAAGTCAACATAGAAACTTCGAGTGTGGTCAAGCCGGAAATCACTCACCGTACCGAGCCAGTGCCGGAAAGGTCGAATGGTAATAGATCAGGGACTGATCCTACAATTATGAAAATGCTCGAGGAGCTCACTAAAAGAATTGAGTCGGGAGAGAAGAAAATCGAAGATAAGGATATAAAAGTGGAAACATATCAACTCCTGAGTTGATCAGATACCTGGGGTGTAGACATGTTATTTTTGACCCTCCCCAAGATTTTTTATATTTTAGCATGTAAATATTTCATTTAGGCCTAATATAGCTATTTCAACTATTTTTGACTTCTTTACTTTATTTTCGTCATAAAAATGGAAAATTACAACCAAAAAAAATTAGCTTACGTATCTTTCATAAATTTAAATAAAAAATATACAAAAATAGTACCTTTATTTTATCTTTACATAATCTTGAAAATACAAATATACATAATAGTTTCATGTTAAGCATTGTGTAGTATTTGTATCTTTTTTTAAAAGAAGTCAATTAAGGTGTTGGATCACAATTTCAAGAGTTTTAGAGCCCAATTCTTGGCCCAATTCGGATTAGTCCATTAAGCCTAGGGACCCTTATAGACTCTTCTTTGGAACCAAAAACAAATTAAAAAAAGACCCTAAGGACTTAACACAAAAGGATCTAGGGACTAATTGAAAAATACACAAAAATAATAACCTAAACCTAGACTCTACATAAAGAGAACACCTAAAAAATCTGAAGGGAGGGGGCAGGACGCCTGAAAATGAGCTAGCCAACAAATGAAACCAGTCGTTGTTTCTGATTTGGAGAACACCCCTAGTCAGCCACAACACACATAGAATTATCGACAAAAACCATAGCAATTTTTCCATCACTTTTATTTCATGCTAAAATCACCCAAAAAAACTCCACATCTGCCAACTCCCCCAAACCTTAAACCCACTTCTAAATCCCTTTCCATCCCGTCAACCTCAACTCACCCCACAAACAGAGAAACACACACATAGAGCAACAAAAAGTGACAAAATTGAAGGGAATTAAGAACTAACAAATAAAGGAACGGACACTGCCTAGCTGCAAAGAACAGGGAACGAAGCAGAGAGGGAAGTGAGGATGGATGAAATTTGATTTCAAGAAAATGGATATTGTAAAATATTTAGATCTATCCTACTTCACTCTTTCACTGATGGTCAAAATCCTAGAAAACATCACCTTAGCTTAGTGGGGAAAGCAATAAAGAACAATTCTTATTGTCCAAATTTGTATTGTTCAAACTTTACAGAGAAGGTGGGTTTTCGTTGAGTCGAATTTTCCGTTGCCATCGAGGTTCTTCGGTCCGTGTTTTCACTCATATACCCTTGCTGTAACTGGAAAGGCTGTCAATCTTTGAGGTCAATTTCCTATTCTAATCTTAAATTTATTCTCCGTTTTCTCGTTTCTTAGCTTCGACGATTATGTTTGCCATGTGATTGTTCTTCTTGTTTCATTGTTTGCTTAAAACGTTCTTATAAGTCTAGAGAATCTGATGCATATTACTCTTGGCTCATGTTGTTATCTAACCTGTTGAGAAATAGTGTTTGATTTTAAATTGTGTAAAGGCTTTTCCTTTCAAAAAGAAAAACAAGAAGTTAAAAAAATGATTCTTCTTCTGATAGAATTTACTGGAGCATATAATGAGCTATAGGTTATATGAATATTGATAATATAGTAATCTCTTATAAAACATGGCCATTTCTGATATCTATAGTCTGCACGCGCACATTCACTCTTTGTGGTTGTGAATCTCGTTATGAAATATGGGAGCTATCATTAGTTGGGGTAATTTGAACATTCAATGAATATAGTTTTGTAATTCAATTTATTTTTAAATAAAGAATTCATGTGAATTAGGACTTTGTATAATAATGGAAAGAGAAGATCAGGTCATTAATCTGGCCTTAACAAGATAGTCAGTGCTTGGTTCTTTAATAGGTATTTTTCTCCGAAAATAATTACAAAAGCTAAGTCACATTATCTCTCCCATAATAATCATCCATAATTCATGTCTTCACATTCATCCCAAATCTTAGGAATACTCAAATTGCGAATGTCATAGCTTGCTTTAGGCGCGATTAATAGTAAATTATCGTGACTATGGGCACGGTTCCCATGGCATGGTCACGATACATAAATCTCAATTCGGGTGCGCATTTATGTGACCCAAACCCAAATCTCAACAATGTTATATAAAATGTGTTGCGGACTACGGGTGCATTTATGTGACGTGGTTCAAGACATATTTTAAATGACGTTGCAATCTTCCTAAAATGAATAAAAGCGGTTAAAAAGTTAAAATTGAACCATATGTTAAAACATGTACTTAAAATCAGTAAATAGGCCAAATATAACAGTTGAGCGACCGTGCTAGAACCACGGAACTCGGGAATGCCTAACACCTTCTCTTGGGTTAACAGAATTCTTTACACGGATTTCTGTATTCGCGGACTGTAAAATAGAGTCAATCTTTCCTCGATCAGGATTTAAAACCGGTGACTTGGGACACCATAAATTATCCCAAGTGGAGACTCTGATTTTAAACAAATAATCCTGTTTCGATTGTCACTTAAATTGAAAAAAACTTCCTTATACACCCTCTCGGGGTGTAGGTAAAAAGGAGGTGTGACAGCTCTGGCGACTCTGCTGGGTAAAAGAACCCAGAATCTTTGGTTCAGGGTTCAGAATTCGAGCTTAGATAAATTGTTATATTTGGCTTTATCTGACTTTGTCACATGTTTGGGCCTAATGTGCTAAGTGATGCTTTTACCGCTTTGATATTATCTGAACTGTATATAAACTGCTACGAAACCATTCTCTTCTCATCTTCGGGGATGTGCTCGCTGGTCGAGACTCTCTATTCTGTCAGTGTCGCACCTTGAAATAAGAAAGAGGCTCGGACAAGTTTCTAAAGCGGATGGCCTTTTGGTTCCCGATACGTAGCCCCCTCCTCGGCTCGAGTTGTCCGCTCGGGTACACACTCTAGAACACATACCTAGGTTTTGAACCTAGAATAACTCAGCCTCATGCCGGATCCCTAGTAGGAATGCTTGTTTGCATCATGTGCATTTGACTTTGGGGACTCAACATAGGGATTGGGTCCGTCTAGGACAGGTGTAATCCAAAAAAATGAAAGGTCATCCTGATGCATTCTATATGCTACATTTTGCAATTTTCAAGGGTAAAAGGGTCATTTGGAGGACCAATGATAGTTGAGGGAAAATGAAAAAAAAAAGTAAAAAGAGAGGGTGAAGTGTAATAAAGAGAGTGGGGCCCAATTATGTTTGTTGTCACATCCTTGTTAAAAAAAGAGCTTGAAAATTTAAAAAAAAAAGATTTTGTACTTTTTCATCATTTTTCGTAAATCAGAAAATCAAAAAAAATCCAAAAAAAAAGAGCTTACATGTTTCATCATTTTAAAAAAAAGACGAAAAATATGTTTTCTCTGAATTAGTTATTTTTTTAAAAAAAGAATTTTCGTCCGTATCCAATCTGCCCGAACTACGCATACCTGATTCTCGTCTTTTGGGGCGTCTTTATGTGACGTGGTTCAAGATATATTTTAAATGACGTTGCAATCTTCCTAAAATGAATAAAAGCGGTTAAAAAGTTAAAATTGAACCATAGATTAAAACATGTACTTAAAATCAGTAAATAGGCCAAATATAACAGTTGAACGACCGTGTTAGAACCACGGAACTCGGGAATGCCTAATACCTTTTCCCAGGTTAACAAAATTCCTTACCCGTATTTTTGTATTCGCGGACTGTAAAACAGAGTCAATCTTTCCTCGATTCGGGATTTAAAACCGGTGACTTGGGACACCATAAATTATCCCAAGTGGCGACTCTAATTTTAAACAAATAATCCTGTTTCGATTGTCACTTAAATTGAAAAAAAACTCCGTTATACACCCTCTCGAGGTGTAGGTAAAAAGGAGGTGTGACAGCTCTAGCGACTCTCTGGGGAAAAGAACCCAGAATCTCTGGTTCAGGGTTCAGAATTCGAGTTTAGATAAATTGTTATATTTGGCTTTATCTGACTTTGTCACATGTTTGGGCCTAATGTGCTAAGTGATGCTTTTACCGCTTTGATATTATCTGAACTGTATATAAACTGCTACGAAACCCTTCTCTTCTCATCTTCGGGGATGTGCTCGCTGGTCGAGACTCTCTATTCTGTTAGTGTCACACCTTGAAATAAGAAAGAGGCTCGGACAAGTTACTAAGCCGGATGGCCTTTTGGTTCCCGGTACGTAGCCCCTCCTCGGCTCGAGTTGTCCGCTCGGGTACACAGTCTAGAACACATACCTAAGTTTTGAACCTAGAATAACTCAGCCTCATGCCGGATCCCTAGTAGGAATGCTTGTTTGCATCATGTGCATTTGACTTTGGGGACTCAACATAGGGGTTGGGTCCGTCTAGGACAGGTGTACCCCAAAAAAATAAAAGGTCATCCTGATGCATTCT
Organism: Nicotiana sylvestris; assembly: GCF_000393655.2. Lineage (NCBI taxonomy): Eukaryota > Viridiplantae > Streptophyta > Magnoliopsida > Solanales > Solanaceae > Nicotiana > Nicotiana sylvestris. Next base: position 74,053,500 of record NC_091063.1, on the reverse strand, counting down.
ATTTGCTACATTTTGCAATTTCCAAGTGTAAAAGGGTCATTTGGCGGACCAATGATAGTTGAGGGCAAATGAAAAAAAAAGGAAAAAGGAAAAAGAGAGAGAGTGAAGTGTAATAAAGTGAGTGGGGCCCAATTATGTTTTGTTGTCACATACTTGTTAAAAAAAGAGCTTGAAAATTTAAAAAAAAAAGATTTTGTACTTTTTCATCATTTTTCGTAAATCAGAAAATCAAAAAAAAATCCAAAAAAAAAAGAGTTTACATGTTTCATCATTTTTAAAAAAAGACGAAAAATATGTTTTCTCTGAATTAGTTATTTTTTTAAAAAAAGAATTCTCGTCCGTATCCAATCTGCCCGAACTACGCATACTTGATTCTCGTCTTTTGGGGCGTCTTTATGTGACGTGGTTCAAGATATATTTTAAATGACGTTGCAATCTTCCTAAAATGAATAAAAGCGGTTAAAAAGTTAAAATTGAACCATAGGTTAAAACATGTACTTAAAATCAGTAAATAGGCCAAATATAACAGTTGAACGACCGTGTTAGAACCACGGAACTCGGGAATGCCTAATACCTTTTCCCAGGTTAACAAAATTCCTTACCCGTATTTTTGTATTCGCGGACTGTAAAACAGAGTCAATCTTTCCTCGATTCGGGATTTAAAACCGGTGACTTGGGACACCATAAATTATCCCAAGTGGCGACTCTAATTTTAAACAAATAATCCTGTTTCGATTGTCACTTAAATTGAAAAAAACTCCGTTATACACCCTCTCGAGGTGTAGGTAAAAAGGAGGTGTAACAGCTCTAGCGACTCTCTGGGGAAAAGAACCCAGAATCTCTGGTTCAGGGTTCAGAATTCGAGCTTAGATAAATTGTTATATTTGGCTTTATCTGACTTTGTCACATGTTTGGGCCTAATGTGCTAAGTGATGCTTTTACCGCTTTGATATTATCTGAACTGTATATAAACTGCTACGAAACCCTTCTCTTCTCATCTTCGGGGATGTGCTCGCTGGTCGAGACTCTCTATTCTGTTAGTGTCACACCTTGAAATAAGAAAGAGGCTCGGACAAGTTACTAAGCCGGATGGCCTTTTGGTTCCCGGTACGTAGCCCATCCTCGGCTCGAGTTGTCCGCTCGGGTACACACTCTAGAACACATACCTAAGTTTTGAACCTAGAATAACTCAGCCTCATGCCGGATCCCTAGTAGGAATGCTTGTTTGCATCATGTGCATTTGACTTTGGGGACTCAACATAGGGATTGGGTCCGTCTAGGACAGGTGTAATCCAAAAAAATGAAAGGTCATCCTGATGCATTCTATATGCTACATTTTGCAATTTCCAAGGGTAAAAGGGTCATTTGGAGGACCAATGATAGTTGAGGGAAAATGAAAAAAAAAAGTAAAAAGAGAGGGTGAAGTGTAATAAAGCGAGTGGGGCCCAATTATGTTTGTTGTCACATCCTTGTTAAAAAAAGCTTGAAAATTCAAAAAAAAAAGATTTTGTACTTTTTCATCATTTTCCGTAAATTAGAAAATCAAAAAAAAAAGAAAAAAAATCCAAAAAAAGAGTTTACATGTTTCATCATTTTTTTTAAAAAAAAAAAGAAGACGAAAAATATGTTTTCTCTGAATTATTATTTTTTAAAAAAAAAATTCTCGTCCGTATCCTATCCACCCGAACTACGCATACCTGATTCTCGTCTTTTGGGGCGTGATACGTAGGCAACCCACATAGGGTCCGGTCTTCCTAGTAAGTCTTAGGTTCTTGGCTTTGCGGGGTTTTAGCCAAATCTTGCATTTTATCCACTTTTAGCCGCATAGGTTAATTTTGCAGAAATAGCTTCAATCACGTCTGGCATATGTCTAGTAAGGAATGTTATTATCTCACCTAGTGTTGGTTTAAGTTTTTTTCATACATGTATGGATCTACTTACCGGGGTTTGAGCATAATAGACACTCTGTGATCATCCAGTCAGGATCGCTCATTCAGGAGTTGCTTAAGGAGATTTGTTTTAGTTTTTATGTTTTGAGTATGTTCTTCATTTTATGTCGTCTTTTACTTTTTAGTTTTGTACAGTACCGCCGAGTCTTTTGTTATTGTATTTTCTACTTTATATTTGAAAAAGTGTGCTGTAACTCAAAAATCCAAAAACAAAAAAGAGATTTCACGTTTTATATTTCTGTTAGAAGTTTTCTTTAAGATTTTAGTTCCAAAAATCCAAAAAAAATTCTTTGGAGGTGCTTCTTTGGGAAATTGATGAAAAATGGAAAAAACCCTTTTCTTATTTTCATTAGAACTTTAGGATATTGTACATAGAATAAAAAAACATACTTTTTCTTTGGTTTATTTTCAGAGTTTCTTCCTTAGGTAATCAAAAATTCAAATCCAAAAATAGTTTTTTATCTTTTTTATTTCTTGTTTCGAAATCTTTTCTTCAGGATATCAAGTGAAAATTCAAAATATTTGTCTTTGGTTTATTCTTTAGATTTTCTTCCAAAAAAAAAATCAAAAATATTTTTTCTCTTGTAGAGTTTTTTTCCCTTAATAATTTCCCATAGATTATTTGTTTCAAAAAAAAAACATGCTCGTTAAGCTTGAGTTTAGAATAGGTTATAGAACATTAAGTCTAGAAAAAAAAAGATTTGCTTCTTTTATTTCTCTTTGCTCATCAGAGTAGTTATTAAGGTAAAAAAAAGAAAAAAAGAAAATGAGAACGTTAGTTTGTTTACTTTATTCCCGATCTTCCCGAACTATGCAAAGATCTGATTCATGCGGAGTCATGATACGTAGGCAACCTACATAGGGTTCGATCGAATCATTTTTTATTTATTAAAAGAAAAAAAAGAGGAAAAAAAAGAGAGAAAAAAAAGGGAAAAAATAGGTGAAATTATGGGATGTGAGAAATGAGAAGGAAGAAAAGAGCGATAATCAGAAAGAAAAAAAAGAAAAGAAAATGAGCGAGCTAAGAAGTACGAGGAAAGAAAAGAAAAGAGAAGATTCAAATGGACAAATTGGGATGATGCCAAGTGATCTTGTGACCCTCGAAGTCATTCTTGAACCGTTAATTGTTGCTAGGTGCATTGCACGAAATGTGATATTTTTAGCTGTTAAATGCCCTAACGCTAACATGATGACTTCATTTTGTTCCTCTTTGTTCTCCTCATTATAGCAGAAGGGTGGTTGGTTTGTGGTTCTTAAGGTAACTCGTCCATTACAACACAAGGTCAAAGGGCAAGGTAGTCATGGCTAGCAAAACCTTGGGCACAAGAGTTGTTGACCCATCAAGGGAGTTTGTGGAGTCGGTGTCTGAATTAAAAGAGGAGGTCCAAAGGGTGAAACAACAGATGGCAGAAATGTATCAGTCTTGGATCAGGGGACATCTCCACCTTCATTCCCCACTAACTACACTGAAAACCCTGCAACTGTCCCATCACTATCACAAATCTAGATTCCCACTGCTGCTGAAATCACCCCACAACCTTTTCACACTCTACCCGCCAAAACCACCTCGTATCCCGCTCCTTTGGCCATTCATGCTGTTGTAGCTCCTCCCCCAGCTACTTTTCCTCGATCCTCTAATGAGGTTGTGTTCAAAGTCCCTAATGCCCAACACTATGCTCCATAACCAACTTTCAAAGTCTCATATTCATACTCTCCTGCTCCTCATTTTGAGCCTCCCGGTGAAACTGAAAATCCTACTAAGACAGTGGAGCAAGATGAGATATCCAGGAAGGTGAAAATCTTAGAGCAGTCTTTAAGAAACATGCAAGGGATAGGGAGCCAGATGAGCGTGGCTTACAAAGACTTGTGCTTGTTTCCTGACGTCCAACTGCCTGATGGGTTTAAGATGCCAAAGTTCGATTTATATGACGGACATGGAGATCTCGTGGCCCATTTGAGAGGCTACTGCAGTAAAATGAGAGGCGTCGGTGGGAAAGACAAATAATTGATGGCGTATTTCAGTCAAAGTCTGAGTGGGGCAGCTCTGGAGTGGTACACCCGCCAAGATGCTAGCAGGTGGTACACGTGGGATGATATGGCTCAGGCCTTTGCCAGACACTTTCAGTACAATATAGAAATTGTCCCAAATCGCATGTCCCTCGCCAAGATGTAAAAGAAGCCTAATGAAAGCTTTAGGGAATACGGGCTCAGATGGAGAGAGCAAGCTGCCAGAGTCAATCCTCCCATGGAAGAAAAAGATATGGTCGAGTACTTTCTTCAAGCTCAAGAACCAACTTACTTTGGGAATTTGATCACGACTGTGGGTAGGTCTTTTAATGATGTGGTAAAAATGGGAGAAATGGTAGAATATGAGTTGAAGTCCAGCAAGATCATGAGTTATTCTGCTTTAAAAGCAATAACACAAGTAATTCAGAATGACACAGGAAGCTTGCTGGGTCAGAAGGAACATGATAATTTTGTCATGATTGTTTTAGAGTCACGACGTGGACCAAAAGGTCTGCCTCACCAATATACCCAGCCTCAACTCCAACCCCAAACCTGTCCTCGAGCTCCACATAATCCACCTCAGTATTATCCTCCGAACAATGTTCGGTCATATGTCTAACCACCAAGTCATTCCCTATGGCGAGCGCCAGCACCACATAATGCATTCTTGCCTTCACAACATTTTCGAGCACCCAACAACCCTAGAAAATAGGGGCAGGGAAGGGAACAAAGGCAAATAAATAGTTTCACGCCAATTGGGAGTCCTACACAAGCTTGTTTGAAAAGTTAAAGCATTCTGGCCTGATTGAGCCGCTCATCGGCTATACTCCAGACCCATATGCAAAAGGCTTTGATCCTACTGTACGATGCATGTACCACTCTAATGTCCAAGGGCATAGCATTGAAGATTGCCGTTCTTTGAAAAGGGAAATAGAAAGAATGATTCAAAAAGGGGTAATTATGATCAATGACAGTGACAGGGAGCATGCGAAATCCTCTTGGGAACTTGCGGACTGAAGTTAATGATATTGAAGTTGTTAATAGTTTTGGCAATATTGATGTGGAACCCAGTGGCTAAGATGTCGTGCTTGATGTGGAACCCATCTCTTGGCTAGCTGGAAAGGAGTCTTCGTGGTTTATTTTGTTGTTATTTTTGTTATCCGGGTTATTTTCAGGGTTGTAATCCGGATATTGTCTTGTGATTCAAACCCTTCTATCCTTTTTTTTTGCCAAGTTTATTTTTCGTAGTAACTTGTTTAGTGTTGTCTAGGTTTGTTCCAGGGTTGTAGCCCAGTTTAGTTTGCTTGGTTTGTTGTTCAAACCCTTTCACCATCTGTCTAATGCAATTTTCTGTTTTCTATTATTTTTAGTCATTTTTGTTTAGTTCTCTTTTTCTTTTATAGTCCTTTTCCTGTTGACTCTAGTGACATGACATGCACTCGTAATTCTCAGCCCGGTCTTAAAAAGTTAGTTTTGTCATGAAGCAATGAAACAATTTTGAAGATGATAGGGACATTTGAGGGAAAAAAGTAAAGGCATTTTGAGATCACTTCAAGCCCGAATTGTGAAACTGGGGCAGATAGAACAAAAAGAAATACTATTGAAACGCATCCTGCCGCATCAGGTTGAAGCTAAAGGCAAGTTTGCCCCAAATTGGCAGGGGTCATTCATAGTAATGAAAGTGTTGTCCAATGGTGCTTCGTATTTAACAGATATAGAAGGCAAATGTGTAGATATGGCTATCAATTCTGATGAAGTCAAAAGATATTATGTATGATTTCTTTGGTTTGTTTAATTGTGTTGTTTGTGTTTGGCATGCTTTGAAGATTGGAATGACGAAGGCATTTTATTCTACTATCTAAACACTTTATCATTTGTCACCCCTTTGAGCCTTATTTATTTTCTTTTATATCCCTCTTTTGGAATCAGAAGCAGAGTTTAGAAATGTGATACAGAAAAAGGGAGAGAAAAGAGAAAAAAAAAGAAAAAGAGAAGGAAAAATGGAAAAAGAGTAAAGAAAAGAAAAGAAAATGAAGAAAAGAGAGGAAAAAGAAAAGGAAAAAGGAAGAGAAAACAAAACAAAAAGGAAAAAGGAAGAGAAAACAAAACAAAAAAGAAAAACAAAAACAAAGGTCTCCATGAACTACGTTCGACCTGATTCCTTTTAAGGATACATAGGCAGCCTCACGATTTGGTCCCATCAAAATAAAAATTCAAAAGTCCCCAAGCAAAGAAACTGGGGCAGAAGTTGTGGTTGTTGTAAGAGATCTGATTCCAAAAGTTGTAAATTTGAGCCCTTTTAAGCTGTTTTTGAGCCTTTATGATACCCTTTCTTTCTAACCTCATCCAAAAGCCCACATTACGGTCCAAAGAAAGACCTTCCGATCAATCTTTGTGTAGTGCCAAGGCAAGAAAGTTAGAGGTATGATTCACATCAGGGGCAACACTCCGTTCTACACAAGTAAAACAAAAATGAGAGAGTCTTATCGGTAAAAACCTTCACAGGCACCATAAGGCGATAGTAAGTTGAGAGAAAGAACAAAATGAGAGAGGCTTGATGGTGAAAACCCTTTGGGCACTACAAGTCGAGTAAGGATCATGAATCAGATTGGAAAATCGGAGCATTGAAGCCCAGTTTCACGGCAAAGAGGTACAATAAGAGTTGAACATCGGACTTGCTTGGCAGATTAGGCCATTTAATCCAAAGGTGCATGTCACGATTATTAGAGTTGGTATCTACATCTGATACGTGTTTAGTTTTCTTGTTAGGAATCATCTCTTTCCATTGTCCTTACATTGTTCCTTTTGTTTTGTTTACTTATCCTTCTTGAGTCTATTTGGTTAGAACAAGTGAGAAATGACTTCAAAATTTTCTACCAACTTTCCAATTGTATAAAACGGAATTTGGCTAGCACATCAAAGTGGCATAAGTCAGGAAAGAACAACGTACGCACTGAGTTGTTAACAACCAACATGCTTTGGGATTCATGTGAAATACAAAGGTTTGGCATATATCAATTCATGAACAATGCAACAGATAGAGGATGTTAGGTGAACGGATCAAAGGTATTTTTGTGATAAAGGTGACAGAGAAATTGGTTAGTCAATAAGCAAGCAATGTCTTTCAAGGTGAAATCAAAGTTATCATGGCAAGTGAAGGAGCAATCGCCGCAAAGTCAAGGCCACAAACCAACCACCATGTTTAAACTCACAAGTTTTCTTTGTCTGAAACAGGGACGGAAGCTATGTCCATATCTGGAAGGTTGAAATTTTCAGGTGTAATGCCCCAATTCTGCTTACGCAAAGGCTATTGAGAATATCACACATCACCCCTAGGAGACGCACTTCTTAGTCTGGGTTTTTCAGGTTATATTTTTGTTTTAGGAGACGCACTTCCTACATTGAGATTTTACCCTTAGGAGACGCACTTTCTAGTTTGGATCATATGAGTTTTACTCACTGAAGTGTTTAACCCTAGGAGACGCACTTCCTAGTCTTGGGCATTTAAGTTCACCACTAGGAGACGCACGTCCTAGTTGGAGTCATTGAAATTTTACCCGTTAGGAGACGCATTTCCTAGTAGGGATCTTTCAGATTATACTTGTTAGGAGACGCTCTTCCTAGCTTTGGTCATTTAAATTCATTCATAGGAGATGCACTTCCTAGTTTGAGCCATTGAAGTTTCACCCCTAGGAGACGCACTTCCTAGTCTGGGTTTTTCAGGTTATATTTTTGTTTAGGAGACGCACTTCCTACATTGAGCTTTCCCCTAGGAGACGCAATTCCTAGTTCTAAGCATTAAAGTTATACCCATAGGAGACACACTTCCTAATCTGGGTTTTTCAGGATACACTTTCAGGAAACGCACTTCCTAAGTTGATATTTTTCCCCTAGGACACGCACTTCCTAGTTTGGTTCATTTAAATTCATTCATGGGAGACGCACTTCCTAGTTTGAGCCATTGAAGTTTCACCCCTAGGAGACACACTTCCTAGCCTGGGTTTTCAGGTTATATTTTTGTTTTAGGAGACGCACTTCCTACATTGAGCTTTCCCCTAGGAGACGCAATTCCTGGTTCTAAGAATTAAAGTTATACTCGTAGGAGACACACTTCCTAGTCTGGGTTTTTCAGGATACACTTTTAGGAGATGCACTTCCTAAGTTGATATTCTTCCCCTAGGAGACGCACTTCCTAGTTTGGTTCATTTAAATTCATTAATGGGAGACGCACTTCCTAGTTTGAGCCATTGAAGTTTCACCCCTAGGAGACGCACTTCCTAGTCTGGGTTTTCCAGGTTATACTTTTGTTTTAGGAGACGTATTTCCTACATTGAGCTTTCCCCTAGGAGACGCAATTCCTGGTTCTAAGCACTAAAGTTATACCCTTAGGAGACGCACTTCCTAGTCTGAGTTTTTCAGGATACATTTTCAGGAGACGCACTTCCGAAGTTGATATTCTTCTCCTAGGAGACGCACTTCCTAGTTTGGTTCATTTAAGTTCATTCATAGGAGACCCACTTCCTAGTTTGAGTCATTGATGTTTCACCCCTAGGAGATGCACTTCCTAGTCTAGGTATGTCAAGCTATATTTTGTTTTAGGAGACGAACTTCCTAAATTGAGATTTCACCCCTAGGAGACGCACTTCTTGGTTTTGGTTCATACAAGTTTTACCCCTAGGACACACACTTCCTAGTTTGGTTCATTCAGGTTTTATTTTTAGCAGACGCATTTGCTAGTCAAAATTTTGGGTTTTACTCATAGGAGACGCACATCCTGTCTAGTCATTAGTTTACTCTCATCATTTCATCAATAGTATAAGTGGTTTACAATATTGCTAACAACTCACAAATATTCCTAGTGCAAATTGGGGCAGAAAATTTCGTTTGTTTTGATGAAATCATGCACCTACCTGGAGAACAAAGGGAGGACGGCACAAATTCAAAGGAAATCATTTCAAGTTTCAGCAATCAGGAGCCCACCTGGAGAAGAAGGGAAATACATTTCAAGTTTCAGCAATTAGGAGCCCACCTGGAGAACAAGGGAATACATTTCAAGTTCAGCAGTCAGGCGCCCCACCTAGAGAGCACGGGAATACAGTTCAAGTTTTTGGAAATCAGGCGTCCACCTGAAGAGAGGAAAAATATCTCAGATTATAATTTAAGTCGACAACAAAGGAATTCCACCGAGAGAATACAAGTCAACATGGCAACAAGAGCTACAAGATCAAGCTTCAGAAGACTTATAGATAGGAATCTTGTAACTCGTAGTTGACAGGCTTAGCTAGTCTTTTTCATCTTTTGATTTTTTGATGTAATAACAGGACCGTGGAACGGAACCTCAGCGGAACGGCACCTCGATCGGCTCTTCACTTCGGCATACTCCGTCATCTCACTCATCTCTGAACTACACGTGGCCTGATACCTTTATAGCCAAGGATATGTAGGCAGCTCAGATACCAAGGCTCGGTCACATTCCCTTTTTCTCTTAGCTTTGGTTTCTTTAAATAAGGATCGGGTCAAAATACCTGTCTAGTCGTTCTTTGTCCGAAAACGCTTCGCGTTTCCAGTCAAAGAGGGGCAGCTGTAGACATGTGATTTTTGACCCTCCCCAAGATTTTTTATATTTTAGCATGTAAATATTTGATTTAGGCCTAATATAGCTATTTCAACTATTTTTGACTTCTTTACTTTATTTTCGTCATAAAAATGGAAAATTACAACAAAAAAAATTTAGCTTACGTATCTTTCATAAATTTAAATAAAAAATATACAAAAATAGTACCTTAATTTTATCTTTACATAATCTTGAAAATACAAAAATACATAATAGTTTCATGTTAGCTTTTGCATTGTGTAGTATTTTTATCTTTTTTTAAAAGAAGTCAATTAAGGTGTTCGAGCACAATTTCAAGAGTTTTAGAGCCCAATTCGGATTAGTCCATTAAGCCTAGGGACCCTTCTAGACTCTTCTTTGGCACCAAAAACAAATAAAAAAGACCCTAAGGACTTAACACAAAAAAACCTAGGGGCTAATTGGAAAATACACAAAAATAATAACCTAAACCTAGACTCTACATAAAGAGAACACCTAAAAAATCTGAAGGGAGGGGGCAGGACGCCTGTAAATGAGCTAGCCAACAAATGAAACCAGCCATTGTTTCTGATTTGGAGAACACCCCTAGTCAGCCGCAACACCCATAGAATTATCGAGGACTCCATCGTCAATGTCTTTGAATTTTAAAGAAAAACCATAATAATTTTTCCATCACTTTTATTTCATGCTAAAATCACCCAAAAAACTCCACATCTGCCAACTCCCCCAAACCTTAAACCCACTTCTAAATCCCTTTCCATCCTGTCAACCTCAACTCACCCCACAAATAGATAAACACACACATAGAGCAACAAAAAAGTGACAAAATTGAAGGGAATTAAGAACTAACAAATAAAGGAACGGACACTACCTAGCTGCAAAGAACAGGGAACGAAGCAGAGAGGGAAGTGAGGATGGATGAAATTTGATTTCAAGAGAATGGATATTGTAAAATATTTAGATCTATCCTACTTCACTCTTTCACTGATGGTCAAAATCCTAGAAAACATCACCTTAGCTTAGTGAGGAAAGCAGCAAAGAACAATTCTTATTCTCCAAATTTGTACTGTTCAAACTTCACAGAGAAGGTGGGTTTTCGTTGAGTCGAGTTTTCCGTTGCCATCGAGGTTCTTCGGTTCGGGTTTTCACTCATATACCCTTGCTGTAACTGGAAAGGCTGTCAATCTTTGAGGTCAATTTCCTACTCTAATCTTAAATTTCCTCTCTGTTTTCTCGTTTCTTAGCTTCGACGATTATGTTTGCCATGTGATTGTTCTGCTTGTTTCATTGTTTGCTTAAAACGTTCTTATAAGTCTAGAGAATCTGATGCATATTACTCTTGGCTCATGTTGTTATCTAACCTGTTGAGAAATAGTGTTTGATTTTAAAATTGTGTAAAGGCTTTTCCTTTCAAAAGTTAAAAAAATGATTCTTCTTCTGATAGAATTTACTGGAGTATATAATGAGCCATATGTTATATGAATATTGATAATATAGTAATCTCTTAAAAAACTTGGCCATTTCTGGTGTCTATAGTCTGCGCGCGCACATTCACCCTTTGTGGTTGTGCATCTCGTTATGAAATATGGGAGCCATCATTAGTCGGGATAATTTGAACATTCAATGGATTTAGTTTTGTAATTCAATTTTTTTTTAAATAAAGAATTCATGGGAATTAGGAGTTTGTATAATAATGGAAAGAGAAGATCAGGTCATTAATCTGGCCTTAACAAGATAGTCAGTGCTTGGTTCTTTAATAGGTATTTTTCTCCGAAAATAATTACAAAAGCTAAGTCACATTATCTCTCCCATAATAATCATCCATAATTCATGGCTTCATGTTCATCCCAAATCTTAGGAATACTCAAATTGCGAATGTCATAGCTTGTTTTAGGCGCGATTAATAGTAAATTGTCGTGACTATGGGCACGGTTCCCATGGCATGGTCACGATACATAAATATCAATTTGGGTGCGCATTTATGTGACCCAAACCTAAATCTCAACAATGTTATATAAAATGTGTTGCGGACTACGGGTGCATTTATGTGACGTGGTTCAAGACATATTTTAAATGACGTTGCAATCTTCCTAAAATGAATAAAAGCGGTTAAAAAGTTAAAATTGAACCATAGGTTAAAACATGTACTTAAAATCAGTAAATAGGCCAAATATAACAGTTGAGCGACCGTGCTAGAACCACGGAACTCGGGAATGCCTAACACCTTCTCCCGGGTTAACAAAATTCTTTACACGGATTTCTGTATTGGCGGACTGTAAAATAGAGTCAATCTTTCCTCGATTCGAGATTTAAAACCGGTGACTTGGGACACCATAAATTATCCCAAGTGGAGACTCTGATTTTAAACAAATAACCCTGTTTCGATTGTCACTTAAATTGAAAAAAACTCCCTTATACACCCTCTCAGGGTGTAGGTAAAAAGGAGGTGTGACATGGGGCACTCCCGATGTTAAAGGGTTTGGATTCAAAAAAGTTCGTGCAAAAGCCTTTTCCGTAGAGTGCAGCTCCGAAGCCCATTTCTAAGAAGCTCCGTATGTTGGATATACCTAAATAAAATGGACCACCGATCCTAATGAACACATCACTTCGTACACATGCGAAATAAAGGGAAATGACTTAAAAGACGATGATAGCGAGTTTGTTTTGTTGAAAATATTTGGGGAAATACTATCAAAGGGAGCTTTGATTTGGTATCGTAGCTTGCCACCAAATTCCATCGACTCATTTGCCATGTTAGCAGATTCTTTTATGAAGGTACACGTCGGGGCCATAAAGGTCGCAACAAGAAAATTGGACATTTTCAAGATAAGACAAAGGGATAACGAAATGTTGAGGGAGTTTGTATCCCAAATTCAAATAGAACGCATGGAGTTGCCATCGGTCACAGATGATTGGGCCGTTCAAGCTTTCACCCAAGGGTTGAACGAGCAAAGTTCGATAGCATCATGACAGTTGAAACAAAATTTGGTCGAGTATCCAGCTATAACTTGGGCCGATATGCACAATCGATATCAATCGAAGATCAGGGTCGAGGATGACCAATTAGGATCCCCTTCCGGTTCAGTACATCCAAATAGGTTGGCAGTTAAAATCCCGAGGGACATCGACAAGGAACCAAGGTCGAACAGAGAATGATATCAACCATATACCGCAGATCGAAGGAACAATAGCTCGGGAAGCAATCCCTCCCAGAATGATCGAAGAAACGATCGAGGATAAAATTTTCGAGGGCTTATAAGGAAAAGTGGTTTTGAAAAGCATGTCGATCCCGTAGAGGCAGCACACTCGCCATTTGTTGATCACGACAGGAAATATCTTTTACCCCTGATTGCTTGGGGACTTTGTTCGGAGTACCTTCTGAGATCTCTTCGGCCCGAGGGTAAATCTCCGTGGCCATCACCGGCCCAGCCGTCATTGAAGCTTTGATGCTCCCCCTCTATCGAGAGACCATCTCACAACCGGCGTCCTCCCTCTTCTCCTCTTCATCTCGTAGCTTTTGGGCTACGCCAACAGAAAGTGTAGCAGAGTCGCCCATCGGCTTACGAGCCCTGCTCTTATTTGGCTCCGGGGTATCAGAAGGTGAGGCCCTTCTCTTCTTCTTGTCCTTGGCCAATTTGAGAACCACCTCTCCCCCAGGCGGGGCTGGCCTCAATTCAGAAACATCCCCGAGGCCTGCGTAGAAGGGAATCAAATATGTATGAAAGAATTGTTTCAGAAAGGGACGTCGTAAGCATACATGATAAACTTACCGTGATTTTTAGCCTCCTATTTACCCTTCGCCAGGTCATGCCAGCCAAGCTCGGCGTAGGAGGAAGTTGCAGCCAGATTCCAAACCCAGTCTTCGAGGTCAGGGACCGCGTGGGGCATCCAGGAAACCGCTTCCTAACCCATAAAAATGTCACACAAAGCAAAAAATAAAGCACGAAGATTAATGGCTAACACTTACGTTTGGGGTTCCACTTCTCGGGGAACGATAGCTTCTCCTCGGGGATAAGGTCATAGGTCCTTACCCACACGAACCAGCTCATCCAACCTCGGTCCTTGTCTTTATCGATACTTGTAAAAAAAGACTCTGATGATCGGCGTTGAAACTTGATCAATCCCCGGTAAAGTTTTGGTCGATACAGTCGTATAAGGTGGCTGAGAGTAAATTCCAATCCCTAAGCCTTACCAGAGAAGAAGCGGAGCATAATTACTATGCGTCATAATAAGGGATGCACCTGGCCTAGGGTAACCTGGTACATCTTGCAAAAGTCAATGGTAACTGGGTCAAGAGGACCCAATGTGAAGAGGTAAGTGTAAACACTTAGAAACCTCTCCACATGAGTGGTGATGCTTTCCTCGGGGGTGGGGATCTGTACCACGACCTCGGCCCCCAGTTGCAATCTTCCTTCACAGCATCGAGCTGTTTCGCCGTTACCGAGCAAATATACCTCGATACGTGTTCACATCGGCCAGGGACCGATGGAGGGTTATTGACTTTGAAGTCATTTTTTAGAACACAAGGTTCAGGAACAATCTCATGAATGAGCAGTTCCACCGGCGTTTTGTCACCGGTCAGCCGGGAAGAAGAAGAAGAAGAGACGTTCTCCTTTTGAGGGACGGCTTTGGAGGTTTTCGCCATTGATTCAGATGAGATGAAGCGGAAAGAAGTGGAGTTTGGCATTTTTGGTCCTAAAAGATTGATCAACGGGCGGTGGAAGAGAAGAGATGGAGAGATGAAAATACTTAGAGAAATTGCTCAAGATGGAAGTAAAGTTTGATTCAAATGAGAAACCTGTATTTGTAGGTTCACGACGACGGTTCGATACCGCTAGTGGCCGACCATCACTAACAAGATTTTAATATTTTGGGAAAACGAACCAACGGAAAGTTTCGGTCACCTCGAGCGCTTACGTCATGGGGATGACATCATCATCGGGCCTCTAGAAAATTTAGGTTCAAATCGTTTCTTATCATTTTATTCTAAGAAACGAGGGGACTATCTGTATACGGTGGAAATTGGGGCTGCCCGATTTCGTTCTTCGATGGAAAAAGTGATACCACGTCGGGAGGCCAGGAGCTCGAGGTCGAAGCTCCTTTTCAATATCGAGGTCGATATCATTTACCGAGGTCAGAAGAAGGCATGCTTCGAGATGATACCATTATGATTCAATAACAGAAAGAGCGAGATACCCGCAACGGGCCGGAGATCACGGCGTAAATTTCGGAATGGATTGGTCTTTGGCGGTTAGACAGCTGTCAAATATGATTTCTTACTATTATTAGAAGTGTACCTTATTTAGGACTCTTCTATTATATAAAGGAGGATCTCATTCATTTGTAACGACTATTTTTTGCTGATAAGAAAATATACGCACATTATCCTCTTGCTATTTTACTTACTGTTCTTTAGAGTTGCTTTATCATTTATTCCCATCAGCATACCTCGAGACTGTCATAGGTCGAGGTCAAGATTTTGCCTACACATTGGTTTGATCTATCTTGTTCCTTAATTTATCTATTTAGTTCCTTGTTTATCAATTGGCATTGAATTAAATCACATATTCTTAAAACCACAATACAAGTTTAATTGTTACTCGAATTTTAGGGTAAACATCATTAATAACTTGTTGATGCCTGTTAATTATATTGCTCAATAACACTGAAGACATTAATTCCCCCGTTGCCCTCTCTGTTACCAAGAAGTTTTCATATCCTATTATAGGTGACATTCTGTTCGAAGAAATTAGGGAGTATCTCAAAGGAAGTGTCCCTCATTGATTAGGAAGAAAAAGGAAAAAAGGGATTGGACTTGCACACCGCAAGGCAAAATGGAAAAAAAAAAATGATACTATATAGTCGGTGTAAAAATAATAGCTGAAAAAATATATGTATATATATATACACACACAAAAATAATATACAAAAATTATACAAGTTTTATACACTTTTTCGGCTACCAAATGTAAATAGTTTCTGGGGCGGGCTAAAAGTGATAATACCTCCAAAATTTACAACTGGTAATTGAAAATTAGCCACAATTTCAAAAGTAATCGAAATTTAGCAACTTTTCCATATGAAAATAAAATTTAAACAAAAACACCCTTTGAAATCTAAAAAAATTCCAGCATAATATGCTCGAGTTCGAATTTTTTACATATGAGATTTCAGCATTACATGTTGGAATTCATAATGTGCTAAACTTCCAACATAATATGTTGGAAGTTTATACGTAAGAGTTCCATAAGCAAACATATTATGCTGAAACTTTCTCTGTTTCATCTTGGGTACTTTTGTCCAGATTTTATCTCCGCCTTAAATAGTAACTACTTTTCAATAACTTTGCATACACTAACTATTTTTCAATAACCACACATAAAAAGGGCTATGCCATGCCATTTTGACAGCAAAATGGGTCGAATTCAACACAACACACACCCCCCCCCCCCCAAACAAGGTGCAAAATAGACGTGATTTTTTTTAATTTCATTATGCCTTACCTTGAAATAGTTCACTAGCCAGGCTCAAGAGTATGTCCTATTTTCCAAATGCATTACTTTTATGGTACATGTTTTTCAAGGAATGTAAAAAGTGAAGAACATGTAGATCACTTTTCCTTCCAGTGTTTTGTGGGTTCTTTGGAAGGAAAGAAACAAAGATTTTCGAAGGAGAACTGAATCTTTGTATAATCTGAAATATATAGGTATTTATAACAACTAGCCATGCGGTGCAATCTCAAGAATGTTTAAGAAATACATACTCTAATTGACGTCACTACAGCTCATCTGGCACAAATTTTGTAATCTCCCACCAATATCTTAATGCTGGTTTCTGCTCATTAATATAAATTCTTCTGTTACTGATTTTAAGAAGGTTAAGGTGATAACAGAATAATACTATAACAATGAAAGAAGGTTCACAATTAGCAAAATCAACTAGAATTTACAGGCCAGTCTCCTAGGAAGCAGCAGCTACTGCTTCTGTTGTTTTCTCCTTCTCTTTGACTGCTTTCTTCCAGTTTTCTGCACTATCGATGATTTCCCCAGTTTTTATGAGGTAGCGGACCCTTTTTCCATTGTCTAGTGTTTTATGACCCACCCGACTGGCAACCTTCTGCTCTTTCGAGTAAAGCATCACGTTTGAGCTATGAATAGGAGCTTCAATCTGAAAACGTTAACACAAAAAGTTACTTTCTTGGTAGGTCAAGGGTTTATCCAATGCTAGTCAAGACCAAACGAAAAGCTCAAGAACACAATTTTCAGGCAAGTTAGAGAAGAGAGGAATCAAAATAAAACCTTGACTATCTGGCCTGGTTCATCCTCACTCCTACTCTTCACATGCTTGGTTTTCAAGTTCACGTCTTTTACTACTACTTTGCTGTTGTGCTTGATGATCTCGGTGATCTCCCCAACCTTACCTTTATCATGACCGGATATTACCTTTACTGTATCTCCCAACTTAACATGCATTTTGTGTAGTACTGGAAGGCTGTTTGGCTTACACTCTTTCCGCTCCCATCGCTTAAGCTGCAAAATAGACAAAAAAGATTGTTCTTATTCAATGATAAAACTAATTGTAATCACGGATACTGGTATTTCATCTACAGAATATCATACTCCCGATGCAAGTGATATATCAGTTTCCTAACAAGTAACAATTAATCCCCAAGATCAGCAATAGAAAACATGGAAATTGTTAAAAACTGTTAATGATTTAGTTTAAGCACTTCCCTCATTAGGTCATAAGTTATAAAAGAAGTGCATGACCGCATAGCGGTAACCCTATAAAAGTAGCTGCAGCAAAAAAATTCTTGGACACAATTACACAAATATTAAAAGACCAGAAAATGAACAAGATACCAACCTTTGCTTGAATCAGACATGGACCTTCTGTTGATTTGACCTGCATAGTGTCATATGGAGATCATCATTCAAGTGGTGAAAGATTATTCTATGTTTGCTGTTTGATGCAGCAAAAATTGGCAAATTGTGTAAAGCACGTATGGTAACCAAAGAGGACAGGGTAGACAATTGCAATGAAGAGCATTAGTGCAATAAGAGCAACTGAGCAACTGCATTTCCTGGAGACAAATCTCATTCCATATTTTGCTTTCTATTGCTTATGATTTTACAGGCATGTATGCAACAATTTTATCACTGTTTGTGATCCGTCATGGTGAACATGTCGGAAAGATAGCAAAGATATGACAACAGTTGTATTATCGAAATAATACGTAAATAAAAGAAATGTTCCCTTAAAGACTCGTTTAAAAATAATAATAAATGGTACAGCAAAGTTTATCAGCGGCATAGCATCTTAGCACAAGTGTTCAAGTATATACGCGCAACTTCTCCAATCAGATGCACACTGAATCAAGAAGTAATACAACTAGAATGGTCGAGCATGTTCTGTCGTCATATTTGACTTGGTACGTAGTTTAAGATATTAGTTTGATTTATATATTACATTAGTGATGATAGATAAAAATATCAAAGCAATGGTTGAGAAGTTAGTTTAATAGAGGAAACATCATACTATCAAAGTATAGAAGTGTTAATCATGTTAATTTTTTTTATAGTTAAAGCTGAATAGTTAAAAATATTAGATTCTTTAAAGTAGTGAAGGTAATATACAAAAAGAACGGTAGTAAACCTTTTGGAACTTTGGAAAAGGAAAGAGTGTCTGTCATGGAAATTGGAACTGATGGAGTAAGTTTGAGTTAATCAATTAGCATATGCTTAATACACTTTTAGACATTTTTTTTCCAAAAGACATTTTGAGGAATCATTGCAGGGGAGCTTAGGCGTCTTAACATAGTATTAAAATTTTCACTTGCAGCTAGATATATACTCGTCCAAACATACTGAGCAAGAAATAGACCAAAATTTCAAAAGTTGGAACAGTGAAAACATATAATTCGGCTAGCAATGGTGACCACAATGACAATGGTATGGAGACAAATGTTAGAAAGTTAAGGTGTAATCAATTGAGATGGATACCAACTATCCCTTATCCAAAACATTGAAGTCAAAAAGAGACCTTTCGTAATAAATTAAATTAGGAGAATAGAGAGTGAGGGATAAAGACGGTGTATTTTCAAAACCATACCAGAGGAGGAAGGGAGAGAGGAGGAGAGAAGCGTTGGCCGAAGAAAGAGGTGGAGAGACCAGCAAAGGAGCTCTGCAGAGCTGCCATTCCAAAGGGCGTGCTTCAAATCCTTTTGTGTAGTAAGAAAGAACACACAGGTGAGTTTTTGAGGATAGGATAATAAACACCTTCTTCTTCTCTGTCCAGACAACCGATCCGAATGATTGGACCTTGGACGGGTCGAGTCCGGCCCAACTAACAAAGAGCCTATCCAAATCTAAAACTGATTTTGTTTGACCAACTTTGACAGAGGGGTGGGAAACTTGGGGAAAAGCAGTTAAAACCTGGATTGATTCAAAATATATCTTGATGCTTTCTAATAAAATTGGATTGAACAGGATGATGTAGGAGTTCTTAAATAGACCATGTAGTTCACCAATTCGTTTGAGGAACCACTTCTCGCGGTTATTTGTCTTGTATTTTTATTAATTTACTTATATGCAGTTTCTTATCATCTCTCGAAACAAATTCAAAAATAGCGAGTTTTACAAGTTGTCATTCAAAAATAGTCACATTAATCGAAATTTAGCCATTTTCATTTAAAGATAAATCTGAATAAAAATACTGTTCAAAATCTGGAAAAATACTTCAGCATAATATACTGGAGTTCCGGTATATTATACTGGAACTCCAGGCTAATATACTGGAGTTCCAGTATAATATACCGGTCCAGCATAATATACTGGAGTTTGGAGCACCGGTGCTCCAGTCTCCAGTATATTATACTGGAGCTAGCAAAGCATACCGGTCCAGCATAATATGCTGAAAGTTCATACATAGGTGTACCAAACTCCAGTATATTATGCTGGACCGGTCTCTGTTGCGGGAAAATAGTGGCTATTTTTCAATAACTTGGCAAATGCTGGCTATTTTTGAATGACCAGTCCGAAAACTGGATAGACCGTGCTATTTTAACAATTTTAATAGGCGTATTGATAAGAGTACTACAATGTATTCAATAGAATAATTAGAAAGAAATTCAAAAATAGCCAGATTTACAAGTGGTCGTTCAAAAATAGTCCAGTTTCAAAAGTAATCAAAATTTAGCCATTTTTCATGTAAAGATAAATTTGAACGAAAACACTGTTCAAAATCCGAAAAAATACTCCAGCATAATATATTGGAGCCAACAAAGTATACCGGTCCAGCATAATATACTAGAAGTTCATACACAGGTGCACCGAACTCCAGTATAGTATGTTGAACCGGTCTCTGTTGCAGCAAAATAGTGGCTATTTTTCATTGACTTGGTAAATGCTAGCTATTTTTGAATGACCAGTTCGAAAACTGGCTAGACCGTGCTATTTTTACGAATAATTAAGGTGTGAAGAAAGTAGCTGGGATATCATTACTATAACAAAAACTAATTAGCTAAGATGTTTTTACTTCCTATTTTGCAAGAGATCCAACTGTAGCTAGTATCAGTTACTACCTTTCTTTTCTCTACAAAAAAGAATGTATCTTCTGATGTTACAATATTTAAATACTTCTCGAATCAAACTTGCACTTAAATTCCGACAACTTCTTGCCCTTTGCAATCATGTCAAATCCTATTAGACTACGAAAAATAATAAGTCTAAACTGCCTTCCATAAACACAATAGTACTAGAACGCATTGGCTCATTGAGGTAATTCTAGCTCACGAATATTTTTAAGAGCAAAACAACAGCTAGTAATACCGGAAATTAGATGCCATTGTGCTTTCCTGCTAATTCCAGCAAAGTCGTGTAAATCCTACAAATCCAGTCGGAAAAAAGATACTTTTGGCTGTTGAAGATGATATGAACATCCATAGAATTGGAAAATGCTGATCCGGGCTTTTCCCCCTTTCCTTCTGCCATTCATTTACCTTCCACGCAAATTTACAAAAATTTAACAAAATTGGAAAGAAAGAAATGCTATCTTACACGCAGACTATAACAGATCCTAAATATCCCAATCGAACTCACCAAAGGCAAAAGTGTGTTGCGAATGGAGAACCTAATTTTACAAGAACAAAAGAAGAGGAAGAAGTAAACAGAAAAAAAATAAACAAATGGAAGAACTGAGTTAAACTTCACATGAGTCAGCTGTGCTGTCCATAGATTCCCCCCGTCGGTGTCCAGAGTTTGGACTCCGATGATCTGGTTGTTCAACATTGATGGTAACCTCCTCTGCTGTTGCAGATGAAGAACGCTTGTGACGCTTTCTGTCGTGTCTAGATTTGAGTATCCTTGACAGAACCTGCACAATGTCCCTCATGGAAGGCCGTTTCTTGGGGGCACGATTCACACATTTGTATGCAAGTGCAGCTACATCATTAAGCTCTTGCAAATCATACTTCCCATCAAGACGAGAATCTGCAATTTCCTCCCATCCACCTCTTCCATCGGTAGTCATGGCTGCCTACGATCATTAATCATTTGGAGCTTAACTTCTATATTACTGAATAGGCTTAAGAAACATCTGGATAATAAAGGGGGGGGGTGATGTTTGCAAAAGTTGCTCGACAATCAGTGCTCACGTGTCCCTAAAGCTAGTAGTGACATTTTGAGGAGTAATACATGCAACAGTGATAAGCTAACTGCAGACATGGACTACAGGATGCAGGAACCTTGAAGACTCAGACCCCAGTATCTCTTTTGCTGGGGTCTGTTTGATTTATGAAACAGCTATTGCATTCTTTTACTATTTTCTCTCATTTTTAGAAAGAAATGCCCTGTGAAATTTGTCTCATTTCCTTCATAACTCACCACCATCACCAATTATGCAACAAGGTCCTTGCAAGCTTTTCCACTAAAAACTTGTGCACTCAGAAACAAAAGAGAGTAAACATACAGTACATCCAATGTGAAACATGGCACTCAAAACTGAATTAGGCAATATAAGAGCAAAGAGAGTAATATCTACTAGAAGCAAAATTCTATTGCAAGTAGATACTATACAGTATATCCAATGTGAAAAACGGACTTATTTGAATCAATGTTGAGTGAAAATAAACATATGATGAAGTCATCCAAGTACAACCAGGAAAGACATAGGAGTAAACAAAGATATTACAACAAAAAAGTAAGGAAAACTAAAAGAAAAGAAAGAAGGCATAAGCAATCTCATAAAGCTGTATATGCTCAAGAAATCATGGGCCCTTAGTTCTCACCATATCATCGTCAAAAAATAAAGGGCAGCCCGGTGCACTAAGCTCCCGCTATGCGCGGGTCCGGGGAAGGGCCGGACCACTAGGGCCTATTGTACGCAGTCTCACATCTCATAATGAGAGGGGAGAGAGAGAGAGAGATAGAGAGAGAGAGAGAGAGAGAGAGAGAGAGAGATCTTACTAGTTCAACATACTCGATAAGCCCCTGAAGAGGGTTTCTACCAGCAATAAGTTCAAATAGTAAGACCCCAAAGCTGTAAACATCACTTTTCTTAGTGAATGACCTAGTTGATATATATTCAGGATCAAGATATCCGAATGTTCCACGGATGTTGGATACATGTTTACTGACCATTTCTTCCCTTGAAAGCCCAAAATCAGCAACCTATGTATTAAACCCAATGATTAGCATTAGCCCGAAATGGCCTTACAGTATGACCGCCGCAAAATCTGCCATTTAATTATCATCAAAACCAAAGAAATCTATGCCTTTTACTTCACTTTTGGAGAGAAATAAGAAATATATTTGGCAACTGCATACCCTAGCTCTCATTGACTGATCCAACAAAATATTGGATGATTTAATATCCCGGTGTACAACTGGAGGAACTGCCTGAAAAAGGAAATAACAAAGATTAAAGAGGTCAGTGAATGAGCAATATACGGTAGCAGGAGAGTTGCCACTACGCATGATTCAGAAATTGAGATCCCCAAAAATGTATTTTGTATGTGAATGGTAATTTGTGCTTATTTCAAGGAACCGTGGTACAGAAGAGAGATTGGTTGTTAATCATGTTTCAGAAGCATTAAATGCAAATTATGGGAGAAGATTACCCCGTCGTGAAGATACTCTAAGCCCCTAGCCACATCAAGAGCAATTTGAACTCTCAAATCCCAGCACAACGGTTCAAGCTTTTCATCTGTCAAACAGTAACTTTGTTAAAAGACTAACATATTATCATGCATGCGAGAGGTTATCCTGGAAGCAAATATCTGGTGATTTTACAATATTTTACAATTTGCTATGAAAACTTTGATTGCATGAGTACATAATATGCTAGTCAAAAGACAAATGCCAGTATAACGTGAATCTCACAGAACACAATGGAGAATTTCCAATTTGAGGTGGTGAGATATAGTCATATACAGTCCCTAGTATTCAGTGTATGTGCAGCCACAAGTGTCATGGACTGGCAGCGCTAAACTGGGCCTTAGGGAGCCGTGCTATAAACTAATTAAATAGTTTGCGCTGAACGCATACAAATGGAGGACATCACGGATATAAGAAAATATTGTTCAGAACGGAACTCATTTCTAGACTGCTTGAATATACAGTGGTGGGTAAGCACCAGACTGACAACACCCAAAACTTAGCTATTGCTGGCAGTAAACTGCTGAAGACTAATCAAGTTTACCCTAACTATAGTTCAATTTACTGCAAATTAACTTCTTGTGATTTTGGTGATTTGAGAGAGATCTGATAATATGCACAGTTAATTATTGCCTTAATCAAACGATGACCAATATATGTCATTCAATGCAACATAATTGAGGTGAAAAATGCACATCCAGGCATGCAATATTTGGTAATATCAGCATCATCCAATCAGAGAATGTTTTCAATTTGTAGAATGTTGCGGGAAAAGGCACTGTCAAGAATGCCTCTCAAAGAATTGTTTCTCCCACTAAATCATCAGACAGAGTTCTCCATAGCATACCGTACAAGTGAGAAGCCAAACTGCCTCTGCTCATGTAAACGTAGATAAGCATATGCTGACCCTTCTCTGCACAATATCCAACCAAATTCACCAGGTTTCTATGATGTAGCCTTCCCAGTAACATGACCTGTGGAAATAAAAGAAGCTGGAAGTCAATTTAGTTTTTTAAAATTTACAATATAAAATGTAGTTCAGCAATTACAGCATACACATATGGTTTAGCACAAAATACGAATAAAAGAATGAGGCTCAGAGGATATCTGGAACCCTACAGGATGAAAGGTTTTGTTAACTTAAAAGCACTACAATTTGCATAAATGTTTTGGTGTGCTGTGGCATTTAGAGAACATTGTACACATTAGGAGGATACAGCAATTTCCTGTCCCCTCTTGCTTAGGATCAGTTGCAAGCACTTCACCAACTACTGAATCAAAATATGAGCGGAGTTATAGTAAATATACCCTTCTCTTTTTGTTTGTAAACTGGATGTTTGTTAAAGATCACTAGAGGTTGTAATGCTAGCATGTTCTCTAAGTGATATCTCATGATTTAAGGTAAAAAATTTACGAAGTAAAAAAAGTGAGTAAACTTATTTAGCATTCCACGACTACACCATATTTATCAACTGGTTGTTTAGTGAACTGGCTTTTCCATATGTTAACGCAGTCAACATGGTTGTTTCCCAGTTCCAAAAGTTGTCAAAATTTACGAGAAATGTTTGAGCAAGGTGACTTGTCAAATAGATGGCAAACCATCATGAAAGGTATGCTTCTCTGACGTTTAGAGTACCTCTGTTTGGAATTCTTTCTCTCCTTGTTTGGAATCAGTTGCGAGCACTTTGACAGCAACTGTCTCACCAGTAGACATCTGAGCCTTATAGACAGGACCATAGGCCCCTTGACCAATCAATGTGGTGAAGTTGTAGGTTGCTCTTTGCAAATCCCTGCCCATTAAGAAAGAGTACGTTAACTAAATGTTTAAGCATCTCTCAGAATAAAAACTTCAATAGAATGTAAAGGATTATAGAAGATAAATATATATGGTTCAAAAGCTGCTCATTGATTACAGGTTCTTCTGTGGCATTCTGATATCGGAAAACACATTGTTCTAGAAATGGTAAAATTAAAATATGCATATACAAAGGTTTAACATTTAAACAAATCCTTAATCGCAATATTGACCATATTAAAACAAATTCATTACCCAATAGGCACTAATATTCATTTTCAAAGTTTTTGATTTCAGGCTAACATCTCCTATTTCTGCCTAACCGCTACATTGACACCAAAACTCTTCAAAAGAGGCTTCATCAGGCATGCAAACCACATGGGAAAGTTTACAAATGGGAAAGAAGTGAGACACGCGTTAGCATATGTGAAATGGCATATTTACCATTCCAGAAAAAGAATGGGTGGGCCAAGGGTCTATTGGTAACAACCTTTGTACCTCGCACAAGGTAGGGGTAAGGTGTGCGTACACTCCACACTCCCCAAATCCCACTTGTGGGATCACACTGGGGATGTTGTTGTAGAAAAAGGATGGGTGAAGGTTGATTGCTGGTTTGCTTTGTGGGAGAATTGGCAACAAACATTCATAAGGTTTAAGCATATCAAATGTAGATTATTTTGAGTTAGCATATGGACAGACTATCACGGGGTGAAAGGGCTACTGAGACATAACTGCTGTGAGTTAGGCAGCTCAGCAGCTTCATTATATGCCTTCCTATTGCGATTACTTAGCAAAAAGTCTGGTTGATGTTGATACTTTGTGCTTCTCAAAGGAGAGCTAAGTGGGTTGATACTGGTTGAAAGGCTAACATATATAGTGTATTGATTAAGATGTGGATCTAGCTGGTGCAAGTAATGCCAAACAGTCATGAAAAAGTAGTGTATGATAATTCGGCACAGTTATGAATCAAAAGCAGATAATCATGGCCCTAAGATGCAAGGTCTATTTATTGAAGAGTGCAATTTATGGTCAATAATGTGAAGGGAATTGCAAGACCATTCATCAGACTTATGAATCAGAGGCATTAATTGGATATTGTCATGGCTCAAAGATGCAAAGTCTTGCTACTGGAGTATGTTCCTAGTTTTACAGAACATCCACAAAGATACACTGTTGGAATTTTAAACAGAAAATTTTCAAAGGAGCCAGACATTAGGATGGTCGCTGTTTGAACTTAAGCTTCCTACAGTCCACGATACTTTCTGTGATAAAGAGTAAATAAAAGGAATGCTTCATTTCTGCTATGGCAAGTACTGTAAGGACATGGTTAAAATGAAAAAGGAAGTTTGGATTTCCTAGGATCCTTCTACTTTATTCTACTTCTGGTGATTGAAACAACTATAATAGAATAAGTACTGATTTTGAACAAGCTCTACAATAATAAGCCATGGAAAAACTGTTGAATCTCATTTCACTTTGCACATACAATGAGAGAGCAGTAGATTGGAAATCAAACTAAAAAGTCGCAACACTCTTTGCATATAGTCACAGTACATACTTGTAGGAGTACTCGAGTATACCGGATGCAGAAACAACATTTGCCTTTCTAAGGCCGCCAAGCCACACTGACATGCCATTCTGGATAGTCGATTTTGGTGACTCAGTACCAATGGAAGAGTCAGATAATACTGTACAAGTATCGGCACCATTTGCACGTATAGGAATAGTGGCAGCCCTCCTAGAACTGCTATTCCCTATCTGAGGATGTCTCCTATGGTACCTAAAGCAGAAAAATGCAAGTATAGCTAAAAGCACTCCTATCACCACTCCAATTGAGATGCCTATAATTAATCCATGTGACTCCTTCTCCATTTCTTCTGCGCACTTCGAATTTTCAGCTACTTATGCATTGATCGCATCGTGAAATAGCTGTAAGAAATTAAAAGCAGTTAACTTCTGCACTTGGTGGCTCAAGCATCTTTTGCACTCAAGAGTCATCATCATCATCAACAACAACAACAATAATAACAAATAAGACTCAGCCCCAAACAAGTTAGGGTCAGTTATATCATCTCAGGCCAGTAATATACAAAATAACTCCTGTAAGTGCATAATGTAGACTAATCTCGTTCAAAGAACTAATGACTCCTGTTCTTTATATTTCTAGTGACGTATAAATCTCGGAAAGGACAGCTCCTGTAAAAGCATAATTTCATTTAGACTACAACTCAAATTCCGAGAAAGAAACTACAACAACTTCCCGCAATTCCAAACTAGTTGAGATCAGCCATAGGAATCCTCAATAACCATTTAGTTTCGTGTAGGCTAATCTCGTTCAAAGAAATAATGAATTAAATTTTAATCCAAAACTGGATCTCCAATTTCATCGGTATAAAGAGAATCGTAATGATAAAATAAATTTATATCGATAAGAGAACAGAAACATGCTTTACGAGAAGAGTCTTGTTTGCTAATTTTAGAAAATAAAAAAATCACTGAGCTTACAGCGATTCTAAAACGATTAAGCTTATTCCACCAGCAGCGAAAAAGGCAAAATCTAGAAATGAATGTTCCATTCCTTTTGCTCATAAATTTGTGGACAACCAAACAACAGATCAAATGAAAAAACACATCGATATTAGTACAAAGCTAAACATGAGAAAGTAGAATAGTACAGATCAAACAGTAATGATAAAAGTACTAAGAAATTATGAAAAAGGAAGCTCTGAAAAGGAGCCATTTTCAAGGGATAGACTGTTAACGTGCATTCATCCATTGTACCTTGAGTGAAGCAGTTACAAAGCGTGATGAAGAAGGATCTAAGCCACGTTGCGAAGCAACAAAAAGTAGGGAATTTGAGATGAAAAAAAGCAAGGAATCTGGTTAAGACAGTGTTTGGAACAGCGGAAATTGCTTAGAGAGAGGAAAATTCAGAAAAATCAAATAAAAGAGGCGAGAGCAGAGTGTTCTTTTGGCAACTGTGGTGGACTCGTTCGACATTTACGTTGAGACTTAAACGCGCGTGACGAATGATGATTATTTTACCTTCCCGTAATGCCCTTATAGTTTATATATTTATACACACAATATATTCAGACAATTCACACGTCTTTTTCTTTCTTTATGATGAATAAAATAGAATAAATGATGGTCTAGCCACTTTATGGGCCCTATATAAATTTGCATTATTTTTCTTGTGTTACAAGGAAAAAGGGGATTGAGAGAGACAAAGCTCCTGGATTTCATCAAGGGAAAAGTATTAATCAGTTCTAACAAATTACCGGTCGAATTTATTAAAATTTTAAGCTCCTACATTTTATTAAGGGAAAAGTATTTTTCACAAGAAGCTTCTTTATTTTTGAAAATATTAAATTATTTTCTCCGATTAAAGGTGAGAAATCTCACTCATTTAATCATTTTTGTTTGATGGTGAAACACAAACTTTTCACAACATTCAATTTTGATGATTTATCATGATAAGGATTAAGGGCTTAACTATTTTAGGCCCCAATTTCTTTAATATAAATAATATAAGCAAATATCCTAAAATCTTACAATTAACGTAATCACTCTACAATGTAAACTAGTTTTAGTGTGTAGACAAAATTAATGTAATCACTCTACAATGTAAAAAGCACTTATGGGGGATCCGGAGAAGGGCCGCACCCCAAGGGTATAGTCTACCCTGATACAAACATTAGTGGTTGATTTCACGGCTCAAACTCATAACCTATAACTCATACGGAGATAATTTTACCGTTGCTCCAAGGCTCTCCTTCAATCACTCTACAATGTATAACCTTAAAATTTCGCTAGCTGCGTTAGGCAATCTAACATGGAAATTATTAATTAGCAGCAAATAACAATCATTAGTCCATGATAAAGTGGATCCACGTTGACCGTTATTTGGGTTTAACTACAACTAAGCATAACCCTTTAAGCTTTTACGAGTACATAACTTCCCTTTATCATCATTATCCATGAATAATGGTCCTGAAGTTTTTACTCAGTGTGATGAAACAAAGAGACTACTAATTGGCAATTTGTAACAATTTAACGGATAGTTCTATGGCAATTTGTAACAATTTAACGGATAGTTCTATCAACATAGCTAGAGTATTTGTTTTTTGCTCAAGATAGTGTAGCAACTTATACTTATTTGACCATCAAAGGATGTGGTGCACTGGATGTGATTACTCCTCCCTTAACTAGAGGTCTCGGATCCGAGCCCTGAGTATGGAAAATCCTTGGTAGGAAGCGCTTCCCCCTTGAATGAGGCCCTACACGGTGCGAATTCAGATATAATCAGGCTCCAATACGAGTACCGGACACCAGGTAGAAAACCAACAAAAATTATACTTATTTGAAGTTTCAAAAGGTTGACAAGACATCTTATGGCTCTAGAAGAATTTAAAAAATGAATCGGGATATAGAAAAGCTGCATTAAAGGAACATTTTAACATGGACGAGAATTCAAAAACACATCTGTGCAATTTGAATTAGAGAAATTAAAAGGCATCTTTTATTTTTATTATTATTATTATTAGCTTTAATTTATTTATTTTTTGGGACTGAAATGATGTTTTGGTAAATGGTTCGTATTATGTTTTGTTGCGACCTATGTGTGGATTATGTTACAAACCTCTCGACCTTTGTTGTTTGCATGATCAAAGTCATTTTTCAAAAATATATTTTCCATAAGAAAGTCTTTTATAATGTTTGGTTATCAAAAATTAATTTAAAAAATATATTTTTCATTAAAAGAGGAAACGTTCTCTCATTAATGAGTGAAATCATTCTTCTTACAATTATCTCATTACCTTCTAATTTTATATTACTAGCCAACTAACATGTAAATATTATTGTTATTAATCTTAAGTACACGAAAATCTCATCAAAACAATCTTCAAGATTTTAACATTATTATTAATGTGATATTATTTCTTCCGAATTTTTTTCGTTGACCAAGCAAATACCGAAAACATTTTTAAGGAAAGCATCCTTCGTAATCTTTTTTATGGAATGTGACTTCCGTGTACCAAACATTGTTTGATTAATATCTTGTCTATTTGTGTTTTGGTAAGCTCGGGAAGTTAACATTAATAACAAAATCAAATTAAGTCATGTCAACCCTCACCAAACCATTTATCTAAATTGTCAAACATCATATCATACCATAAGTCTCCCTTAAAAGTGATTTTTTAATAATACACAACATGAAATATGAACTATCAAAGTTGTACTAATAAACTACACAAAACACAATTAATCAACCAATCAATAAGAACCTGCAAGGTTTAATTCAAAAAATTCGTGTTTGTTGTGTTTGCATATCATGCCGCACATTGCCACATACAACGATTCGATGAATATTTTAGTAACTTGCCATTCGGGAGATTATAAATATAGTGAAATCATTTTAGATGTAATACCATTAGAAGATACTTATAAAGGACGAAAATAAAGTTAAAAGAGTTATCATACTCTCAAGGAAATTCAAACCCCAAATTTCTATTTAATATTTTAACATTTTAAATCGTGTAATCATCTCCTCTAATACAATTTAATACCCGATGTTTGATTTAACAACTTAATGGTATTAGGATTGATAAGGGTGTTTGGTCTGACTTATTAATTAGGACCCTATCCAGATCTGCCATTGCAATTAATTATTTCTTTTTAAAGTTTGGAAATTAATGAAATAGGAAACTCAAAATGAAATTCTTGAGCCGAAGGTCGGAAACAATTTTTCTATTCTCCAGAGGTAGAGATAATATTTGCGTACATGCTATCCTCTCCAGATCTCACTTGTGGAACTTTACTGGGTCATTATTATTGTTGTTGAAACTCAAGATAAAAGAGGTAGATATTGGCAGTTAATGAATTCGGATGAAATAGCTATGGCAGTAATCAACTGTAAACCTAACCCAACCAAGTTTGATATATAATAATCATATCAGCAAATTTCAAACACGACAAGATATGGCAACCATACGACAGCCCCCACGTTGGAACCATGTTTGAGTGCGACTTTCATTTCCCTCATCTCCTAAAAGCAAATTAAAGAAGAAAAAGAGCGACTACATTAATTTCTTGAATGTGAAAGCTTCATTTTAGTATTCTTTTCCAGCTCATGAAATCTATATACGTCATATGTGTGTTTACTGGTTGGTTGTTTTTTTCTAATCCTGATTGTCTTAACTTAGAAGTTGACCAGGATAGTTTTAACCTAAAAAGAAATCCAAAACATGCCTAGAACTTATCTAGATACCGAGGAAATAGCTATCCTTATTTGATTCGCAACGTACGACACATGGCTTTCATCGGTATAGGCCAAAGGGTGATTTGATTTGATTTGTCTGTAAATGTAAATTAATCGGTAAGATAAAATAAGTAAAACTGTTTACCCTAACAAAAACGGAAACAATTGAATTTATACGTGGTTTTAAGGATATGCGGATTAATTCAATACAAACGATTAATAACATTAGATTAAACGGAAAAAAGACGTAATAAATTGCCAAACCAATAGTGGGAGTGATTCCGAACTCAGTAACAGCTTAATGAAATGCCTGCCTTCAGTCCGGGCTCACAGTGATGGAACTCTGATGAACAGAAGTAAGGACAGAGAAAAATAATAGTATATTGCATGTATGCGTGTTACAATGCTCATCATGAATAGTTAGACTCCCCTTTATATAGTAGGAGGATTTTACCAAGTACAATTCTAAAAAAAGGTAAAAACCTTCTTCTTGCTAATCACTGATCCATTGTTGATACGAGCCGGGAATTACGCTGTGACATACGGTTGGGCACGAATATCACTGCCCTTTGTTAGTCATACGCGATTGTCTGGTAATGTTCTCCGGAGTTTTAGGATTTAAATCAGATCTGGGGGGGACGTAGCCTCGATTCTCCTGAGGGCAGGTATTTTGCTCGAATCTCAACACAAGGGGCTCCTCTCCCCGATTCTGATTCCTTACGGTCGCGCCTCTGCTCCGTTTGCTTCACCGAGAATCCAGGTGTCATACGAGCTCGGTTTCACCCGTATATAGATAGTCCCCTCGTTTTTCAGAGAGTAGGTTTACTGAAACGATGAGAAACGACAGACGCACTTCGATTCCTTCTTCAATACGCCGTGATAGAAACGACAAAGAATCTGAAGCATCCCGTCAGTCGTGTCGTTATGACTTCGAACACGTGTCAGCCATAGGCGGGTCATCCTTGAAGGCGAAGCAACGCAAAACCTCTATAAATACTTCCATCATTCATTCATTTTTTACCTTTTGACCAAGTTTCTACCTTCGAGTTTTCAGGCTATCATTACCCTTCTTTATACTCTCATATTTTTACCTTCGTTCCCCAGGATTTCTTAGTAAGTTACAAGTTTTTACCTAGTTTTCACCCAAATAAGTGCACTTGATTCTTCATCTTTCAACTATTCTTCCTATTTTTCAAGTTTTTTCTAGATAACAATGGCTAAATCTTCCAAATCTGTTCCTTAACAAGTCACTTCTTCTTCTTTATAACCGATCGATGAAATCGAGGAGGTCGCTCTTCATGTAGTCGTCCTCGAGATGTCCACTCCTGATGTGGCTACCAAGAAACCAGCTCCCAAACCTCCCATAAAAATGTTTGTCCCCGGGGTTTGTTCGGTTTCCAATGACTATAAGATTGAAAGGCCCTCGTCGGTGCATGGTCGGGGTGAGGTGGCATCAAGGTACATATGTTCTATCACCGAAGACTTCCTTCCTGACGTCCGAAATGACTACAACTGGGTAGGTAAGGACGTAGTAATCTCCGGGCCTGAGGACGCCATTACTACCCATGCGGAGGGGTATCTAAATGTTTACACTTATCCCTTTACACTGGGCCCGGTGGACCCACTTATTCCGGACTTCTGTAAGAGATACGAAGTATGCCTCGGTTAGATCCATCCGTCACTATGGAGGATTGTGATCCTTCTTCGATATTTCGTGAACAAGACCGAATCCCGTCGGTTCACCATAGATCACCTACTCTGCCTATACAGTCCCTGAATCTTCTGAGGGGGACTAATAAAGCTCTAAAACTCACACGCCGAGCTAGACAAGCCCCATTATCGAGCATCAATAAGGACCAGGATCGGGGCTACCAGAGACAATTCGTTCGGGTGAAGACTGAAGACTTGATCCCTTCCGAGTTCATACCATTCCCTGAGAGGTGGAATGCATCACACAAGCACGACTTTCCTTTAAATGTTGATTTTATGTTTTTCTTCTTTTTCCTCACTAGTACTTGTGGTGGTGCAGTTGTTACTCGAGTCCCAAATGTCATTCATCAGTTCAAGGAGTGGATCGAGGGCATTTGTTTGCAGGTTCTTTATTCTGAACGCACATAGCGCGAACTCTCTAAGGACCGCTGGGAGGCCCGTTCTCACGGTAAGATCTCCCTCCCAAATAAGTAACATTAGGCTCCCTTTTTAGCAAAATATTCTCATTTCCTCTCTTTTCGTTTTACAGGCTTGCCTAAGACCAATGATCTTAGGCCCTTAGAAGGAAACGAGGACTTGCCCTCGTCCCTTGATCCCTCCGCTTTGGGCCAGCTCGGGTTTGCAGTGGGGGAAAAGAAGAAAGAGAAAAGAAAGGTTTCGGGCTCCCCGAGATCCGCGGTGAAGCCAAAAAAGAGAGTGGCTCATAAGCCAAAGAAACGCTCCGGTTCCCGAGCACCAGACTCGGAGTCACTCCTTTGGATCAGGGACGAGCCCGAGGAAGATGATATTTTTGTGGCCCATGGGCTGACCTCCTCCGAAGAGCAGGCAGCAGCCGAGGAGGAGACCATAAAGGTCAATCTCCCTTAGGTTCGGGAGACCGATAAAAAGATGAGGTCTGAGACCTCTTGGGACATCGGCTCCATTCTACCGGCTATAATAGAGATTTTAGGGTCGCCCTCGTACACCGAGTCTATGCTCTAGGAGGCCCGAGCGGTGAATGAGAGATCCAACGAAGGGGCTCATGATGCGGATGACCTTCATTCCTTTTTCGAGGGTGTGGACTTGGCCGTTTTAGAAGATTTCACCGGGTTGGGCGAACTGGAAGTGTCGATAAAGGATTCGTCTTTAGAAATCGACGAACTGAATTCGAGCCCAAAATTAATCAACTAGTTCCCCGCTGCGAGTACGGATCCCGGCCGCAAGAGATCGATAATCATCACCGTCCGGGAAGATTCCCGGGTTCTTTCACCTCCCGTGGGAGTAGCGAGTTACCTCCGATGCCTGGTGACCGAGGAGGACTAGGTGAAGATGAATGAGGTGGACATGTTTTGCCTTTTTAATGAGGCGCAGTAGGCGCTGAATCAGGTAAGGTGTCACTATGACCCTTCGAGCCTTTACTTAGGTCTTTATACTTCTAATGTTTTTTGTTCATCCTTTTGTAGGACTCTGTACTCTACCACGAGAGCTTCCTTCGGTACCGGGCTGAGGTCAACCAACTTGAGCTCGAGGTTAAGGAGCTTGCCCAGAAAAGGGACATGTTCAAGCTTCTTAGTGAGCAACACGAAGGGGTTATCAAGGATCTTCAAGTTGGCATGGACGGGGCTCAGAAGGAGGCTTCGACCCTAAGGAGGGAACATGTTAATCTGGTTGAATAAGTAAAGATTTTTGAAGTTAGCAATGAGGCTTTAGCCATGGGGACTAATGACCAAACCTCGCAGGTTCAGCAGAAGATTGACCGGATAGATTAGCTCTGAGCTGAAATGAATGAGGTCCAGGCTATGGCCGATGGTTAGAAGAGCAAAATGGACCGGTTGGCCTTGGAGAAGGAAACTGCCCGAACTCAGCTGGCATTGGTAGAGTTTCAACTTCGGGGGGCGAAGGAGAAAGTCGATAAGCCGGCCCAGGTGAATGATGAACTCTGAGCTCAACTGAATTTGGCCCTAGCAGAGTGGGATGCCCTCGGCAGTGAGTGTGAAGATATAAAGGTTCAAATGTGCACAACCTCCGCCTATGTTGAAAAGATGGTGGCCCAGTATAGGGACGATGTCGAGGTAGCCGAGGCCCGCCTAAAAACACTGTCGAGTACGTGAAGTGGTTATCTCGAAGGGAGACCCTCAAAGATATCCATACTTGAGGCTTCGACCTACCTGCTGAGATCGAGGAGGCAAAAGGACTTGAGGTCGAGGCCAAGAAGATAGCTGATCCCGAAGGTGAAGAGGGCTCCGAGGGATCTGAAGAGTCCGAAGGCCCCGAGGATTCTGGTGATGGGTCGGATTCCGGTGAAGACCAGGCGGATATACCTTAGGATTTTTTGTTTTTGTTTTGTATTTTGCACATTTATTTTGTTGGGGCCATTTTCATTGGCCTTTATAAAGATATTCCAGAATGTATATAAAGTATTTTTCCCTTTGTAATTTTCAAGTCTATTATCTTTAGCATCCTTTCACAATTGCAAAGATTTCAAATGCCTTAGTGTAGAATCAAACGTGGTAATAAGTCATTTTTTTCTGAGGTTCGAATAAGACCTATCCTCGGTGCAATCTTTGCTCGAAACTTATGGGGGATGGGGGTGCTTATTTATGTGTTTTAAGACTATATCTTTGCGATGGTAAACTTTGAATAGGTTTGGAATTTTGTTTGAAGGCCTCATGTTTTGAAAACGGGCTTCGGAGTTCACAGAACTGTTTTTAGGGTGGAAGTAGCCTTTTAGTTTAGTCACTACCTAATAGGCTTCGTACCTCCAGGTTTTGATAACCCGAGCCGTCCGAGTATGTCTTGGACAACAGTCTCCGAGTGGGGTTACCCTTTGGGTTCGGGCCGTTTTTAGGGTGGTCGTAGCCTTTTAAGTTTAGGCATTATATAATAGGCTTTGTGTCTCCGATTTTTGGCAATCCGAGCGTTTTGAGTTCGTCTCGGATGACATTCCCCGAGTGGGGGTAATCTTTTGGGTTTGGATAGGGGTGTCCCTTGGGTTCGATACTTTTATGGAACAAAAATGTGTATCAACAAGGTAGAAACTTTCTTTCATTTTTGTGCGAAACATACAAGGGTTGTGAGGTGTAAAAGCTTCGTATTATGGCTTAGGTCATCTATGCGGGCACAGTTCATTCTACCACTTGGCCCTTACTATAAATCCTATCCACAAAGTTGAGGCTATTCAAGCACAAAGTTTCCCCCCCCTTCTAAAAATCTTGACCCGAGGGTGATGGGCCCCATTATTCGAGGTCGATCTTCGAGAGGGCTTGGATACTGTTAATGCGAAAATCAATTCCAATTTAAAATCGGTCATCGACTCTAAGTTAGCACGATCCACTGTTGCCTCTTTAAAAACCTTGCCGGAAAATCCATTTGAGACAAAATCGGATTAAGGGAAAAAGAGTGCAACACGTGCTTTCAGACCTAAAAGCTACATTCTCCTTTGGCTATTACCTGCAAGTGTTAGCTCAATTTTCTATATATATATATATATATATAAGCGAATGAGGTCATACCTTAGCAGTAGTACCATTTTAGGTGGGTCACGTTCCAGTTGTTCGGTAGCTGTGTATCGTTCCCCGCTTTGAGTTTGTACGAGCCCTTATTGGTAATTCTAATGACTCGATATGGGCCTTCCGAATTTGGTCCCAACTTCCCTTCGTTTGGGTTCCGAGTGTTCAGTGTTATTTTTCTTAACACCAAGTCCCCGATATTGAGGTGTTGGAGATTGGCTCTTCGGTTGTAATATCTTTCTATCCATTGTTTCTGGGCGGCCAATATTAGTGCCTTTTAGCTTTCATTTAGTCCAAAAGAATTTAATTGTGTTCCCGAAAACTGATAAAATATGCTTAATTATAGGAGTAATGGAAAATGAGCCATTAAGATGAAATCCAACTCAAGAAGGAGTGATTTGAACTCAAGAAAAAAAAACAAGCACAGAAGCTCAAATTGCAGATTGCAGAATATCATCTATGGCCACAGATTGTGAAGGCAAGCTTATCAGAGACAAGTGCAATGTGTGGCCGCAGAATCTAAGCAAGAGCATAATTTCAGAGAGTTCTTATTTCAAGCTCAAAGTAAGTGTGGACCGCACAATTATTGTGCAGCCGCAGAAGTTAGCTACGAGGCCGCACTCAAAAATGTGTGGTTCGCAAAAGAGCCTTGTGCAAACATGTCACGACCCAAATCTATAGGCTGCAACAAGCCCCCGGTACCTTACTTAACTGAGTACTAACATAACATATCATTCTTATTGTACTTTTGTTGGAAAATGGACCAAACGTACCGTCATAGGCTAACCAGAATAAATATAGAGGAATACTCAATATAGGATGACCCAACCTGATATAAAAATTTATATATATGATATACGGGCCTATAAGGCCAACATCATCATTTGTAAACTCAAAACATAGGCCGGCAAGGCCATGTTAGCATTCGTATCCATGACATCTGTCTACAAGCCTTTAAGAGTACATACTTATCATAAGGGTCGGAACAGGGCCCCGCCATACCAAACAATACGCGTTTAAATCATACTGACCAAACAAGCAACTTCGTAGCAAATGGAGCGCACCAACATCTTCCGCTGAGCTGATAGCCTACTTAGAGGACTCTCGACCTGTCTATCGGGACCTGCGGGCATGAAACGCAGCATCCCCAAGCAAAAGGGATGTCAGTATAAATAATGTACCGAATATGTAAGGTACATAAATAAGTACATAAAAGACATGGAAGAAATATAAAGTACATGACTCAACCTATAAGTCTGGACAACACTGTAATTTATGAAATACTTATAGTGCCATGCATATGTGTATGAATATCATGTCGAGCATAGGTACATGTGTTCATAATATCACCAAGCCTCTGAGGGCATCTCATCATATCATCTCGGCCACTGTGTACAACATTATCAATGTGTGCCAACTGATCATGTGGTGGTGTAGAGGTGTTGGTGCGTTGTAGTAACTTAAGGAAAGCTCAAACAGGTATGTGGGCTAAACTTTATCTCTCGAAATTAAATTCCATAATGTTTCCATAAGTTTACTTATGATAGGCCCAAATCCCTAATTTCTACGTTCCGGGTTATCCCTTATAAACTCATAAACTTGACTTTTCCGAACGAGCCTTATATTGAACGATAGATGTTTAAAGTATGGGTTGTTCATTAAAAATGGTATGGCTTTGAGTTGTATTTTAAATAGAAACTAATATATCAGGTGAGAAAAACTCAATATGCTCAATACTCATAATTGATCGTATGTGTACTAAATGTCTTGATTAATTGTGTCTAGTTGATGATAAACTATAAAGATGTCTGGAAATTAATTAAATGAACTGGGGAAATAGAGTGTGGATAATGTAACGCTATAACCTTTTCCCATATCCCATATACATATAAGTACATATATACGGGTATATAACGTCATCTGATCATGGGTCAATGTACATGAATGCAATGCATGAGAAGTACGTCAACAAAATATTTCGGAGTTTCATAAGACCATTATGCCTCTGATTAATATCATAAAATCAACTTACGTATTTTCCGAGACCCATTAACAGATGATAAAATAATATGACATATGGGAATTCAAGAATATAGGGATCTCTAATACTTCTATAAATAGAGTCATTTATGGAAGTTATGCATTTGCTCATTTCGTTCGTGTCGTATAGATCATGCCAAAAAGAAAGAAGGGATAGCCTTAACATACCTAAGCCGATTCTCTTGACAATCCCTCTAACATACGTCGATTGCGACAAATCACATAACGGCGGATCGAAGTAGAAAAAATCCGTATAATATTCTTAAGAAAGATTGGACCGTGCTCTCTTGGAATTTGCAAATTCACGTTGCCACTACATAATAACATCTTCATATGCATTATTGAAGTAAATCATGTTACATTTGGAACATTATCATTACAGAAGCCCTCTCTTTGAATTGTAGAGATTCCAAAATGAATTAAGAGCTCTCTTTAGTCTTTTGGGTGTGGGCCCCTACTTAGTGGATGACTAAGCCACTTTAATTCTCCAAATTGTGCCATCTATGCAAGACTTTAATAGTCACTTTATATATGATTAGGATGCTTGTTGCGGCCTATAGGTTTGGGTCGTGACAAGCGGCACCCAGAAATGTGCGGATTGTAGAAAATGAGAGATGCGGCCGCGATTCAGAATGGTACGGCCGCAAAGATCCAAGTCCTGTGAAGCTAAAGCAAAGTGCGGACCGCACATGAAGTTGTGCGGCCGCAGAACCTCTGAAAGGGCATTTTTGTCCGAAAATTCCAGCGTTGTATAAATAAAATAGTTTCACTTTTTTAGGTCAAGTTTTGAATATTCAAAGTGATGTAGCCGTTTATCTTTGTTTCTTTAGGCAACTTTAGCTTATTTTAGTGATTTAACATTGGATTTCTATATTTTATTCTTTCAATATGAGTTTTATTATCTCTTCTTCTTTATTTTCTGCTACACCCACTATGAATAGCTAGATTTGTACTAGGGTTGTGACCCAACCCTAGTGTGTAAACCTTATGGGTGATTAATTTTATGCTTGTTTATGAATGTGTGTTGTTATTTAGCTAGGTTCATGCTTCAATTGTGGAATTAATGGTTGCAAACATTGATTCATGCCTATTTGACTTAGTTTCTTCTTGAGAAAGAGAGACCTTGTCTAGGTTAACTCAGCTAACAAGAAATTGGGTCAATTGAGAGATTGATTAACCCAATTAAGGTGTTTACCTAGAGATAGTAATAACCCGACTTGAGCTCTTATCAACCGTTTTGGTAGATACCCATTTGGACTTGAAAAGGCAAAATTGGGCAAAACCACTCTCTGACCGAGAGGATTGAGTGGCAACATAGTGTTGTGAGCTATAATACATCCCAATCAATAAAACAACATAAATAATACCCTATTTGTGGAAGTGCAATGTAGATATTTACGTACTCACTCCAAATATATACTACTAACTCCCATCTCAGCTCCTTGTGGATTCGATCTCGATTCCTTGTTAGTTTTATTATTGCAAACAACGTATCATACCTCGTTAGAGGAGTGAATTTGGATGTGATCAACCAACCGGACTAGGGCGGCCTCATGCCTCTCATCCAATAGTTCCAGGCTCGTGCTCATGGCCTCACCGTTTGACTCTTCGGTTGCATATCAGAACCTGAGACTCAGTTCTCCTAACTCAACCAGTATTAATGCTTCGTCATCATAGACCAACGAAAATGAATTGGCCCCGGTACTACATTTTGAGGTCATATGGTATGCCCACAAAACTTCGGGCAAAATTTCCTTCCATTTCCCTTTAGCATCGGTCAATCTTTTCTTAAGGTTTTGGAGTATGGTCTTATTTGTAGACTCTTCCTGCCCGTTCCCACTGGGGTGATAGGGTGTTAACAAGATCCTTTTGATCTTATGGTCCTCAAAAAATTTGCTTACCTTGCTGCCGATAAACTATTTTCTATTATCACAGACGATCTCGGTTGGTATCCTGAACCGACATATTATGTGGTCCCAAATAAAATCAATAACTTTGTTTTCTCGGACTTTATCGAATGCTTGAGTTTTGACCCATTTAGAAAAATAGTCAGTCATAAATAATATAAATTGAGCCTTATCGGATGCCCACGGTAATGGACCGACAACGTCCATTCCCCATTTCATGAATGGCCAAGGAGACAAGACCGAATATAGTGGCTTCCCGAGCTGAAGAATCATCGATGCATGTTTCTGACAACCGTCACATCTTCGTACAAAGTCCCTTGCATCTTTTTCCATATCGGTCCAGTAATGACCAACCCTAATTATCTTCCGAACCAAAGACTCTGCCCCCAATGCTTTCCGCAGGTGTCCTGGTGAACTTCTATCAAGACGTATTCGGTGTCTCCCGGCCCCAAGCATACGGCATGTGGGCCGTCAAAATGTTCTTCTGTACAAAGTACCCTCCGACAAGCTAAACCTGGCCACCTTCGTGCGCAGAGCCCTTGATTCTTTAGGATCCAATGGCAACTTCCCAGTCTTAAACTAATCTATATACTTATTTCTCTAGTCCAAAGTCAAACTTGTCGAGTTTATCTCAGAATGACCTTCCTCCACTACTAATTTCATGAGTTGAACAACCATTCCCGAGCTGAATTCATCGTCATCAACCGATGACCCCAAGTTAGCCAGATCATCGACTTCACTATTTTGATCCTGGGGTACGTGCTGTAGGGTCCATTCCTTGAATCGATGTAGTTTTATCTCTAATTTGTCCAAGTGTCTCTGCATTCGTTCTTCCTATACTTTGAATGTCCCATTGATTTGATTTACTAAAAGAAGAGAATCACATTTAGCTTCAACTACTTCGGCCCCTAGGCTCTTAGCTAATTATTGTTAGTCAGTTTAACAATTCTAAAGGAATTCCTAACTATGTTACCCATAGGCAACTTCAGTACGATGCCGAGTCCGGTCACCTTTGCAGTCGAGGCACCGTCCGTAAAGAGGGTCCAGATTCCCGAGGAAGTCCCCGAGGTTATCAGTAATTCCTTTTCGACTTCGAATATTAAGGCCGGTGTGAAGTAGGCCACGAAGTCTGCCAAAATTTGAGATTTAATAGCGGTCCGGGGGAGATATTTGATATCGTACCCGCTAATTTCTACTGCCTATTTGGCCAACCGGCATGAGAGCTCAGGTTTGTGCATTATGTTTCTTAACGGGTAAGAAGTTATAATACATATTGGATGACATTGAAAGTATGGCTTCAATTTTATGGAGACGCCTAGCAAAGCCAGCGCTAATATTTCTAGGTGAGGGTATGATAATAGGTTAAATCTAGGTAATTTAGCGATTGTTTATGCTCCCACTTGATTATATTCCAACATCATAATATGATTAATTGATGAAAAATAGGATCTAATTGTGAATTGTATATATTGCAGGATGAGGAGCCTAGGTGATGCCTTAAACAATTGTGATTGAACCATTTTGGAGCAAGAAAGACCCCTCAGAGCTGAGTACGCTTGAAGACGAGGAATAGAAGTGATGAAACACATAACTGGACATGCGCGCCCAGGTGCGCGACCGCGCTACTTTTAGCACGTCCATGACAGAATCTCAGCCAATTAGCGCGGCCAGATGTGCGTCCAGGTGCGCGGTCGCGCTAGTCCAAAATCCGAGAAGAGTTATTTAGGGGCAGAATTGGAAATCTGTAGGAAAACTCACTTAACCTATATAAAGTCAAGCTCGCCCAAGGAAGAGGGAGGAGGTTTTGCATAGTCTAGTGCATGAAATAGAGAGACAAGAGGCAAGGAGGAGATTTGACCATCAAGTTCTTCTTTTCTTCTCTTGGTTTTTGCTATTTGGGATGAAATTGAATCTATTTGTGATGAACACTAGCATGAGTAGCTAAAACCCATTGTTCTAGGGTCATAGGTGAAACATGAATGTTGTTGTTTGAAGTTCAATTTGACAAAGTTGGTTTATCATATTGGGTTGTTTATTTAATTCTGCTTTTAATTATTTTGCTGAGTAGCTAATAGTGAAATACTATCTACGAATCTTTAGTTGAACTCGAAAGTGGAAACTTTAGATTGCATATAGAATTAAATAGGGCAAGTTCTTGAACTCGGACCTCGGGGAACAGATTAGCAATTGGGATAGACATATACCCAATTGCCTTGCTTGGTTGAAATACAGGAATTGTAAATGCATTCTTGTTAATCTTAATTCCATCGACATATAGGCATTGAGTTAACTTGAATAGGCGAGTAAGAACTCAACAGATTCTTATGAGTAACATTAACCCTATCAATCAACAATCTAGGTAAATCGATTAGTCATTTTAAGCTAAGAACATAACACGATTGTTAACTAGTTTGTGACCCTGGAATATCCCCTACTACTATTTGTTACTCGAAATTGTTATTTGTTTGGTTAATTGCTCTAGTTAGATTATTGCTTGGTAGTT
The DNA here is from genome assembly GCF_000393655.2 of Nicotiana sylvestris. Classification (NCBI taxonomy): domain Eukaryota; kingdom Viridiplantae; phylum Streptophyta; class Magnoliopsida; order Solanales; family Solanaceae; genus Nicotiana; species Nicotiana sylvestris. Next base: position 74,011,092 of record NC_091063.1, on the reverse strand, counting down.
TAGGTAGTAAAACAATTACATCTCTATTTTGTGAAAAACTTCTTGGATAGACAAATTAATTGAGTTTGAATTAATCAACAGTTAATCATAAGTCTTTGTGGGAACGATACTCTACTCACTACTCTATTACTTGACGATCACGTGCACTTGCGTGAGTGTTTTTGGTCGCAACATGGTACCTTGTTTCGACCTCTCCTAGGGTTCTACTGACATAATCAATAGGAACTTGCGTACCTTCCTCTTCTCGGACTAAGACTTCGCTTACCGCTATCTCGGATACCGCTAAGTATAGGTACATTTGTTCATCTGTTTTTGGAATATGGAGCAAGGGTAGACTCGAAAGGTATCATTTGAGCTCTTCCAAAGTCTGTTGGCACTTCGGGGTCCATGAAAAGTTATTCTTTTTCTTCAACAATGAGAAGAACTGATGACTCCTATCAAAGGATATCGATATGAACCGGCTCGAGCGGCTATGCTCCCGGTTAGCCTCTGATATATTTTATAGCTTTGATTTTGTCAGGAATGATCTCGATCCCTCGATTGGACACCATGAGTCCAAGGAACTTTTCGGATCCTACCCCAAACATGTATTTCTCCGGGTTCAACTTCATATTGTATTTCTTCATTATGTCGAAAGTTTCCTGCAAATATTTCAAATGGTCCTTTACTCATAGGGACTTAACTAACATGTCGTCAATGTAAACCTTCATTGGTTTTCCTATTTGTTCTTCGAACATCCGATTTACTAGGAATTGATAATTGGCATCGGCATTTTTTAGTCCGAACAGCGTTATGTTATAACAATAGGTTCTGAATTTAGTGATAAAGGAAGTTTTTTCTTGATCGCCTGGGTCCATCCAGATTTGGTTGTACCGTATAGGCATCAAGAAAACTAAGAATATCATGCATTATCGTCGCATAGATCGTGTGATCAATGTTGGGCAGAGGAAAAGAATCCTTGGGGAACGCCTTGTTCAAGTTTTTGTAATCTACACACATTCTTAACTTATTTCCTTTTTTAGGTACTTCTACTATGTTAGCCAACCAATCTGGATACTTAACTTCCCGAATGGAACATATTTTAAGGAGTTTGGATAGCTTGTCTTTGATGAATGCATGCTTGACTTTGGAATGAGGCTTTATTTTCTGTTTAACCAGGTGGAAATTTGGGTCCAAGCTTAGCTTATGAGTGGTTACTTCTGGCGGGATCCCTATCATATCTAAATGGGACCAAGAAAAATAATCAACATTAGTTATAAGCAATTTAACGAGTTTTTTCCTAAGCTCGGGAGTCAACCCCGTGCCCAAGTATACATTCTGATCGGGAAAGTTTTTGATCAATATGACTTGTTCCAGCTCCTCGACCGTCGACTTGGTGGCATCGGAATCATCAAGGGCTATGAACGACCTAGGATCTCCATAATCATCATCATCACCTGTATCTTGCTTCTCCGATTTGGTCGGGACTGGTGTCGGTGATCGCTATTTAGTTTCCGACTCCGAATTCTTCGATGTCGAGAGTGTGGACACAGGGGTCACCTCATCGACTGCGAACATTTCTTTTTGCGGCCTACTGTTCTCTGTAAACTGTCTTGATCACTCTCGGTATGGGGAGTTTTAATTCCTTGTGTAGTGTCGAGGGTATTGCTCTCATGGCATTCCGAATAGAGCATTATATCTCATATATCCTTCAATTACATAGAACTTTGTTTCCTAGATGGTCTCGGTAGTGTTCGCCAACATGGTTATCTCCCCTTTAGTAGTTTTGCATACCATGTTGAATCCGTTCAGAACTCGGACTGCAGGTACTATTTGGTCTTATAGACCCAGCTGTTCCACGACCCTCGATCTGATGATATTAGCCGAGCTACCTGGATCAATTAACACACGCTTAACTCGAGTTTTATTTATGAGTACAAAAATTACCAGTGCATCATTATGTATTTGTACGATGCCTTTGGTGTCCTCATCGTTGAAAGATACGGTCCCCTCCGACATATCATCTCGAGTCCGTTTTCCCTTGTAATGGACACCTTAGTGCGCCTTAGCATCGACCCATAGGGTATGCCGACTCCACCAATGATCATGTTAATGATGTGTTGGGGTTCCTCTTGCTCGGTCTGTTCGTTAGAATCCCTATTCCTGAAGTGATTTTTTTTATCACTCAGGAATTCTCGGAGGTGTCCGTTATTGAATAATTGGGCTACTTCTTCCCTTAGTTATTGGCAGTCTTTGGTTTTGTGGCCGTGAGTGCCATAATACTTACACATTAGGTTGGGGGTCCCTTTGGGAAGGATCAGACTGCAATGGTCGAGGCCATTGGTATCATTGATGATTCTAATGGAGGATATGATGCTAGCAGCGTCGAGACTGAAGTTGTATTCCGATAATCTCAGAGCCTCTGGCCCCGAGCGGCCTGTCAAAACCGTTTTTGCTCATGGGTCTTCGACTATTGTGTCCTCGATTGTTCTTTTTTCACTACTCGCAGGATTGTGTCCGGACCCATTACTCCTTCAATCTCTGTTATAGGGTTGATATCGATTGTTGTTAGATCTTGGTTCATGATCGATGACTTTTTTGCATATGTCACTAGTTCTGATGGGATACACGGACCCGGAAAGGGGTCCCGAGCTGATCATCTTCGACTTTGATTTTTTATTGGTACATGTTATAGATGTCGGCCCAAGTTACCGCCGGGTATTTAACTAAGTTTTGTTGCAACTACTGCGAAGCCAATGAGTTTCGGGAGTTAAGTCCTTGGGTAAATGCTTGAACGGCCTAATCGTTCTCGATCGGAGGCAGATCCATCCGTTCCATTTGAAACCTTGACACGAATTCTATGAGCATCTCATTATCTGTTTGCTTTACTTTGAAAAGGTATAACTTCCGGGTTTCGACCTTGATGGCCCCGGCGTTCGCCTTTACAAGGCATCTGCAAGCATAGCAAATAAATCAATAGAATTATAGGATATGTTGTGATACCATATCATAGCTCCTTTCGACAAGGTTTTTCCAAACTTTTTTAGCAAATCAGATTCGATTTCATCATCTTCTAAGTCGTTCTCTTTGATGGCACACGTGTAGGAGGTCACATGTTCATTTGGATGAGTTGTTCTATTGTACTTCAAAAATTCGGGCATACGGAACTTCTTTAGGGTTGGTTTCGGAGCTACGGTCAGACGGAAAGGTTTTTGGACAAATTTCTTGGAATCCAGGCCTTTCAATATTGGGGTGCTCCTGGGATCTGATCAACCCTGGAGTTATTGGGGTGCCCCCGATTTCACCCGCTTTGTCAAACCTCGAGCATCTTTATTATTTTGGGGCTAGACCCGATTTCAACTTCACCCGGCCTTTCCGAGGTTTGTTCATTTCTTCGGGTATTCTCCCGGGATGGTTCGGGCTCAACTCTGCCGGGAGCGTGGCCTTGGTTCTGTAACTGGGATATTGCAACATGTTGAGCTTGTAATATTTCAAAATCACCTGCAAATTGATCATATTGCCTTCACCACCAAGTGTACCCTGGCTACCGACTTGGCTCCTCCGCGAACACTGTTTTCTGGGTCGGTGGGCAAGTTAGCATCGATGGCCACATGGGAGTTGGCGTTTATTGGGTCTGTGACCGGGGCACAGACCTGGGGCTCTGTTGGGGTCAGCAGGGGGAACCTCGTTGCTGGGAACTATATTATTATTCTCGCCCGTGGTGGCCAAACTCAGCATCAACGTTCAAGTGAGCCGATTGATTGTTTGACATTCTTAAATTTTCCTGAAATTAAGATCTCAAAGAACAAGAGTAAAGCAGAGTGCGTTATGGAAATTTGTATCACATTGCCACTATTATCCTTAGCCCCACGGTGAACGCCAAACTGTTTACCCTAAAAATGGATAACAATTGAATTTATATGTGGTTTTAAGGATATGCATATTAATTAAATACAAATGATTAATAACGTTAGATTAAACGGAGAAAAGATGTAATAAATTGCCAAACCATTAGTGGGAGTGATCCCGGACTCAGTAACAGCTTAATGAAATGCCTGCCTTCGATCCTGGGCTCACAGTGATGGAGAACTGATGAACAGAAGTAAGGACAGAGAAAAATAATAGTATATTGCCTTGATATGCATGCTATAATGCCCTTCATGAATAATTAGACTTCCCTTTATATAGTAGAGGGGTTTCACCCTAAGTACAATTCTAAAAAGGGTAAAAATCCTTCTTCTTGCTAATCACTAATCCATTGCTGATACGAGCCGAGAATTACGCTGACATCTGGTTGGGCACAGATATCACGGCCTTTTGTTAGTCGTGCGCGATTGTCTGGTAATGCTCTCTGGAGTTTTAGGATTTCAATTGGATCTGGAGGGACGTGGCCTCTCGAGGGCAGATATTTTTCACGAATCTCGATATGAGGAGCTCCTCGCCCCGATTCCGATTCCTTACGGTCACGCCTCTGCTCTGTTTGCTTCACCCAAAACTGAGGTGTCCAACAAGCTCGGTTTCACCCGTATACTAAAACAATGACAATTGATAAGGGTATAATTTTGTTTTCAAGAGCTAGGATGATTAATAAAACCTAATTAAGTTGCATGTTCACCATGTATCAATGCACGTCGCAGAAAAAACTAAGAGAGAATGCGTTTGTTTCTTTTTGATTTTCTTTGTTTTTTCCGTGTGTTTCTCATCCGTCATCAATAAGCTGGTAATGCGTCTGTTAATATGTAAGACTAATCGTGAATAGCAACTCCTTTTATCCCTTTAACATGCATATATGCATGTCTAGAACGGATGAAAACGTGCAGCGATGTTGTTTGATGATGATGAGAAATGAGAATCATCCCATCTTTGGATCTAAGGACGTGGAGGAAAGTCACACACTCCATTCATCAGGATTCTCTTCTCTCTTTTTTTCAAAAAGATTACTTTTTTTTGTGTGTAATCTGAATTCGTGTAGATTTAAGGGGGAAACATTCGTACCAGGAATTTCTCAATTTTTAAGATTTGAATTCCAGACGTCTATTAAGAATGTAGGATCTCATTCACAGGGACGGCTCAATGATATTTGTGGCCTAAAGCCAAACTTCAATAAGGGCCCTAAATTTTTATTGTAGAAGAAAACTCATAGTTTTATTTGAAATTTATTTTTCTAGTTTTTTGATATGCGAAATTATTAATAATTTATTTATAATCGATTAAGCATATCGATTAGAGTATCATCTTCTACGTGTATTATTTCCCTTAAAACTTTTAATTCAGTAAATAAGTCTAAACCATCAATATCACAGAGACTATTATGTTTCAAAGAGCACTCAAGGTTAAAGCAATTTTTCTTTTAAGTTCTCATCATCTAGAGATCACAATTTTTGCCACTAAATAGGAAACCAAAAATATTTTCATAAGCTTCAAATTGCTCAAATCTATTTTGAAGTGAAAAAATAGCTTGGTCTACTATGTATAAGAAGTAATCAATTCTAAAAGATTCTTCAAGAGACCCAAATTCATATTTTCTAGTTGACAAATTTATCAAGTGCTCTTTTTGGGATTGTATTAGAGTTTCAATCCTTCTTCTTTTTTGATGTTTTAAACACTCAAATTCAAATTTTATAGTTGACATATTAAAACAAAGCTCTAATAAATAACTAAAAAGACAATCTATACTTACAATTTACAAAGAAAATATATTAAAATATTTTAAAAATAGATGCAAACAATAAAATGTAGAACAATCAAACCTGATTCAACAAATAGATAACTTAATAAGCTTTTGCTACTTCAAAATTATTGATATAACGTCAATATACTTGAACTTGAGTCTTGAGAACAAATAAAAAGATGGTACTTGTGTAGTGTTTCTGCTCTATTAGTGATAAATGAGATTGAAATGCAGAGAAACCAAATGAATAGTAGTAGAGAGAAGAAGTTAAAAAGAGATAAAAATAAATGTGGGCCCATTTATAATAATAATAATAATACTGCATTATGACACAAGATAGTGGAATTGTCATGCCTGCATGGATGTCAAAATTATTCCATTGTCAAACGGCCACTTTCTTGAAAATTTCAGCTTTTTTGTCTTTTTAAATATTTATTATTATTAAAAATTGATAAATATATTAATGGTTAAGAAATTTTGGGGCCCCTTCAGCACTAGCTTTACTTGCTTGCCGACTGCTCATTCATCCCATCACTACTCTTCACTACTCTTGACGACTTTTTTTTAAAGGATTCACGAAATTAGTATCTACAAAAATGTGCAAGTACAACATCAAGTAGGTAAGGGGTAGATTGGTAACTTCGAGTACTAAATAGAGGTGGTGCATCATTCATCAACCAACGTAAACGAGGTTCGGGGAATCTAGTCTAGTCATTATAAGGATGGAAATGGGGTAGCATTAATATATCAAATGCTACACAGATCGAGCAGCAGAATGTCTTGACGGGATATGTCCATATTGATTAAAGCAGAAAAATTAGGGTAGGGGTCATCACTGTTGCGTAAAGAGGGGACCAAATGGGCGTGCTTTAAGACAACCAAGTGAAGCCAACGCCCCCAAATTCCGCCGCATACCCTTAAAAGCCGTAAAGCGGATTCTTGCTAGACGGCATTTTAAATTACCTCTTTTAACAAGTGGGCAGATCATCACTGAAGTAATAAAAGGATATAAATCAAAGTTAATTGCACATATATTGCAATGACTATTTTAATTTTATTTGTTTTCTAATTCCACCACAGAATATGAGATGTTCAGTGTTTAGTACAGATTTTAAGTTGTGTTATTTGGATATCATATTCCTTTACAATTTATAATTAAAAAAAATAACGTTTTTAGATTTCTTATGGATTACATATATTAATGTTGAAACGAATATCAAACTAATTATAGAGTTTTCAATAATTATAAATCGATTTAGCCGTGTAAAGGTATGTGTACTATCAGAAACAAACCTATTTATTCATTGTGTTTTAGCGCAAAGATGCTCCTATTTCGCCGAAACACAACGTTTTAATCATATCGGGCTTCTGATCCAACAACATGTGACGAACACATGCAAACACGTGCAAGTTTTCCTCTATTTGTGTTCTACTTAGGGCTGCTAGGTGGGCCGGGCCTGAACCGGACCGGACCGGGCCCGTGGTCCTAACGGGCCGGTCCTGGTGGTCCTGAGAAGTCCGTGATGGGCCGGTCTTCTAGTATGAGCCCACGAGCCCGGGACCGTTTAGCCTGGGACCGTCAGGCGGGCCTGGGCCGGTCCTGGCGGGCCCAACGGCTATTATTTTTTTTAAAAAAAAAAATTAAAATTCTCCAACGGCCATATTTAAAATCTAGCCGTTTGGGCTGAAAATATGACCGTTTTTAAGTTTAAAAAATGGCCATTTGGCCCCCAAACTTTATATAATTACACTTTTTCCCCATTTCTCAACTATAAATACCCCCTCATTCTTTCATTTTTATTCACCAATTCATCAATATCTCTCAATCTCTCTACTACAATTACTTAATTTATTGTTGAAATTTCGTGAAAAATTGTGAAGTTGTTGAATTGAAGTTTTCAAGTGTTCAACGATTTTCAATTTTCAAGAAGTTGTTCGGCAATCCGGTAAACTCGTTTCAACTCTTACGTTTTAAGAATATATTTTTGTGTGGTTTAGTTTGCATAATTATAATTAATATGGCATTTACTTTGAAAAAAATGTTTGGTAAAGGAAAAGATAAAACCGGTGAAAGTAGTGGCCAACCAACTACCCTTCCCCCGGCTCCCCGACCTAGAAAAGATAAGCAAGTTGAAAGTAGTCGCCAACCTAGACGTCCTCCTCCTTCCGTAATTCTTGATAGTGATCACCCTTGTTTTCAATTTACCGATAGTGAATTTTACCATAATGTTGCACCAGGTGAAAGATTAGATGATGAAATTATGAATGCTCTTTATCCTAATGAAACCATCTTAGAAAATAATGAGGAAAATGAGGATGATGATGAAACCCAAGCACCGGATTTAGATGATACACCTACTAGTCCTCTTAATAACCCAACTGATGCACCGGTCGACCCACCTGTAGAAACTCCTACTTTTAATAGAGAACCTGCTAAACGCCTAGAAACATCATTAGTTTGGAATTTTTTTACTCAAGTAAGAGAACAAAATAAGGCTAAGTGTAAAACTTGTGGGAAATTAATGGTGCATAAATATACTGGAGACCGTAGCGGCACGGGTAGTTTGACTAGGCACATAAAAACACACCCTAGAGATAAGGCTAGATTTTTTCAAATGAAAGCGCAACTAGAGGGGACAAGTGTAGATTCTGCGGTTAACCCTAGTACAGGTTCAAATCTAGTTCAACCAGGAATTAACACTGTCACCGGAGGTATTTTATATTACGATCCAAATAGAGATCGTGAAGAATTAGCAAAGATGATTACTGTTATGTGCTTACCTTATACTTTTGCATCTAATCCTAATTGGGTTCATTATATTAGAAGAGTTTTTAATCCTACTTATAAAGGTTGGCCTCGCGCAACAGTTAAGAGTGATATTTATAAATTCAAACATGAATATGAACAATATTTGCGGTATTTATTTACTCATATACCTAATCGGATTTCTATTACTACTGATATTGGTAGAAGTGGTAATGATTGTGATTATCTAACTGTTACAAGTCATTGGATAGATGAGGAATGGATAATGCAAAAACGCATAATTGCATATAGAATAATTAATTCGCGTCACACAGGTAAGTTTATAGCTAACACTGTTGCAGATATTTGTAGATATTTTTGCTTTAGCGATAAAATAATGGCAATTTCAATGGATAATGCTTCTAGTAACACTAGTGCTATAGGCATGCTTACAACAACACTAAATCCTGCATTTACTAATATTTTCCATGTTAGATGTATTTGTCATATTTATCATTTAATTGTCGGTGATGGTATGCGAATATTAAACATAGAAATTGAAAAGGTTAGAATGGCTCTTAATTGGCTTTTTTATTCAAACCGTAGAAGTAGACTTAGAGAGTATTTTAAAAAATGTGATGAATATGGCCTTAGAGAAAGAAAGGTTCCTAAACCTTGCCCGACTAGATGGAATTGTATGTACGAAAGTTTAGTAGTAGCATATGAATATAGAAACCCAATTAATGCAACGTTTAATTCTCGGGTAGGTGGTGAGGATGATGATGAAATGCTTACCACTCAAGATTGGACTAATGTTAAAATTCTTTTAGATTTTTTAGAACATTTTCAAATTGCTACAAATGCATTTTCTGGGCGCAAGGGAGTTTTTCCAATTAAAGGACAATCGAAACGGGATTGGTTTATTTATTTCAGAGTCGCCACTTGGGAGATTTAGGGTGTCCCAAGTCACCAATTTTAATCCCGAATCGAGGAAAAGAATGACTCCATATTACAGTCTGCGTACCAGAAATCCGGATAAGGAATTTTGTTAACCCGGGAGAAGGTGTTAGGCATTCCCGAGTTCCGTGGTTCTAGCACGGTCGCTCAACTGTTATATTCGGCTTGATTATCTGATTTTATACAAATATGAACTTATGTGCAAATTTTAAACTTTCACCGCTTTCATAATTATTATTATTTTTACAAGGAATTGCAACGTCGTGAAAACGTACCTCGAATCACGTTACATCAATGTACACGTGATTGTTGACATATCTCGACTCGGTTGAGATTTAGATTTGGGTCACATAAATGTGCACCCGAGTTAAGGAAAATAAATTATTAAAGGCGCGCTTAAAGCAACTAGCGTATTGTTATTTTGGGGAAAACCATGAAATTCGCTAAACGGCATGTCCCGAATTCTAAGCATTTTTATATATATACATTTAGAGGGCCCCGCACTTTGTACATTTTTGTTTGTCGAGGCTTGTCTCATTCCTTATAAAAGGAATTTGCAACGTCATGGAAGTGCATCTCAGACCACGCTACAATCAATGTACCCGTGGTTAGAGACACATTTCGATTCCGTTGAGATTTGGATTTGGGTCACATAAATGTGCACCCGAGTTTAAGGAGATAACATTATTAGGTACGCGCTTAAAGAGACTATCGCGTTATTATTCTGGGAGGGCCGTGAGATTTGCTAAACGACCCGTCCTGGAAACTGAATGCTTCGATAATATACATTTAACGAGGGCCCCGCAGCTTGTGCGTTTTTATTTGTCGAGGCTCATCTCGTCTTTATTTTAAAAGGATATCCTATAGCAACTACGTTTCTTGTCGCATTTGTCTCTACTAATTGAAAGCGGAGATAATCCTAGTTAATTATATGCTTGCAGGTCATTTATAGCAGGATTCAGAATGCTTAAAAAAATCAGAAACAAGGCTGCGCCCCACAGACAAGCGATCGAATCTCATGGGCCCAAACCCAGTTTGTGCGGGATTGGCCAGGCTTGGGCCACTGATTTTCTGACGAGGCCTGCTTGGTCTGTTTCAACTTGGGCTCGACCTTCGTGAGGTTGAGACCGTAAACTCATGTTCTTTGTTTTAAAGGTGTGGTTTATCAATTATAATAAGGCAGTTTATCAAAAGGAAATGAACTTAGCTAACAACGGATAGCTTCATGCTTGGCATGTATTAGAGAATATGCTACACGATTAGACTAAGTCTAAGATACAACCTACTGCATTGGGAATACTTTTACCTAACAGCATACATATACGAACTAACATTCAATCACCATACATTGATATCTACTAGGCGTGCAAGCTACCATTAGTATCCAAACAAAATGTAAACTATTATACATTACATGATATTCAATATAATAGTCTATGTATAAAAAACAATCTTCAAATCTTCTCTTTTGTATTCATGCTCAACTTTCAAGTTACATTGATGTTGTTAATCGTGTACCTGGTATAGAGGACAAGAAGAAGGGAATGATCAGCTGGGCAGTATGCAATAAACACAGCAACAGCAGATACACAGCGACAACACAGCAACAAACCAACAACCACAAGTGTTTTCCACAGTCCACAGACAACCAGCAACAGTTTCCAGAACAAAGAAAACTAGCAGATGGTCGAGCACCAAACAAGTAATCCCAGAAAAGAGTAATACGATGCAGCCAAGAAAAACCAGAATGTTCAATGCAGTAACAGCAGAAAATCAATAACCACAAAAGCTCAGCAAACAGCCAACAACAATCAGCAAAGACAGCTTGAACAACTTGAACTCTTTCTCAGTTTTCAAATGATACTTATTCACAGTATTCTGAAATCTCTTTCTGTTTTTTTTTTCTGAAGACTAAAAGTCCAGCCCTTTTTTAGTTCTGCAACAGCTTATTTATAAGCCAACAACCCAGTGCAGTCAAGCTGCCTGGATCCTGCCAGTTACAATCTGCCCATACCCCTTAACTCCCCATGCCTAAAGGCATCTTTCTCGGTAAACTTAATCAGCCCCCATGCTTTGTCCTATTGCTCTAATCAAGGATTATGGGTGTATTTAAAGTATTCATTTTGAACCCATGCCCTCATGTTTTGTTCCCCATTGTCATTAGGTTAATCATATTTTAATTACCACTTGACATATTCTGAAATTATCCCCTAATCAGACCCTGTCTTATGCCAAGATTACCCTTATACCTTGCATATTACTGTATTACCCTAACTCTTAATAGTCAGTATATAAACCTCTCTGATTTCAGCCAATACCTGACTACTAGCTAATTAAACTCAATACTGCTTTCAGGCTGATTTGTTAGATTTCTAAAGCTGGTCGCCAATTTTCTGCCTAAGTTCAAACAATGATTCAAACTTTAAGCAAACAGGGATGCCAATCAAACGGTATGAGTTGGCCACATTGGGAGCCAAACCTGACCAACTCACAACCAATTGATCCAATATGCAGTCAAGGGTGTAAACTATAATCGACGTGCTACTATATCAGGCTTACAAACAACATCATAAAATAAAAGAAACAGGCACAGTAATCGTACTGAAATGTAGGCTCCTAATTTTCAAACATTCAATTGGATTCAGTTGACGACACTTATTTAGATGACTATACAAACTATAACATACAGCAAACAACCAATAAAATCAACAAAACAAACTCAACTTTAAACTCAAAATGTACACACATGGATAGACGAGTCAGAAACCAAAACAGACCAGAACATGTACGACAGATAGAGTTTAGGATGACAAAAGAAAAAGGGAAAATACCTCCGGGACTTGAAACTAAGACTGACTCAAGATCGAGCTCGGGCTAGGTGATTTTGGGGTCTAATGGACTTTAACCGAAGCGTTCTCAACTGAGAACACTTCGGTAAAAGTCTGCTAGGCCCTGATCCTGCCACTGATTCGGACAAAACCCATAGATCTGAATCCTAGGGTTCTTGAGATTCGATTTGGGAACCGTTCAATTCCAGTCAGATTCGAACGGAACCAAAGCCATTCATGGGGTGAGGGAGGTCAGGAGGGGCTGTGGTGTGAGTTTGGGGTCAATCGGTGTAGATCTGGTTTTTGCTCGAATCTTCGTTTGAAGATTCGAGAAGCTACGGGTTGATTCGAGGTGAACGGTTAACGGATTCATGTTCAGGGTGGTTGGGTGCATCGGTGATGTTATTTTGGTGGTCATCGGAACTGTGGTTACCGGGCTCATGGGGGGGGGGAACCTAGGCTGCTAGGGTTTGAGAGGAAAGGGGTCCTGGGGAAGATGGTGAACAGTGGCTGAAGGGGGGAGTGGTTTGGGGCGTGGGGGTAAAGAGTTAGGTTTATATATGTATTGAGGGTTTAGATCCTGGCCGTTGGATCAAGTGAGATCAAGGGCCAGGATCTACTCATTGAAGAGAGACGACGTCGTTCGGGGGCTGATAGTGGGTTGAGACCGGGTAGGGGATTGGATTGGGTCGTGTTAACGGGTTTAAAAGAGGGCTTGGATCCGTTGGATAAATGGGGTTAGACGGCTCAGATCAACTTGCCTGAAACGGCGTCGTTGAGGTGAGATGAACAGCCTGATCAGGACCGTTCGTTTGAATCAGATCAACGGCTTCAATAGGGGCGCCGATACGGCGTCGTTTGAGTCCGTGATTGGGAAGGCTCGACTTGGACTGGATTAGTGCTTTGGTTTTGGGCCTCGTTTTGGGGCCCAATCAGATTTTCCCCACCTTTTCCTTTTTTTTATTAACAAAAAATTGAAATAAACTTCCTAAATAAATTGTAAAAATTAAAAATTAAATTAAAACAAAATTACACACATATTAGTTAACACATATAACAACTAACACACATTTTAACATTAAATACAAATCACTCAATGACAAGACATATATTTTTTGATTTTCTTTTCCTTTTGGAGTAACTTTCGCGAAGCAAAAATCACGTGCTTACAGCTGCCCCTCTTTGCCCGAAGACACGAAGGGTTTTCGCGCAAAGATAAAGCGAGCGATTTTTGCCCGTCCGAATACTCCGTGTGAAGCATTTTTTGAAAAAGATTTGACCGAACCTTTGCTTCAGAGGTTTCCTACATATCCTGGGCTGAACAGGAATCAGGTCAATGTAGTTCGGGAAACTTTGGTAGCTGGGACTACCGTGTGACTGTAGTGCTTGCTGTTGTTGTGCGCTGTTGCATGCTGCTGTAGGATGCTACTGCTCACTGATCTCCTTGTTACATTGTTCTTGAAAGGAAAAACAAGAAGCTAAGTTAGAGTATGAGATCTCATCTATCTTCAACTTGTTCTTGTTGCCTTGCTTTCTTGTCGGCTAACGCTTTCCTCTGATGCCCTTATTTTGTGAACTTGGGAGATGATGTTGGTCCTTCGCCTTTTCTGAATGCCAGTTTTCATCACTTTGCTTGATTTGCTGGGAACATGGCTTTCTTCTTTAAATCTTTCAATGGTTTCTTCAGTGGTATGGCTTTCTTCATCAAAATTGTTATATTGGGCATGCTACAACGTTCCCAAACTGCTTCTTCTGAGACGCGTTCCTTCTTCCTTTTGAATCGCGCGCTTGCTTTTGCAGCCTTCTGTTTCTTGGCGCTGGGGATTTTATTGTTTCCTGCTTGGGGGATCTCTGTTGTAACCTTCCGTCTTCAGGTGGGGCTACTGATTCCAAAATCTAGAGTTAAAAAGTATTCCCGCATTTTACTGGTGGGCGACCTAGAGCTTAAATGTATTCCCGCATTATACTGGTGGGCGACCTAAAGCTTAAATGTATTCCCGCATTATACTGGTGGGCGACCTAGAACTTAAATGTATTCCAGCATTATACTGGTGGGCGACCTAGAACTTAAATGTATTCCCGCATTATACTAGTGGGCGACCTAGAACTTAAATGTATTCCCGCATTATACTGGTGGGCGACCTAGAACTTAAATGTATTCCCGCATTATACTGGTGGGCGACCTAGAACTTAAATGTATTCCCGCATTATACTGGTGGGCGACCTAGAACTTAAATGTATTCCCGCATTATACTGGTGGGCGACCTAGAACTTAAATGTATTCCCGCATTATACTGGTGGGCGACCTAGAACTTAAATGTATTCCCGCATTATACTGGTGGGCGACCTAGAACTTAAATGTATTCCCGCATTATACTGGTGGGCGACCTAGAACTTAAATGTATTCCCGCATTATACTGGTGGGTGACCTAGAACTTAAATGTATTCCCGCATTATACTGGTGGGCGGCCTAGAACTTAAATGTATTCCCGCATTATACTGGTGGGCGACCTAAAACTTAAATGTATTCCCGCATTATACTGGTGGGCGACCTAGAACTTAAATGTATTCCCGCATTATACTGGTGGGCGACCTAGAACTTAAATGTATTCCCGCATTATACTGGTGGGCGACCTAGAACTTAAATGTATTCCCGCATTATACTGGTGGGCGACCTAGAACTTAAATGTATTCCCGCATTATACTGGTGGGCGACCTAGAACTTAAATGTATTCCCGCATTATACTGGTGGGCGACCTAGAACTTAAAGTATTTGAAATTGTTTCCCCGTTCTTCCGAGAAAATTTTTGACAATCGGCAGAAAATTTTCTGCCCCGGTTTTTGGTGATTTTCCTGGCGTTGCATCTCGCTGCCATCATCAATCCTTTGTTTTCCTGCAGCAGACAAAAGGATTTAATTAGTTTTAATCATGGTGGTAGATGGTGCCTTTCCGGCGGATGATTTTTCCTCTCTTCCCTTTTCTTGCTCTATGTCCCCATAATTGGTTAGTGGACAAAATTGCCTGCTGGGGGTCTCTAGCCTGCTGGGGCTGGTTTTCAATTTGTCCCCTTTTCTGCTTCCTCTTTAAGCACATGCTGTGGGAATCTGCTTTTACTCCCGAAACCATACCCTTTGGAGCTTATTCCCTCCAAAACTGCGAGGCACGATTATTGTATTGCCTAGGGCTGGCTTTTAAGACTGTTTGTGTTATCCTGCATTGGATGAATTCCCCTTCGGTCTCTGGTAGTAAGCTTTGAAAAATCCTTTTCAAGACAAATTTTTAGGAAGAGAAATAAAAGCTAAAAAAAGGAGAAAATCTTTCTGAACCAATATTTGGTGGGAGAAGAAACTCAGAAGAACTTATCTGGAGAACATGACTGGTCCCCGTGATCATGACGTGCACCATAGATTCCCGACCCAGTCTATTTGTATCAATTGATTTGCCCGATGGTCTGACTTGCTAGGGATGATAAATGACTGTCCATTTCGTTGCAAATGTGGTCGCTTTTTGTTGATCTGTCTTGTCGCCTCATCGTGCCCTTCGAGGGGTTTTCACCAATGAGACTCTCTCTTTTCTCTCATCTCCCGGCGCCTTATGGTGCCTGTGAAGGTTTTCACCAATACGACTCTCTCATTTCATATCTCTCATCTTACGTCGCCTTTCGGTGCCTGTGAAGGTTTTCACCGATAAGACTCTCTCGTTTCATATCTCTCATCTTACATCGCCTTTCGGTGCCTGTGAAGGTTTTCACCGATAAGACTCTCTCATTTTATTTCTTCATTGAAGAATCGGGGTGTTATCGATACGACCCTCTCTTCTGGAGATCCCTTTGACCCTCAATTCAATCCCAGTCTTATGATCTCTTCTTTGCTGGGGATTGGTGTATTATTCTCGGCTTTATTTGCCTGACTTGGCATCTCTTGGATATTGATCGGGAGGTCTTTTGGACGTCGATGTTGGTTTTGGTGTGGGGCTAATGAAAGGCTATAAAAATGAAAATAATTTGATGGGTGATGTGCTACAACTTTGGAATCAAACCTTTGTTGGAACTTAAAACATAACCTCTGCCCCAGTTTTCTTGCTTGGGGAATTTTTTTTTTTTTACACTTATGTTGTGCTATGTGCGTTACGCACACTGTGCCTATTATGCACACTATGTACATTATGCATCCTATATTCACTATGATTCATACTATGACCGAGCCGTGAGGCGCCTACGTATCCTCTTTGAGGAATCAGGTCAAACGTAGTTCCCACGGTTTTTCATTTCTTATGATTTTTATCTTCTTTTTCTTTTTCCTTCTTTTCATTTTTTTTTCAATGTCTTTTCCATTAGTGATTCCAAAAGAGGGGTATGAAAGAATAACTTAAGGCTCAAAGGGGGAAGCGAGGGTTAAAAAGTGTTTGGATAGAAGAAAGAATTGCCTCCGTCATCCCATTATCCAATAAATGCCAAATACAAACAAACGAACCAATAATTGCTATAATTAAAGAAATTACGCATAATATCTCTTGACTGCATCAGAATTGATAGCCATGTCGACACATCTCCCCTCGACATCTGTCAAACACAAAGCACCGTTGGACAATACTCTGGTCACGATATAAGGCCCTTGCCAATTTGGGGCGAATTTGCCTTTTGCCTCGACCTGATGTGGGAGGATCTTCTTCAATACCTGCTGCCCTACTTCAAACTTCCTGGGGCGCACCTTCTTATTATATGTTCTTGCCATTCTCTTCTGGTACAGCTGACCATGGCACACTGCTGCCAATCTTTTCTCATCTATCAGGCTCAACTGTTCCAATCGAGCTTTGACCCATTCATCATCATTAATCCCGGCTTCAGCGACAATTCGGAGGGACGGAATTTCGACTTCCGCTGGTATTACGGCCTCAGTTCCGTACACCAACAAATAAGGAGTTGTGCCTATGGAAGTTCGGACGGTAGTGCGGTAACCCAACAAAGCAAAGGGTAATCTCTCGTGCCATTGTCTGGACCCTTCCACCATTTTTCGCAGTATCTTCTTGATATTCTTATTGGCTGCTTCGACTGCTCCATTCGCCTTGGGACGATATGGGGTGGAATTGCGGTGTGTAATCTTGAATTGTTGGCATACCTCTCTCATCAAGCTGCTATTAAGATTCGCACCGTTATCCGTGATGATCACTTTTGGGATCCCAAATCTGCAGATGATATGGGAATGAACAAAGTCCACCACTGCCTTTTTGGTTACCGATTTGAAGGTTTTAGCCTCAACCCATTTGGTGAAGTAATCAATGGTCACTAGAATGAACCTATGACCGTTGGATGCTGCCGGCTCGATGGGCCCAATGACATCCATGCCCCATGCCACAAACGGCCAGGGTGCTGACATCGTATGTAACTCTGTTGGCGGAGAATGAATCAAATCTCCATGTATCTGGCACTGATGGCATTTCCTCACGAAAGTGATACAGTCGTGTTCCATGGTGAGCCAATAACACCCTGTTCGAAGGATCTTTCTTGCCAATACATATCCGCTCATGTGTGGCCCACAAACTCCAGCATGTACCTCTGCCATAACCGTCGTTGCTTGACTGGCATCTATGCATCTCAACAATCCCAAATCCGGGGTTCTTTTGTACAATACTCCTCCGCTGAGGAAGAAACCATTCGACAAACGCCGAAGGGCTCTTTTTTGGTCTCCAGAGGCATGTTCTGGATATATCCCCATTCTGAGGTATTCCTTGATATCATGAAACCAGGGTTCGCCATCTGCTTCTTCTTCTATGGCATTGCAGTAGGCGTGCTGATCACGGACCTGGATGTGCAGAGGATCAACATACATTTTGTCAGGGTGGTGCAGCATTGATGCTAAGGTGGCCAAGGCATCTGCAACCTCATTGTGAACTCTCGGGATGTGTTTGAACTTCACCGATCGAAATTGCTTGCTCAGATCATGCAAGCATTGTCGGTATGGTATGAGCTTTAGATCTCGTGTTTCCCATTCACCCTGAATTTGATGTACCAAGAGGTCCGAGTCTCCCAAGACCAAGACGTCTTGGACATCCATGTCAGCAGCCAAGCGCAGACCCAGAATGCAAGCCTCATACTCGGCCATATTGTTGGTGCAATAGAAGCGTAGTTGAGCCGTAACAGGATAATGCCGTCCTGTTTCAGAAATGAGTACTGCTCCTATTCCAACCCCTTTCGCGTTTGCAGCTCCATCGAAGAAAAGCTTCCAACCCGGTTCCTCGGGTAATTCCAACTCATTTGTATGCATTACCTCTTCGTCAGGAAAATACGTTCTTAAGGGCTCGTATTTTTCATCAACGGGATTCTCCGCCAAATGGTCTGCCAGCGCCTGGGCTTTCATGGCCGTCCTCGTCACATAGACGATATCAAACTCTGTGAGCAGAATTTGCCACTTTGCCAACCTTCCCGTGGGCATAGGTTTCTGAAAGATATACTTCAATGGGTCCAAACGGGATATGAGATAAGTAGTATACGAAGACAGGTAGTGCTTCAACTTCTGAGCTACCCAAGTTAGGGCACAACATGTTTTCTCGAGTTGAGTGTACTTGACCTCATGTACTGTGAATTTCTTGCTAAGATAGTAGATGGCCTGCTCCTTCCTTCCTGTGTCATCATGTTGCCCCAATACACAACCAAATGAATTTTCCAAGACCGTTAGGTAAAGAATTAAGGGCTTCCCAGGCTTCGGCGGGACCAATACGGGTGGATTGGACAGATACCCTTTGATTTGGTCGAAGGCCTCCTGACACTCTGCCGTCCAACCTACCGCAGCATCCTTTCTCAGCAACCGAAATATGGGCTCACAAGTTGCTGTGAGTTGGGCGATGAACCTGCTGATGTAATTGAGTCTACCCAGCAAACTCATTACCTCTGTTTTGTTCCTTGGCGGTGGCAAATCTCGGATGGATTCAATTTTGGATGGGTCTAACTCAATCCCCCGTCGACTGACGATGAATCCTAGCAGCTTTCCTGATGGAACCCCGAATGCGCATTTGGCCGGGTTGAGCTTGATATCATACCTTCGGAGTCTTTGGAAAAATCTCCTTAGGTCTGCTACATGGTCTTCCTGACGCCAAGATTTGATGATCACATCATCGACGTACACCTCGATTTCTTTGTGTATCATGTCATGAAACACAGCAGTCATTGCTCGCATGTATGTTGCCCCGGCGTTCTTCAATCCGAACGGCATTACCCGATAGCAGTAAGTTCCCCATGGCGTAATAAACGCTGTCTTTTCCGCATCTTCCTCGTCCATTAGGATCTGATGATAACCCGCATAGCAATCTACAAAGGATCCGATCTCGCGCCCCGCGCAATTATCGATCAAGATATGGATGTTGGGTAACGGAAAATTGTCCTTGGGACTTGCTTTGTTGAGGTTGCGGTAGTCGACGCACACCCTGATTTTTCCATCCTTCTTTGGGACTGGTACCACATTGGCCAACCACTCGGGATATCGAGTGACCCGAATGACCTTCGCTTGCAACTGCTTAATCACTTCTTCTTTGATCTTTACACTCATTTCTGTTTTAAATTTCCTTAGTTTTTGCTTGACCGGAGGGTATGCCGGGTCAGTGGGCAATTTGTGAACCACTAAATTGGTGCTTAATCCAGGCATATCGTCATATGACCATGCAAAAACATCTTTGAATTCCATGAGGGTTTTGATCAATTCTTCTCTGACATTCGGCTCAATGTGGATGCTAATTTTGGTCTCTTGGACGTTATCAGCGTCTCCTAGATTCACAGCCTCAGTGTCATTTAGGTTAGGCTTGGGTTTCTCTTCAAATTGGCACAGTTCTCGGTTTATCTCTTCGAAGGCTTCACCTTCGTCACATTCAGATTCATCATCACAAACGACCTCTTGCATCATTGTGTCGGATTCAGATTGATTTATTAGACTAGGTCGAAGATCCGTTGTGCATGCCATGTCATTAGAACCAGTAAAAAGAGAACTGTTCAGAAAGAAAAAGAACAAAACAAAATTAAAATGGGACAAAAGAAAAGAACTTTATTAAACTTGCGGGATAAAAGGGTTCACACTTTTACAAAAACTAAAGTAAAATTTGGATTACACCCTTGAATAATCCGGACAAAACAAAACACACAAAACATAAATCAAAGCCTACTACCAAGACTCCCCTCGGACAGGAAGAGGAGTAACTGTCCAATTGTTGGTCTTGGCCTCAGGCCCCACAAACTGTATCTCTGCTCTGCTGGAACCTTCTCCAGCTTCCACTATACTGACATCCTCGAATAGCCTCTCCAAACTCTGATTCAGGTCTTCATTTATACCGATCAAAGGTCCTAGAATCCTTGGGACCGGTGACCCCTTGGCACTTGCTTTAACAAAAGACCTTGAGAGACGGGGCACCGGCTTAGGCAGAAACCAGACCCTCTTCTTCATTTTTCGCGCTTGCTTCCTATCTGCTGCGGTTGGTTTGAACCCCAATCCGAAAGTTTCCAGATTTTTAGGAAGGGAGACAGGTTGGACAATCCCTTGAAGCTCGACTCCCAGGCCTTTTCCTGGCACAAATCCATTACCCAGCATTTCTGAGACCATCATGACTGTTGCGGCAGCTACCCTAGGGTGCGGGATGATTTCTCCTTCAGAAATTTTGTTGGCCGACCCTGTATCGAAAATCTGGTAGACCCAAGGACCTTTGTCATCAGCGGTCTCTATGAAAGGTACAATGGTTCCGCCCATGGTGCACGTTGTATCCTCGCCGTGTAACACGACCTCTTGTCTTTCCCACTCGAACTTCACCATCTGATGTAGGGTGGAGGGCACCGCCTTGGCTGCATGAATCCATGGTCGTCCTAACAGCAGGTTGTAAGATACTGTGGCGTCTAATACCTGGAATTCCATGGTAAACAGGACTGGACCGATGGTCAGTTCAAGTACAACATCCCCCACAGTGGCTGTTCCGTTTCCGTCAAACCCTCGGACACAGATACTGTTCTTGTGGATCCTTCCATGGTCGATCTTTAACTGGTTCAAGGTAGATAGTGGGCAAATATTGGCGCTTGAGCCGTTATCCACCAATACTCGAGTTACCACCGAGTCTTCACATTTGACAGCTAGGTATAGAGCTTTATTATGCTCCGTACCTTCCACCGGCAGGTCATCATCTGAGAATGTTACCCTGTTCACCTCGAAAATCTTGCTGGCAATGGTTTCCAGGTGGTTTACAGAAATCTCACTGGGTACATGAGCTTCGTTCAATATCTTCAACAGGGCCCGACGATGCTCCTCAGAATGGATCAGTAATGACAACAGTGAGATCTGGGCCGGTGTTTTTCTCAGCTGTTCGACCACAGAATAGTCTTGTACTTTCATCTTCCTCAGGAACTCTTCAGCCTCTTCTTCGGACACAGGTTTCTTGGTTGCAACTGGGTTGGTTCTTCTTAGCTCCACCGGAGCAAAACATCGACCTGATCGAGTCAGCCCTTGCGCTTCACAACTGACTTCTTCCACCTGTTTTCCTTTGTACATCACCACCGCCTTTTCATATTTCCAAGGCACAGCCCTGCTGTCAATCATCGGCAGCTGGACCACAGGCTTTATGGTCACCAGTTCTCTACATACCCCTTTTAACACGACTGCCGGCGTGGGCGGGATCCCTGATACTACCAACTTGCTTGGCTCGGGTTTGCTTGTTATGGCAGACGGGCTTTTTCCCAATATCACTACCGGCTTGACGCCTTCTTCCTACGACTGTACACTCGTTCCTCCACTGGTTGAGACTTCTTTCAGGGTGGCTTGGATCATCATCACTGTTTGTGAGGGTTTTCTCAACTCTCCCCCCTCACACACCAACTCAATCATGTGAGTTTCGTGGTGCGCTGGTAGTGGGTTTTGGTTGATGTTAGGAGCTTCTGGTGTCTGGACCTCGATTTTATTGGTGTCGATAAGGTCCTGTATGGCATGCCTTAACTTCCAACACTTCTCGGTGTCATGCCCGAGCATCCCTGAACAGTATTCACAACTTGTTGATCGATCCAAATTCTGAGGTGGGGGATTTGGTTCCCGAGTATGGACAGGACTAACCAAACCCAATTGCCGCAGCTTGTGGAACACAGCGGTGTAGGTTTCTCCCAGTTCGGTGAAGGTTCTTTGCTTCCGCAACCTGTCATTCCTAGCATCTGGATTTCCCCGGAAACCTGCCCCTGAAGGGTTTCTATATGCCCTTGGTGGAGGGTAGGTGTTTTGTGGTGGTGCATATATGTTCTGGGGAGCCGGTGCGCGCCATTGTGGGCGAACCGGAGGCTGAGTGTATACCTGGGCTTGGTGTACGGAACAATGTGGTTCTCGAGGTGGATAGAAATTTTGTGGTGGGTTGTATGGGTAGTTTGACCTGTGAGGCCTGGGTTGGTTGTAGTGCGGCCTGCCAGCCCTGGACCAACTGCCTGCCTCGATCGTGGCAACCTCTTCTTTCTTTCTTCTCAGCGCACCTCCCGTGCCGCTTTGAATAGCCTGGGTTGTGGCTTTGAGTGCCGAATAGTTCAAGATTTTGTCAGACCTCAGACCCTCTTCTATCATGACCCCTATCTTGACCACCTCGTTGAAAGATTTTCCAACTGTTGTCACCAAGTGACCAAAGTAGGTTGGATCCAATGTCTGCAAGAAATAGTCCACCATCTCTCCCTCTCTCATGGGAGGATCGACTCTAGCTGCTTGTTCTCTCCAGCGGAACCCGAACTCGCGAAAACTTTCCCCGGGTTTCTTCCCAGTTCTCAATAATGTGAGACGGTCAGGGACTATCTCGAGATTGTACTGGAAATGACCTGCAAAAGCCTGTGCCAGATCATCCCACGTGTACCACCTACTGGAATCCTGCCTGGTATACCATTCTAGTGCAGATCCGCTCAGACTTTGGCCGAAATAAGCTATCAGCAGCTCATCCTTGCCGCCTGCCCCTCTCATTTTGCTACAGAATCCCCGCAAATGTGCCATGGGATCACCGTGCCCTTCATATAAATCAAACTTAGGCATCTTGAACCCAGCCGGGAGTTGGACGTCTGGGAAAGGGCACAGATCTTTGTATGCTACGCTGACTTGATTGCCCAGCCCGTGCAAGTTCCTGAAGGACTGCTCCAGGCTTTTGAACTTTCTCAATACTTCATCCTGTTCAGGGGCCTTAGCCGGCTTCTCAATCTCTGCCGGCACTTCCAAATGTGGATTGTAAGCCTGCGGTTCGGGGGCATGAAACGTAGGCTCGGGGGGATAGTATTGTGTATCGTGAGCCTGAAACAATGGCTCACTGGTCGTTCTTTGCAAAGGGGATGATGTTGGTCCCACAAAAAATGGGAATATTGGGTGTTGGGAGAGGTTGATGGGGTGGTGGAGCTTGGGAATCATGAGGGCTTTTTTCTTGATGATAAAGGGGATTTGGGGGACTTGTGGAAGGGCCGGAGTGAGGGTATTCCGGCATGTGTCCCAGTGTTTCAGGGCTCTTTTGTGTTTTGGCTATGGCTAGCTGCATTGCACTCATCTCTAGTCCCATCCTTTCAATCTTTTCCATCGCTTCTTTCAACAACTGGCTCATCGGCCTCTCTTCCTCATTACTATTCTCTGAGGTAGTCATGCTGGTTGCTATCGGTCCTTTGGATCTGGTTTGATAGGAGTGTGTTGCCAGAGTTCTTTAACAACTAACTTGTCTGGTATCAGACAACAACAAACTTTGTTAGCGTTAGAGTTTAACAGATTTGATCATAGCACATAGAGGATGCAATGCACCTAGGCAGTTAACCGTTTCTACATGCTTTGCTTCAAACAACATGCGTCATCCCGGTTTGCTCATTCGTCCCTTCTTAAAGTATTTTGGGAAACCCTGTGTTTTATTTTATTTTGTATTTTCTTTTCTTTCTTTATTAAAAGCAGTCGAATCTTATGGGGATTGCCTACGTATCACGTCCCCGCGTGAATCAGACCAGGCGTAGTTCTGCCTCAAAGTAAAGACACATAGAAATTCTTCTGGAATCACTTAATTTCATTATCAAAAATTGCTATTACACATTACTTTAAACAAAATAGCAACAGTACAGACTCCACGGTTTTAAACTTGGTTTGAGGAAAAGAAAACAACATATGTGGAAACAACAAACAAAACGAACAGGACTCGATCAAAGACTAATTTTCCAACTTAGGGACCCACGAGGCATCTTTCGGCCCTTTCGCGGCCCTAGGTGTAAGGTCTCTTTGCAAGCTCTTCAACTCGTTCATAATCTGGTGGACGCGGCCCATGATGGAGACAATGAGGGTTTCCCGAGGTGTTTGTTCGCATGCCAAGCATTTCAGGTAGATGTAATGCCCGATCTCGTCAATTCTTGCTCGAATGTTGTCCCTTTCTGCGAACAACTGCCTTATATGTCGGCTCTTTAATCCTAGCGTTTGTGCATTGGTGGCGAGCTGATCCTGGAACATCTCCATTTGCCTTTCCATCCTGGTCATTGCATTGTAATAGCGTCTTCTGTCGGCTTGGGCATCTTGTGTTTGCTTGAAGATCCGCTCTTGCAGAGCGGAATTTGTTTCCTTTACCGCTTTGACGCTCAGTTCACAATCCCTCATGACCTGCTGTAGGCGCTTCCTCCGGGCCATTGTACCTTTTGCCCATTTGACCTTCATCCTTGCTATGCAAGCCTCTGATTGGTCTAATTCTTCTTGGCTCTGGATGACCTGATTTCTCAAACTGGCTATCAATCTTTCGTCGGAGCAACGCTTCTGTCGGTCGATGTTATTCTTACTGGCTTGGCGAAGGCGGGCCTTCAGGGTTTGGTTCTCTTGGGCTAGCTTGTCTTTTTCAGCCTGCTCCTGGGCGACTTGCACATTGTTTTCGAATACAATCCTTTCAACTTGTCGCTTTAGCTTCCTGATTTCAACCAGGTAACCTTCCTCTTTTGCGAGCCAGTCCCATTGTTCTCGTGATGACTCAACAAAATCTTGGAGGTGAGGCCGTTTGGTTGGCCGTTCCACAATGTTCTTCTTGTTATGCCAAGCGAGATAGGCCGGCGAGACTTCACCCCTAGACACATCACCTACCCGAGTATTTGCCGTCAGGTACTGGCATTCACTCCATATGCAACGAATTGTCTTTTCAGGAAATTGGCCGTCACTACTGACCTCGACTGCATAAGTGCTGAGATCTTCGTCCGGGTGTAGTACTTGACATCTTCCTAACTGCCTCATCACCCTGTAAGGGGCATAAGGTTGAATACCTCTGAGTCCCATCAAGAGGAAGTGAGGACCAGTGGCGGGCATGTATATGATTTCTTCCACAGAAAGCCAACCCAAAGTCCAGTTTATTTGATCTGCGGTGATGACCCGGAGATAGGATATCCATTCTTCAAACCCTCCCGGTGATCGGAAACCTGAAACCCTTAGGTTATAACCCTCGATGCAGCCCCCATTTGTAGACATGTAGCGCATATACTGAGGATGGTGACACAAGTGTTCGATCATCCACATCTGTAATAACAAGTTGCACCCCTCGAAGAAGTCTGTCTCGGCCTTACAAGCCGTGAGGGCTCGGTACATTTCTGACACTATCATAGGAGCAAGGATGCTTTTATCGTTGGTAATCAGGACTTTAACGATTCCAGCCACTTTCAGATCGATATTTCTATCTTTTTGGGGAAACACCACAAGGCCCAAAAATGCCACCATAAAAGCGAACCGCCTATGCTCATTCCATTTTACCAGATTTCCCCTACTGCAAACACCACTTTCTGGATCATTAAATCCTCCTATGCTCCCGTACCTCTGGTATATGAATTGTAGGGTAGAAAAACCTCTATCCAGTTCAGCGTATGGGACTCCCTTGCTTATCTTCAACAGATCCATGAATTTGTGTGAATTCACAGCTCTTGGAGCGATCAGGTATTTGTGTCTCAAACCTTCAGTGACGTCCATGTAACCCGCCATTTCTTCTAAGGTTGGGGTGAGTTCAAAATCCGAGAAACGGAACACGTTGTGGGCCGGATCCCAAAATGTAACCAAAGCCTTTATGATGTCGCACCGAGGCCTGACGTTCAACAAATTAACCAAACCTCCCAGGTGCAGTTTGATCTTGTCTTGCTCTGACTTTTCCAAATCCTCCCACCATAATCGCACTTCCAGAGGGATTTTGCTTCTAACTGTTACCGGCAAACTTGGACTTATGCTCATTCTGCATGTTTATTGGGGTGATTAAGCAAAGATCCAGACTCATTGGACTCAAATACCAAATTGACACACCCTTTTTTTCCTAGAAAAACGAAATTTGGTTGTTTCTGAAAAGTATGATGTCACCTTAAAAACTTTCGTTCTTTGGATTGTACCTATATTTTGAAAAACAAGTTGAGCCCGATGGGGGTTGCCTACGTATCTCGCACCCTGCGAGAATCAAACTGATGTAGTTCAGGCATAAGCCGAATTTTGGAGACACTATTTTTCTCTTAGAAATGAATCAAAGACTCTTACTTTCTAAAACAAATTAATAAGACACACATTTTTTCTTTTTTTTTTCAAAATTCTGGCAGAGCTTTAACCATTTTCTGGGTATTGATTTTTCAAGAATAAATAATTATCTCTCTATCTGTTATTCTTTTTTTTCTTTTTTTCTCTCTTTTTTTTTCCAAACATTCCCGATATTCAGAAACCGGTCAGCATGCAAGCCTTGAAACAAGTAAATGCATAAAGCAAACAGGATGTAGCAGGATGGTCTTTATTCTCAGGTTGCTTGTCTTAGACGGACCCAACCCCTGTGTTGAGTCCCCTAAGTCAAATGCACATGATGCAAATAAACGTTCCTACTAGGGATCCGGCATGTGGCTTTGTTATACTAGGTTCAAAAACCTGGGTCGGTGTTCTAGACAGTGTACCCGAGCGGACAACTCGAGCTGAGGAAGGAGCTCCTTTCCGGGAACCAAAAGGCCAGCCGGCTTAGAAACTTTCCGAGCCTCTTTTATTTAGGGTATGACACTAACAGAATAGGGAGTCTCAACCAGTGAGCACATCCCCGGAGGTAAGAAGAGAAAGGTTTCGGCACAGTTTATATACAGTTCAAATAATATCAAAGCGGTAAAAGCAGCATTTAGCACATTAGGCTCAAAACATGTAATAATCAGATAATAAATAAAGCCAAATAATAACAATTATTCTAAGCTCGAATTCTTAACCCTGAACCAGTGGTTCTGGGTAGAGTCCCCAGCAGAGTCGCCAGAGCTGTCACACCTCCTTTTTCCGCACCCGAGGGCGCAAGGGAGTTTTTCCAATTAAAGGACAATCGAAACGGGGTTGGTTTATTTATTTCAGAGTCGCCACTTGGGAGATTTAGGGTGTCCCAAGTCACCAATTTTAATCCCGAATCGAGGAAAAGAATGACTCCATATTACAGTCTGCGTACCAGAAATCCGGATAAGGAATTTTGTTAACCCGGGAGAAGGTGTTAGGCATTCCCGAGTTCCGTGGTTCTAGCACGGTCGCTCAACTGTTATATTCGGCTTGATTATCTGATTTTATACAAATATGAACTTATGTGCAAATTTTAAACTTTCAGGAGAGATTTGGATTTGGGTCACATAAATGTGCACCCGAGTTAAGGAAAATAAATTATTAAAGGCGCGCTTAAAGCAACTAGCGTATTGTTATTTTGGGGAAAGCCATGAAATTCGCTAAACGGCATGTCCCGAATTCTAAGCATTTTTATATATATACATTTAGAGGGCCCGCACTTTGTACATTTTTGTTTGTCGAGGCTCGTCTCATTCCTTATGAAAAGAATTTGCAACGTCATGGAAATGCATCTCAGACCACGCCACAATCAATGTACCCGTGGTTAGAGACACATTTCGATTCCGTTGAGATTTGGATTTGGGTCACATAAATGTGCACCCGAGTTTAAGGAGATAACATTATTAGGTACGCGCTTAAAGAGACTATCGCGTTATTATTCTGGGAGGGCCGTGAGATTTGCTAAACGACCCGTCCTGGAAACTGAATGCTTCGATAATATACATTTAACGAGGGCCCCGCAGCTTGTGCATTTTTATTTGTCGAGGCTCATCTCGTCTTTATTTTAAAAGGATATCCTATAGCAACTACGTTTCTTGTCGCATTTGTCTCTACTAATTGAAAGCGGAGATAATCCTAGTTAATTATATGCTTGCAGGTCATTTATAGCAGGATTCAGAATGCGTAAAAAATCAGAAACAAGGTTGCGCCCCACAGACAAGCGATCGAATCTCATGGGCCCAAACCCAGTTTGTGCGGGATTGGCCAGGCTTGGGCCACTGATTTTCTGACGAGGCCTGCTTGGTCTGTTTCAACTTGGGCTCGACCTTCGTGAGGTTGAGACCGTAAACTCGTGTTCTTTGTTTTAAAGGCGTGGTTTATCAATTATAATAAGGCAGTTTATCAAAAGGAAATGAACTTAGCTAACAACGGATAGCTTCATGCTTGGCATGTATTAGAGAATATGCTACACGATTAGATTAAGTCTAAGATACAACCTACTGCATTGGGAATACTTTTACCTAACAGCATACATATACGAACTAACATTCAATCACCATGCATTGATATCTACTAGGCGTGCAAGCTACCATTAGTATCCAAACAAAATGTAAACTATTATACATTACATGATATTCAATATAATAGTCTATGTATAAAAAAAATCTTCAAATCTTCTCTTTTGTATTCATGCTCAACTTTCAAGTTACATTGATGTTGTTAATCGTGTACCTGGTATAGAGGACAAGAAGAAGGGAATGATCAGCTGGGCAGTATGCAATAAACACAGCAACAGCAGATACACAGCGACAACACAACAACAAACCAACAACCACAAGTGTTTTCCACAGTCCACAGACAACCAGCAACAGTTTCCAGAACAAAGAAAACCAGCAGATGGTCGAGCACCAAACAAGTAATCCCAGAAAAGAGTAATAAGATGCAGCCAAGAAAAACCAGAATGTTCAATGCAGTAACAACAGAAAATCAATAACCACAAAAGCTCAGCAAACAGCCAACAACAATCAGCAAAGACAGCTTGAACAACTTGAACTCTTACTCAGTTTTCAAATGATACTTATTCACAGTATTCTGAAATCTCTTTCTGTTTTTTTTTTCTGAACACTAAAAGTCCAACCCTTTTTTAGTTCTGCAACAGCTTATTTATAAGCCAACAACCCAGTGCAGTCAAGCTGTCTGGATCCTGCCAGTTGCAATCTGCCCATACCCCTTAACTCCCCATGCCTAAAGGCATCTTTCTCGGTAAACTTAATCAGCCCCCATGCTTTGTCCTATTGCTCTAATCAAGGATTATGGGTGTATTTAAAGTATTCATTTTGAACCCATGCCCTCATGTTTTGTTCCCCATTGTCATTAGGTTAATCATATTTTAATTACCACTTGACATATTCTGAAATTATCCCCTAATCAGACCTTGTCTTATGCCAAGATTACCCTTATACCTTGCATATTACTGTATTACCCTAACTCTTAATAGTCAGTATATAAACCTCTCTGATTTCAGCCAATACCTGACTACTAGTTAATTAAACTCAATACTGCTTTCAGGTTGATTTGTTAGATTTCTAAAGTTGGTCGCCAATTTTCTGCCTAAGTTCAAACAATGATTCAAACTTTAAGCAAACAGGGGTGCCAATCAAACGGTATGAGTTGGCCACATTGGGAGCCAAACCTGACCAACTCACAACCAATTGATCCAATATGCAGTCAAGGGTGTAAACTATAATCGACGTGCTACTATATCAGGCTTACAAACAACATCATAAAATAAAAGAAACAGGCACAGTAATCGTACTGAAATGTAGGCTCCTGATTTTCAAACATTCAAGTGGATTCAGTTGATGACACTTATTTAGATGACTATACAAACTATAACATACAGCAAACAACCAATAAAATCAACAAAACAAACTCAACTTTAAACTCAAAAGTACACACATGGATAGACGAGTCAGAAACCAAAACAAACCAGAACATGTACGACATATAGAGTTTAGGATGACAAAAGAAAAGGGAAAATACCTCCGGGACTTGAAACTAAGACTGACTCAAGCTCGAGCTCGGGCCAGGTGATTTTGGGGTCTAATGGACTTTAATCGAAGCGTTCTCAACTGAGAACACTTCGGTAAAAGTCTGCTAGGCCCTGATCCTGCCACTGATTCGGACAAAACCCATAAATCTGAATCCTAGGGTTCTTGAGGTTCGATTTGGGAACCGTTCAATTCCAGTCAGATTCGAACGGAACCAAAGCCATTCAGGGGGTGAGGGAGGTCAGGAGGGGCTGTGGTGTGAGTTTAGGGTCAATCGGTGTAGATCTGGTTTTTGCTCGAATCTTCGTTTGAAGATTCGAGAAGCTACGGATTGATTCGAGGTGAACGGTTAACGGATTCATGTTCAGGGTGGTTGGGTGCATCGGGGATGTTATTTTGGTGGTCATCGGAACTGTGGTTACTGGGCTCATGGGGGGGAAACCTAGGCTGCTAGGGTTTGAGAGGAAAGGGGTCCTGGGGAAGATGGTGAACAGTGGCTGAAGGGGGGGTGGTTTGGGGCGTGGGGGTAAAGGGTTAAGTTTATATATGTATTGAGGGTTTAGATCCTGGCCGTTGGATCAAGTGAGATCAAGGGCCAGGATATACTCATTGAAGAGAGACGACGTCGTTCGGGGGCTGATAGTGGGTTGAGACCGGGTAGGGGATTGGACCGGGTCGTGTTAACGGGTTTAAAGGAGGGCTTGGATCCGTTGGATAAATGGGGTTGGACGGCTCAGATCAACTTGCCTGAAACGGCGTCGTTGAGGTGAGATGAACAGCCTGATCAGGACCGTTCGTTTGAATCAGATCAACGGCTTCAATAGGGGTGCCGATACGGCGTCGTTTGAGTCCGTGCTTGGGCAGGCTCGACTTGGACTGGATCAGTGCTTTGGTTTTGGGCCTCGTTTTGGGGCCCAATCAAATTTTCCCCACCTTTTCCTTTTTTTTTTGATTAACAAAAAATTGAAATAAACTTCCTAAATAAATTGTAAAAATTAAAAATTAAATTAAAACAAAATTACACACATATTAGTTAACACCTATAACAACTAACACACATTTTAACATTAAATACAAATCACTCAATGACAAGACATATATTTTTTTATTTTCTTTTCCTTTTGGAGTAACTTTCGCGAAGCAAGAACATTTTCAAATTGCTACAAATGCATTTTCTGGGCAATATTATCCTACTATTTCAAACTGTTTAGTTTATATTGCAGCACTATCTGATTTGTTTGTTGAATTTGGTGAGGGTGGGGACATTTATGAACTTGCTATAAATGAAATGAAACAAAAGTTTAAAAAATATTTTTTTTCCTATCCCTCCTATTTATGGTCTTGCTGCAATGCTAAATCCTACAATGAAATTGGGAGGTCCTCATTTTTGGTATTCAAATATTTATAAGGCTTTAGATCTTTCAAATGAGGAAATTGCTACACTTGCAGATGCAAAAGCTTCAATTAAAATTAATGCTCAAACAGTTTATAATGCTTATCAACTTGCCTTAGAGCATGCTAGGCCAACTATTCCAACCCCTACTTCGTCTAGCTCACAATCCTCTAAAAGAGTTGCGGGCTTAAAAGCTCTTAAATCTTGGACGGAGTTCAGGGGGTCTCAAGGTGAAAATTATGATGAAACTTCACATCTAAATGAGCTTCAAGTTTATTTGTCTCAGGGACTTGAAAAGGAGAATCCAGACGGCTCTTTTGATCTTTTGGAATGGTGGAAGGCAAGGGAAAAACATTTTCCGGTTCTTGCAAGGATGGCTCGGGATATTTTATCAATTCAAGCTTCAACTGTTGCATCAGAGAGCGCTTTCAGTCAAGCAAGACTGCAAATAGGTGATCATAGAGTGTCTATGAGGGATAGCTTGAAAAAATCAGTATTGTTTAGAGATTGGATCCGCTCGGAAAGAAGAAACTTTGGAATTGCAGAAGCACAACCGGCGATAGATGAAGCTTATGAAGAAATGATAGCGGAACTTGCGGAGGATTCGGCTTCGCCCGGAAGTGGTGATGAACAAGCTTCTTTTCCACCACCACCAACGCAACCTCCTCCGAACCTTGAAGGATTTATGAGATTTGTTAGAGATAATACATAGACTAATATGTAACTTGTATTTTGGCACATCTTCCTTAGTTTTTTTCCTTCTAATGGTGGTATTAGTACCTTGTTGTGCTCATTCCATTGGGGGAAGGATGACTAAGAAAGATATGCCATTTTTGGTAATAAAATTTATTGCTTCTACCCATGAATATCTTTTCGCAATATTTCTTTGTCTATACTTAGAATTATTTATAAGCTACAATATATACATAAGATACAATATATATACTACAAGAAAATATATTATGCGAATATATATACATAAGATACAATATATATACTACAAGACAATATATAAGAGAATATATATACATAAGATACAATATATATACTACAAGAAAATATATAAGAGAATATATATACATAAGATACAATATATATACTACAAGAAAATATATAAGAGAATATATATACATAAGATACAATATATATACTACAAGACAATATATTATGCGAATATATATACATAAGATACAATATATATACTACAAGAAAATATATTATGCGAATATATATACATAAGATACAATATATATACTACAAGAAAATATATTATGCGAATATATATACATAAGATACAATATATATACTACAAGATAATATATAAGAGAATATATATACATAAGATACAATATATATACTACAAGACAATATATTATGCGAATATATATACATAAGATACAATATATATATACTACAAGAAAATATATAAGAGAATATATATACATAAGATACAATATATATACTACAAGAACATATATAAGAGAATATATATACATAAGATACAATATATATACTACAAGACAATATATTATGTGAATATATATACATAAGATACAATATATATACTAGAACAAAATATATTATGCGAATATATATACATAAGATACAATATATATACTACAAGAAAATATATTAGAGAATATATATACATAAGATACAATATATATACTACAGGACAATATATTATGCGAATATATATACATAAGATACAATATATATACTACAAGAAAATATACTATGCGAATATATATACATAAGATACAATATATATACTACAAGATAATATATAAGAGAATATATATACATAAGATACAATATATATACTACAAGACAATATATTATGCGAATATATATACATAAGATACAATATATATATATACTACAAGAAAATATATAAGAGAATATATATACATAAGATACAATATATATACTACAAGAACATATATAAGAGAATATATATACATAAGATACAATATATATACTACAAGACAATATATTATGTGAATATATATACATAAGATACAATATATATACTAGAACAAAATATATTATGCGAATATATATACATAAGATACAATATATATACTACAAGAAAATATATTAGAGAATATATATACATAAGATACAATATATATACTACAGGACAATATATTATGCGAATATATATACATAAGATACAATATATATACTACAAGAAAATATACTATGCGAATATATATACATAAGATACAATATATATACTACAAGAAAATATATAAGAGAATATATATACATAAGATACAATATATATACTACAAGACAATATATTATGCATGACAATTTAGTGTTTTACTATTGTTTTGTTATTTTCTTTTTCGTCAAGCACTTTAATAATTAGATCTACATATATACTACATATATATTTTTAATATAGCCATAATACTACAAGAAATTGCCTTAAAAAAAATAAAAATAAAAACCGCTAGGCCCACGAGCCCGGCCCGTTAAGCACAGGACCATGTGGGCTTAGGCCGTCACGGGCCGGTTCCACCCATTGAGCCCACGAAGCCCGGGACCGCGAAGCCCGGGACCACGAAGCCTGGCCCGTTAGGCCCACGAAGGCCCGGGCCAGAATACAGCCCTGGACAATGTATAATATAGTATTAAACTTTGCATCACAAAATATCCGTAACCGTAGTACACTGGCTAGAAAAGACAATATTCGCGGGGTTTTGAATGAAAGGACCAAAAAGACTTCAAAATGAGGATGAAAAGCTTTTCATAACAAGCTGAGACAATAGAAAATTAATTATCACCACTTCCAAGAATAATACTGATACAACATTACAACAACAAAACAAAAAAAAATTATGGGTAAGGCTATTGATATTCTTGCCTCATCTTTATGGTGGGATTAATTCACTTTAACAAGTATTATTATCGCATATTCCTTTCATTTCTCCTTTCCAATATATAGAAAAGAGAAACTTGGCCTAATATTGTCACGACCCGGATTTCAGATCCTCGAGAGTCGTGATGGCGCCTACTGGTGAAAGCTAGGCAAGCCAAATTATCCTAATTACTTAACTTTTTTCCAGTTTTAAACCATTATCAGTGATGAGTAGATATCATGCAAATAGCGAAAATAATTAAGCGGAAGACAAAATCTGACAATTTATCTTAATACAAAACTTTGGAAATCTAAATACAACTCTACCCAGAATTTGGTGTCACAGCTTCACAGACGGTCTAAGAATACTACATACAAAGTTTGAAAGATAAAATAAACACTGTTTCTGAAATGAGTAAAGGAAACAAGATAAAGGAAAAGATAGGAGGTGACGCCAAG
Source organism: Nicotiana sylvestris (assembly GCF_000393655.2). Taxonomy (NCBI): domain Eukaryota; kingdom Viridiplantae; phylum Streptophyta; class Magnoliopsida; order Solanales; family Solanaceae; genus Nicotiana; species Nicotiana sylvestris. The sequence goes on along the minus strand of NC_091063.1, from coordinate 73,976,125 downwards.
GCCTGCGGACGTCTGCAGGACTACCTCGTATCGCCTGTGTGGGCTGAAGATAGCACCCTCACTGCGGTCCAAGCACTCCGGTATCAGTATCTGCACACAGTGCAGAGTGTAGTATCAGCACAACCGACCTCATGTGCTAGTAAGTGCCTAGCCTAACCTCGGCGAAGTAGTGACGAGGCTAGGACCAGACTACCAAATAAACCTGTGCAATATAGCGTACAAAAATAATAGGAAGCAGATAACAATGATGGCAACGATGATCAACCAGTGGTGTAAATAGCAGGCCACAAGAACACCATAAATGTTTCTCAACAAATAATAGATACAAGTGCAATCAATTTATCAAGTCCTTCAAATATAAATCTTTCGCCTATAAATCCTTCAAGTAATAATCTCTAAGATAATATGATTTTCAATGAATATATTTCAAATATATTTCCTTTAAAAAAATATCTTTCAAATAAGCATCTTTCGAATATAATTCTTTCGAGTAAATGTCACCTTGAGACGCTTCATTCACTTAATATAAAGTAGAGTACAACTTCCAACCCAATTAGAAAATCAACAAGGAAAGATGAAGTTATTTTTAGAAATCATTTGATAAAGAAGGTACCCTTTTCAATTAAAGTACAATATCGAATGAATCCTTTACCTTTAATACGAGAAATCAATAAATCAAAACATAGTAGAAATTCCTTTTTAAGTAAAGTACAACCTCAAATGGTTTAAGGAAAATTTAGTTGAGAAATCAATTGAGTTAAAAATGTAACAATTGTTGAAATTTGGAGTATTGAACATATATATATATATATATTAAGCTAAAAACAGAATATATATATATATATATATATAAAGCGTGTCACCCACTCAATTGATTTCTCAACTAAAGCTAAAAACAGAATATCAAGAGAATTATAAAGGAATCAAAACCCAACCACTAACAAGAATAAGGAAAACAAAGGCATATTTCACTTTCTTTTCACATCTTGTTGCAGGCGTGCAACCCGATCCCATTTCCTGTATCTCGTGGCAGGCGTGTCACCCGCTCCCATTTCATTATATCTTGTGGTAGGCGTACCACCCGCTCCCATTTCATTATATCTTGTGGTAGGCGTACCACCCGCTCCCATTTCATTATATCTTGTGGTAGGCGTACCACCCGCTGGTAGGCGTACCACCCGCTCCCAATTACAAGCCAACAATAATCACAAGGAATCCCGGCAAGGGAACAAGAGCAATATAACAACTTCCCGGCAAGGGAACAATGATATTTCAACAACATCCCGACAAGGGAACAATACTATCAAAACAAACATCCCGGCAAGGGAATAATAATATCAAACAAACATCCCGACAAGGGAACAATAATATCAAACAACATCCTGGCAAGGGAACAATGGTGATAATAACATATGAAGCGCAATAAACCACAACGGAGTCATAACAATTATAATACAAGACTCACGAGCATGCTTGACACCAACGTATAGATACTCGTCACAATGCCTATACGTCGTACTCCGCAATTAACATGTAGAAAATAAGACACAACTCCTAATCCCTCAAGCTAAGGTTAGACCAAACACTTACCTCGCTTTGCAACCAATTCAAAAATTCCAACAAGCTTTTGCCTCGCGAATTCGTGCCCGAAATTCTCAAATCTAGTCATAAGCAATTCGATTCAGTCAATAAAAATTATAGGAATTAATTCCATATGAAATTCTACATTTTTCATTAAAAAATCCGAAATTGCACTAAAAATTCACCCGTGGGGCCCACGTTTCAGAACCCGACAAAAATTATGGAATATGAAACCTCATCCAACCACGAGTCTAGTCATACCAATTTTACTAAAATCTGACATCAACTCGACCCTCAAATCTTCAAATTAAACTAAGAGGGTTTTCAAAAAAATTTCAACTAAAATCACCAATTAAATGCCAAAACTAGAAATAGATTCGGGTAATCTAACCAAAATTTAAGTTAATAACACTTACCCGTTATTTTCTCTGAAAATCTCCCGAAAATCGCCTCTTCCCGAGCTCCAATTCGCTAAAATGGTCCCATTTTCAGAACTTAATGTTCTGTCCAGAAAAATTCCGGGTACTGTTCACGCGTTTTCACTATTCACGAGGCACTATACACGATACTGCTCACGGTACTGTACGACACTGTTCACGGGGTACTGTACACAATACTGTTTACGGGGTACTGTATGGCACTGTTCACGGGGTACTGTACACAATATGTTCACTGTGTACTGTACACGATACTGTTCACGGGGTACTATTTCTGGAATTTTTCTGTTTCCTAAGTCCGAAATCACTCCGAAACACCTCCGAAACACTCCCGATCCCTCGGGACTCCTAACCAAACACATGCACTAACTCAACAACATCCTACAAACTTAACCGTGCGATCAAATCGCCAAACTAACATCATATACCACGAATTAAGCTTTAAAATCCAAGAATTCTTTCAAATTTTCTTAAAACATCAAATTTTCCATTTTGAGTCGGAAACACGTCAAACGACGTCCGTTTTCAACCAAACTTTACAGAAAGTGCTTAAACCATATATAAGACCTGTACCAGGTGCCGGAACCAAAATACGAGCCCGATACCATCACTTTCTAATCAAATTTCATTTCCATTTTCCTTAAATATTTTCAGAAAACAATTTTACTCAAAAATTCATTCCTCGGGCCTGGGACCTCGGAATTCGATTTCGGGCATACGTCCAAATCTCATATTTTCCTACGGACCCCCTGGGACCGTCAAATCACGGGTCCGGTTATTTAAAATGTTGACCGAAGTCAAAGTTATTCATTTTAATATCAAAACTTAGCAAATTTTCACAGAATTTCATATTTGAGCTTCCGGCTATGCGCCCCGACTGCGCACGCAAATCGAGGCAACTATAGATGAGGTTTTCAAGGCCTTGAAAGCTCGGAATGGATAAGAAAACAGGTGATGACCCCTTTGGGTCGTCACAAATATGTACTTGGGCGACAAATTAAAATATTGGAGGAATATATAATTTCATGACATAATTCCTTATATGAAAACGACAATCCTAAAACTGGGGCAAATATTAAATCATGAGCTAAAATTCTAAGAGGGCCCAGAATAATACAAGTGAGAACACATGGTGCTAATTGGAGTTGCCGTCTTCTCGTTTCACACGTGTAGAATGTGCTTTTTTTTTTCCCTTCCTACTTTAATACAGACGTAGTCACAATAATAATGAAGTTTTAACCAAAAAAGCACGTGGATCTTTATGTTTTCTATAGCAAATATATATATGTAATGATTACCTATCCTAAATCAAAAATGATAACTAGCATTTTATAATCATAACGCGTAGTTGCGTCACTTTCAAATGATAAACACACCATTCTGATCCTGAAGCCTCCACCATAACAGTACTACGTACGTATTACTATATCGGCATTATTACATTTACTTGTGAAAAATGTAATATCTGGCTTCAAATGCATGGACTGATTTCTAAAAACAAGCAACACCATCTTTTGCTGACTTTTATTCCTAGCCGAGATAATTAATTACGTAGTACTTTAGATCTCATAATTATTGATAAGCTCTAGTTTTTTATTTGTGATATTTAGCTAAATACAATTGATTTATCCTTTTGGTCTCTTTATATAAAAAGAAAGATATATTATATTGGAAATATTTTTAAAAGTAATGACCTGCAAAATATAGTTCAATATTTAAAATTTGATATAAAAGTACATATATAGATTACTGTATGGGTCAAAATTAGATCAGAGAATTTCGGCACACGGAAACGTAAGGCCGAGGTCGGATAGTCATCAATTGGCCGAGGTCGGGCAGTAATGAAACAACTAATTTGCTTTGGAATACTCAAAAGGAATATTCTATCGAATATTCCCTCTAAATTGTACCTTTTTTTAGGATTTTCTATTGATATCTCCTTATAAATATGAGGGGAGGACTTCCCAAAAAGGGCTTTCTCTCTCCCTCTCCCTCTCTCTAGAAAATATGTAAACACATCTCTCTAGAGGATCTGTAATCTCATACCTTCGTCGGATCCAATAAGGGTCCAAAGTTCTTGCATTTGTCTATCATTCGTCTTTATCAAATGAAAGAAGATCCGTCTCACTCAAATTGGGCGAATCTTTTCCTTTATTTATATTTTATTGTCACTTAATGTTACTTAATGCATCTTTCTTTATGCTATTAAATCTGGTCATAGTCACAACCAATATTTATACTCGACTATGTTTTTCTATTCATATTACTCATCTCGGATCTAGAGTTAATTATCTTTAACTAGGATTTACCCCTTCATCTTTGATTGATTGGTTCAAAAAGGTTTTAACATTTTTTGAGTCAAATAATTACTACTAAATAATTTAAAAGTTAATAATAATTCATTAATTTGTGAAGATTTATAAGCAGGATTGAAGGTTAATTATTGAGCTAACAGATACCATGAGAATGAAAAGCAAATTTTTTTAATATTTAAGGGGGATGCACAAAATTCTCCTCTTAGTTTATTTTGATGTAAAAATCAATTTGAACATCCGCGGCTCAAGTTATGAACTTCTTATTTGCACTATGCAAAACTTGGGTTTAGTTCCAATATTCCAAAGTCTTGATTGAAAAAGTTGTACATAGTTTATGGTACGACTTTTGGAGTTTCGTCCCCATTTATGATCTACGAATCAAAGATTCATCTTAAACTTTCTTTGAATGGATAAGGACATCTAGACTTAGCAAAATAGACCAAGTCGTTGATCTTGAGCTTTCCTTTTTCAACAAAAAAAAAAATGACAAAAAGCAAAGGAACTTAGGAAAAGTCCTAGCTATGACCTATGAGGCCTCGTGCAATATGCTACGTCTTGATGACTAAGAAGATACGACTAACGAACACGTCAAGATTAGTATAATATTGACATAGTATTGTACTATGAAATTCCTAAAGATTATAATTTTTGTTTGTATAAAGAAATAGTAATCCCAAGGTTGATAACAAACAATTGAATGTTTATTTTAGAAAAGCTTATTCGCCAAATTTATGTCACACAGAATGCTTTAAACGGTAATTTACTTGTGATATTAGTTCAATTAATTTCACTATAAATTCTCGCGTAAGATAAAACGATATTTAGTGAAGGATAGTGTCACGACCCCAAATACCGGTCATGATGGCGCCTATCACATTACTAGACAAGTCGGACCAACTATCAAACCACAACCCATTTTCATTCTTAATAAATTATTTGCTAACGCGGTTTAATTATCAATTATCATAATAAGTGTGTAAATCAGCAAGTTAGATATGCGGAAATCAACAACACATAAAAACTACACAGCCCACACTGATCTGGTGTCGCAAGTCTATAGCCTCTAATACAAGTCTGAACAACCTACTACATAGATAGTCAAGGAATGCGGAAAAGTAACAAGATCGAAGGGAGAAATCAGGGTTGCGGACGTCATGCAGCTACCTCGAAATCCCCGGCAAATGCTGAACGACTGAAAAGCTCTCACTCGGCCTCTGGGGCACCTGGATCTGCACCAAGGTGCATGAAGTAATGTAAATACTCCGACCCAGTGAGTAATAAATATAAATAATGAATGAAAGTAAGGAAACACGTATACACAAGGTATTCTATAATGAAGCAGTCAAATAAGTAATTTGTAAGCAGTAAACCAATGAAAAATAGAATAGAATACTTCTACAACAAATAAACAAGTAATTGACAGACAATTAAGATAAAGTAAGCACATAGAAGATCGCCCCTCGGGCTCAATCTCACATCACAATGGGTACCCGTGCTCACTGGGGGTGTGCAGACTCCGGAGGGGCCCCTTACGGCCCAAGTACAATATCAAGCCATCTCGTGGCATCAAATCTAGGCCCTCGGCCTCATATCAATCAAGCCACCTCGTGGAGAATATATGTATCTCAGGCCTTCGGCCTCATATCAGTATCAATGTTCCTCACAATATAGGCCCTCAGCCTTACTCAATCCAAAAATCATCACAAGCCCCTCGGGCAATAGTAAATCAGTGTTTTCAGTCCAAACATCATTTAAAATATCATTTAAGTCTTAAAAACTGAGAAAGAATGGCTGAATAGTAAAAACAATGGGAAAATATCATGACCGAGTTCAAGTAACAAGTCAAAATAGTGAGGAAATATCAATAAATAGCCCCGAAGGGTTCAAATAGTTGGCACTAGGCCCAAATATGACATTCAGCCCAAATAATGATGACAACACATAGTTTACAATCAAATACGCGATAAAATCATCAACCGGGACAGACCAAGTCACATTCCCCAATAGTATACGACCCTACGCTCATCATCAAGCGCATGTCTAACCTCAATATAGCACTACGATGTGCAAATCCGGGGTTTCAAACCCTGAGGACATCATTTACAATCATTACTCACCTTGAACCAGCTAACTCTCTAGCTTGCGATGCCTTTGCCCCCGAATCAGCCTCCACGCACGTCGAATCTATCCAAAATCAGAACGAATATGTCATAATATGCTAAGAGAACAAAGCCCAAGCGAAAACAATCGAAAAATACCAAAACTTCCGAAATTAGCAAAATCCGAGCCCCGGGCCCACTTCTCGAAACTCAAAAATTTTCACATCATTAGATTTTTCGTCTCTCCACGAGTTCATATATATCAAAAACACAAGAATCAGAGTTCAAATGATCCCTCAAATCCTCACTTTAAGCCCTTTTAAATTCAAGCCTTAAACCTCCATTTTTAGTCCTTTAATTCCTTAAATTTTAGTCTCAATCCATGAAATATTACCATAAAAGTGTGTTTTAGGTCCAAAATTCTTACCTCAACGAAGTCCCTTTGATTTCTCTCTTTAAAATCGCCCAAAGCTTCCAATTCCGAGTTCAAAAATGGTTAAACCCTTCAAAAATCGCGAAGGATAAAATATATACCTTCTGCCCAGGCCTTTCCGCATATGCGGTCCAAAACCCGCTTTTGCGGTCCCGCATATGCGCTCAAAACAACCGCTTCTGCGGTCTCTAACTTAATAGCTAGAATCGCATCTGTGATAGAAATTCCGCATTTGCGGCTTCGCAGATGCGGCCACCTTGACCACTTCTGCGGAAACTGCTCGCCAAACCAACTTTCGCATCTGCGGCCTCCTCCCTCGCACGTGCGGCACCGCACCTGCGGTCCCCAAACCTCAAGTGCGAAAACACCAGAAGCAACAATTTTCTGAAATCTCCCAAGTCCCAAATCTTCCCGTTAACCATCCGAAATCACCCCGAGGCCCCCGGGACCTCGACCAAAAACACAAACATGACCCAATACCTTATTCAAACTTGTTCCAATTATCAAATCACCTCAAATGACATCAAATCTACTAAATCACATCGGATTCAAGCCTAAGTTTCTAAAATCTTCCGAAATACGCTTTCGATAAAAAACCCAACCAAACCACGTTCGAGTGACCTGAAATTTTGCACACACATCCCAAATGACACAACGAAGCTACTGCAACCCTCAAAATTTCATTCCGACCCTCATACCAAAATCTCACCTATCAACCAGAAATCGCCAAAATATCAACTTCGCCAATTCAAGCCTAATTCTACTCTGAACCTCCAAAACCAATTCCGATTACGCTCCTAAGTCATAAATCACCTCCCGAAACTAACCGAACAATCGGAACTCACATTCGAGCTCTCTAACACATAAGTCAACATCCAGTTGACTTTTTCAACTTAAACCTTCTTAGAAGAGACTAAGTGTCTCATTTCTTACCAAATCCTCTCCGAACTCAAACTGATCAACCCGATCATATAAAATACGGATAACGAAGCATAAAGAAGCAAAAATGGGGGAAATAGAGCGGTAACTCATGAGACGACTGGCCGGGTCGTCACATCCTCCCCAACTTAAATAAATGTTCGTCCTCAAACGAGTCAAGAAACATACCTGAAGTCTCAAATATGTGAGGATATCTGCTCCGCATCTCTTGCTCGGTCTCCCAAGTAGCCTCCTCCACTGGCCGACCTCTCCGCTGCACTTTCACTGAAGCTATATCCTTTGACCTCAACTTCCAAACCTGATGACCCAAAATAGCTACTGACTCCACATCAAAGGTCAAATCATCATCCAACTGAACCGTGTTGAACTCCAAAACATAAGACAGATCCCCAATATACTTCCGAAGCATAGAAACATGAAATGCCGGATGCACACTCGACAACCTGGGTGGCAAAGCAAGGTCATAAGCCACCTCCCCAATCCTCCGAAGCACCTCAAAAGGCCCAATGAACCGAGGACTCAATTTCCCTTTCTTCCCAAATCTCATAACACCCTTAATGGGGGAAACCTTCAATAGAACTTTCTCGCCAACCATGTAGGACACATCTCGAACTTTCCTATCAGCATAACTCTTTTACCTCGACTGCGCTGTACGAAGCCTCTCCTGAATCACCTTCACTTTGTCCAAAGCATCCTGTACCAAATCAGTCCCCAATAGCCTAACCTCACCGGGCTTGAACCAACCAACTGGAGATCTACACTGCCTCCCATACAAAGCCTCATATGGAGCCATCTGAATACTCGACTGGTAACTGTTATTGTAGGCAAACTCTGAAAGCGGTAGAAACTCATCCCATGATCCTCCGAAATCGATTACACAAGCACGCAACATGTCCTCCAATATCTGAATAGTACGCTCGGACTACCCGTCCGTCTGAGGATGAAAAGTTATGCTCAACTCCACCTGAGTACCCAACTCTCTCTGCGCGGCTCTCCAAAACTACGAAGTAAACTAAGTACCTCTATCTGAAATGATGGAAACCGGAACACCATGCAACCGAACAATCTCCCAGATATAAATCCCTGCCAACCGCTCTGAAGAATAGGTAGTACACACAGGAATGAAGTGTACAGAATTTGTCAGCCGATCCACAATCACCCAAATAACATCGAACTTCTTCAAAGTCCGTGGGAGTCCAACAACAAAGTCCATAGTGATCCCCTCCCACTTCCATTCAGGAATAACCATTTGCTGAAGCAAGCCACCCGGTCTCTGATGCTCATATTTCACCTGCTGACAATTGAGACACCGAGCTATAAATCCCACAATATCTTTCTTCATTCTTCTCCACCAATAGTGCTGCCTCAAATCTTGATACATCTTTGCGGCACTCGGATGGATGGAATACCGCGAGCTATGGGCCTTCTCCAAAATCAACTCCCGAAGCCCATCCACATTGGGCACACAAATCCGGCCCTGCATCCTCAACACCCCATCATCACTGATGGTCACATCTCTAGCATCATCATGTTGAACTCTGTCCCTAAGGACAAGCAAATGCGAATCATCATACTGGCACTCTTTGATGCGATCATATAAGGAAGACCGAGAAACCACACAAGCCAACGCCCGACTGTGCTCCAAAATATCTAACCTCACAAACCGATTGGCCAAAACCTGAACATCAACTGCAAGAGGTCTCTCCCCAACTGGAATATATGCCAAACTCCCCATACTCACCGCCTTTCGGCTCAAAGCATCGGTCACTACATTGGCCTTTCCCGGATGGTACAATATAGAGATATCATAATCCTTAAGCAACTCCAACCATCTTCACTGCCTCAAATTAAGATCCTTTTGTTTGAACAAATGCTGAAGACTACAATGATCAGTAAACACCTCACAAGATACGCCATACAAGTAATGCCTCCAAATCTTCAATGCATGAATTATGACAGCCAACTCCAAATCATGAACGCGGTAGTTCTTCTCATGGGGCTTCAACAGACAAGAAGCATAAGAAATAACTCTACTCTCCTATATCAATACAAAACCAATCCCAACTCTCGAAGCATCATAATACACGGTATATGAACCTGAAGCTAATGGCAAAACCAATACTAGAGCTATGGTCAAAGCTGTCTTGAGCTTCTGAAAGCCCTCCTCACAGTCGTCCGACCATACAAATAAAACACCCTTCTGAGTTAACTTGATCAAGGGCGATGCGATGGATGAGAATCCCTGAACAAGCCGGCAATAATAGCCTGCCAAACCAAGAAAACTACAAATCTTTGTGGCTGAGGATGGTCTAGCCAACTCTGAACCTCCTCTATCTTCTTCGGATCAACCTGAATACCATCGCTGGACACCACGTGCCCCAAGAAAGCCACCGAACTAAGCCAAAACTCACACTTGGAGAACTTTGCATAAAGCTTCTCCTCCCTCAATCTCTGCAACACAACTGTCAAATGCTCCGCGTGCTCCTCCTGACTACGCGAGTACACCAGAATATCATCAATAAAGACGATCACAAACGAATCAAGATAAGGCCGAAACACACTGTTCATCAGATGCATGAACGCTGCTGGGGCATTGGTTAGCCCGAAAGACATCACAAGGAACTCATAATGACCATAACTGGTCCTGAAGGCTATCGTAAGAATATCCGAATCTCTGATCTTCAACTGGTGATAACCCGAACGGAGATCAATCTTGGAGAACACTCTCGCTCCCTGAAGCTGGTCAAATAAATCATCAATACGAGGCAAAGGATACTTGTTCTTAATTGTTACCTTGTTCAATTGCCTATAATCAATGCACATTCTCATTGTGCCATCCTTCTTCTTCACAAACAGAACCGACACCCCCAAGGTGACACACTAGGCCGAATAAACTCCTTATTTAGGAGTTCCTGAAGTTGTTCCCTCAATTCCTTCAACTCCGCTGGTGCCATACGATATGACGGAATAGAAATCGGCTGAGTGCCCGACACTAGGTCAATACCAAAATCAATATCCCTGTCCGGTGGCATGCTCGGCAGGTCTGCAAAACATCGGGAAAATCCCTCACAATTGGGACAGAATCAAGACTGTGAGTCTCAGCTCTGACATCCCTCACAAACGCTAGATACGAAAGACAACCCTTCCCAACTATACGCTGGGCCTTCAAGAAAGAGATCACTCTACTAGGAATGTAATCAGTCACACCACGCCACTCGATCCGCGGCACACCCAGTATAGCCAAAGTGATTGTCTTAGCATGACAGTCCAGAATAGCACGACACAGAGATAACCATTCCATGTCCAAAATGACATCAAAATCCACCATGCTCAATAGCAATAGATCCACTCGGGTCTCCAGACCCCCAATAGTCACCACACATGACCGGTACACACGATCTACAACAACAGTATCGCCCACCAGGGTAAATACATAAACAGGTAAGGCAAGAAACTCCTGGGGCATACCCAAATAATGAGCAAAATACGAGGACACATAAGAAAAGGTGGAACCGAGATCAAATAATACAGAGGTATCTCTGTGGCATACTAAAACAATACCTATAATGATAGCATCTGAAGCAATAGTATATGTCCTGCCTAGGATAGCATAGAAACTAGACGGGCCACCACCTGATCGACCTCCCCCTCTGGGGCGACCCTTGGCTGCCTGACCTCCACCCCTAGCTGGTTGGACGAGTGATGAAGTAACTGGAGCAGAGGTCGAGGGCTGACCCCTCTACTAAGATGAACTAGCAACCCGATGAGGACACTGCCTCCACATGTGGCCCATCTCGCCATACTCATAACAACTCCCAAGTACTGGAGAAGGGGACTGAAGGGAACCCCTCACACTGGAGTGACTAGCAGATGCACTCGACATAGAAGAACCCTGAACCGATGGAGCATGAGATGAACTCTGGGCTGGAAGGGCGCTGAGTGATGACTGACCCTGCTGGGTCCCATGATAACCACGACCTAAAGATGCCCCGCGATACTCTGGGCGGACTGACTGAGCAAGCCTGATAGAACGGCCTCTACCATACTAAAATTGTCCCCTTGAAGGAGCACCACTAGAGCTACCAGATCCTCAAGGCCTCTTGACCTCCCTCTCCTCTCGCTCCTGATGGCGGACCGACTCAATCTCACGAGCGATATCAACCACCTCCTCGAAGGTGGTACCCGTCACCCTCTCTCTAGTCATAAGAATATGGAGCTGGTAAGTAAGGCCATCAACAAATCTCCTGATCCTCTCTCAATCCATCGGAACCAACCAGATGGCATAGCGAGCCAACTCAGAAAACCTCCTCTCATACTGGGACACGGTAATCTCCCTCTGACGCAGCCACTCAAACTGTCTACGTAGCTCCTCTCTGCGAGACGACGACACATACTTCTCCAGGAAGAGAACGGAGAACTGCTACCAAGTAAGGGGTGCTGCACCAACAGGCTTATGCCTCTCAAAATCCTCCCACCAAGTGAAGGCAGCCCTCGAAAACTGAAAGGTGGTAAATGCCACACCGCTAGACTCAAGAATCCCTACTGTACGAAGCATCCGCTAGCACTTATCCAAGAAGCCCTGGGCATCCTCGCCCTCTGCTTCGCTGAATGTCAGAGGCTGGAGTCTACCAAACCTCTCAAGTTGACGTTGCCTATCATTCGGCATAACTGGTACTACAAACTCCTGAGCTGGTGCAACCGGCTGGGCTGAAGGTGCCCCCAACGTCTGAAGTCGCTGCACTACCTGCTCAGGTGTGCAAGCAGTGGGGGTCTGATTGCCTCCCCCGACCTGTGAAGTAGTTGCTGCTGTAATGGCTGAAACTGCCTGAGCCAGTCTTGTGCAAACTGATAAGATCTGTGCCAAGGCCTCCTGAAGATCCGGAATCACGATGGGCACAGCTGGTGCTTGAACTGGTGCTTCTGGAGCATCCATAGCTGGAGCCTGATCCTGAGCTAAGACAGCTGGTGGGTCTACAGGTGCTGCCCTTGCTGCTTTGCCTCTACCACGACCACGACTGTATCCACGACCTCTGGTGGCCTCCGCTGGTGGCACTGGTGGTTGTCCACCCCGTCCGGTAGCTCGTGTCCTCACCATCTGTGAGAGAATAGAATAACAGAAGTTTAGTACTCGGATCAACAAGTTCGCACGACAAGAGTTTCAAGAATATGAAGTTTTTCCTAAAGGTTCCACAGCCTCTCGAGGGTAAATACAGACGTCTCCGTACCGATCCGCGAGACTCTACTAAATCGGCTCCTGACTCGCGAGACCTATGTAACCTAGGCTCTGATACCAACTTATCACGACCCCAAATACCGGTCGTGATGGCGCATATCACATTACTAGGCAAGTCGGACCAACTATCAAACCACAACCCATTTTTATTCTTAATAAATTATTTGCTAACACGGTTCAATTACCAATTATCATAATAAGTGTGTAAAACAACAAGTTAGATATGCGGAAGTCAACAAGACATAAAAACAACACAGTCCACACTGATCTGGTGTCGCAAGTCTAGAGCCTCTAATACAAGTCTGAACAACCTACTACAGAGATAGTCTAGGAATGCGGAAAAGTAACAAAATTGAAGGGAGAAATCAAGGCTTCAGACGCCATGCAGCTACCTTGAAATCCCCGGCAAATGTTGAACGACTGAAAAGCTCTCACTCAACCTCTGGGGCACCTGGATCTGCACGCAAGGTGCAGGGAGTAATGTGAGTACTCCGATCCAGTAAGTATTAAATATAAATAATGACGGAAAATAAGAAAACATGTATACACAAGGTATTCTATAATGAAGCAGTCAAATAAGTAATTTGTAAGTAGTAAACCAATGAAAAGTAGAATAGAATACTTCTACAACAAATAAACAGGTAATTGACAGACAATTAAGATAAAGTAAGCACATAGAAGTTCGCCCCTCGGGCACAGTATCAACAATTTCCGCCCCTCGGGCTCAATCTCACATCACAATGGGTACCCGCGCTCACTGGGGGTGTGCAGACTCCGGAGGGGCTCCTTATGGCCCAAGCGCAATATTAAGTCATCTTGTGGCATCAAATCTAGACCCTCGACCTCATATCAATCAAGCCACCTCATGGTGAATATATGTATCTCAGTCCCTCGGCCTCATATCAGTATCAATGTTCCTTACAATATAGGCCCTCGGCCTTACTTAGTCCAAAAATCATCACAAGCCCCTCGGGCAATAGTAAATCAATGTTTTCAGCCCAAACATCATTTAAAATATCATTTAAGTCTTAAAAACTGAGAAAGAATGGCTGAATAGTAAAAACAGTGGGAAAAAATCATGACTGAGTTCAAGTAACAAGTCAAAATAGTGAGGAAATATCAATAAATTGCCCCGAAGGGTTCAAATAGTTGGCACTAGGCCCAAATATGGTATTCAGCCCAAATAATAATGACAACACATAGTTTACAATCAAATACGCGGTAAAATCATCAATCGGGATGGACCAAGTCACAATCCCCAATAGTATACGACCCCACGCTCATCATCAAGCGCGTATCTCACCTCAATATAGTACTACGATGTGCAAATCCGGGGTTTCAAACCCTCAGGACAACATTTACAATCATTACTCACCTCAAACCGGCTAACTCTCTAGCTCGCGACGCCTTTGCTCATTGAATCGGCCTCCACATGCATCGAATCTATCCAAAATCAGAACGAATACGTCATAATATGCTAAGAGAACAAAGCCCAAGCGAAAACAATCAAAAAATATCAAAAACCCGAAATTAGCAAAACCCGAGCCCCTGTCCCACTTCTCAAAACTCAGAAATTTTTACATCATTAGATTTATCGTCTCCCCACGAGTTCATACATATAAAAAACACAAGAATCGGAGTTCAAATGACCCCTCAAATCCTCAATTTAAGCCCTCTTAAACTCAAGCCCTAAACCTCCATTTTTAGTCCTTTAATTCCTTAAATTTCAGTCCCAATCCATAAAATATTACCATAGAAGTGTGTTTTAGGTCCAAAATCCTTACCTCAACGAAGTCTCTTTGATTTCTCTCCTCAAAATCGCCCAAAGCTTCCAATTCCGAGTTCAAAAATGGTTAAACCCTTCAAAAATCGCGAAGGATGAAATATATACCTTCTGCCCAGGCCTTTCCGCATCTGCGGTCCAAAACCCGCTTCTGCAGTCCCGCATATGTGGTCAAAACAACCGCTTTTGCGGTCCTTCACTTAATAGCCAGAATCGCATCTGCGATAGAAATTCCGCATCTGCGGCTTCGTAGATGCGACTACCTTGACCGCTTCTACGGAAACTGCTCGCCAAAACAACTTTTGCATCTGCGGCCTCCTCCCTCGCACGTGCGGCACCGCACCTGCGGTCCCCAAATCGCAGGTGCAAAAACACTAGAAGCAGCAATTTTCTAAAATCTCTCAAGTCCCAAATCTTCCTGTTAACCATCCGAAATCACCCCGAGGCTCCCGGGACCTCGACCAAAAACACAAACATGACTCAATACCTTATTCAAACTTGTTTCAATCATCAAATCACCTCAAACAACATCAAATCTACCAAATCACATCGGATTCAAGCCTAAGTTTCGAAAATCTTCCGAAATACGCTTTCGATAAAAAACCCAACCAAACCACGTCCGAATGACCGAAATTTTGCACACACATCCCAAATGACACAACGAAGCTACTGCAACCCTCGAAATTTCATTCCGACCCTCATACCAAAATCTCACCTATCAACTAGAAATCGCCAAAATATCAACTTCTCCAATTCAAGCCTACTTCTACTCTGAACCTCCAAAACCAATTCCGATTACGCTCCTAAGTCATAAATCACCTCCCGAAACTAATCGAACCATCGGAACTCACATCCGATCTCTCTAACACATAAGTCAACATCCGATTGACTTTTCCAACTTAAACCTTCTTAAAAGAGACTAAGTGTCTCGTTTCTTACCAAATCCTCTCCGAACTCAAACTGATCAACCCGATCACATAAAACACGGATAACGAAGCATAAAGAAGCAGAAATGGGGGAGATAGAGCGGTAACTCATGAGACTATTGGCCGGATCGTCACAGATAGTTTGTTATAAGTTGGAAAACATGTGGGATCGGTGGTGAAAGGCCACTTTTGGTGCCTTTTAAGTCCTTGTCCTTTTATGTATTTGATTTAGAACACATACTCTAATATATGTGCAAATACATATATGTTATATATTATATATTAATATCAAAGACTTGGACTTGGACTGGCTTGGGACTTGGGCCGAGTCGGATCTAAAATAAATAATTTATATTTTATTTATTTCTACAATTAAATCTATTTTATTTAAAATTTAAATTTTTAAATTTATTTGAATAAACATATGTGTCTGTTTATGAAAGAACACATCTTTTGAAAAGGTCCGATGGTTGCTCTATAAATAGAAGTTCTTCCAACAAAGTGGACATAGAAAAATTTGCAAGTATATTCCTGGCTTGTTGTAACCTGAAAAAAATTATTTGTATTTCCCCAATTTGTATACGGGTAATATCTTCTTTAAGAAAAGTCGTTCTCACGCCTCAAGCCTTCTGCAATTTCGTTTTTCAACTATTATTTTTCTTAACATTTAGTTGGTCTCATATAAATTAAAAAAGCCACTGCAAAATTAATACAACATTTGGTTGGTGCATTACATAATATATACATGTATTTAGTAATGCTGGAGTTTATATACTTATTTCATGCAAGATAGATTATAAACTAAACTAAGAATACGTGTATTAATGCGAGGATTATAATATAAAATAAAAATATCATTCTTAATAAATAATTCATAATTCATAATATAATAATATCTTTATTATATCACATAAATGATTATTGTTTTATAGTTTTCGCATAACTAGTTATAAGTGAACCAAACCATCGGTTAAAGTATTCGATGTGGGAATTTTGTTTTGCTGGATAAGATGCAGATTTTATTGAAAGAAGATAATTAACTAGGATTATTACAAACTGGGACTAATCGATTCGAAATAGTCCCGTAGAGGTCTTTACGAAAAGTAGATCATAAAAGCATGAAAATGAGGAAATGTTCAAAATAGTGTATCCATTTCAAGCCCAAACATGATTTCTTGATCTGTCATAGAAGTGCAATCTGTAGCATCAAGTAGAAACCTGTAATCATTCAACAAATATAATAATTGACACAGTTTTAAAAGGGGCTGTAATTAATGTGGTGAACCGGTACCTGAGAATCTATTTCTACTGTCAGAACGTTATATTAGATAGACATTGGGTTGGGAATAATAATATGTATGGTCATAATCAGTAAAGGTCCAAATAGAAGAAAGAGAGGGAATAAAGGAACGGAAGTTGCCTAAACAATTCAAGAAAATAATGGGTGGACTGAATGCTGATGTAGCTTTGTAAGAGAATCAGATTTCATTCCATAGTACATAAACTTTTAAATATTTCAAATTCATATTAACTAATATTTATGAGTTATTAAAAATATTACAGGAAAAAAATGTAGGATTCTAAAAATAATAAATATTAATCCTATTTAGCAAGCATAAAAGAAGAAATTATGTGCTACATAAATGCTCATATGCATTGTCTTTTTTATTTTTGGATTAATTAGCATATATATGCTTGATACAAATATGATATATTTCTTTATCTCCTTTTAAATTAGATTATTTGAACACGAAGTACACTTATCAAATTTTCTTTCAAAAGTTATTTGTCAGCTTAAAAATTAAATTTACTTATATGATGAAGTTGAAAAAGAATTGAATTGAATATTTTCTCT
The DNA here is from genome assembly GCF_000393655.2 of Nicotiana sylvestris. Classification (NCBI taxonomy): domain Eukaryota; kingdom Viridiplantae; phylum Streptophyta; class Magnoliopsida; order Solanales; family Solanaceae; genus Nicotiana; species Nicotiana sylvestris. The sequence goes on along the minus strand of NC_091063.1, from coordinate 73,958,524 downwards.
AATTAGTTAATTAAGAGCTCAATTATTTATTCATTTTAATATCAAAATTTTGCTGCCTTTGTTAGCTTTCAAATTATGGTCAAGCTATTCTATTGTAATTTTAACCGTTTTCTTCCATTACATTATATGCAAATCTTAGGAAATATAGTACGTAACATTTATATTTTTGATATTACAATATCATAGTAATATATGTAGGAATATATACCACAGCGGAAGCAATAACAGAATCTTATTCACGTGTAATCTAAACAACTAGCACGTATGGAGATTTTAGGATTACCTCTTGAAGAGTAAACACAACAAATCTATGTCGTTCTCCAGTTCCTCAGTTGAAAACACACCAGCAGATGTCCACAGTCTTCTACTGTGTTACCCAAACAATAACCGAAAATGGAGAATTTTGGATGGGCAAAATTCTAGTAGAAACTGCAGTCAGAATCCTGTCAAAAACGTCCAGCCCTTATATCCATATATATAGCTGCGTTTTAGGTCAAAACCGTTTTCAAAACCTGTTAGGTTTCCTTCTCCCACTAAGGAACGGTTTCCACGTTTTCTTTCCCACTAAGTAACAGTTTCCACTATTTTCTATTATTTAGGCACAGTAAGGACCACAGAATTTAATTAACAAGGCTTCCTATTATGATATTAATTTCGAAATTCTGAAATTAATTTCCATCATAATAAATTACGAATTATTCCACTAAAAATTCGTAATTGCACTCCTTAGTTCAATTTCGAAATTCTTCCATAAAACCTTATTTAACTCCCCATGTTAAGATTCAGATACTAATCAATCAAATTAAATTACTGACTATTTAATTTATTGATTACTTCCTTTAGACTTACACTTAACTTATTTCATGTGTCGGATACAAAATCCACCGGCCGGGTTTACACATGAAAACTTATAAGCTTTCATAAAGGAGTATCATCAATCTCAAAATCGAGACATGGATTCCATCAACTAATTATTACTTCGCCAATGTATATCATTGTTATCCAATTTACCAGGCTTATTGACTCGCGAAAGAATCTCGCCTTTTAATAAATCAAAACAACAAGTGACATACACAGCTAATAATAATTATATCAGGATTAAGAGTATAAGTACATTAAATGGACTAGAGAAATTATTTTATAAAGTCAGTATAAAATACTCATCTCTACTTGATCCGTTCAATACATACAAAATGTACTAGCACAAGAAGTTGGAATTAAACCATTCTCATAATCAAGATAAATTATATTTAATCTTGTGCTACAATCATTCCGATGATTTGTTCAATTCCACCATTAGATTGTGAACATTAACTTTTATGTCTTACAAGAACCGATGATTTAATCTTCTGTGTATAAGCTAAACTCTATACACTAAATCATCTACTATGTAAGCAATGGACGCACAAACACATGATCTATTTAAAATGAAACTTTATTGAATTTAAACAAGTAAATAAATAATTATTCATAAAGAATACTATAACAATACGCATGGCTTATAGTATATTCTAACAATCTCCCACTTAGACTAATAACCATGCATCTACAATTTTGACACACATTCCTTCTACATGCTTATCAAAAGTCTTCTGTGGTAAGCTCTTAGTAAACGGATCTGCCAAGTTGTTCTCTAACGCAATCTTGGTGACCATTACATCCCCTCTCGGCACTATATCACGAATGAAATGATATTTATGCTCTATGTGCTTTGCCCTCTTATGGCTTCGTGGCTCCTTTGAATTTGCAACCGCACCACTATTATTACAGTAAAGCGTAATTGGCGCTTGAATCGAAGGAACCACACCCAACTCTCTCAGGAAGTTACCGAGCCAAACTGCCTCTTTGGCTGCCTCAGAGGCTGCCACATATTCGGCTTCCATAGTGGAATCAGCAACACAAGTTTGCTTGATACTCCTCCAACTTATGGCTCCACCTCCAAGAGTAAACACATTACCTGAGGTAGACTTTCTAGAATCTCTGTCTGATTGAAAATCCGAATCAGTATACCCAATAGGTACCAGGTCATCCGAATGATAGATCAACATGTAATCCCTAGTCCTTTTCAGGTACTTGATTATATGTTTAACCGCCGTCCAATGCTCTTTCCCAGGATTAGACTGAAATCTGCTAACAACGCCAACGGCAAAGCAGATATCAGGCCTAGTGCATAACATAGCATACATGAGGCTCCCCACAGCTGATGCATAAGGGACCGCCTTCATCTTTTCTATCTCTTCATCAGTCTTAGGAGACTGATCTTTAGATAGAGAAATTCCATGTCTGAAAGGAAGGAATCCTTTCTTGGAATCATGCATGCTAAACCTGGAGAGTATTGTATCAATATAAAGACCTTGGGACAAGCCTAATATCCTTTTCTTGCGATCTCGCAAGAGTTTGATCCCAAGGATATGAGCCGCTTCTCCCAAATCTTTCATATCAAAATGTGTGGACAACCACTGCTTAACTGAATTCAACATGCCCACATTATTTCCTATGAGCAGTATGTCATCTACATATAAGATCAAAAATGCCACTTTGTCCCCATCCCACTTTTTGTATACACAAGATTCGTTAAGACACTGATCAAAACCAAAAGTTTTAATCGCCTTATCAAAACAAGTGTTCCATGCCCTAGATGCCTGTTTTAGTCCATAAATGGACCTTTTAAGCTTACACAACATGTGCTCTTTGCCACTTTCCATAAAACCGTCTGGTTGCATCATATAGATGCACTCATCAAGACTTCCATTAAGGAAAGCTGTCTTGACATCCATTTGCCAAATCTCATAATCATAATGAGCAGCAATGGATAAGAGAATCCTTATAGACTTAAGCATGGCTACCGGCGAGAAGGTTTCCTCATAGTCAATCCCTTCTTTCTGAGTAAACCCTTTCGCTACAAGCCTTGCTTTAAAAGTTTGTACTTTTCCGTCTACACCTCTCTTTTTCTTATAGATCCATTTGCATCCAATGGGTTTAACCCCATCAGTTGGTTCTACAAGATCCTAGACCTGATTAGAGTACATAGACTCCATCTCTGATTTCATAGCAGCAACCCACTTATCGGCATCCTTATCATGTTGTGCTTGGTCGTAATTGACATGTTCGGAGGTAGGCTCCTCAGGGATCTGATCATATGATTCTCCCAAGAGCGTATAACGAACTGGCTGTCTTATTTCTCTTCCACTACGACTATGCACTACATCAGTTGCAACTACATCACTTTGATTTTGTGGTTGAACCACAACATCATCAGAAACATGAGTCTCCATGCTATCCACAGGGATATCAACGACTTCTTCCTGTTGTATAGTCTGCTCAACATGACTCCCACTACTTTGTGGTAGTATGACTGCGGGCACTTGTTGTTGTCGGACATTAAGTCTATTGACATTTCTCCCACTATTAAAGTGCAATGGTATGTCAAAATCGACTTCCGGGGTTTGGATATGGTCGTTTTGATTTTCAGATGACTGAGTTTCCATTCCTTCGCTAAGTTCCTGTAAAACAAGTTTACTTCTAGGAACATGGTTCATCAAATAGTCCTCTTCTAGAAACTTGGCATTTGTGCTAACAATTACCTTTTTCTCTTTAGGACAATAGAATAAACCACCTTTCGTCCCTTTTGGATAACCTATAAACACGCATACATCCGTTCTTGCCTCCAATTTATCCGTTTTCCCCTTTAGCACATGTGCCGGACAACCCCAAACTCGAATATGCCGCAGACTAGGCTTGCGCCCAGTCCACAATTCTGTAGGGGTCAAGGGTACTGACTTTGAAGGAACTAAGTTCAGAACATAATTCGCCGTTTCTAAGGCATGTCCCCAAAAAGACGAAGGCAAATCGGAATAACTCATCATTGATCTAACCATTTCCATAAGAGTCCTATTTCTTCTTCAGCTACACCATTTTGTTGTGGAGTTCCAAGTGCAGATAAGTGAGATGTAATTCCACATTCTAGTAAATAACCAATGAAGTCCGTAGAGAGGTACTCCCCACCACGATCAGATCGTAGTGTCTTGATATGTTTATTATGTCGCTTTTCAGTCTCAGTCTTGAATTCTTTGAACTTTTCAAAAACATTTAGACTTTCAACACAACAAATAAATATATCCATATTTTGAGTAATCATCTGTGAAAGTCACAAAATACTCAAAACCACCTCTTGCTTGGACATTCATTGGACCACACAAATCAGAATGAATTAACTCTAATTTATCACTTGCCCGATTTCTTTTTGAGGGGAAATTTCGTTTTGTCATTTTTCCTTCTAAACAAGATTCACAAGTTGGTAGTGCCTCCACTTTCAATGAACTTAAAGGTCCATCCTTGACCAACCTGAAAATTCTGTTCAGATTTATATGACCCAAACGCAAGTGCCATAAATATGTTTCACTCAATTCAGAAGAACGTTTTCTCTTGCTTGGTAAATCAACATTATTCAGTTCTTTAGGTGGTAACGGTTTAGGAATAGAGTCAACAACAAAAAGACCATTAATCAATGTAGCCGAAGAGAGATAACGCTTATTATGAGTAATAACACATTTATCAACGTCATGACAATTAAAATCATAACCATCTCTCATAGCGCTAGAAACCGAAATTAAATTCCTTCTAACGGAAAGTACATATAATGTGTCTTTTAAAGCTAAAACTCTACCACTACCAAACGAAATACTAATATTTCCTAATGCTAAAGCTGGGGCTGCTGAACCGTCTGTTTGATAAACATTGATTTCTCCTTTACTTAGCCGCTGCGTTACCTGAAACCCCTGCAAATAAGTGCAGATATGATTAGTGGCTCCCGAATCTACACACCATGACATGGTAGAAACAGCCGCTAAAAATGTTTCAACGACAAGTAGATGTAAATCACCTGGTTTATTTTTCAGCTTGGCCAGATAAGTTGGACACTGCTTCTTATGATGCCCGGGCTGCTTGCAGTGATAACACTTGCCCTTAGCCTTTTTCACACCAGCAGTCGCGCCACCAACAGAGGGTTTTTGAGCCTTTTTCTTTTTCTGCCCGCCTCTCGGCTTAGAAGAAGAACCTGCCTCAAAATTCAATGCCACGGGAGGAGCTTGGGACTTGATAATAGTCTCCGCCGACTGCAGCTCATTCAACAATTTCGCAAGGGACAAATCCATTTTGTTCATGTTATAATTCAGGCGAAATTGCTGAAAACTGTCAGGCAAAGTCTGCAGGATCATTTCAACCTGCGTGTCGTTATCAATGTTAGTTCCAAGGACCTCCAGTTCATTCAGAAGACTCATCATCTTCAGAACATGGTCCCTGACCGATGAACCTTCAACCATTTTGTTATTCAGAAGGGCTTTCATGGCAGTCTGCTTAGCCGCACGATTCTGATCTTCGAACATTTCTTTGAGATTTTCCAGAATGTCATAAGCAGACTCCATCGACTAATGCTGATGTTGCAGAACATTCGACATGGATGCCAAAATGTAACACCGCGCCATCTCATCAGCCTTAATCCATTTCTGGTAAGCCTTCTGTTCATCATCTGTGGCATCATCTCCAGGTTTTTCTGGACACACCTCATCGAGCACAAATTTGTACTCTTCAGCAATTAGAACAATATCCAAATTTCGTTTCCAATCAACATAATTTGGACCCTCAAGTTTGTTTTGGGTAAGAATGGCAGTAAGGGGATTAAAAGCAGTCATTGTTAATCTGGGAGACATTAAATATTTAAATAGATCAAATCAGTTTGTATTATGAACATTAAAATTCAAAACACATTATATATATACAATCTATGCACCTTGAACAACAAATTTCGATGGGAAAGAAGCTATTCTTGCAATATACATATATAATGACAGATTTTCACTCCATAAACTTAAACATGTCATACTCAGATGGAGAGTAAACTGTTAATTTAAGCCAAGTGAATATCAACATTCAACATATATTAGTCCCATTGAACCAACATGCATACTCAGATGGAGAGTAAATACAAATAATCAATGACTAGTATAACATAGTGATTATTCATAATATTTTTATCCGATATGGAAGAAGACCTACGTCAACGTGTAAAAACATTATATCACTAATTTTTTAAGACCGGGGACCAAGGGAATTGATCCCCATAATTACTGGAATTAAAAACAACTAATTTTTTTTTAGAATTTTAGAAAAACAGCAAAAACACCATCTAAACGACCCCGAAAGCCCAAAAAACAACTTCAGTCATGAAATTCATGTGTATTGCTCACTGGGCCGTTTCGCATGGACATGCCAAGTTTCAGGTCAATCGGAGTCCGTCACCTTTTTGACCTCCGATTTTCTACCCTAATTCGGCAAAACTTGTTTTTCCGTTTTACATGATAAAATTCAACTTTCAGATTATTCTAACTCAACATCACCAATATTAAAAGGATACATCAAGTTTTCAGAATAATCAACACAATCCATAACAGATAATCACACCAAAAAATAGTGCAGGTTTTCAGAAAAAACAAACTTTGCATGTAATTCAAAACTTGCATATAGAACATGATATTAATCCTTATGGTTTATCCTAATTATTTAATTAGACGTGAGTAGGCTCTGATACCAATTGTAGGAATATATACCACAGCGGAAGCAATAACAGAATCTTATTCACGTGTAATCTAAACAACTAACGCGTATGGAGATTTTAGGATTACCTCTTGAAGCGTAAACACAACAAATCTATGTCGTTCTCCAGTTCCTCAGTTGAAAACACACCAGCAGATTTCCACAGTCTTCTACTGTGTTACCCAAACAATAACCGAAAATGGAGAATTTTGGGTGAGCAAAATTCTAGTAGAAACCGCAGTCAGAATCCTGTCAAAAATGTCTAGCCCTTATATCCATATATATAGCTGCGTTTTAGGTCAAAACCGTTTTCAAAACCTGTTAGGTTTCCTTCTCCCACTAAGGGACGGTTTCCACGTTTTCTTTCCCACTAAGTAATAGTTTCCACTATTTTCTATTATTTAGGCACAGTAGGGACCACAAAATTTAATTAACAAGGCTTCCTATTATGATATTAATTTCGAAATTCTGAAACTAATTTCCATCATAATAAATTACGAATTATTCCACTAAAAATTCGTAATTGCACTCCTTAGTTCAATTTCGAAATTCTTCCATAAAACCTTATTTAACTCCCCATGTTAAGATTCAGATACTAATCAATCAAATTAAATTACTGACTATTTAATTTATTGATTACTTCCTTTAGACTTACACTTAACTTATTTCATGTGTCGGATACAAAATCCACCGGCCGGGTTTACACATGAAAACTTATAAGCTTTCATAAAGGAGTATCATCAATCTCAAAATCGAGACATGGATTCCATCAACTAATTATTACTTCGCCAATGTATATCATTGTTATCCAATTTACCAGGCTTATTGACTCGCGAAAGAATCTCGCCTTTTAATAAATCAAAACAACAAGTGACATACACAACTAATAATAATTATATCAGGATTAAGAGTATAAGTACATTAAATGGACTAGAGAAATTATTTTATAAAGTCAGTATAAAATACTCATCTCTACTTGATCCGTTCAATACATACAAAATGTACTAGCACAAGAAGTTGGAATTAAACCATTCCCATAATCAAGATAAATTATATTTAATCTTGTGCTACAATCATTCCGATGATTTGTCCAATTCCATCATTAGATTGTGAACATTAACTTTTATGTCTTACAAGAACCGATGATTTAATCTTCCGTGTATAAGCTAAACTCTATACACTAAATCATCTACTATGTAAGCAATGGACGCACAAACCAACACATGATCTATTTAAAATGAAACTTTATTGAATTTAAACAAGTAAATAAATAATTGTTCATAAAGAATACTATAACAATACGCATGACTTATAGTATATTCTAACAATATATAAGGTAAACTTAATTAATTTTGATGTTCTAATACATTACATTATATGCAAATCTTAGGAAATATAGTACGTAACATTCATATTTTTGATATTACAATATCATAGTAATATATAAGGTATATTTAATTAATTTTGATGTCCTAAATAATAGCATTTTCTATGTAGTCATTCAAATAAGGAAACTTTGGTAGGTAAAGTTTTAGTTGACTTCAAAATATTAAATATTAGGAAAATAATTAAATAACTATTTTGTCTAGTGTGAACTCTATTAAATAATAAAAAAATAAATAATATTTCGTTAAGGGGCTTCGTACTTTTAATATAATATATAGGTATAGATGTTCAGATGATCGAGTTATCTTTATATTCTTTTTTTGCAAGTATATCCAAATGCTCTTTCCACTTATTTTAAACTTTTATTATAATTAGAGGAAATGCATTAATTGGATGAAACTCAACTCTTTGCTTTAGTTCTTTTATTGTTTGTTTTTTTATCTTTCCGGTTAGAGTAAGTCAAGTGAACCTAAAATGTATATTGCTATACGCACTCTTACTATGAGACATCGGGTTGAGAAAATATAATAATTGTTATAAAATAATGACGGTAAAGTAAATAAATTGAAGACAAGTATAGAGAAACTAATATATTATTCAACTTTCAAATTGATATACATAATAAACTGAAATCTCCTCTATTTATAGAAGAAAGAATGTGATGACCCAAGGGGCATCGATTGTTTTTAAATGAAATTTCATATTTTGAGTCTTTAAAAACCTCTTTTAGTATCAACTCGATTTGCGTGCGCAGTCCGTACGCATAACCGGAAAGCTTATATGTGAAAATCTGTGAAAAATGATAAGTTTTGACTATAAAATGAATTAATTTGACTTCGGTCAACGTTTTGGATAAACGGGCCCGGACCCACAATTTGATGGTCCCGGAGGGTCCGTAGGAAAATATGGGACTTGGGCGTATGCCCGGAATCGAATTCCGAGGTCCCAAGCTCGAGAAATGAATTTTTGAAGAAAATTATTTTCTGAAATTGTTTAAAGGATTTGGAAATGAATTTTGATTAGAACGTGTTGGTATCGGGCCCGTATTTTAGTTCTGGTACCTGGTACAGGTCTTATACGTGATTTTGATATAATTCTATGAAGTTTGGTAAGAAACGGAATCCGTTTGATGTGATTCGGACCTTAAATGCAAAATTTGATGTTTTAAGAAGTTTTGAAATATTTCATTGATTTTGAGGTTTAATTCGTTGTTTAAGGGGTTAATTTGACGATTTGATCGCACAGATAAGTTCATATTATGTTTTTGAGTTAGTACGTATGTTTGGTTTGGAGCCCCGAGGGCTCAGATGTGTTTCGGAAGGTTTTTGGAACTCAAAAGGTTGCAGGTTTTTCAGTTTCTGGTGTGCTGCTATTTTCTTCTTCGCGTTCATGGGAGGACCCTCGCGAATGTGATGTGTTATTCATGCCGAAGGAAAATTCCTTCTATGCTAACGCATAACCCAGGTCGCGAACGCGAAGCTTTGGGGGGTCTTCCCTTCGCGAACGTGGGCCTGGTAACGGGAATGCAAAGGCTTATGAGCCTGGGCAGGGGGAGGGGTATTATACCTACGCAAACGCGATCACCCGGACGCGAACGCGAGGGCTCGAGGAGTTGCTTCTCCGCGAGCGTGAGCCCATTATCGCGAACGCGAAGGTCTGTCAGGCCTAACTCATCGCGAACGCGATGAGCCTGTCACGAACGTAAAAACCAAATTTGCCCAGTTATTTTAAGTTCCAAAAACATAATGTATTACGGGATTTCCACCATTTTCCATAAACTTCATCTTCTCCACACCTCTTGGGCTATTTTTGAAGAGGAACTTCACCATAGCTTCATAGGTATGTAATTCTTAGCTCGTTTTCTTCCATTTTTATCAACACCTACAAGATTTCTAGGCCTAAAACATGAGATTAAGGGTAGAAAATTAGGGATTTGGGTAGAGTTAGGGCTTTTTGATTATTTGGGAATTTGACATCGTTTCGAGGTCGGATTTCAAAACAAATTATATATTTGGGCTCGTGGGTGAATGGGTGATCGGGTTTTGGTCTGATTATGTTATTAAGTCGATTATGTCTAAATACAATTGATTTGGAGCCGAATTCGAAAGGAAAGGCGGTGTTTGAGGCTTGAGTTGGCCGTGGAAGTTCGAGATAAGTGTTCGGTCTAACCTTAGCTTGAGGGATTAGGAGTTGTGTCCTATTTTCTATTTGCTTCTTGCTGAGTACGACATATAGGCATGGTGACGAGTATCTATACGTTGGTGTCGAGCATGACCGTGAGTCTTAAATTGTAATTTATTGTGTTCTTAAATGATACTGCGGATGCTTTAATTGATGATTCTCGGTATTGAGTAAGGATTAAGATTGTTTTCATGGAAATTACTTGTGATTGAGTATTGGTGTTAGCTGAGATGGTTAGATGTTGGGTTAAGATTGGTTATAGCTGATTCTCCCTTGCCGAGACGTATTTACTTTTACTGTCGAACCCCTTGTCGGGACTCTTGGTATGGTTGTTAAAGGTATATAAATGTTATATTGGATCGGGTTGCACGCCGCAACAGTGTTATTGGATCTGGTTGCACGCCGCAACAATATTATATTAGATCGGGTTGCACGCTATAACAATGTTATATTGGATCGGGTTGCACGCCGCAATAGTGTTATATTGGATCGGGTTGCACGTCGCAACAATGTTATATTGGATCGGGCTGCACGCCGCAACAATGTTATATTGGATCGGGTTGCACGCCGCAACAGTGTTAAGTGATAGGGATCGGGTTGCGCGCCGCAACAGTGTTATTATTGTTTTGTTGTAGATCTTGAGTTGTTCTCTCATAGTTTTCTTAAGTTTCTGCTGGATTTGATATTTCCCCATAGCATGTACCCCCTCTCATGTTAATTGTTTATTCCTGTTTATTTTTCCAATGTATATTATATAACTGCATAGATTTATCTGGAGTCTGGTCCTAGCCTCGCCACTACCTCGCCGGGGTTAGGCCAGGCACTTACCAACACATGGGGTCGGTTGTCCTGATGCTACACTATGCACTATGTGCAGATTCCGGAGTAGCTTTTGGACAGTATCCCTTGGGGAGCCTGCCTTCAGTCCAGCCAGAGATCCCGAGGTATTCTTGCAGGCGTCCGCAAGCCCGACGTTCTCTTCTACTTTATTTTGTACTATGTTTTCATTAGATTTCGAAACAGCTTGTATTTCTTTCAGACATTTGTATGTAGTACTCTTAGACAGTCCGTGAATAATGTGACACCAGATTTCGGGTAAAGGAGTGTATTGGCATTGTAGTACTGGCTTGGTTATCTTTAGATGTTTAAGTCTTCCGCTTGTTCTGTTCATCGTTAATATTTAAATGTTAATTACCTGTTAATTCAAAATCGTAAAAAGGATTAAAATGAAAGATTTAGAATTTCTATATGTTGCGACTTGCCTAGCTTCTACGAGTAGGCGCCATCACGACTCCCGAGGGTGGGAAATCCGGGTCGTGACAAGTTGGTATCAGAGCTCTAGGTTATATAGGTCTCACAATTTACGACAAGCTTAGTAGAGTCTGAGGGATCGGTATGGAGACGTCTGTATTTATCCCAGAGGCTACAGAGTTAGAAACAACTTTACATTTATTCCTTCTTGTCGTACGGTTTGGTTTCTCAATGCTAATTGAATTTCTACTCTGTTCTTTCGCAGATGGCGAGAACACGCGTTTCCTCATTCACCGATCAACAGCTCCCACGAGGGGTAGAGGGCGAGGCCGAGGCCGTACTAGAGGCCGAGGTCGAGGCCGGGGCAAAGCTCAGCCCAGAGCAACAGCACCGGCGGCGGAGCCTCAGGTTGACTTTGATGATGAGTTCCGGCCCAGACAGTTCCAGTAGGCCCAGCTCAGGTCCCATAGGGGTTTATTGCTACCCCAGTACTTCAGGACGCTCTGGTCCGTCTAATGGGCCTTATGGAGAGTGTCACCCGAGCAGGCTTGCTTCCTGTGGCACCAGCCGTCTCTCAGGTTGGAGGAGGAGCCCAGACTCCTGCTACTCGCACTCCGGAGCTGGTAGCTCCTCAGTTTTAGACTCCAGCGGTTCAGCCAGTTGGAGTAGTTCAGCCGGGTGTGATAACTCAGACCAGTGATGGAGCAGTTATGTTTGTCGATGCTTTGTGGAGGCTGGAGAGGTTCACCAAGCACTTCACCACTACTTTCAGTGGTGCATCTACTGAGGATCCTCAGGATTATCTAGACAGCTATTATGAGGTTCTTAGGAACATAGGGATAGTTGAGATCAATGGGGTCGATTTTGCCATTTTTCGCTTGTCTGGATCCGCCAAGATTTGGTGGAGGGATTTCTGTTTGGCTAGACCATCCGGATCGCTAGCTTTGACTTGGTAGAAGTTTACTCAGCTATTTCTAGAGAAGTTTCTCCCCATCACTCAGAGAGAGGCCTATCAGAGGCAGTTTGAGCGTCTCCAGCAGGGTTCCATGACTGTTACTCAGTATGAGACCAGATTCATCGACTTGGCTCATCATGTTTTTGTCATACTCCCCACCGAGAGAGAGAGAGAGAGAGGGTGAGGAGGTTCAGTGATGGACTTATTCAACCGATTCGTCTTCAGATGGCTAGGGAGAATGGGAGTGAGATTACTTTCCAGGAGGCAGCCAATGTGGCCAGGAGAATGGAGATGGTTCTGTCGTAGGGAGGTGGTCATGGGTCGGACAAGAGGCCTCGTCATTCAGGCAGATTCAGTGGTGCCTCGTCTGGAGGCAGGGATTCATATGGTAGAGGCCATCCTCCTAGGCCCTTTGGTCAGCACTTCAGGTTTCTCATGGTGCTTCAGGTGGCCGTGATTCTCACATGTAGTATTCTGATCAGCAGTCCTACAGTGCACCACCAACTCCTATCAGTGCACCATCGCTCCAGAGTTTTCAGGGTGGTCATTCAGGTTGCCAGGGTCAGTCTCAGTTTCCTTAGCCGCAACACTCAAGTGGATGCTATGAGTGTGGTGAGTATGGTCATATCCGGAGGGCTTGTCCGAGATTGGTGGGTACTCAGTTGCAGCAGCAGGTTTCCCGTGCTATGGTTCAGGCACCAGGTGCTCCACAGCCCGCCCAGCCAGCTAGAGGTGGGGGTAGAGGTGCTAGAGGTGGAGGTAGAGGTGCTAGAGGTGGAGCTCCGACCGCAAGAGGTGGAGGCCAGCCAGCTGCAGGCCGTCCCGGAGAGGTAGTCCAGGGTGGTGGGGCCCATCCCCGATGTTATGCTCTTCTAGCCATGCCTGAGGCTGAGGTTTCTGATGCAATTATCACAAGTACTGTTCTGGTTTGTGATAGATATGCTTCAGTGTTATTTGATCCAGGGTCTACATACTTGTATGTGTCATCTTATTTTGCACCGTATCTGGTCATGCCTAGTGATTTTTTGAGTGCTCATGTTTATGTGTCTACACCGGTGGGTGATTCTATTGTGGTAGATCAAGTCCATCGCTCTTGTATAGTCGTGATTGGGGGTCTTGAGACTCGTGTAGATTTGTTGCTTCTGATCATGGTTGATTTCGATGTTATATTGGGGATGGACTGGTTATCACCTTGCCATGCTATCTTGGATTGTCATGCCAAGACTGTGACCTTGGCCTTACGGGGTTTACCTCGTTTAGAGTGGAGAGGGACTCCTGGTTATTCTACTCGCATTGTTATTTCTTATGTGAAGGCTCGGCGTATGGTCGAGAAGGGGTGTTTGGCCTTTTGGCATATGTTTGTGATTCTAGTACTGAGGTTCCTTCTATTGATTCTGTGCCCGTTGTTCGTGAGTTTCCTTAGGTTTTCCCTTCAGACCTGCCGAGTATGCCACCCGACAGGGATATTGACTTTTGCATTAATTTGGCTCCGGGCACTCAGTCCATTTCTATCCCGCCGTATTGTATGGCCCCGCCTGAGTTGAAAGAGTTGAAGGAGCAGTTGCAAGACTTGCTTGAGAAGGGTTTCATTAGACCCAGTTTTTCGCCTTAGGGTGCGCCGATGTTGTTTGTTAAGAAGAAGGATGGATCGATAAGAATGTGCATTGATTACCGGTAGTTGAACAAGGTTACAATCAAGAATAAGCATCCATTGCCGAGGATTGATGATTTGTTTGATCAGCTTCAGGGTGCCAAGGTATTTTCAAAGATTGACTTGAGATCTGGCTACCATCAGTTGAGGATTAGGGCATCCGATGTTCTTAAGACCGCTTTCTGCACTCGGTACGGGCATTATGAGTTCTTGGTGATGTCATTCGGGTTGACAAATGCCCCAACAACTTTTATGGATTTGATAAACCGAGTGTTCGGGCCTTATTTGGATTCATTCGTTATAGTTTTCATTGATGATATTTTTATCTATTCCCGCAGCCGGAAGGAGCACGAGCAACATCTTAGAGTGGTTCTTCAGACCTTGAGGGATAGTCAGTTATATGCTAAGTTCTCGAAGTGTGAGTTCTGGTTGAGTTTAGTTGCATTCCTGGGTCATGTTATATCAACAGAGGGTATTCAGGTTGATCCGAAGAAGATAGAGGCAGTCAAAAACTGGCCTAGACCAGCATCAACTACAGAGATTTGGAGTTTCTTGGGATTGGCAGGCTACTATCGTCGGTTCGTGGAGGGGTTCTCATCTATCGCAACACCGATGACCAGGTTGCCCAGAAGGGTGCCTAGTCCAGATGGTCGGACGAGTGTGAGGCAAACTTTTAGAAGCTTAAGATAGCTCTGACTACGACATTGGTGTTGGTTTTGCCCACAGGTTCATGGCCTTATACAGTTTATTGTGATGTGTCTCGTATTGGGCTTGGAGTAGTATTGATGCAGGATGGAAAGGTCATTGCCTATGCTTCGCGGCAATTGAATATTCATAAAAAGAGCTATCCGGTTCATGATTTGGAGTTGGCAGCCATTGTTCACGCGTTGAAGATTTGGAGGCATTATCTGTATGGCGTGGCATGTGAGGTGTTCACGGATCACAAGAGTCTTCAGTATTTGTTCAAGCAAAAGGGGTTGAATTTGAGGTAGAGGAGGTAGTTGGAGTTGTTGAAAGATTATGATATCACTATCTTATATCACCCGAGAAAGGCCAATATGGTGGCCGATGCTTTGACTAGGAAGTCAGCCAGTATGGCCAGTCTTGATTATATTTCGGTCGGTGAGAGGCCGCTTGCTTTGGATGTTCAGGATTTGGTCAATCAGTTCGTGAGGTTGGATGTTTCTGAGCCCAGCCTTGTGTTAGCTTGCACAGTCGCTCGTTCTTCATTATTGGAGCGTATCCGAGATCGGCAGTATGATGATCCCCATTTGTGTGTCCTTAGAGACCCGGTGTAGCACGGAGGTGCCAAGCAGGTTACCTTAGATGATGATGGAGTTTTGAGATTGCAGGGTCAAGTTTGTGTGCCTAATGTGGATGGTCTTCGAGAGTTGATTTTAGAGGAGGCCCATAGCTCCCAGTACTCTATTCATTCAGGCGCCACGAAGATGTATCAGGATTTGCGGCAGCATTATCAGTGGCGAAGAATGAAGAAGGATATCGTTGCATATGTGGCTCGGTGTTTGAATTGTCAGCAGGTTAAGTATGAGCATCAGAGGCCTGGTGGTTTGTTCTAGAAGATTGAGATTCCTGAGTGGAAGTGGGAGCGGATCACTATGGACTTCATTGTTGGACTCCCACGAACTCCAAGGAAGTTCGATGCAGTGTGGGTTATTGTTGATAGACTGACTAAGTCAGCGCATTTCATTCCTGTGGTAGTCTCCTATTCTTCCAAGAGGTTATCTGATATCTATATCCGAAAAATTGTTCGTCTTCATGGTGTGCCCGAGTCTATCATTTCCGACTGAGATACACAGTTTACCTCGCATTTCTGAAGAGCAGCTCAGCGAGAGTTGGGCACATAGGTTGAGTTGAGCACACCATTTCATCCTTAGATGGACGGGCAGTCCGAGCGGACTATTCAGATTTTGGAGGATATGCTCTGAGCTTGTGTCATTGACTTTGGAGGCTCGTGGGATCAGTTTTTTGCCTTTAGCAGAGTTTGCCTACAACAACAGCTACCAGTTGAGTATTCAGATGGCTCCTTATAGGCTTTATATGGTAGGCGATGTCAGTCTCCGGTTGGATGGTTTGAGCCAGGAGAGGCTCGGTTGTTGGGTACAGATCTGGTTCAGGATGCCTTGGACAAAGTCAGGATCATTCAGGATAGACTTCGTACAGTGCAGTCCAGGCAAAAGAGTTATGCCGACCGCAAGGTTCGTGATTTAGCATTTATGGTCGGTGAGCGAGGTTCATTGGCCCGTTTGAGATTCTTGATCGAGTGGGAGAGGTGGCTTATAGACTTGCATTGTTGCCGAGCTTATCAGCTGTGCATCCAGTATTTCATGTATCCATGCTTCGGAAGTATCACAGCGATCCATCCCACGTGTTAGATTTCAGCACTGTCCAGTTGGAGAAAGACTTGTCTTATGAGGAAGATCCAGTAGTTATTCTAGATCGGCAGGTTCGCCAGTTGAGATTGAAGAGTTTTCCTTCTGTTCGTGTTCAGTGGAGAGGTCAGCCTGCTGAGGCATCGACCTAGGAGTGTGAGTCTGATATGCGGAGCCGTTATCCCCATTTTCCCCCGACTTAGGTACTTCCTTTTTATGTCCGTTCGAGGACGAACGATTCTACATTCCGAGGCTTTAAAAACCTCTTTTAGCATCACCTCGATTTGTGTGTGCAGTCCGGGCGCGTAGCCGAAAAGCTTATATGTGAAAAATCTGTGAAAAATGATAAGTTTTGACTATAAAATGAATTAATTTGACTTTGGTCAACGTTTTGGGTAAACGAACCCGAACCCGCGACTTGGGCGTATGCCCGGAATTGAATTCTGAGGTCCCAAGCCCGAGAAATGTGAAGAAAATTATTTTCTGAAATTGTTTAAAGGATTTGAAAATGAATTTTGATTAGAACGTGTTGGTATCGGGCCCGTATTTTAGTTCCGGCACCCGGTAAAGGTCTTATACGTGATTTGATATAATTATGTGAAGTTTGGTAAGAAACGGAATCCGTTTGACTTGATTCGGACCTTAAATGCAAATTTTAATGTTTTAAGAAATTTTGAAATATTTCATTGATTTTGAGGTTTAATTCGTTGTTTAAGGGGTTAATTTGACGATTTAATCGCATGGATAAGTTCATATGATGTTTTTGAGTTAGTATGTATATTTGGTTTGGAGCCCCGAGGGTTCGGGTGTGTTTCGGAAGGTTTTTGAAACTCAAAAAGTTGCAGGTTTTTCAGTTTTGGTGTGCTGGTATTTTCTTCTTCGCGTTCGCGGGAGAACCCTCGCGAACGCGATGTGTTATTCATGCTGAAGGAAAATTCCTTCTATGCAAACAAGTAACCCAGGTCACGAACGCGAAGCTTTGGGGGGTCTTCCCTTTGCAAACGCGGGCCTGGTAACGCAAACGCGAAGTCTTATGTGCCTTGGCAGAGGGAGGGGTATTATACCTATGCGAACGCGACCACCCGAACGCGAACGCGAGGGCTCGAGGAGTTACTTCTCCCCGAACACGAGCCTATTATCGTGAACGCGAAGGTCTATCAGGCCTAACTCATTGCGAACGCGATGAGCCTGTCGCGAACGCGAAAACCAAATTCGCCCAGTTATTTTAAGTTTCAAAAACAGAATGTATTGCGGGATTTTCACCATTTTTCATAAACTTCATCTTCTCCACACCTCTTGGGCTATTTTTGAAGAGGAACTTCACCATAGCTTCATAGGTATGTAATCCTAAGCTCGTTTTCTTCCATTTTAATCAACACCCACAAGATTTCTAGACCTAAAACATGAGATTAAGGTTAGAAAATTAAGAATTTGGGTAGAGTTAGAGATTTTTGATTATTAGAAATTTGACCTCGTTTCGGGGTTGAATTTTAAAAAAAATTATATATTCGGGCACGTGGGTGAATGAATGATCAGTTTTTGGTCCGTATCTCGTGTTTTGACCAAGCGGGCCCGGGGTTAATTTTTGACTTTTTGGGAAGAATGATGGGAAAGCTATAATTAACCATTGAAATTTGATTGTTTAGCGTTTATTGATGTTATTAAGTCAATTATGTCTAGATACAATTGATTTGGAGCCGAATTCAAAAGGAAAGGCGGTGTTTGAGGCTTGAGTTGGTCGTGGAAGTTCGAGGTAAGTGTTCGGTCTAACCTTAGCTTGAGGGATTAGGAGTTGTGTCCTATTTGCTATTTGCTTCTTGTTGAGTACGACGTATAGGCATGGTGACAAGTATCTATACGTTGGTGTCGAGCATGACCGTAAGTCTTAAATTGTAATTTATTGTGTTCTTAAATAATACTGCGGTTACTTTAATTGATGATTCTCGGTATTGAGTAAGGATTAAGATTGTTTTCGTGGAAATTGCTTTTGATTGAGTATTGGTGTTAGCTAAGATGGTAAGATATTGGGTTAAGATTGGTTATAGCTGATTCTCCCTTGCTGGGACGTACTTACTTTTACTGTCGAATCCTTTGTCGGGATAGTGTAGTTTATTGTTGATCTCTTGCCGGGACTCTTGGTATGGTTGTTAAAGGTATATAAATGTTATATTAGATCGGGTTGCACGCCGCAACAGTGTTATATTGGATAGGGTTGCACGCCGCAACAGTGTTATATTGCATCAGGTTGCACGCCGCAACAATGTTATATTGGATCGGGTTGCACGCCGCAACAGTGTTAAGTGATAGGGATCGGGTTGCACACCGCAACAGTGTTATTATTGTTTTGTTGTAGATCTTGAGTTGTTCTCTCATAATTTTCTTAAGTTTCTGCTGGATTTGATATTTGTCCGTAGCATGTACCCCCTCCTATGTTAATAGTTTAGTCCTGTTTATTTTTCCGATGTATATTATATAACTCCATAGGTTTATCTGGAGTCTGGTCCTAGCCTCGTCACTACCTCATCGGGGTTAGGCCAGGCACTTACCAGTACATGGGGTCGGTTGTGCTGATGCTACACTCTGCACTATGTGCAGATTCCGGAACAGCTTTTGGACAGTAGCCCTTGAAGAGCCTGCCTTCAGTCTAGCTAGAGATCCCGAGGTAGTCCTGCAGGCGTCAGCAGGTCCGACGTTCTCTTCTACTTTATTTTGTATTCTGTTTTCATTAGATTTTGAGACAGGTTGTATTTCTTTCAAATATTTGTATGTAGTACTCTTAGACAGTCCGTGAATAATGTGACACCAGATTCCGAGTAGAGGAGAGTATTGGCATTGTAGTACTGGCTTGGTTATCTTGAGGTGTTTAAGTCTTTCGCTTGTTTTGTTCATTGTTAATATTTAAATGTTGATTACCTGTTAATTCAAAATCGTAAAAAGGATTAAAATGAAAGAGTTAGAATTTCTATATGTCGCGGCTTGCCTAGCTTCTACGAGTAGGCACCATCACGACTCCCGAGGGTGAAAAATCCGGGTCGTGATATAGAAAGATGCTGTGTAAGTTGCTACTGCAAGCTGCTGCTGCAAGCTGCTGTGTAAGTTGCTACTGTACTAGATATAGATAATCTTCTACCGGAGATAATATTTATTCATAATGGAGTATCGAGATATAGATAATCTCGATATAGATAATCTTCTACCGGAGATAATATTTATTCATAACGGAGTATCGAAATGATAAGCTTCTTTAGGAGGCTTATTTCCAATAGAGTACTAAATAGATAAACATATTTACGGCGGAGTCCCATATGGATAAGCTTCTTCAGGAAGCTTTATTTCAACGGAGTACTAAATGAACATCCATAATATAATATATATTTATAACACTCCCCCTTGGATGTTTATTAAAAAATAATGTGCCTAATTAAAACCTTACTAGGAAAAACCCCGTGGGAAAAAATCCTAGTGGAGGAAAAAGAGTACGCATATCTAGTAATACGCATTGCTAGGTGCCTCATTAAAACCCTTATAAGGAAAACCCTGTGGGAAAAAATCTTAGTAAGGAAAAAAGAGTGTATCGCGTATTTTACTTCCATTGATGAAAACCTTGTTTCAAATATTTGAGTCTCCGCATTTCAACCTTGTATATCATCTTCTCAAAAGTTGAAGTTGGCAGAGATTTAGTGAATAAATCTCCTGGATAGTCACTTGAACAGATTTGTTGTACATCAATGTCACCATTTTTCTGAAGATCGTGTGTGTAACATAATTTGGTGAAATGTGCTTCGTTCTATCTCCTTTTATAAATCTTCCCTTCAATTGGGATATGCATGCAACATTGTCCGTATAAAATTGTAGGTCTTTTCTCACATTTCAAATCATATTTTTCTTGAATAAAATTAATTATTGATCTCAACCATACGCATTTACTACTTGCTTCATGAATAACTATTATCTCATTATGATTTGAAGAAGTAGCAACAATAGATTGCTTTGTGGAGAGTTATGATATGACAATACCTCCACATATAAATATGTACTCGATTTGAGATCTAGCTTTATGAGGATCAGATAAATAACATGCATCAGCATAATCAACAAGATCTGCACTATCTTTGTTAGCATAAAACAAACTCATATCAAGAGTTCCCTTTAAATATCGCAATATATGCTTAATCCCGTTCCAATATCTCCATGTAGGAGAAGAACTATATCTTGCTAGTAAATTCACAGAAAATGCTATGTCAAACTTTGCAGCATTAACAAGATATATTAGTGCACCAATTGCACTAAGATAGGGTACTTTGGGACCAAGGAGTTTCTCATCCTCTTTTGGAGGTCGGAACAAATCCTTATTCATTTCAAGTGATCTAACAACCATTGGTGTACTCAATTGGTGTGCTTTATCCATGTAAAAGCGTTTTAAAACCCTTTCTGTATAGGCAGATTGATAGATAAAGATCTCGTCTGCGAAATGTTCAATTTGCAGACCAAGACAAAGTTTTGTCTTCCCAAGATCTTTCATCTCAAATTCTTTGTTAAGATATTCAATTGTCTTTTGGAGCTCTTCTGGAGTTCCAACAAGATTTATGTCATCAACATAAACAGCAAGTATAACAAATTCTGAAGCCATTTTCTTTATAAAAATATATGGACAAATAACATCATTTATGTACCCCTTTTTCAGCAAATATTCACTGAGGCGATTATACCACATGCGCCCATATTTCTTTAAACCGTACAAAGATCTTTGTAATCTAATTGAGTACATTTCCTGAGATTTTGAATATGCTTCACGCATTTTAAATCCTTCAGGAATTTTTATGTAAATTTCATTATCAAGTGACCCGTACAGATAAGCTATAACCACATCCATTAGATGTATTTCAAGACTTTCACGCAAGGCTAAACTGATGAGATATCGAAATGTTATGGCATCCGTAACAGGTGAATATATTTCTTCATAAAGTTATTAAAAGTTCCTCACTCACTTGAGTCTCGGATTCATTGATTTCTTCAGAAGTCTCAGAACTAATCAGATCTTGGATCTCTTCAGGAGATCCTTTCATAATATAATTTTGATCATTTGTTGATTTCTTTTTCTAGGATTTTGATCCTTAGAACCCAAAGGCCTACTACACCTCAGGCGTGCTTTGGGTTCACTTGCTCTTATGCTAGTAGATGGTCCTGCTGGGACATTAATTCGGATAGTCACATTCTCTGCAGGGATATATGACTTAGTTATCCTTTTCAAATCAGTAAATGTATCTGGAATTTGATTTGCTATATTCTGTAAATGGATGATCTTCTGGACCTCCTAATTACATATAGGGGCACATGGATCAAAATGAGATAACGATGACACTTTCCACATAATTTCTCTTTTGATTTCCTTTTTCTCTCCCCCTAATTGTGGGAAATATGTTTCATCAAATCAACAATCTGCAAATCGAGCAGTAAATAAATCTCCCTTCAATAGTTCAAGATAATAAAAGGTGATTCAAACTCAATATATATTCCTAACCTTCTTTGTGGGCCCATCTTACTATATTGTGGTGGTGCTACTGGCACATATACAGCGCATTCAAAAATTCGTAGATGGGCAATATTTAGTTCATGACAAAAAATTAATTGTGACAGAGAATATTTATTATAATGTGTCGGTCTGAGACGAATAAGTGATGTCGCATGCAAGATAGCATGGCCCCAAACAGTAGTGGACAATTTTGTTTTCATAAGTAGTGATCTTGCTATCAATTGCAGGCATTTAATAAATGACTTTGCAAGGCCATTTTGAGTATGAACATAAGCTTCAGAATGTTCAACTTTTATCCCAACTAATAGACAATAATCATCAAAAGCTTGAGATGAGAATTCTCCAGCATTATTAAGGCGAATAGCCTTTATAAGATAATCTCGAAATTGTGCCCTTAATCGAATTATTTGGGATAATAGCTTTGCAAACGCTGGGTTGCAAGATGATAGAAGGCACACATGAGACCATCTTGAAGATGCATCTATTAGGACCATAAAATATCTAAACAACCCACTTGGTGGGTGAATAGGTCCACATATATCCCCATGTATACGCTCAAAAAAGGCAGGGGATTCCATGCCAACCTTTAGTGGTGATGGTCTAGTGATTATTTTGCCTTGATAACCAGCATCACAAGAAAATTCATCATTTGTAAGAATCTTCAGGTTCTTTAGTGGATGCCCACTCGAATTTTCAATAACTCGTCTCATCATTATTGATCCAGGATGGCCCAAACGGCCATGCCAAAGCACAAAAGTATTTGAATCAATAAATTTCTGATTTATAATAGAGTGTGCTTCAATTGTACTGATCTTTGAATAGTATAAGCCAGAAGATAAAGTTGGTAACTTTTCTACAATGCATTTCTGGACAGAAATATTCTTTGTAATACAAATATATTCCATGTTCATTTCATCTATTGTCTCAACATGATACTCATTTCAGCGGATATCTATAAAAGTCAATAAGTTTCTTCAGGACTTGGAGGAGAACAATGCATTGTCTATAATAAGTTTTGTTCCCTTAGAGAGAAATATAATGGCTCTTTCGGAGACAATCAAACCTATATTACCAGAATTGTTGAAATATTTGCTTTTTCCTTATGCAAATAAGAAAAGTATTTCTGATTCTTGAATATGGCATGAGTTGTTCCACTATCAATTACACAAATATCTTCATGATTGATCTTTGATCCAAACATAATTTGAGGATCATCCATATTCTTTAAATTGACATTAACAAAATAAATATTATAGTAAATATTATTATCAAAGCATAACTTTTACATAACCATACTAACTAATACAAACAACAGAAATTTAAATTTCTACAGATGCATCAACGATCACATGACTTGTTTCTCCTTCTGGGAGTGCAAAGTAATCAGCTACATCCAAATGCATGAAATCAACATTATCTTTAGAAATAAAATTTGCTTCAGCATTTTTCTCTGTCTTCTTTAGGGAGGCTTGATAAAGCTCAACCAGGTGTTTTGGCGTACGACAGGTACGTGGCTAGTGCCCTTTTCCTCCACATCTATAGCATGCATTTTCTGCATTTGTTGTTGCACCGCTTTATGCTTTTGTTCCTTCATTTTTCATTGCTGGTGGTTAGGAGGGTTCTTTGGTGCATTATTATTATCATGATTATATTTTCTTCCCCGGCCACGGTCATGACCACGATTGGGGCCACGACCTCTTCCACGCTTAGCTTGGTGAAAGTTCGTCTCATTCACTTCAGGGAATGGACAAGAATCAGTTGGTTGGCTTTCATGGTTTTTCATTAGTAGCCCATTATGTTGCTCGGCTACAAGAAGATGTGAGATAAGTTCATAATACTTTTTGAATCTCATTTCTCGATATTGCTGTTGCAGGAGCATATTCGAGGCATGAAAGTAGTGAAAGTTTTCTCCAACATATCATGATCAGAAATATTATCACCACATAATTTCAATTAGGAAATAACTCTGAACATAACAGAATTATACTCACTAATATATTTAAAATCTTGTAACCTTAAATGAGTCCAGTCATAATGTGCCTGTGGAAGAACGACCATCTTCAGGTGGTCATATCTGTCTTTTAATTATTTCACAGTATGACTCGATTTTTAACAGTAAGATATTCCATTTTCAGGCTCTCATCAAGGTGATAGCGTAGGAATATGATTGCTTTGGCACGGTCTTGGTTTGATGCCTGATTTTTGTCCTTGATGGTGTCTGTCAGACCCATCGCATCAAGATGAATTTCAGCATCTAGCACCCAAGACATGTAGCTTTTACTCGATATATCCAGGGCTACAAATTCAAGTTTAGAAAGATTTGACATTATTTAGAAAAAAAAGTTCGTACCTCTAATACTTTCAAAGTATTTGCTCAAGATGATAGATTCTCGTGCTGATAACGTGTTATAGAATAACGACTGTAAAAGAAATAAACTAAAGACAAGTATAGAGAGAAACTGATATATTATTCAACTTTCAAATTAATATACATAATGAACTGAAATCTCCTCTATTTATAGAAGAAAGAAAGCTGCTACGACAAGCTACTACTGCAAGCTGCTGTGTAAGCTTCTTCTGGGGATAATATTTATCCATAATGGAGTATCAAAATGATAAGCTTCTTCAGGAAGCTTATTTCTAATAGAGTACTAAATAGATAAATATATTTACGACGGAGTCCCATATGGATAACAGGATAAACTTCTTAAGGAAGCTTATTTACAACGGAATACTAAATGAACATCCATAATATAATATATATTTATAACAATAATATAATTTTATAGCTCAACTGAACTCAATAGACATGTATATTGCACACCCCTTAAAAATTTTAAAAATACTAAATGAAGAACTAAAAAATTTCAAAAGTAAACTAATCAAATTTAAAATTTAAAATTTAAAATTGTATCCGCTTACTATAGAGAAAGAGGGAGCATATATAATAATATAGTGAGGGAAATTTCAAGAGATTACCACTTCGTCATGTACAGGGTCCCTCTCAATGACATCTTATTAGGCGTTTCTTGTTCTTTCTCTTTTTACTCGGTTTCTTCTGCTAAAATAACCTTTGGTTCTCTTAAAATAGTACTCGCTCCGTCTTACAATATGTTGTGGTTATTAAAAATAATTGTCTCAAATTATTTGTTATTTTAAAAGTTCAAGACAAAATTAATTATATTTTTTTATTCTTAATAATCAATTACATTCATATTTAATAAAAATATGAATAATATCATTGATAGAGATGACACACAAATTGAAAAAAGATTTAATAAGGATAAAATAATCAAAAACCACTCTTTTTTAAAGGACGTTCACAAGAAAATCACTAATACTCCACATTACATTACATTAAGGGGTCGTTTGGTAGGGTGCATAAGAATAATGCTGAATATGGTGTATTAGTAATGTCTGTATTAGTTATGCTTGCATTAGTTATGCTGGTATTAGTTATGCTGACATATTTCTTATCTATTGTTTGGTTTGATGTATTAAAGTATTGTACAATTTCTAAAAGAATTATTTGCTTACAAAAATGCCCTCAAATCTAGTCCACACTCTAACTTTTTTAAAAGAAACATATGTTGAGAAATATTTTTATATGAAAAAGTTTTAAAAAAATTATTTTATTTGTCTACCTATGTTGTAAAATAAAATTAAATATTTATTTATAAAAAAGGAAATATGCTAAGTATTTATTTATTTACTAGGAATATAATTTTATTTCTCACTATTTGGATTATTTTAAACTTGCATTAATATACTAATTAGTATATTTTAATAAAACATAAACTTTGAAGGATAATTTTGTCTTTAATTAAGTTAATGCATGCATTAAAATCCATTGCATTGCTAATACCATTGTTTCTATGCATTAGTTATACATAGGATAATACCAAATAAAATGTATAACTAATACCTGCATAACTAATGTATAAGTTCAAAATATTCACCAAATAATATATTATTAATACATAAAGTTAATACATACATTAATTTATCTAATGTATCCTACCGATCGATCTAAGGAGTATAACAAACGACCGTTCCATTATACTGTGAGTTGGGACATGGATTCCTAGGCCAGGACGCTGGAAATGTCACGTGTGCGTCCACAGGTGCATAGGTAAAAGCGAGGTTAAATTTAATCCCGTGGCCTTTCAGAGTCGCAAAAACAAATTCTGCTTTTTTCGATCCGAAAATCCAATTGTGAAAGTCAGCTAAAACGCGTAAAACGTCCGGTCAAAGTGGAGTTAAAAAACAAAACAAGATGTAGCTCCAAATTTAATTGGTGTGTCTGTGTTGGCTCAATTTAACACTTGTCAATATAGTCACTTTGATGAATAGAACTGAGTGCAAAGACACACATATTCTGATGTTGGCCTGGCTGACACGTGATCATCACCTCCTCTCAGTCTCTACCTTCATACTAATGGATGCCTTTTCTCTGCCTCGTGACCACTTGCATCACTCTCAGTTTTCATCCTCCAAAGCGCGTGCTTTCAATTACTTACATCAATTTCAATTTTCATTACCCTCGAAGTTCAAGCCGGAAAAACAATTATTAATATTCGCATTATGATAAGGGTGATGCTAAACGATTTAACCGGTGTGACCCAACTTTAGTCATACTAGTAAAAAGATATCCAAGACCCCGTAACTAATTAGTAGCCTGCATTTTCCCTTTCAAAATACAAAATTAAATTCCAAGCCTTGAAATATGTGAAAATTAAATAATGGGAGCCGAAGAGTCTTGTGTATTATATTTGTATTTCCATTGTATTTATGTGTATTTTATGTTTATATAAATTATACTATTTAGTGTGTATACAAATTATTGTATTTTCTTCCTTTCTTAAAAACAAATACGGTATACGATTTATTATACTTCCTTCATATCAAACCAAGTCAAGTGGACACTTTACCCTATCTAAAAAATGGATTCAAAAAAAGAAAATTCGGTGGTGCAAGAAAATATGAATCCATATCTACTTATTATTTATATTTCATAATTAAATTGCTAATTATATCCCAAAATATAACGATTGGTGTTAATTGACTAGTGAAACCATAGTAAACGTAATTATATGGTCGCTATCAATATACGCATGACCTTAATGAATGAAATTATATGTTGGCTACTATACACATACACACACACATATATAGACGTTCAATGTAACTATATATAAAGCGCACCAATGTAATTAACTAGTGTCAATATCTACTTATTGTTTATATTTCATAATTAAATTGCTAGTTAAATCCTAAAATATAACGATTGGTGTCAATTGACTAGTGGAACCATAGTAAACGTAATTTATGGTCGTTATCAATATCTACTTATATATATATATATATATATATATATATATATATATATATATATATATATATAGACGTTCAATGTAACTATATATAAAACACAACAATGTAATTAACTAGCATAAATATCTACTTATTATTTATATTTCATAGTTAAATTGCTAATTATATCCAGAATATAATGATTGGTGTCAATTGACTAGTGGAACCATAGTAAACGTAATTATATGGTCGTTGTCAATATACGCATGACCTTAATGAATGAAATTATATGTTGGCTACTATACACATATATATAGACGTTCAATGTAACTATATATAAAGCGCAACAATGTAATTAACTAGTGTCAATATCTACTTATTATTTATATTTCATAATTAAATTTCTAATTAAATCCTAAAATATAACGATTGGTGTCAATTGACTAGTGGAACCATAGTAAACGTAATTTATGGTCGCTATCAATATCTACTTATTATATATATATATATATATATATATAGATAGATAGATAGATAGATAGATATAGACGTTCAATATAACTATATATAAAGTGCAATAATGTAATTAACTAGCATCAATATCTACTTATTATTTATATTTCATAGTTAAATTGCTAATTATATCCAAAATATAATGATTGGTGCCAATTGACTAGTGGAACCATAGTAAACGTAATTATATGGTCGCTATCAATATGCGCATGACCTTAATGAATGAAATTATTTATTGGCTACTATACATATATATATAGACGTTCAATGTAACTACATATAAAGCGCAACAATGTAATTAACTAGCATCAATATCTACTTATTATTTATATTTCATAATTAAATTGCTAATTATATCCCAAAATATAACGATTGGTGTCAATTGACTAGTGGAACCATAGTAAACGTAATTTATGGTCGCTATCAATATCTACTTATAAAGCGTTCAATGTAACTATATATAAAGCACAACAATGTAATTAACTAGTATCAATATCTACTTATTATTTATATTTCATAATTAAATTGCTAATTATATCCAAAATAAAACGATTTGTGTCAATTTACTAGTGAAACCATAGTAAACGTAATGTTATGGTCACTATCAATACCTACTTATTATATATATAGACGTTCAATGTAACTATATATAAAGCGCAACAATATAATTAACTAGTGTCAATATCTACTTATTATTTATATTTCATAATTAAATTTCTAATTATATCCCAAAATATAACGAATGGCGTCAATTGACTAGTGGAACCATAGTAAAAGTAATTTATGGTCGCTATCAATATCTACTTAATATATAGATAGACGTTCATTGTAACTATATATAAAGTGCAACAATGTAATTAACTAGTATCAATATCTACTTATTATTTATATTTCATAATTAAATTGCTAATTATATCCCAAAATATAACGATTGGTGTCAATTGACTAGTGGAACCATAGTAAACGTAATTTATGGTCGCTATCTGTCACGACCCAATTCCCGACCCCGGTCGTGATGTCGCCTCTCGTGAAGACAAGGCCAGCCAGACTAAAACAGAACACCTCTTTTAAATAGTTAAATATCATAAACAGTTCTAAAGCATGATATAATATCCATAATTTGCGGAATTAACGATAACAACAATAAAAGCCATCCCGACACAGCCCAAACCGGGGTGTCACAAGTCATGAGCAACTAAGAGAAATCTTGATACAGTCTACTAATAACTAAACCCGATACAATAGTTCTAAGAACATGAAAATTATAAGATAAGGGAGGCACGGGGGCTGCGGACGCTAACAACTACCTTGTGATCTCCGAACACTGCCTGGACGGGAAGATCAGCACTTAGGAGCGGACTCTGCGATGCCTGAATCTGCACATACGGTGCAGGGAGTAATGTGAGTACTCCAACACAGTGAGTAATAATTATAAATAATGGCTGAAAGCATGAAAACACGTAAAGACACAAAGCAATTCTATATCAAAGCAGTAAAAATCACGTAAAACAGTAAATTAGTGAAGAAGTCAAGTGAAATCTCTTTAAATCAGGTAAAACAGGAAATTTAGCAGGTAAATAACAAGTAGAAATCCGCTCCTCGGGCACAGTATCAATCACTCAGAACAGTATCAGCTCCTCGGGCTCACTCTCATCACTTAGTGCTCATTCTCAGCTCTCGACCCATATATCTCTCATAATAACATAAATCAGAATAACCGTTGCGGCGTGCAGCCCGACCCGTACATCGCTTCGACATGCAGCTCGATCCGTACATCGCTGCGACATATAGCTCGATCCGTACATCGCTATGGCGTACAACCCGATCCATATAGATAGTCGACTGCGCTCATTGGGGGTGTGCAGACTTCGGAGGGGCTCCTACAGCCCAAGCGCTATATTGTTGCGCCGTGAAGCCTGATCCATATAAGTATTGCTGCGGCGTGCAGCCCGATCAATAACATATATAATATCCTCACCATTGGGTTCCCAACCCCTCTCAGTCATTAACCTCACAGCCTCTCGGGCACAATAATAGAAGATAGGGATCTCAGCCCATAAATTCCTCTCATTTAGGAATAGTATGATAAAACCGGCTCGAATCATTTAAAACAGATAGAAACATGTTTGAGGATATGATTTTTAACAAGTATAGTGAGAAAAATCAGTCAAAATTCTCGAAGGGGTTCAAATAATTGGCACGAAGCCCAATTATGGCAATTAGCCCAAATCATGATGATAACAAATATGTTTCAGTCAAATACGCGGTAAAATCATCAGTCGGGACAGACCAAGTCTCAATCCCCAGTAGTAAAAGACCCCACGCTCATCATCCAGCACGTGTCTCACCTTAATATAGCACTACGATGTGCAATCCAGGGTTTCAAACCTTCAGGACATCATTTACAATCATTACTCACCTCGAACCGGCTACAACTCTAGCTCGCGACGCCTTTGCCCCTCGAATCGACCTCCACGCACGTTGAATCTATCCAAAATCATAACGAATACGTCACAATATGCTAAGGGAACAAAGCCCAAGCGAAAACAATTAAAAAATATCAAAAATCCCGAAATTAGCAAAACCCGAGCCCCGGGCCCACTTCTCGAAACTCAAATTTTTTTATATCAACGGGTTCCTTATCCTCCCACGAGTTCTTACATATCAAAAGTTCTCAAATTCAACCTCAAATGGTCCTTCAAATCCCAATTTAAAAGTTCAAAATTCCAAGCCCTAGTTCTTCCATTTTTAGCTTAGGTTCCATGAATTTCTAGGTAAATTTCACAATAGAATCTCGTTTTAGGTTCACAAATCTTACTTCCAATCAATTCTCCTTGAATCCCTCTTTAATCACCTTTAAAAAGTTCCCAAAATACTCAGCTATGGAGGAAAAATGGCTCAAAATCGCGGATGAAATAACTTATAAACTTTCTACCCAGTTCTTACTTTCCTTCTTCGCGAACGCGGTCAAACTCTCGCGTTCGCGATGCACAACTTATCTTGACCAGATTTTCCTTCTACGCGATTGCGACATAGGACTCGCGAATGCGATGCTTTGCCTAGGCGACCCTTCGCGAACGCGACAACACACCTGCGAACGCGATGCACAATTTCACTTCTAATCGCCTGACTCAAATCCTTCTATGCGAACGCGACAGTACCCCTCGCGAACGCGATGCACCAAGCTCACTCCCCTTCGCGAACGCGTGACCTGCCTCGCGAACTCAAAGGCCAATTTCACACCTTACTCTTCGCGAACGCGAGGATCCTTATGCGAACGCGAAGAGATAAATTGCTGCAACTGCTGAGATCAATTTTCTGCAACTTTTGAAACTCAAATATGGTCTGATTGACCACCCGAAACTCACTCGAGGCTCCCGGGACCTCAATCAAAAGCACAAACACATCCTAAACCTCATTCAAACTTGTTACAATCATCAAAACATCTCAAACAACATCAAATTACCCAAAACTCATCGAATTCAAGCCTAAGTTTTCTAAAAACTTCCGAAATACGCTTTCGATCAAAAACCCAACCAAACCATGTCCGAATGACCTGAAATTTTGCATACACATCCCAAATGACATAACGAAGCTACTGCAACTATCATAATTAAGATCCGACCCCCAGATCATAATCTCACCTATTAACGGAAATCGCCAAAATACTAACTTCGCCAATTCAAGCCTAATTCTACACCGGACCTCCAAAACCAATTCCGATCACACTCCTAAGTCATAAATTACCTCTCGAAGCTAACTGAACCATCGTAACTCATATCCGAGCCCTCTAAACCATAAGTCAACATCCGGTTGACTTTTCCAACTTAACCTTTCTTAAAGAGACTAAGTGTCTCATTTCTTACCAAATCCACTCCGAACGCAAACCAACCAACTCGACCACATAAAACACGGATAACGAAACATAAAGAAGCAGAAATATGGAAAACAAAGCGATAACTTATGAGACGACTGGTCGGGTCGTCACATCCTCCCCTACTTAAACAAACGTTCGTCCTCGAACGAGTCAAGAAATATACCTTAGGCCTCAAATAGGTGAGGATATCTGCTCCGCATCTCCCGCTTGGTCTCCAAGGTAGCCTCCTCCACGGGCCGACCTCTCCCCTGCACTTTCACTGAAGCTATATCCTTTGACCTTAACTTCCAAACCTGACGACCCAAAATAGCTACTGGCTCCACATCAAAGGTCAAATCATCATCCAACTGAACTGCGCTGAAGTCCAAAACATGAGACGGATCTCCAATATACTTTTGGAGTATAGGAACATGAAATACCGAATACATACTCGACAAGCTGGGTGGCAAAGCAAGCTCATAAGCCACCTCCCCAATCCTCCGAAGCACCTCAAAAGGCCCAATGAATCGCGAACTCAACTTTCCCTTCTTCCCAAATCTCATAACACCCTTCATGGGCGAAACCTTCAGCAAGACCTTCTCATCAACCATGTAGGACACATCTCGAACCTTCCGGTCCGCATAACTCTTCTAACGCGACTACGTTGTAGGAAGCCTCTCCTGGATCACCTTCACCTTCTCTAAGGCATCCTGAACCAAATCTGTCCCCAATAGTTTAGCCTCGCCGGGTTCGAACCAACCAACTGGAGATCTATACCGCCTTCCATACAAAGCCTCATACGGAGCCCTCTGAATACTCGACTGGTAGCTGTTGTTGTAAGCAAACTCTGCAAGCGGTAGAAACTCATCCCATGAACCTCCGAAATCAATAACACAAGCACGCAACATGTCTTCCAATATCTGAATAGTATGCTCGGACTGCCCGTCCGTCTAAGGATGAAATGTTGTGCTCAACTCCACCTGAGTACCCAACTCTCTCTGTACGGCTCTCCAAAACTGTGAAGTAAACTAAGTACCTCTATCTGAGATGATGGAAACCGGAACACCGTGCAATTGAACAATCTCCTGGATATAAATCCCTGCCAACTGCTCTGAAGAATAGGTAGTACACGCTGGAATGAAATGCGTGAACTTGGTTAGCCGATCCACAATCACCCAAATAGCATCAAACTTCTTCAAAGTCAGTGGGAGTCTAACAACAAAGTCCATAGTAATCCTCTCCCACTTCCACTCGGGAATAACCATCTGCTGAAGCAAGCCACCCGGTCTCTGATGCTCATATTTCACCTGCTGATAATTGAGACACCGAGCTACAAATCCCACAATATCTTTCTTCATTCTTCTCCACCAATAATGCTGCCTCAAATTCTAGTACATCTTTGCGGCACCCGGATGAATAGAATACCGCGAGCTATGGGCCTCCTCCAGAATCAACTCTCTAAGCCCATCTATATTGGGCACGCAAATCCGGCCCTGCATCCTTAACACCCCATCATCACCGATGGTCACATCCTTGGGATCATCATGCTGAACTCTGTCCTTAAGGACAAGAAAATGTGGATCATCATACTGGCGCCCTCTGATGCGATCATATAAGGAAGACCGAGAAACCACACAAGCCAACACCCGAATAGGCTCCAAAATATCTAATCTCACAAACCGATTAGTCAAGGCCTGAACATCAACTGCAAGGGGTCTCTCCCCAACTGGAATATATGCCAAACTCCCTATACTCACTGCCTTCCGGCTCAAAGTATCGGCCACCACATTCGCCTTTCCTGGATGGTACAATATGGTGATATCATAATCCTTAAGCAACTCTAACCATCTCCGCTGCCTCAAATTAAGATCCTTTTGCTTGAACAAATGTTGAAGACTGCGATGATCAATGAATACCTCATAAGATATGTCATACAAGTAGTGCCTCCAAATCTTCAATGGATGAACTATAGCAGCCAACTCCAAATCATGAACATGGTAATTCTTCTCATGGGGTTTCAACTGACGAGAAGCATAAGCAATAACTCTACCCTCCTGCATCAATACACAACCAATCTCAACTCTCGAGGCATCACAATATACGGTATATGAACCTGAAGCTGATGGCAAAACCAATACTGGAGCTGTGGTCAAAGCTGTCTTGAGCTTCTGAAAGCTTTCCTCACACTCGTTCAACCATACAAATAGAGCACCCTTCTGAGTCAACTTGGTCAAGGGCGATGAGATAGATGAGAATCCCTGAACAAATCGACGATAATAGCCTGCCAACCCAAGAAAGCTACGAATCTCTGTGGCTGAGGATAGTCTAGGCCAACTCTGAACCGCCTCTATCTTTTTTGGATCTACCTGAATACCCTTACTGGACACCACGTGTCCCAAGAAAACCACTTAACTAAGCCAAAATTCACACTTGGAAAATTTTGCATAAAGTTTCTCCTCCCTCAGTCTCTGCAATACAACCCTCAAATGCTCTGCGTGCTCCTCCTGACTACGAGAGTACTCCAGAATATCATCAATGAATACTATAACAAACGAATCCAGATAAGGCCGAAATACACTGTTCATCAAATGCATGAACACTGCTGGGGTATTGGTCAGCCCGAAAGACATGACAAGAAACTCATAATGATCATATCTGGTCCTGAAAGTAGTCTTAAGAATATCTGAATCCCTGATCTTTAACTAGTGATAGCCCGAACGGAGATCAATCTTGGAGAACACTCTCGCTCCCTGAAGCTGGTCAAATAAATCATCAATGTGAGGCAAGGAATACTTGTTCTTAATTGTTACCTTGTTCAATTGCCTATAATCGATGAACATTCTCATTGTGCTATCCTTCTTCTTTACAAACAGAACAGGCGCACCCCAAGGTAACACACTAGGCCGAATGAACCCCTTATCTAGGAGTTTCTGAAGCTGCTCCTTCAATTCTTTCAACTCTGTTGGTACCATATGATACGACAGAATAGAAATAGGCTGAGTGCCCGGCACCAGGTCAATACCAAAATCAATATCCCTATTCGGTGGCATGCCCGACAGGTCTGCAGGAAAAACATCGGGAAAATCCCTCACAACTGGAACAGAATCAATGTTAGGAGTCTCAGCTCCCACATCCCTCACAAATGCTAAATATGAAAGGCAACCTTTCCCAACCATACGCTGGGCCTTCAAGAAAGATATCACTCTACTATGAACATAATCAGTCACACCACGCCACTCGATCCGCGGTACACTCGGCATAGCCAAAGTGACTATCTTAGCATGACAGTCTAGAATAGCACAACACGGAGATAACCAATCCATGCCCAAAATGACATCAAAATCCACCATGCTTAATAGCAATATATCCACTCGGGTCTCCAGACCCCCAATAGTCACCACACATGACCGGTACACACGGTCTACAATAATAGTATCGCCTACCGGGGTAGATACATGAATAAGTAAAGCAAGAAACTCTTGGGACGTACCCAAATGATGAGCAAAATATGAGGACACATAAGAATAGGTGGAACCGGGATCAAATAATACAGAGGCATCTCTATGGAAGACTGAAACAATACCTGTAATAACAACATCTGAAGCAATAACATTTGTCCTGCCTGGAATAACATAAAAACGAGCCTGGCCACCGCCTGATCAACCTCCTCCTATGGGGCGACCCCTGGCTGCCTGACCCCCACCCCTAGCTGGCTGGGCGGGTGGTGAAGTAACTGGAGCAGAAGTCGAGGGCTGACCCCTCTGTTGAAGCTGACCATTATGAAGTCGAGGGCACTGCCTCCTCATATATCCAAACTCTTCGCACTCATAACAACTACCCGGTGCTGGAGATAGGAACTGAAGGGAACCCCTGGCTCCGAAATGACCAGTAGAAGGACCTGGCATGGAAGAACCCTAGACTGATGGGGCACGTGACGAGCTCTGGGCTGGTAGAGCACTGGGTGATGACTGGCCCTGCTGAGATCCATGATGACCATGACCCGAAGATGCCCCGTGATACTCTAGACGGGCCGATTGAGCGGGCCTGAAAGAACTACCTCTACCATGCTGGAACTAACCCCTCGAAGGAGCACCACTGTAACTGCCAGACCCTCAAGACCTCTTAGCCTCCCTCTCCTCTCTATCCTGAAGGCGAACCGTCTCATTCTCGCGTACTATATCAACCACCTCCTCGAACGTAGCACCCAAAACTGTATATCTAGTCATAAGAATACGGAGATGGTAGTTTAGGCCTTCAACAAATCTCCTGATCCTCTCACGGTCTGTCGGAACCATCCAGACGGCATGACGAGCCAACTCAGAATACCTCGCCTCATACTGTGACACAGTCATATCCCCCTGCTTCATCCACTCAAACTACCTACGCAGCTCCTCTCTGCGGTACTGCGGTACATACTTCTCCAAGAAGAGAGTGGAGAACTCCTTCCAAGAAAGGGGCGTTGCACCAACCGGCCTACGCCTTTCATACGCCTCCCACCAAGTGAAAGCAGCCCCAGTAAACTGAAAGGTGGTAAATGCACACCACTAGTCTCAAGAATCCCGCTGTACGGAGCATCTGCTGACACTTATCAAGAAAATACTGGGCATCCTCGCCCTCAGTACCACTGAATGACGGAGGCTGGAGTCTACCAAACCTCTCAAGATGACGCTGCTCATCCTCTGGCATAACTAGTACAATGAACTCTTGAGCTGGTGCAACCGGCTAGGCTGGAGGTGCACCTAGTGTTTGTAGTCCCTGCACTACCTGCTCAGGTGTGCGAGCAGTAGGGGTCTAATTGCTTCCCCCGGCCTGTGAAGTAGTTGTTGCTGTTGTGGTGGTTGAAACTACCGGAGCCAAGCCAGTGCAAACTGTCAAGATCTATACCAAGGCCTCCTGTAGACTCGGGATCACGATGGGCACAGCTGGTGCCTGAACTGGTGCTGCTGAAGCCTAATCCGGAGCTGGGGCAACTGGTGGATCAACAGGTGCTGCCCTCGCTGCTCTGCCTCTGCCACGACCACGACTGCGTCCACGGCCTCTGGTGGCCTCAGTGGGTGGCACTAGTGGTCGTCCACCTCGTCCGGTAGCTCGTATCCTTACTATCTATGAGAGAATAGAATAACAGAAGTTTAGTTCTCGGATCAACAAGGTCGCACGACAAGAATTTCAAGAATATAAAGTTTTTCCTAAAAAGGTTCTACAACCTCTCGAGGATAAATACAGATGTCTCTATAACGATCTGCGAGACTCTACTAAACCCGCTCATGACTCGTGAGACCTATGTAACCTAGGCTCTGATACTAACTTGTCATGACCCAATTCCCGAACCCGATCATGATAGCGCCTCTCGTGAAGACAAGGCCAGCCAAACCAAAATAGAACACCTCTTTTAAACAGTTAAATATCATAAACAGTTCTAAAGCATGATATAATATCCATAATTTACGGAATTAACGATAACAACAGTAAAAGCCATCCCGACACAGCCCAAACCGGGGTGTCACAAGTCATGAGCAACTAAGAGAAATCTTGATACAATCTACTAATCACTAAACCCGATACAATAGTTCTAAGAACATGAAAATGATAAGATAAGGGAGCCACGGGGCTGAGGATGCCAACAACTACCTCGTGATCTCCGAAACACTACCTCGACGGGAAGATTAGCACTCAAGAGCGGACTCTGCGATGCCTGAATCTGCACACACGGTGCAGGGAGTAATGTGAGTACTCCGACCCAGTAAATAATAATTATAAATAATGGCTGAAAGCATGAAAACACGTAAAGGCACAAAGCAATTCTATATCAAAACAGTAAAAATCACGTAAAGCAGTAAATCAATAAAGAAGTCACGTGAAATCTCTTTAAATCAGGTAAAACAGGAAATTTAGCAGGTAAATAACAAGTAGAAATCCGCCCCTCGGGCACAATATCAATCATTCAGAATAGTATCAGCTCCTCGGGCTCACTCTCATCACTTAGTGCTCATTCTCAGCTCTCGACCTATATATCTCTCATAATAATAGAAATCAGAATAACCGTTGCGTCGTGCAGCCCGACCCATACATCGCTGCGGCGTGCAGCCCGATCCGTACATCGCTGCGGCGTGTAGCCCGATCCGTACATCGTTGCGGTGTGCAACCTGATCCGTACATCATTGCGGCGTACAACCCGATCCATATAGATAGTCGACTGCGCTCACTAGGGTTGTGCAGACTCCGGAGGGGCTCCTACAGCCCAAATGCTATATTGTTGCGGCTTGCGTTTCGATCCATAACATATATAATATCCTCACCATTGGGTTCTCAACCCCTCTCAGTCATTAACCTCACAGCCTCTCAGGCACAATAATAGAAGATAGGGATCTCAGCCCACAAATTCCTCTCATTTAGGAATAGTATGATAAAATCGGCTCGAATCGTTTAAAACAGATAGAAACATGACGAGGATATGATTTTTAACAAGTATAGTGAGGAAAATCAGTCAAAATCCCTAAAGGGTTCAAATAGTTGGCACGAAACCCAAATATGGTAATTAGGCTAAATCATAATGGTAACAAATAAGTTTCAGTCAAATACACGGTAAAATCATCAGTCGGGATAGACCAAGTCTCAATCCCCAGTAGTAAAAGACCCCATGCTCATCATCTAGTGCGTGTCTCACCTCAATATAGCACTACGATGTGCAATCCGGGGTTTCAAACCTTCAGGACATCATTTACAATCATTACTCACCTCGAACCGGCTACAACTCTAGCTCACGACGCCTTTGCCCCTCGAATCGACCTCCACGCACGTTGAATCTATCCAAAATCATAACAAATACGTCACAATATGCTAAGGGAACAAAGCCCAAGCGAAAACAATTAAAAAATATCAAAAATCCCGAAATTAGCAAAACCCGAGCCCCGGGCCCACTTCTCGAAACTCAATTTTTTTTATATCAACGGGTTCCTTATCCTCCCACGAGTTCTTACATATTAAAAGTTCTCAAATTCAACCTCAAATGGTCCTTCAAATCCCAATTAAAAGTTCAAAATTCCAAGCCCTAGTTCTTCCATTTTTAGCTTAGGTTCCATGAATTTCTAGGTAAATTTCACAATAGAATCTCGTTTTAGGTTCACAAATCTTACTTCCAATCAATTCTCCTTGAATCCCTCTTTAATCACCTTTAAAAAGTTCCCAAAATACTCAGCTATGGAGGAAAAATGGCTCAAAATCGCGGATGAAATAACTTATAAACTTTCTGCCCAGTTCTTACTTTCCTTCTTCGCGAACGCGGTCAAACTCTCGCGTTCGCGATGCACAACTTATCTTGACCAGATTTTCCTTCTACGCGATTGCGACATAGGACTCGCGAACGCGATGCTTTGCCTAGGCGACCCTTCGCGAACGCGACAACACACCTGCGAACGCGATGCACAATTTCACTTCTAATCGCCTGACTCAAATCCTTCTATGCGAACGCGACAGTACCCCTCGCGAACGCGATGCACCAAGCTCACTCCCCTTCGCGAACGCGTGCCCTGCCTCGCGAACTCAAAGGCCAATTTCACACCTTACTCTTCGCGAACGCGAGGATCCTTATGCGAACGCGAAGAGATAAATTGCTGCAACTGCTGAGATCAATTTTCTGCAACTTTTGAAACTCAAATATGGTCTGATTGACCACCCGAAACTCACTCGAGGCTCCCGGGACCTCAATCAAAAGCACAAACACATCCTAAACCTCATTCAAACTTGTTACAATCATCAAAACATCTCAAACAACATCAAATTACCCAAAACTCATCGAATTCAAGCCTAAGTTTTCTAAAAACTTCCGAAATACGCTTTCGATTAAAAACCCAACCAAACCATGTCCGAATGACCTGGAATTTTGCATACACATCCCAAATGACATAACGAAGCTACTGCAACTATCATAATTAAGATCCGACCCCCAGATCATAATCTCACCTATTAACCGGAAATCGCCAAAATACTAACTTCGCCAATTCAAGCCTAATTCTACACCGGACCTCCAAAACCAATTCCGATCACACTCCTAAGTCATAAATTACCTCTCGAAGCTAACTGAACCATCGTAACTCATATCCGAGCCCTCTAAACCATAAGTCAACATCCGGTTGACTTTTCCAACTTAACCTTTCTTAAAGAGACTAAGTGTCTCATTTCTTACCAAATCCACTCCGAACGCAAACCAACCAACTCGACCACATAAAACACGGATAACGAAACATAAAGAAGCAGAAATATGGAAAACAAAGCGATAACTTATGAGACGACTGGTCGGGTCGTCACATCCTCCCCTACTTAAACAAACGTTCGTCCTCGAACGAGTCAAGAAATATACCTTAGGCCTCAAATAGGTGAGGATATCTGCTCCGCATCTCCCGCTTGGTCTCCAAGGTAGCCTCCTCCACGGGCCGACCTCTCCACTGCACTTTCACTGAAGCTATATCCTTTGACCTTAACTTCCAAACCTGACGACCCAAAATAGCTACTGGCTCCACATCAAAGGTCAAATCATCATCCAACTGAACTGCGCTGAAGTCCAAAACATGAGACGGATCTCCAATATACTTTTGGAGTATAGGAACATGAAATACCGAATACATACTCGACAAGCTGGGTGGCAAAGCAAGCTCATAAGCCACCTCCCCAATCCTCCGAAGCACCTCAAAAGGCCCAATGAATCGCGAACTCAACTTTCCCTTCTTCCCAAATCTCATAACACCCTTCATGGGCGAAACCTTCAGCAAGACCTTCTCATCAACCATGTAGGACACATCTCGAACCTTCCGGTCCGCATAACTCTTCTGACTCGACTACGTTGTAGGAAGCCTCTCCTGGATCACCTTCACCTTCTCTAAGGCATCCTGAACAAAATCTGTCCCCAATAGTTTAGCCTCGCCGGGTTCGAACCAACCAACTGGAGATCTATACCGTCTTCCATACAAAGCCTCATACGGAGCCCTCTGTTGAAGCTGACCATTATGAAGTCGAGGGCACTGCCTCCTCATATATCCAAACTCTTCGCACTCATAACAACTACCCGGTGCTGGAGATAGGAACTGAAGGGAACCCCTGGCACCGAAATGACCAGTAGAAGGACCTGGCATGGAAGAAACCTAGACTGATGGGGCACGTGACGAGCTCTGGGCTGGTAGAGCACTGGGTGATGACTGGCCCTGCTGAGATCCATGATGACCATGACCCGAAGATGCCCCGTGATACTCTAGACGGGCCGATTGAGCGGGCCTGAAAGAACGACCTCTACCATGCTGGAACTAACCCCTCGAAGGAGCACCACTGTAACTGCCAGACCCTCAAGACCTCTTAGCCTCCCTCTCCTCTCTATCCTGAAGGCGAACCGTCTTATTCTCGCGTACTATATCAACCACCTCCTCGAACGTAGCACCCAAAACTGTATATCTAGTCATAAGAATACGGAGATGGTAGTTTAGGCCTTCAACAAATCTCCTGATCCTCTCACGGTCTGTCGGAACCATCCAGACGGCATGACGAGCCAACTCAGAATACCTCGCCTCATACTGTGACACAGTCATATCCCCCTGCTTCAGCCACTCAAACTACCTACGCAGCTCCTCTCTGCGGGACTGCGGTACATACTTCTCCAAGAAGAGAGTGGAGAACTCCTTCCAAGAAAGGGGCGTTGCACCAACCGGCCTACGCCTTTCATACGCCTCCCACCAAGTGAAAGCAGCCCCAGTAAACTGAAAGGTGGTAAATGCACACCACTAGTCTCAAGAATCCCGCTGTACGGAGCATCTGCTGACACTTATCAAGAAAATACTGGGCATCCTCGCCCTCAGCACCACTGAATGACGGAGGCTGGAGTCTACCAAACCTCTCAAGATGACGCTGCTCATCCTCTGGCATAACTGGTACAAAATCCCCGAAATTAGCAAAACCCGAGCCCCGGGCTCACTTCTCGAAACTCAGAAATTTTTATATCAATGGGTTCCTTATCCTCCCACGAGTTTTTACATATCAAAAGTTCTCAAATTCAACCTCAAATGGTCCTTCAAATCCCAATTTAAAAGTTCAAAATTCCAAGCCCTAGTTCTTCCATTTTTAGCTTAGGTTCCATGAATTTCTAGGTAAATTTCACAATAGAATCTCGTTTTAGGTTCACAAATCTTACTTCCAATCAATTCTCCTTGAATCCCTCTTTAATCACCTTTAAAAAGTTCCCAAAATACTCAGCTATGGAGGAAAAATGGCTCAAAATCGCGGATGAAATAACTTATAAACTTTCTGCCCAGTTCTGACTTTCCTTCTTCGCGAACGCGGTCAAACTCTCGCGTTCGCGATGCACAACTTATCTTGACCAGATTTTCCTTCTACGCGATTGCGACATAGGACTCGCGAACGCGATGCTTTGCCTAGGTGACCCTTCGCAAACGCGACAACACACCTGTGAACGCGAAGCACAATTTCACTTCTAATCCTCTGACTCAAATTCTTCTATGTGAATACGACAGTGCCCCTCTCGAACTCGATACACCAAGCTCACTCCCCTTCGCGAACGCGTGGCCTGCCTCGCGAATGAGAAGTCCAATTTCACACCTTCCTCTACTTACTCTTCGCGAACGCGAGGACCCTTATGCGAACGCGAAGAGATAAATTGCTTCAACTGCTGAGATCAATTTTTTGCAACTTTCGAAACTCAAAAGTGGTCCGATTGACCTCCCAAAACTCACTCGAGGCCCCCAAGACCTCAACCAAAAGCACCAACACATCCTAAAACCTCATTCAAACTTGCTCCAATCATCAAAATACCTCAAACAATATCAAATTACCCAAAACTTATCGAATTCAAGCCTAAATTTTCTAAAAACTTCCAAAATACGCTTTCGATCAAAAACCCAACCAAACCACGTCCGAATGACCTGAAATTTTGCACACACATCCCAAATGACATAACGAAGCTACTGCAACTCTCGGAATTCCATTCCGACCTCCAGATCATAATCTCACCTATCAACCGAAATCGCCAAAATACTAACTTCGCCAATTCAAGCCTAATTCTACACCGGACCTCTAAAACCAATTCTGATCACACTCCTAAGTCATAAATCACCTCTCAAAGCTAACCGAATCATCGAAACTCACATCCGATCCCTCTAACCCATAAGTCAACATCCAGTTGACTTTTCGAACTTAACCTTTCTTAAAAGAGACTAAGTGTCTCATTTCTTACCAAATCCACTCCGAACGCAAACCAACCAACTTGACCACATAAAACACGGATAACGAAGCATAAATAAGCAAAAATGGGGAAAACGGAGCGGTAACTTATGAGACGACTGGTCGGGTCATCACACTATCGATATCTACTTATTATATATATAGACGTTCAATGTAACCATATATAAAGCTCAACAATGTAATTAACTAGCATCAATTTCTACTTATTATTTATATTTAATAATTAAATTACTAATTATATCCAAAATATAACGATTGGTGTCAATTGACTAGTGGAACCATAGTAAACGTAATTATATGGTCACTATCAATATACACATGACCTTAATGAATAAAATTATATGTTGGCTACTATACATATATATATATATATATATATATATATATATAGATGTTCAATGTAACTATATATTAAGCGCAACAATGTAATTAGCTAGCATCAACATCTACTTATTATTTATATTTCATAATTAAATTTCTAATTATATCCCAAAATATAACCATTGGTGTCAATTGACTAGTGGAACCACTGTATACGTAATTTATGGTCGCTATCAATATCTACTTATTATATATATAGATGTTCAATGTAACTATATATAAAGTGCAACAATATAATTAACTAGTACAAATATCTACTTATTATTTATATTTCATAATTAAATTGCTAATTATATCCCAAAATATAACGATTGGTGTCAATTGACTAGTGGAATCATAGTAAATGTAATTTATGGTCGCTATCAATATCTACTTATCATAATTAAATTGCTAATTATATCCCAAAATATAACGATTGGTATCAATTTACTAGTGTAAAATATAACTATAACTCACATGTAGTAATACTTTTTTGATATTGCATTATGATATTGTTATTTTTGTCATATGCTCGTATTTAAATTGTATTAAATTGTTAATTTTTAATATCATATATATTAAGTCATTAAAATTGTAATGGATTACAACATCAATAGCTCTTATGGTTATTTATATTGAATATAATTAGTTATCAATATAATTACATACAAGAACATATTTGTTTAAATGTAAGATAATTAAATACTTAAAATTAACTAAGTAGATCACTTAGTTAGTTAAATTAAATTAAAATTTAAAAGTAATAATTTACTTAATATAAAATATAATATAATAGTTAGTTGAGTCATATACTTTAATATCAAACATATTAAATTTTTATCTTTAAAATAAAACTTTATAGTCACAAAAGAGATGAAACATGATATAGTATGAGAACCATATTAAACTCTCAATTGTTTCGATAGATAAGGAGTTTTATGATAATTAATAAATTATTAGATTACTAAATGACCAAATTTATATGACTCTTTTGTCATCTTGATTCTATATACAATGTAATGGATACGAGCTTATAGTTGTATAAATTCTATATAATTAGTTACTTACACATGAATTAGATATATTCAATTCGTTCTTTACAAGTATAATTCAAACCTATGAGTAATACTTATTTTGTAAGAATTGCAATATAGTTATTTTTGTTATGGACTTAAATATTAACCATATTATAATATTAAGTTTATATAATTGGAAAACTCAGTTTTTGAAACTCTAAAATGAATATTAGTACTTATTTCAAAAATAAATGCTTAGATATATGAAATTGCTTTAAGTATTTATTTAAAATAATTAAGTACCATATTAAAGTCTTCTATATGAGTACTTATTTTAAAATAAATGCTTAAATATAATAAATTATGCTAAATTCTTATTTAAAATAATAAAGGACCTAATATACATTGAATAAAGTATGAGCTTAACAAGTCAAGAAGTTACGTATTGATGCCATAAGTAAATATACACATAATCTATTATTTTTTGTTTGTT
This sequence comes from Nicotiana sylvestris, assembly GCF_000393655.2. Lineage (NCBI taxonomy): Eukaryota > Viridiplantae > Streptophyta > Magnoliopsida > Solanales > Solanaceae > Nicotiana > Nicotiana sylvestris. Next base: position 73,913,797 of record NC_091063.1, on the reverse strand, counting down.
TTAATCTTTGTTATTCGAGAATTAATAAAATTTTCAATTATATGCACTTACTAACTTTTTTACATTGTAGAAAAAATCTAACTTTTTATATTTGAAATTTATTTTCATAAAATTTCTCTGATTTCTGGACAAACTCTTATATAGATTTTATGATCAAAGCAAATGTTTTTTAGCTATAAACTTTTTCAACAACTAATTTATTATGGTAAATAATATTGATATGGTAACTTCAAGCGCATGACAAAAATTATAACTAACTATGCAAATTCACTGGCTATCTTGATTGTCGCAGTTATATCAATCTATCATAACAAATAATTGTAGCTATTAGGCCAACGATGTTCTTGGTTTCTTATAATTTGAATTTTAAAATAAATTTTATATTCAATATTTATTTCAAATCATTATTGTGGCTAACATGTTATAGTTGCAGTAACTTCAAACACGTGACAAAAGTTTATATTTAGCTACAATATTTTATTACATCACAATATTTTGTAGCTATTAAGTTAGTTTTTGCCATAAATTTTCATAATTGAAGCAAAAATACCTATTCAACTACAACACTTTGTCTCTAGTAATATTTTGTGGCTAAAAGATTAATATTGCTATAGTAATTTCAGACGTGTGGCAAAAACTCACAATTAGCTACAAGATATCATTGTAACAATAAATTTATAGCTATTAATCCAGTTATTGCCACATGCTTTTATTACTTGAGACAAAAATATCTATTTAGCTATAACACTTTGTCAGAAGTAAGTTATTGTGGCATATAACTGCTATTGCTACAGTAACTTCAAATGCGTGGCAAAAAAATACGATTAGCTACGAAATTTTATTGTAGCAATAAATTTATAGCTATTTGTGTAATTATTGCCACGATAGTTAGCAAATATAGCAAAAATGATAAATTAGCTTTGTCAATTTTATTTTGTAGCTAAATATTTTTATGAAATTGTAAATAGCCACGGAATTTTAATTTTTGTGGCTATTATTATTTATTAGCCACGATTTTCATACATGTAGCTAAGAATTTGTAGCTATATATACATAATGTTGTAGTGTAAGTTTGTTTAAATAGTAGGGCTTTGAAGACCTTATTATACTAAAAATATACGAAATACACAATCAAATACTAAAAATATATGAATTGCACAATCAAATACATGTATATAAATGAATTATTTCGAATTATATGGGTGTATACTACAAAAAAGGCTGAAAATATGTTAAAAAAAATAAATGAAAAGTTTTATGGAAAATAGGGTTTGAACCTTTGAAATCTTCCATGCATTGAGAAGACAAATATTAAATAATGGGAGAGAATATTCAAAATTAACTGAAAGGATATTATCGGTATAGAAATACGCCTGAAACCCCAATTAGAGCGTATTATTACCTAAATAACCCCATTTGGGTCAATCTAACAAAAAACGGTGTGACCAGAAGGATTTTTGCTTATGATAATATGTCATATATCACACTCACTGACTTTCCCTGTTTGTGTAAATATCTTATGCATCAAACTGTCTGCCTTTCAAGCACTTATCCTTTATAGATTTCCATTTCAAATGTGTACTGAAAATACTAATGGCGATAAACATTTAAGTTATAAGGATTCTATTTGATCCGAGGATTAAGAAATATTATCTCTACATACAAAGATGGTGATCTTTTTTGTCTTAGTTTGATCTGGGATAAATTTTAATAAAGAATTTAAGATATGTGGTTTTAAATAAGTCATAACATTTGTGTGACAATAAAACTTTTGAAACACGTGATCTTAAATTTGTCAGAGCATTTATGTGGCTATAAATCCTTCATATTAAAAAAATATTAAAAAATTCTATTCTTTTTGAAATAGAATAATAAAAAAATAATATCAATATTTTTAAAATAGAGGGAGTAGTATAATAAATCAGCATTTAACAATAGGGCCTCCATAGTTGGCACTTGGAAGCAAATTTTCTTTTCTTGCAATTAAAACTCATTAATCCAATTAATTTATCGCGTTGCATAGTACCACAAAAAAAAAAAAATCATTCTATATGGAGTATCAGAAGTTTCTCCATTTTAAATAAAGGTAGAGAAATTTCATTATCTTTTCCTTATTGACAAAGCAATAATCACCCATTGGGGGACTTAACTGATAAATCGTGTGGTACACACAGCAAAAGAGCGCGTGACTGTATTCATAAAGCGTTGAAAGAGAGAGGAAGATTCTGCCATAGTTGAATCCAGTGGTCGGCGAAACCAACCGTTAAATTCATCCCGTCAGTGCTTCCGTCAAATTCAACTCTTTCGATACTTCAAACCGTACCTTAATCAAAGGTCAGCGGTCCTGTTGGAATTGGAGTCTAAGTCTAACCTTCGTTCCACATCCTCCTTTATTATAAATAGAACCCAAGCAAGTTCACATTTTGCTGCTCATTTATTCTTTCTAATTTTCATTCTCACTGCCACATAAATTTCTCCAAATATTCATATCAATAAACAAAGGCAAGCTGTTTCTTTTAGACCCAAGCTCAAGAATTTTACCAGGTAATTTCTCATCCTCCAATTGCAACTTCCACTCTGTTTTGATTGAAAACTGCTGTTCCTTTTTATTTGTCTTTCCCAATTCGGTTTCCTTTCTGGTTTTTCTCTGCAATCAAACAGATTTATGATGTGTATTCGCATGTTTCGGTCCTTTAGACTATATAATATAAAAGGGGTGGATAAATTGAAACGGGAAACTAGGCGCATATATTTCTATTCCTGAATTTTCATTGGCAGAATGAACAAATAAATAATTTTGTTACAAAAATACGCTTCGTGATGTTTTTACAGTTGTGCACATGCTAGCTTTAATAAATAATGAATTTCTTATATGTTAGTTGAATGACATGTATATTGTAGCTTAACAAGGTTCCCCTGCTAATAAGTTTTTATCTTAGTTTATTAGATATAAAATCATAAATGAAAACTTTCAGCTTCTTTCCGATAGCAGCTCGTATTAGGTTTGGCGTAACTTTTAAGGTTGCCTTGGAACAACGGTAAAGTTATCTCTTGTCACCTATAAGTTATGAGTTTGAGTTGTGGAATCAGCCATCAGATGGCTAGACTGCCTACATTACACCCGGCCCTTTCTTGACCCCTGCGTGAAAGCGTGATGTTTCATGCATCGGAGCGTGATGTTTCATGCATCGGACTATCCTTTTATGATAGAGGTGTGCGAGCTATCTTGTCCGCACTCGACTATCAGAACTTTTAAGGTCCTTTTTGGAGGAGTGGATGTGGAGGGTGTGGTAGGGTAGAAAGTGTGTTGTATCTAATTTTTTATGTCTTCAAGAGATATAGAGGAGTTGCTTTTAAAGCCATAGCTGGTTTACATAATACAAATTTAATGTATGGACAACTATTAGGACTGATGTGAGAGTTGACAGTAGATGGGCACTTCGATTTTTTATTTCTTGTTTTCTTTCTGTTATGTTATGAAAATCATATGGTGCATGGTTATATCCATATTTAAGATGTATTTGCTCTGGTTGTCAACTTGTGATTTCAATCTAAATGTTGCTAGACCAAAAATGTTCTTACTTGACAAGATCGTGTTGCATCTCATTTTCTGTATCCTATTGTTAATTTCACATGATAGATAGATTATCATTTTTTTTTGCCTTGTGATATCATGCAACATGCAATGGTTGTGCTCCGTGTTCTTGAATCTGTAATTTCTGCGCGTCTAAGTCATTAGAAAACTCTGTTTTCCCATCAACAAGGGCTGCCAAACTAATGTATACTTGTTTGTGTGCCTTTTGCAGGTTGATTTGTTAACAGATACTAACTGTTAAAAGTGTTCGGACTGGGAATGATTTATGCTTAGGTCAGCTAATGATAGCCATATAGCATGGAATCACACCATCTGTATGGATATGGTGTGACTGGTGCGAATTTGTCATACTCTTACTCTAAGGCTGCTACTACTACTCCATTGCCTAATAGGCTGTTGGGAACATTGAAATTTGAATCGAGAAATTCTCCAAACTCTCCATTTGCAAACTATTTTGATCCCGATACTCCTACCACACTAAGTGATAGCCTGGAGCAGCACAGGTCTACTGAAAATATTTCAGAAACTAGTCCTAGTAATTCCTCACTGGATTATAATCATTATTTCCATCGCCCTAGCCCCTCTCCAAATTTCCGCCCAAACACTCTACTGGTTCGCTCTGGTGAAACTTCTTTACTGCAGTATGCAAACCACAGTCAGAACATGAAAAATGCTCTGCTGCAATTGGAAACTGCTTTAATGGGGCCAGAGGAAGAAGCCACAACATCCAGTCCCTCGGCAGGTGATATTAAGCAGCCACAAACATCAGGTCAGAGGTCCAGGATGTGGAATCAAGAAGACCAGATTTCGCGTCGAATTGAAAGACAGCCGTCACATGTCTCCACCTTCGGCATATCAAGCAGTGGGATTCACAGTGAGAAGCGGCACAAAGCAACGGAGGATTTATCATTGTCGGGAATTCCTTCTGGCAACCTAAAGCCACTGCTTATAGCATGTGCCAGAGCTCTTACCGAGAACAAATTAGATGATTTTGGATCACTGATTGCGAAGGCAAGAAATGCTATTTCCATTACTGGAGATCCGATTCAACGTCTCGGTGCTTACATAGTAGAAGGGCTAGTAGCTCGAAAAGAAGCATCCGGAACCAACATTTACAGAGCTCTGAGGTGTAAGGAACCAGCTGGCAGGGACTTGCTTTCTTACATGCATATCCTATATGAGATATGTCCTTATCTAAAGTTTGGTTACATGGCTGCAAATGGTGCAATAGCAGAAGCATGCAGAAATGAAGATCGCATTCACATCATAGATTTCCAAATTGCGCAAGGGACTCAGTGGATGACTCTTCTTCAAGCTCTTGCTGCCAGGCCTAGCGGTGCCCCTCATGTACGTATTACTGGGATTGATGATCCAGTTTCAAAATATGCCCGGGGAGATGGATTGGCATTTGTGGGGAAGCGGCTCACAGATATTTCTGAGAAATTCAACATTCCGGTTGAGTTTCATGCAGTGCCAGTTTTCGCTCCTGAAGTCACCAGGGATATGCTTGACGTTAGGCCTGGCGAGGCTCTGGCAGTAAACTTCCCTTTGGTACTTCACCACACACCTGATGAGAGTGTTGACGTGACTAACCCAAGGGATGAGCTTCTTAGGATGGTAAAGTCACTTTCTCCCAAGGTGGTCACTTTGGTGGAACAAGAATCAAATACAAACACAGCTCCTTTTTTCCCGCGATTTTTAGAAGCTCTAGACTACTATTGTGCCATGTTCGAGTCCATAGACGTGACTCTAGAAAGGGACAGGAAGGAGCGGATAAACGTGGAGCAGCATTGTCTGGCTAGGGATATAGTTAACGTCATAGCATGTGAGGGCAAGGAAAGGGTGGAACGTCATGAGTTATTAGGCAAATGGAAATTGAGGTTCACAATGGCAGGGTTCAGGCAATATCCTCTGAGCTCGTACGTGAATTCAGTGATAAAGAGCCTCCTGAGGTGCTACTCAGAGCATTATACACTAGTGGAGAAAGATGGCGCTATGTTGTTGGGATGGAAGGACAGGAATCTAATCTCAGCATCTGCTTGGCACTGAGAATGAAGCAAATTTATGTAAAGCAGAGGAAGAGCTATTTCTAGCAAATAACAGTTTGTAATACATTATGTGGGAAACAGATGAAATAGCCTTTCTGGCATGTCATGTGGTTTCAATGTAGCGATAGATAATTTCATGTGTCACAAACTATTGTTTATAGTAGGTATCTTTCATTTTGTTCATTGGCTTATCCCTTAGATTAGAAATTTTCTTGCGGAATCTTTAGGAAATTAATTTCAAGTATCACAAACTATAGTGTTTATAGACAACTTTCATTTTGTTCATTAGCTCTTGTCCCTTAATTTGGAAGTTGTCTTGAGTTGCCCCAAATTTCGTAATGGAGCAGTTGAAAACATCAAACTCTCAAGGGGCGAACAAAAACAAGACGGAGTAATAGAAAAATAGAAAATGCCAAAGAGACACATTAACTCTTTTGCATTATCATTGTGAACTATTCTTGTAAATTTGTTCTGGTAGTGTAAATGTCTTACAGATTGGCAAAGTTTTACATAAAAACTGTTACGCGACGCCTTTCTGAGATTCCTTGGAAGGGCGACGTAAGGCTAAGCAACTGATGTTAGTGCAGTTACTATCCGCCAACTGAGGTCTCTTCCGTATGCTAGACGAGATTGTCAGTACCGTATGAGAAAACCAATGTTAAGAGCAATTGAGAGAACAGAAATGAGAATTGAGAATGAAAGAAAGCTTGATTGCATTAATGAAAGCTATTACAGAAAAGCAATACGGTGTCGAGGGGGAGAGACACCAGTACAGAGAATTGTTTGCTTCCTAGAAAGTTTGATTGCTTGATCCCCCCTAATATTGTTTAAAAAAAATAAACCAAAGTTACAAGACTAGACCTAACTAAGCTAGAGAAACATAATGGAAGTACATGAAATAAAACTACTCTATATTTACAATGAAAAAGATTTAGTTTTCTACAAGGTAGAAACAGGTCCGTTGTCAACAACCTTGTCTTTAGTATTTCGGTCTGCGCACACGGTGTTGTCTACGCACGCGGTGCTGTTGGCATCTGCTTGTGGCTAGGCGCTGGCGAGGGATATCGATGGGGTGGCAGAGGCACATGCGCGCTTGTCACTTGGCGCAACCAAGACCATGGGGCCATCCGTGGCGCTAGGCGTTGGGAGGCTTGCTAGGACTCCACGGGGCGCGTCCAAGGGGCCATGGGGCATGGATGGAAAGTTGCCCATGACATTCTCCCTCACCTGAGTTGGCGACTTCCTCGACGCTTTACTTGCAAGATAGTCATCAATTAGGCTCTTGTAGGCTTTGAGGTTTGTTCCTCTCTCCCAAGTATTCTCCTTTGCATCACAGTGATGCCATTTCATCAAGAACTCTTGCTAATCTTTCCTTGAGGCGTGAATCACTCGATCATCAAAAATAGCTTCAGCACGCCTTTTCCCGATTGAATTGGGACATCAAAATACTTGGTATTATGAGTTGGCTCTGTGAAAGATCCTCTATGTCTTCCCGAAAAGGTTTTAGAAGACTGACATGGAAGACGAGATGGATTTTCCACCAAGCTGGGGTATCCACCCGGTATGCAACTTTCCCAATGCGACTTTCAATGGACAATGGTCCAATGTAATTTTGTAATAGGCGATGGTCATGGACTTCTGCAAATAAGTATCGCTTTGGAATTTTGACCATCACTTTGTCTCCTACCTGGTATTCAACAAAGTGACAGTTTTGATCAGCATGCCTCTTCATCCGCTTTTGGGCTTTGACAAGATAGTTCCGCACTATCTCCAAATTTTGCTTCCATTTTTTCTGAGAAGCTAGCAGCTCGAGGAGATTTTGACATATTTGGTGCATTCACGGTATGTGGGAGTAGCGGTTGTTGTCCGATAACAATTTCAAAAGAGCTTTTGTTTGTACTAGAGGTCTTTTAATATCTGAATATTAGAGGTGGAGAGTATATGATCCGTGGCAAATAAATGTTGATAGTAATCAAATATTTGCCTATGAATGTCATCAATGTTAAAAGTCCAATTGCCCACTGTATCTTGTAAGGCAATAATTCTATTTTTTCTTCTTCTCTGAAGAGTAGTCATATGAAAAAATTTAGTATTTGCAACACCCTCGTTTAGCCAATTTACCCTAGATTTAAGCTTCCAAAAATCTGTGATCCGGTTACAAAGTGGCGGAGATATTCCTCCAGCATGCCATTGAACGCTCCGTCTGGCCGTCAGATTGCGGATGAAAACTTGAGTTGTGACTCAGTTTTGACCCAAGGCACTTAAAGAGTTGGGTCCAAAAGTTGCTAGTGAAGTGTGAGTCGCGATCACTAATGATGTCTTTAGGCAAGCCCCAATATTTGACGACATGAGAGAAGAAGAGCGGAGCTGTATCCGCTGCTGAGATGTATTGTGGGGCTGCTATAAAGGTAGAATATTTGGAAAATCGATCCACCACAACCAAGATAGTTGTGAGACCTCCGACCTTGGGCAATCCTGTGATGAAATCCAGGGAAACATGTTCCCAACATCTTTTTGGGACAACTAGTGGTTCCAAGAGTCCCACTTGTGTCAAGCGGTTTGACTTGTCCTTCTGGCATACTAGACAAGTCTTCACATACTGAGCGACGTCATTGGCCATTTGAGGCCAATAATATGTACGACGAAGTAATGTCATAGTACGTTCTTCAACGGGATGGCCGGCCCACAAAGTTCATGACATTCTGCTAGAAGAGTCCTTTGTAGATCTCCTCCTTTAGGAACATAAAGTCAATTCCCTTTCACTTTCAGGAAACCATCTTCCATGTAGAGCTGTCGAGTCTTGCCCTGTCCTACCAAATCAACCAAATACTGTGCAATAGGATCCTTGATGAGTTGATCCTGTATCTGGTCTTTGATGGTGGTGGCTACTTCTCTCCCCCTTAGGGTGGCGAGTAGGCACATCGATGCTAGATCAGCTCTCCGACTGAACGCATCAATAACATGATTGGTCTTCCTACTTCGGTACTCCAGGTTGAAGTGGAATTCCGCTAGGAGTTCCTGCTGTCACACCTCCTTTTTCCGCACCCGAGAGGGTACAAGGAGTTTTTTTCCAATTAAAGGACAATCGAAAGGGGATTTATTTGTTTATTTCAGAGTCGCCACTTGGGAGATTTAGGGTGTCCCAAGTCACCAATTTTAATCCCGAATCGAGGAAAAGCATGACTCTATATTACAGTCTGCGTACCAGAAATCCGGATAAGGAATTCTGTTAACCCGGGAGAAGGTGTTAGGCATTCCCGAGTTCCGTGGTTCTAGCACGGTCGCTCAACTGTTATATTCGGCTTGATTATCTGATTTTATACAAGTGTAAACTTATGTGCAAGATTTAACTTTTAACCGCTTTTATCATTTTACTGTTTTTATCAAGAATTGCAACGTTGTGAAAACATATCTCGAACCACGTTACATCAATGCACCCATGGTTGTTGACATGTTTCGACACGGTTGAGATTTGGATTTGGGTCACATGAATGTGCACCCGAATTAAGGAGAATAAATTATTAAGACGTGCCTAAAGCAACTAGCGTGTTGTTGTTTTGGGTAAGGCCGAAAAATTCGCTAAATGGCCTGTCCCGAATTCTAAGTGTTTTAATGTATATACAGTTAGAGGGCCTCGCAGCTGTGTATATTTTATTTGACGAGGCTCGTCTCGTTCTACTTTTAAAAGGAATTCGCGACGTCATGGATATGCCTCTCGGATCACGTCACAATCAATGTACCCGTGATTAGAAATACATTTCGAATCCGTCGAGATTTGGATTTGGGTCACATAAATGTGCACCCGAGTTTAAGAAGGTAAGGTTTATTAAAGCGTATCCTAAAGAGACTAACGTGTTGTTATTTTAGGAGGGTTGTGAGATTTGCTAAGCAACCCGTCCTGGAAACTAAATGCTTCAATAATATACATTTAACAAGGGCCCCGCATTTGCACGTTTTGTTTATTTTCATCGAGGCTCATCTCGTTCTTATTTTAAAAGGATATCCTATAGCAACTACGTTTCTTATCGCGTTTGTCCTTATCAATTGAAAACAGTAGATAGTCCTAATTAATTACATGCTTGCAAGTTGTTTGTAACAACATTCAGAAATGCCTAAAATCAGAAACGAGGCTGTCCGAACAAGTAATCACAGGCCCAAATCCAGCCCAGTGTGATTGGCCAGACCTGGACCACTGCTTGTTCGAAGCAGGCTGGCTTGGCCTGTTTTGGCCTGAACTCGACCCTTGTGAGGTTGAGGCCCTGAATTTGTGTTCCTGATCTTAAGACATGGTTTTAAGAGTTATATATAGCAATTTACTGGAAAGGAAAGAACTCATTTAGTGTACGAATTTTAGGCTTGGCATGCATTACATGCTTATACTACACTATTGCACTAAATCTGAGATACAACCTGTTGCCTTAAGCATACTCTTATCACCATCCTATATACACAATCTAACATTCAACTAACATTCATTGATAGTTATCAGGCCTGAAGGCTATCTCCAACATCCAAAACAGGCATAAAATTTCCTACATTACATGATATTTAAAAGGGCAAACTATGTATATAAACAAAATTCTTCAGGTCTTTCATTTACATTCATGCTCAAATTTCCAGCTACATCTGACAGTGTATTGGGTGTGTACCTGGTATAGGAAGGAAAGGAAGAAAGAAAGTGATCAGTTGAGTAGTATGCACGAATACAGCAGCAGCAGACACACAGCAACAACACAGCAACAAAATCAACCAACAAAGATGAAGCTCCCGAGTAGTCGAGCAACAAACAACAAATCCCAGAAACAGAGTAGGAACCAACAGAGACAGCAGAGTATTCAATGTAAACACCCCAGCAATTCAATAACTACAAGTGGCTCAAACAGGCAAACAACAGTAATTGGCCAAGACAGCTAAACCAACATAAACTCTTATGTAATTTTCAGACAGTGTTTGGTTACAATATTCCGAGACTTTATGTTTCTTGTTTTTCTTTTCTGAAGACTAAGAAAAATGTCCAGCCCTTTTTTAGTTCTGCAACAGCTTATTTATAAGCCAACAACCCAGTGCAGTCAAGCTGCCTGGATCCTGCCAGTTGCAATCTGCCCATACCCCTTAACTCCCCATGCCTAAAGGCATCTTTCTCGGTAAACTTAATCAGCCCCCCATGCTTTGTCCTATTGCTCTAATCAAGGATTATGGGTGCAATAAAGTATTCATTTGAACCCATGCTCTTATGTTTTGTTCCCCATTGTTATTAGGTTAATAGTATTTTAATTAACACTTGACATATTCTTAAGTTAAACCCCCTAATCAGACTTTGTCTTATGCCAAAACTACCCTTAACCTTGCATGTCACTGTATTACCATAACTCTTAATAATTAGTATATAAACCTCTTTGATTTCAGCTAACTACTGACTACTTAACTTAAACTCAATGCTGCCTTCAGGTGAATCTGTTAGCTTTCCACAGTTAACAATCAATTTTCAGCCTAAATTCAAACCAATGATTCCAATTTAATCAAACGTGGGTGCCAATTAAAGGGTACAAGTTGGTCATGCCGATACAAGTAACACCAACAAGAAACAGGCATAGTAATCAATACTGAAATGCAACTCCTGATTTTCTAATCTTTCAAGTGAATTTAGTTGACGATGCTTATTTAAACGACTACGCGAACTATAATATACATCGAACAACCAACAAAATCAACAAACAAATCAACTTTAAACTCAAAATGTACACACAGGGATAGACGAGTCAGAAACCAAAACAAACCAGAACATGTATGACAGATAGAGTTTAAGATGACAAAATAAAAGGAAAAATACCTCCGGGACCTGAAACTAAGACTGACTCAATGCTCGAACTCGGGCCAGGTGATTTTGGGGTCTAATGGACTTTAACCGAAGCGTTCTCAACTGAGAACACTTCGGTAAAAGTCTGCTAGGCCCTGATCCTGACACTGATTCGGACAAAAACCCATAGATCTGAATCCTAGGGCTCTTGAGGTTCGATTTGGGAACCGTTCAATTCCAGTCAGATTCGAACGGAACCTAAGCCATTCAGGGGGTGAGGGAGGTCAGGAGGGGCCGTGGTGTGAGTTTGGGGTCAATCGGTGTAGATCTGGTTTTTACTCGAATCTTCGTTGGAAGATTCGAGAAGCTACGGGTTGATTCGAGGTGAAAGGTTAACGGATTCATGTTCAGGATGGTTGGGTGCATCGGGGATGTTATTTTGGTGGTCATCGGAACTGTGGTTACCGGGCTCACGAGGGAAAACCTAGGCTGCTAGGGTTTGAGAGGAAAGGGGTCCTGGGGAAGATGGTGAACAGTGGTTGAAGGGGGGGTGTGGCTTGGGGCGTGGGGGTAAGGGGTTAGGTTTATATATGTATTGAGGGTTTAGATCCTGTCCATTGGATCAATTGAGATCAAGGGCCAGGATCTACTCATTGAGGAGAGACGACGTCGTTCGGGAGATGATAGTGGGTTAAGACCGGGTAGGGGATTGGATCGGGTCATGTTGACGGGTTTAGAGGAGGGCCTGGATCCGTTGGATCAATGGGGTTGGACGGCTTAGATCATCTTGCCTGAAACGACGTCGTTGAGGCGAGTTGAACAGCCTGATCTGGACCGTTCGTTTGAATCAGATCAACGGCTTTGGTAGGGACGCCGATACGGTGTCGTTTGAGTCCGTGTTTGGGCAGGCTCGTCTTGGACTGGATCAGTACTTTGGTTTTGGGCCTTGTTTCGGGGCCCAAATCAGATTTTCCTTTTCCCCTCTTTTTTTTTTTCAAATTAAACAAAAATTCCTAAAACAATGTAAAAAAAAAAAATAAACCTGCACACATATTGAGTGGCACCCACAACGATAAACACACATAAATGAAAAATAAAAATAAAATAAAATAAAAATGGTTAGATCACAGCTTAGAACGAACGATGCACACATACATATATATTTTTTTGAATTTTCTTTTAACGACAGGCATTTTTGTATTTTTGTTTGATAATGACTAGATGCAAAATGGACAGACCCACAAATGACCAACAACACATGTTACGGAAAGATCGAAAAATTGTACAGCGAAACCATTTGTCACTATTTTTATTTTCTTTTGGAGTGATTGCTCGTGAAGCAAAAATCACGTGCTTACAGCTGCCCCTCTTTGCCCGAAGACACGAAGGGTTTTCGCGCAAAGATAAAGCGAGCGATTTTTGCCCGTCCGAATACTCCGTGTGAAGCATTTTTTGAAAAAGATTTGACCGAACCTTTGCTTCAGAGGTTTCCTACATATCCTGGGCTGAACAGGAATCAGGTCAATGTAGTTCGGGAAATTTTGGTAGCTGGGACTACCGTGTGACTGTAGTGTTTGCTGTTGTTGTGCGCTGTTGTATGTTGCTGTAGGATGCTACTGCTCAACCGATCTCCCTATTACATTGCTCTAAAAGGAAAACAAGAAGCTAAGTTAAACTGAGGATCCTGAAACTTCATCCATCTTCAACTTGCTCTTGTTGCCTTGCTTTCTTGTCGGCTAATGCTTTCCTCCGACGCCTTTATTTTGTGAACTTGGAGATGATGCTGGTCCTTCACCTTTTCTGAATGTCAGTTCTCATCACTTTGCTTGATTTGCTGGGGACACGGCTTTCTTCTTTAGATCTTCCAATGGTTTCTTCAGTGGTATGGCTTTTCATCAGAATTGTTATACTGGGCATGCTACAACGTTCCCAAACTACTTCTTTTGAGACGCGTTCCTTCTTCCCTTTGAATGTGCGCTTGCTTTTGCAGTTGTCTGCTTCTTGGTGCTGGGGATTTTATTGTTTCCCGTTTGGGGATCTCTGTTGTAACCTTCTGTCTTCAGGTGGGGTGACTGATTCCAAAATC